>NC_064629.1:250098966-250760633 GCF_023864275.1 Schistocerca cancellata | reverse complement strand
ATTCCTTATACTTTCATGTATCCTGGAGGTGAGGCTTGCAGCTGGAAGTGTTATAGAAGCAGTAGGTAAGTTGGCTGAATGCAGCTTTAAGAAGTTCTACGAAAGTTGATACAGGAATTTTGTGGTCTTGTTGAGCATGCACTCAAGACATCAGATCTTAATGAACCTCTTAGAAGAGCTTGAAACACACAAACATATCTGCCTAAATTCTAGAGATTTGCTGAATGATCAGCTTGCATTGCAAAATAAAAATAATTTTGGTTGTATAGCATCTCTTATAGAATGATGAAAATTAGTCCGTTTTATGAAGATACAAATGTTAGCAAAACATTATACAGCACAATGTGTGTGTTTCCCATATTACATTGAAAATGACATGTTAGATTTTAATTAACATTCATATGAACCAAAGGCACACTTTCTGCACCCTCTCTCAAACTTGCACACTGGTCCTCTCCACTCCCCAAGAATTGAAACCTACTCGTGTTTCTGCAGACACACTTCCAGCTGCTGGCCTCATCTCCAGAACAAAAAAAAAGTTCAATGAATAGCCACTTCACCATCAGCCCATGGTGACACCACTTACTTTACTAAATAAAATTGATTATCAGCCTTGAAGACCTCAAACTAAAATTTATGTTTAGACATAATTGGCATTTGAGTCTGTACAACTCCCTTCTTATATACCTTAGTTATTTTTTTATCTGAATTTTTATGTGTTACTTTCTGCTAGTACAAAAACTTTACTGCACAGACATGCGATTTATTCACTCTTAGTTATCAATCTATGGAAACAAATATCACATATACCATGTACATTCTGTGATACATCATGGCATTATGCTTCATTGATAAAGGTATTGACATTTGCTTATCTATGTTATAAGCTAATACCGAGTTGGTTTTTGTAACAGGCTTCACGTACACTCCACATCTATGACCATATACTAACTATTTGTGATTTCCAATATTTTGTAGACTTCCAAAGATGACTGATTAATCAGTTGTGACCAGTTAAGTGCAATAAAATATTTGAACTAAGCAGCTGACACATTTTATTTTGAAAAGCCATAGTAGCAAACGACAGCTATGAATAAACTCATGAATATGAGTTCAATGGATTTTCAGCACTGAAATCATTAAGCGACAAAACAAGAACTCAAAAGGAACATGGTAGAAGGTAATCTTCACCTTTCTAGGGAGCCCGATTGTAGAATGTCACTTACGTAATTATATCTCAAATTATATGAATTAATTAAAATTCTGTTTACATATTCCTCATTCAAAATCATTTTGGACAGTAGTTTACCAGTGTAGTATGTCAACTTGATGAACATAAATTTCAAATTTCTTTCACCACTGTCTTCAGATAACCTACTTTTACATTCAAATATTAAACAATGAGGCTGATTGTAATACATTAGACATATATATGCTGCACAGTTGAGACCGCCTCTGATGTCGACACTGGCCATTATAGAAACCTGGCTAACTGCAACTTTCTTTCACTATACCGCATTATTTCACACTCAGATTCATTGACTCACAGAGCATTGTAAGAATAACTTACTTGCAACGAGTCATAAAATCCAAACTCAACTCCTCTGAAACAAGTTTACAGCAGCTAACAGGGTAGCATCCACTTCAGAAATTTCACTTTTTCAATCTGAGATAAGCAGTTCTCCCCAAAACCTATTTCGTTTTCATCAAACTATGACATAATGAATTGCCACATCTAACACTCTTCCTGTCATTAACATGAAATTTTTCATCACACACAATCCTTGACCTTAGTAATTGAGGAACTGAGAATGAGAGGAGTAAAGTTAGAAAACTGCTTCTGATATTAGATAAAAGCATTTGCATAGGGACACAAAATAATATAACTTTTACACAATGTGACTACTTCACACCACTATGAAGTGAAAGTAACTGACTGCTTGCCCAGAGTGTCTCCTACACAAAAGTACTTTGTCACATGCTGAACAATGACATGAATTAAAAATAATGATCCAGGCTAAGTAAATGATTCCACAGAATAATTCCACATTCCAAAGGAATGCACAACTTTCATGAAAATTAATCACAGTGTTTTAATATATTATCCATAGCCTTCCATAAATTTCAAAAGTGAAATTATTCCTTATTCCATATTTTATTAGTGGCACCGAGACACGCGTAGCTTCACATCCATAAAAACTAAGTTGCATACTTACCCTGTACAAACTATTTATGTCTCGTAACTGGTACTTTGTCTTTCCTCTCTCCCCCTTCAACGGAATCCCAGGCAAAGCAGACATTCTGTCTCCAGGCAACCATTTAGATAAAACAGACCCGTGGAACGAACCTTATTTCTGAAAATTAAGGAGAACAGTAACAACTTCCCTGCAAATCGCCTTTACATCTATTCTCACTCACAACACTTATCAATGATGATTACAATGTCTTTGGGAAAATTGTTAAAACTGTTCTTGCACTTATGGTACTTCCAACAAGAAGAAACACACAAAAAAGTAAGTAACTAAATCAAAGAACACTGAACTTTTAACATAAATCTAACATTCAACTGTGTACCACACTTCAAAAATAAATTAATTATGCATAGACTACTCTTCATATTTCAACATAACCAAAATTTGGTGGTGGTAACAATTTGCTATGATGTCCAAGTCTTCTGGTAGCCACCCCCCTAACAACACATCCCATATCCACTGAAAATGTAGCAATTAAATGAAATACTTATTTTTCTGCTATATGAAACTACTGTTTACAAACTGTGTAAGATCATAATAATTAAGTGATGGGACCAAAACAGTAATAAAAACCTTGTTTATGAAGTTACAGTGAATTCTTATTTCAGGGGTATCAACTATTTCTGTTTCGACACCAATGAAATGTGATTTCACTATAATGTAATTCTTACCATTGTAGTTATGTACATACAGATATATTACTGCGTACCAAATACAAGTGACACTAAGCAGCAGCCACATAGTAAACGTTTACAAAACGAACTGTGTGTACAGCATTCGTATGTGCACACAAGGCAAACTACAAAATATAGATGACTGACTGATATGAAATGCAGGAGAGAGCTTTGGGAAAATGAAACTGAGTTAGCGCACTGGTAACAAATTGTGTACATAGAAACAGTTTAAGTTCAGAATTGCAACATCAATTGGATTTCTTTCTTTCAGTCTAATTACCAAAGCAATTTTCATGTGACAAAAGTGCAATGACAAAGTACAGGCTTCAATTGTTTTTAAAAAAGTGAGAGAGTATCTGTAAAGATAACTCCCTTATTTTGACAAGATTCAAAAATAATCATCTAAAGGAGCTTAACAGTCCTAAACAGATTATCCTGTCTCGGGCCCATCCAGATTACCTTTTTAGGCAATTGGATTGGCTTCACACAGCAGTAACATTTCCACTGGTGCTAAAAACAAATTACTGCACAATACTGTACATTATCAACAGGCTATGTCATTTTGTTTTGACTCCTCCAGCAATATACTATGGTGTGTGGCATGGAGATTTCAATGTGTTCCAGGACTGACAAATTAATTATTTATTTTATCTGCATATTTATCAGGTTATGTGGGTCCACATGAGCCAAAGATACTTGTTCACAGAATGAGTCAATACACAGTTTGCAGAACTCTGATTAGAAAATTTGTAAAAAAGAAAATTTAAAAAATAGTCAAATATGTAAGGAATTTGTCAGAGTGTACACAAACAACACACCTCAGACGAAAATTCAAACTACTATGAGGAACTCCTCTACAGAATTAATGAAGTGTGCCATGAGGAAGTCTTCCTAGTTAATTTTTAATATTTGGGAATGACCCAGAAAACAAACCCAGATTTAATTATATAGCTTCATTTTTATGAGGTGACCATCTTCTTGACTACCCCTGCCATTGTGTGGAGACCATAGTGAAAACTGAAGCTAATGAATCACGTAAGGATGTACACAGGTACATCAGGTCGCTGCACACCATCTAAAGACAAAGTGGTGCAATGATTAGCATTTCTAGTTAAAAATAATGAGATCCCAATTATTTCTTCAGTAAAAGGATATGTAATGGGAGTTAACTCAATCTTATGAGACCAAAGGAGAAACTCTTCCAAAAAATAAGCAGTAACACTGGCACACAAGCAATGAAAGAAGTGTCCAGTAGGAAGGCGTACACCAGAATGCCAGCCATACAATATTTTGTCTGTCCTGACACTTCATTCTTTTCAGTGAAATAAAAGATTACATCCTTGCCTAATTTCCTGCCATTCTTACAATATCTTAGCATTATAAAATGCTTTATACTTTGGTTCTATACGACGTATCATCATATGCAAGTGACTACTCTTTCCAGTGGTTAAAAAACTTTCCCATAAGTGAAATTATTCTGATTTTTGATGGTGTGTTACAGTAAAGATAGTTCTCAGCAAGAAATACTTATCTCTCTGCTTACGAGCTAACAAAAAATATACTTCACATATCAAATATTCGGACCAGATGCAAATCACATTTTCCTTTACCATGTTTGAGAAAATTTAAGATTTACCATTCCATGATTTAGCATAATAACTATTCCTTCATTTACAGGTTCTGAAGTAAGTCATTTCAGTAAAGGTTTTTTTTTTTTTTTTCGCACAGATAAAATCACAATATAGGTGAATTACAGTCAACACTGTACTGTGGCCAATAATGGATTGGGCAATTTGAAATATATGGCAAATAACACTTTTGCAGATTTTGATACAGGAGCTTTCTATTAAGTACTGGGGCTATATCATTCTTTAATATAACTGCATAAACACATTTTCTTGTCCAGTGGTACTGAACACTTTCTCCATCCTAACAATAACCAACAAAAATATCAATATGACAATCGAATGTAATTTAAAAAGTAAAGGTAGTTTGTGTGTCTTTCAATGATTCAGTGCCTCTGCTATTTGGTAGGATGTTACAGTACCTGGACACCTTAAATTACATAGAGGAAAATATCAACTGTCTGTGGAACCTTTAATCTGTGTTCGCAGTTTCTTTGAATTGCTGGTCTTAATTTCTATTACAATCATTATTCCACTACAACACACAAAGATATTGGCAGGATTGAATGATATAATTAATATGTTGGTTACAGCTTGTTGTGTGATACAGAGCTGTTAGATTTTTAAGTGAAGAAAATAGAATATTAATAATTTAAAAATGTTAATGAACAGCAAACTCATTAACCTTACATAAGACTACAGGCAATCCACAATTTGTGAACATTCTCAACAAATAAGTGTGCTTTAACAATATTATATTAACATAAAGTTCCTTAACTATGTAATAATTGGATTATAATCAATAAACTTAATCTACATATCAAAGTTAACAACTTCCTACTATTTGATTGGTCCCAATGCAGATAACTACAGCCCAAATTTATTCTTTAAGTGGATCTGAAATAAAAATAATTTAAATATGCATTTAAATTACAATCTTCAAACATCATGACTAATCAAAAACACATGGAAAACATTAGAAATATTCAGAACCAAATAGCATTACATTACACCTGATATTAATTCTCCTAGTGCCTTTAACATTGCAACTTTGCACATACATACAGTACATTCTTTTGAAATCTACGTTCACTATCGCCGAACTACTGCGTTTGCACTTTATCCGAGTGATATTTTTCTGAGGCCTGGTTGTGTATAAAAAACTGAAATGTAGAGCTGCTATTCATGTTATGCTGTAAGTTTAACAGTTTGAGCATCGCAAACTGAACAACGTGCATATATTAGTGTGTTCTATGTTCACTGTACAACCATCACTGCATGATCTACATATCTGTAGTAATATAGTATATAATATCTGTAGTAGTACATTATATAATCTTTATAATTAGATGATAGTCAGTTAAAACAATTACATTTTTTAGGTTATTTGAAAAACATTTGCTAACAGGCTTGATAACCTGCTACCTGTGGATACACCATTAGACTGTATACATGTTGCTCTGTTAAATTTAAAATAATTTGAATAAGCACTAATTACACGAAGTTAAGTAATTATGTAATGTCCACACCAGAAATTCTTATATTTGTAGATGTTATACTTTATATCTACGATAGCATTGATGGGTACATTATACATGTCTGTAAGATGTACTGTTGTTGGTACCTGTATAAGTGTCACAGTTCTGGCACACTCAATACTAATGTTAAGAGACCTGTTTTTCTCGAATACAAACATTCTCTAGTGTTTCTTGCAACAGTTTTATTTGCTCTGCATGTTGGACAGTTTCTAAAACTTACAGTTGGCTTGATTATATAAACTATATGGTCTTTAGGCTGGAAATGGAACAGAGGTGATTGCATCATTGTTAGGGATCCTGTTTCTTGTACAATCCAAAGAAATCACAGTTTATTAAGCATCTGTTTGTGATTAGTCAGCAAACCATACGTTTTGAAAACTACGAATTTAAATTATGTTCCTTCAAAAGTCAAGTTTATAATTTCCATAATTTCTTATAGTATTAAAAAAATTATAGTCTTCAACATCGATTTAGTATCTCCAATGTCTCGGATCTATGAAACATAACTTCTGTAAACACACATTTTTTGTTGTTGTATCGAGTGTTTATTTTCTGTGTTTCCTTCTCATGTTTGAGATGATGTGTGTACAATAATAAGCAAACGGTCTTAAAAAATTTCCCAGTTGACCACCACTGAAGCTGATTCACACAAGATGCAGGTATTTTAAAGCACAGTACTCAGTTTTAATTAGCACTCATAAGTTTTCACATTTATAAAATTACATAAACTCCTTTGTATGTGCTTCAGAGTTCAAGTTCGAAGGTCTCATGACATCATGGAAAACCCCGATGGAGTTTTTGCTCCATGATATTTAACAAAGGCAAAAATTTATAACCCAAAATACAGTTAAGTTTTTTTTTCTAAATATGTAATAAGTATCCTAATATCATGGCTCATTTTGCTAAAAACATTTCGTTTAATATCCCCTTCCTCTTTTGAAATATCCACTGCATCTGAGAAATCATACCTTTTAATAGGGAGAAACCAATAACAAAAGTCAGTTCAAAATTTTCAATTAATCTCAAATCAAATCTCTGAAATCTGTCAAAGCCATTACTGCCCAGTCTGTGATCAGAATACTATGTGGTATCCTGGGTATTTTCGCTCGGATCCATGAACGTTTTTGCACTCTCTCTTACACCTTGCTGTAGTTAAGGTACAATAATAAAAGCAACCCTGACAACTACCCAAACCCAGGAATCTTCCAAAAATATATATCTCATTCAATACATAGACCAAAATGGGCATTATTTTACAATCCATTTTAAAGAAGGGGTAAAAGTTATTAGAGCCCCCTTGCATTTTTTCAATATGACATGGACATGAACAGTCAATTTGTTACAACAAACAGATTTTCTGCTTTCAAATTCATTGGCTTTACCATCTCTCAACCCCACTGTCACCTTGCAAACCTAAGGCCCGTATTACACTGTCAAATGCCTTTGACAAAAATCTTTGATCACAGCCATTTGGTCAAATCTCAGTGTACTAGGGCAGCTTTTATCAAAGATTTCTTTGCTCAAAGACCTTTGAATAAAGCTAGAGTCTGGGCCCAGCTTTGGTCAACATTTATCATATTGTATATTTGTTTGACTCACTTCAATTTAATAAGCAGTTACAGAGTCAAAGAAATAGCTGCAGCTGTATTCAAAATGGCTGTGCTGCGGATGATGTAAGGAAAAAATTAAATGGATTATGGTGTCTATGGTCATGTGGAAACAATACTGACAGTAAAGTGTACATAAGTGAAATAAATATACCCGTATTTATTTGTTACTCCAAATTACATAACCTGACCTTCATAAATTCCTCAAGTGATTTATATATTGCTTCACATGTTTCTGGAACAATATGTGAAACAATACTTTGTGGGATGAGATTACTGTAGTGCAGGTACACATAGGTTTCACCTACTGGTAAAAATATTAACATAGCAGCAACCACATTCTTAAATGGGTATCTTTTTGCAAATATGAGGGGCTTCTTTCATAAGAACAAACTGAAATGTTTGTTCACTAATTCTCAAATAATTTTTGTTGCCTTTTTAGTCCTTGCAGAGTAGCTCACAAAGCCAACACTGATTAACATTTTCAGCTTCTCATCCCACTATCCTTGGTTTCACACACAATCATTTTACGTTTTTTTTTAAGCATTTTGCTAACCGCCAATTTTACATTAAATGATGCTACACAGACGACTGAGCATTCGGCATCCATTGTTCAACAACAATGACAAAACATTTGATGATACTGTTGTAGCTCCTGCAACGAAGTATTTTGATCAAAGTAGTTTGACAAAATCTTTGACCAAAGAACTTTTACAGTGTGATATGGGCCTAACCTACACCTTCAGCTGTGCTACAGGTCAGTTCATCACCACAACTGGGGGGGGGGGGGGGTCTAATACATAACTCTAACCAAACACAGCAATGCCTTTATTATGACAGATTCTGGGAAAAAAAACAACAACATTGGACATAAATTTGAAAATAAGCCGTAATATGAAAATACTGCATTTCTGAAGAAATGCTGTAAAATGAACCTGAACATAGTGCTTGGGATTTTCATACATTACAAGCAGATTGGACAAAAACTACTAAATGAAAAATCAAAATCAACTTGATTTCTTTAAAAGTTGACCAATTATATTTTTGAGATATCATAAAATAAAAAAAATTATGTAAGCTGACTTCACCTTTAATAAACATCGATATTTTTCACCTATATTTTATCACAGTTTCATATTTTAGAACTAAGAATTGCATAGCACTGAAAGAATTTATAACAAATACCCAGAAACACTGGTACAGCTAACATCCTTGCACTTTGAATTCAAACTGGCTGAAGCATTAAATTTATTTATTTATTTTTTTTTTTTTATAAAAGTTAAAGTCTCAAGTCCTTTCCTTTTACTTCACTGCAGTTAAAAGTTTGGAGTTTGTATTAGCCCTTCCCCAGAGTGGAGACTATCACAACAACAACTACAACAACGACATCAACAACAACCACCACCAATTGCTATTTTAAACAATGGAAGCTCCAGGTTGGAATGTCAACAATAAACAGAAAATGGTAAACTGCTACTCACTGTAAAGTTGACACACTGACTTGCATATAACTATAACAAAAAGATGAATACATGTTTAGCTTTCAGCCAAAACATTCTTTGGAGGGAAGAAAAAAAAATATCACACACACACACACACACACACACACACACACACACACACACACACGACTCCTCAACCCCACACAACTGCTTGCGTCTGACCTGCCAGAGATGGCTGTGTGTGTGTGTGTGTGTGTGTGTGTGTGTGTGTGTGTGTGTGTGTGTCCTTTTCAGAATAAATACGGCTTTTTGTGGAAATATTTCCTGGCATTTCATGTCACTCAAAGGAGGTTCTATATTATCAAGGAACCCATCACAACATGTAACTGTGCTATTGCAATTTTTCGTTTATACCACCAAAATCTGCTCTTAAATAAAACATTCTGCTTAAAATAGCTTAGTGAAGACGAATCTATCTCCCAGTATTTACAGATCAAAGTCATTTATGATAAAAAGATTGAACTAAGTAAGTACAACTAAAGCTTTTGTTAGTGTATACAAGAAATCTTATCAGGCTGTGAAACAACTTAAAGGATATTTTTTTTACTGCAATAATATTTTGCCTAGGGTACACTTTAAAAAACGTACACCCACTTGTAAATGTCCCAAACATTTAAATGTTAAACTTCTTATAATCACAAATGTCATTACATTGCCCACAGCTTTTACAGATCAACTGCAGTATTTGATACCATTTCACCAACTCCTCAACCTCTGTCTACACACTACAGCAGGCTGCCACTATAATCTACATATACCCCTCCTACTAAAACAATATTTTATTCTCTTGCTGGCTGTACTTGCATAACATTAACAATGTGTTACGAGACAAGCCGCTATCCGATATCAGTATATTCAATTTAACTGCTTTTATACTTTTTACTACAGCAATGCATCAACTAGCATCTAATTTGAGCTATTCCTTGACAAAACGTTTTGCCCACAACCAGACTTGTTCAGCTAATTTGACCTTATGATTTATAAATAACTATCAACTTGCCAGAAAATTTAAAAATAAAGCACTTAAAACAGTAAACATCCAATGTAACACCACCAAAATTTTTATATCTTCCTACTTTCTTATTTCTGTATTAACAGCAGCACCTGATGTATGTTTCCACTAGGATAAAATATCAGATGAGGTGAAATTCTTTGTAGACCAAGAGCCATATTTGTTCCTTCTTGTCAGATACATTTCCCTTGCTACTGCTACCTGCAAATCTTACTTTGCACTCACTCATATAATATACAAGGAATTTTTATTTTATTACTGTATGCTCTTATCCAACAATGAGAACAGCACATCTCACCGAGATATTTACTGTATTAACACACACAAAAATTTTCCCCCTATGAACCATCATTCTAATTTGTCTCTTTATCCGGTCTTATCAAGAGTTCTTAGAAAATACTACAACTTGCCCAACAGAAGAATGACAAGCTGTCACCCCTCCACCCATGTTAATTTTGTTTCCATGGGAACATGCGAATCACAAAAAACAAACTTAATTAGGGCAATGCTGCCAAGGTTTTCCCTTTGCTTAGCTAAGAGAAATTTATTGTGAATGCGGATGATCATCCTGGATAATGTTATCAGAAATGAAACCAGGGCACAAGTGTGATAATGAGTCCACCCATACACTTAAATTTTAGTTCTCATGACAGACTGATCACTAAGATAGACCCAGGTGTAGGGCTAGTTTGGGAGGAAATACGGAAGCGTCCGATCCCGCCCGTCTGCTTTGACCCATGACGTCACAAATATGGCGGAAACAAAAACAAACACACACACTTTCCACAAGAAGCCTAATGACACTAACGGGACAAGCGCAGGAAATGGGGTGTTTTGAGTGGGGGGAGGGGGGGGGGCAAACTAAATATAAACAAATTTAGACGCCTTGCGTAGCTACAACGTGTAAGTGAAGACAGCCATGCATGAATACCCACCCACCTCCCCAGGGGTCGTAACCCCAGCAACCCATAGAAGATGAAGATGCTTCATTAGCTGATTAGTGTTTTTTGTCTTAAAAAAAAAAAAAAAAAAATATCTCACGGGATAGAACGAACAGATCAGAAAGATAAATATAATAAAGTAAAACAGAAATTGGAGGAAACAGATAATTAAAATAAGTAATAAGCGTTTTTAAATTTAAAAAAAAAACTCACGAGATAGAACGAACAGATCAGAAAAGTAAATAAAATAAGATAAAACAGAACTGGAGACAGCCACACTCAAACCAAACTCCGCACCGTCATGACATCACACACAACACCCTTACGTCACGGGTCAAAGCCGACGCGTGGGATCGGACGCTTCTGTCGACCCGTTTGGGAGGTGACAATCTGGTTGAGAGTTGTCAGGTCAACGAATATGAATATGGAATAAAGGTTTTAGTAACAGCCTAATCTGTAGCATAATCTGATGTCTATGTTTGTGGCATGTTTAACACAATTTTCATCATAAAACAATGTCAACCCACAAGTACTTTGGTGCAAATTAGGTGGCAGTGGGGGAATGGGGTCATAGCATGATGTTACACTTGCCAAAAGAGTGGAAGTAAGGACAAAAACTTTCACATTTCACTTTCAATGAGCATTAGTCTTATAATGCATATAACAACATTACATTTCTGCAGAAGTTCCAAAATGCTATATAGACAACTTTCCAACTATCTTTAGTCCTATTATTCAGCAACACTATTATTTTGGTTCTATTGCCAGAAATTGTTTATTTTGGATAGGACATGAATTAGAGTAACAAAACAATCATCCCTATAATAATTTATTTCCATGTGAACTTCAGCAGCGTACTTGCCCTAAACTATTATACTAAATAACTTAATTAGCAGTGTGGGACCTACCCCTTCCTAATACTCCTGCCATATTCATATCTAAACCATGTGTGTTAATACTAGGACAACCTCCAGCTTCTTGTTTACTACCTCTTCTTCTAATTCTACAACACTAACTATTATACTACTGGTAAATAAAAGACACCATCTACTGTTCTCAGCCAAGAATTTAGCTCTGCACATTCCTCAAGCTCAGAAGATGCTTTTGTACTGAAGACAAACTTAAAGTCAGAAAACAAAAATTTGAAGTTTTTACAGTGTCCTAAGACATGCTCTCTCGCAACTTCCACCTAATTTTCGTCACAAATGTGCATAATAATGGCAAATAGCACCCGTTAAAACTTCAACTAACGGCTACATTACAAAATAAACAAACGAGTAAAATTGTCTGTCATGATTTCAGACTAACGTCAGGGACAACAAGGCCTTTCGCGCACCTCACAAGACGAGCTTCGAATGTCGAAGTTTCTAAATTTTACATATAAACAAACCTACACTCTCACGATACTATCGTATAATAAGACATGACTCAATAGAAGAGGTACGACTTATATAGGAATTAAGATTTGCCAAAACTGTAGAAGCTGCAGTATTCGTTTCGACTAAAATTGTATACGTTTTCTCCAAACTATAGAGTTTTCATTTACAAATCTCGACTTTCACAGAAATCTATTTCTAGCAGCAGCAGATAGAAAGAAAGACAAGAGAAACACTGCAGAGAATGATGGGTCGGGAATTAGCTTCGCTATATGCGTCAGGCGGTAGCACTACACTACCTCCGTCAATGTTTGTTGTTATACAAACAGTTGCAATCATCGTGCAGGAGATCCATAGCAGGTGTCCGGGATAACACTTGCATCACAACATAACTCGTGATTAAGATGTAATTAAAAGTCTGTCATGTCAAAATCATACTGAACGATGGGTGCTGTCGAACAAAACCAGCCACAGCTCATCTTTCATTTACACAATGAGCGTTAACTAATCTCTCCATGTACGAAAGAATGTGAAGAAGCAGCTCTATCCGGCAATTTTCCCCCTTTAGAGGTATGAAATGATTCAAGTAATCCTTTAACTAAGTACGGCACTGGTTGAGCACAAAAAAAAAACTATTAATAATGCGTCACAGTTGTCGGTATGAGTTCTCAGAACTTGCTGGCTCGTCAATAGCTAGACAGAAACAATGAATGCGAGCAAAATTATTAATAAACTAGTATAAACATTACCGACCTATAATATAGTTTTTTTTTCAGGAAATCGCGTTTTGTTAACTAATTAATTCGAGCACAATACCTTGGTCCGTCCAGATGGGTATAAAACCAGAAAAAATGGAATTCAATCCAACGCCAATGTTGATGTCGGGAGATAAAAATATGACGTCCCGAGGCACAGCACACTCTCTTCAAGATGGCGTTAGCAGTTTCAGCAATAGTCCTACAGATCAATGTACAGACAAACCACACAACGAAGTCCCTCCCCTCAAGGTGCCAACATCTGAAGTGGTAGTAATGAGACTTGCTACTGCGGAAAAATGTTTTACGTACAATAAAAACACTGTTATTTTACTCGTGTTATTTTTTTAAGTTCTGGGTATTATTTGATTCTTCTCATATTGTAGCAATTTGTGTCAGCAAAACACTCCCTTAATATTTATCTGCACTGTATCACGTTTCAAGTCGTATTTCTTATGTTTACCATATTTCAGAATGTAATATTTAGTTTTCTCTCAGCTGTCCTTCCTTCCAAGGCTATATAATTATTTTTTATATCATAAAGCGATGTACATTCATCCTAGAGATATGTAGCAGCATATCTTCGATCGATTTAATTAAATATACGAACCTCTCTGGGAGTACTACGTTATTTTCGTTTCCGTGATGTTGGTAGAACTGAATGGGTATAGCAGGTGGAGTTTGTAACGTTGCAATTCTGTAAGCAAGTGGCTGGTACTGTTGACGGAGGCCAGCCTAATGCCAGTGTTTTGTATCAGCAATAAATGCATTATGTAGAATAAATTTGCTGGATTTTGTTGTGATAGTTACGTGTTGCATAATTTATCGTACACGGATTTCCCACAACCTTCTGGTGTACTCGTCGGATTCCCTGATCGTCGAAATTAAGTGATCAATGTTTCTACTTTAAGAAAGTGCGTGATGCAACCTGGTGCCAAAATTCTTTGATACGGACGTGGATTCGTAATGGCTTGCCGACTCTTCTGCAGTAAGATGTGTTATGTCATAAGAACGTGAGCCGCCCACAAAATTATTAAAAAGTAAAAGCCGGAGTAAAGTATGAGGTACCTGCTAGAGTAGTTGGTTTATCCGAGTGATTCACTGTAGTTTCAATTAAATTTTCTCTCTTGTCGCACCATATTCGTGCAAACCATTCTGCAGTGTGACCTAGAAGGAATGATCAATATTCGAGGATATGACAACAACGAATATTCGAACCAGAAAAGTGCAGTAAACTTCGACTCTAAAATGTATACCTTAAGAGCTGTGAGCATTTTATCATCATCATCTCTACTGCGAAACATATCTCTTCTGCCTAAAACTTCTCATAGCTCTTAACATATGCATTTTCGAGCCTATGTTTACTAAGACCTTTTTGTTTCGAATAATCATTCCTGTCATATCAGCCGGCCGCGGTGGCCGAGCGGTTCTAGGCGCTTCAGTCCGGAACCTCGCAACTGCTACGTTCGCAGGTTCGAATCCTGCCTCGGGCAAGATGTGTGTGATGTCCTTAGGTTAGTTAGGTTTAAGTAGTTCTAAGTTCTAGGGGACTGATGATCTCCGATGTTAAGTCCCATAGTGCTCAGAGCCATTTGAACCTGTTATATCTCTGAAAATTTCCCATTCCTCCTGCGACACCCTGTACATTACGCCACTTCGACCGTATGAGTGTTAATTTCGCTACTGATGTACTCAATTAGCCTCATAATCGATCAGTAAATTTTCACTACAGAAAAATTCGTGTATGATCACAAGGGTTCGAACCCGAGACCGCGTCAGCAACTAAGTTTTTTTTTTCTAAGTTGGCAAGTACCACGAAACAGTTTGGAATACTCCAATGCTATGCGTTAAAAGTAAGAAGGCGCCGTGTTGTAGTGGAGACGGTAAAATGGTTAGTTGATGGGGTTCTCCCTGAGGAACGTTAACTTATAATTGCGCGTTGCTTGCAACATACGTCTGGGGAACTATAATTATAGGTGTCAAAAAGTGGCGTCAAGGGGCTTTGAAATGCCACAGCGTGCAGATTTTGTTATAACTGTACTCCACATTCTACAAATGAACTGATCGTGTAGCATTGATGGACGGGAGGCCCCATCCGGGGAAGTTCGGCAGCCGCGTTGCAAGTCTTACTTCAGGTGACGCCACATTGGGCGACTCGTGTGTCGGTGGCGATGATGAAATGATAATGAGGACAACACAAAACGCAGTCCACGAGCAGAGGAAATCTCCGGCCCGACCGGGAATTGAATCAGGACCCACTGCATGGTAGGCAAACACGTAACCACACAGCTAAGGAGGCGGGCCACTCGTGTGTCGGTGGCGATGATGAAATGATAATGAGGACAACACAAAACGCAGTCCACGAGCAGAGGAAATCTCCGGCCCGACCGGGAATTGAATCAGGACCCACTGCATGGTAGGCAAACACGTAACCACACAGCTAAGGAGGCGGGCCATGTTCCAGAAATAACCGCTTTCAACTTTATATGCGGTTGTCCTCAACAAATAATCAGTCGTATGACTATACCATTAAGACTTTGTCCTGATATCTAGGCTTAGCGACATAACGTAATGACTGATTTGCACCAAAGTTGATGTCTCTATGTTGCCTGAAATACAATCCCCTTGAAAACTTGGATGTGCTTCGTGTTGGAGAATACTGAACCGATATTCTCATTTTCGCAACAATTCCACAAATCATGTTATGTAAAAAGGACGTGAAAGTCAGGTACTACATGGATGAGTAGAACAAATGCTCTATGCATGCATCGAGGAGAGTGAAGTCATCTGCTGAAATTCAGTCAACACGTGACACGTGGTGTAGTTTATTGTATAAAGGCATCTCTGGGAAGGTACCATGACTGCCAAATCCTATCAGTATTTCATTTTGTTTCATATCCATCGTTCCTGTGACTGTCTGGTACATTATTTGTTTGGAAACCAAAACAAAAACTACTTCACATAGACATATTTGGTGCCTTGTCTTTTCGCACCGAATAGCCAAATAAAATTTGTAGTAATATTTCATTTCTGTTTGATAGCTCAACTTAATGGTCACGACGTTCGTAGCAGAGAAAGTGTTTCTAGGGTGCAAAGTAATACAAATTGTCTTGAAAATGTCCTGCTTGACCTCAATGACAGACAGGTATACCAGGTGTACAGACAAAAGGGTGAAACATGCGGAGGTTCCTTCAGTGGTTGTAATTTTCCTCATGCCGACATGATCAGTTCCGCAGAATTCGAAGGCCTGTGAATGCGTTTTACTATGGTCATCCTTGGGAAGAGGGCAGCTAATTCCTCGACGCGATGACGTACATCTTCAATGGAGTCAGTAGGGTTAGGCAAATCAATCTAATGTGCTAGTGCTATAAGTAAAAACCCCGCGTTCGTGGCTTTTCATTTGGATGCTACTCTGCATGTGCCAAACCTATCCCACTAATACTATAGGGGGAGGGTATATGCTGTTTAAAGTGGAATCCGGTTTGTCTTAGCGAATCTTCTCCTCATTGAGAGGTGAGGGCTAGTTTCAAGGCAGATTGGAAATTCCCTGGTGAGGCTAACTGGTTCCTCTGTTGTTTTCCTATTGATTCGTTAGGCACAGTTACATCATTTTACCTGTTGTTGAGTTACAGTCTGCGTATTGTTAACAATGGATATTACAAAATAACTTGCGGCATAAGTATTTTTACGTTTGTGTGAAAGTGCGAGTGATTGAGAGTGGAGCAGGGTGCCTGGGATTTATGTTTACTATTTTCCCTTTTAGTACATAATTAAAAAAAAAAATAACCACATTCGTCTCCTAAGGTCGCTGATGATCTCGCTCTTGAGCGTCCTTTGAAAAGAACGCTGTCGATTCCCTTCCCCATAGATGCGTTGCGTGCATGAATATAGATACTCGCCGTCACTGTACAACGTACTGCCGAGAATATTTTTCACCACTTCTGCTCATTCCTTTTTCTGTTCCACCATCAAATGGCGCGAAGAAAAAGAAATCTAGTCTGTATGCCTCTGTACTAGCCCTAATCTTTACGTAGGACAGCTGCACGGTGGGGCAGTAACGTCGTTATATTGTTTTTCGTTAATGCCGGTTCTCTAAACTTTCTTAATAGCGTTTCCCGAAAAGTAAGTCTTCTCCCCTACAAGTAAACCCAGTTAAATTTACTGACGATTTCCGTAAACCTCTTGTATTGATCTAACAAACTAGTAACAAATCGAACATCACGCCTCTAAGTTGCCAGGGTGTCTTTCCTGCTGCGGATCCCGAACATTCGAGCAGTAATTCAGTAATTGGATTCATGAGTGTTGTGTACGCGGTCACGTCACGTCGTTTCGCAACGTTACACCTAGATATGTAATCGACGTGACTGAGTCCGGCAGTAGGCCATCAGTACTGTATTCGAACAGCACACGAATTTTTCTCTTACCCATCATTATCTTATATTCATCCATATAGACAAACTGCATTCAGTATACCAAATACAGCAGAGTCTCGATTATCCGGCCGCGGCAAGGTCGGATAAGCGGGAAGGTCGGATAACACGGAAAATAATAAAAAAAAAAACAAAAATTATACTAAAGTAGGCCAAATGAGTTATACATTTAATACAATACAAATCAAATTAGACTGAATAGATATTTACTGTGTGAAGAAGTTAGTAATTGTCTTTTGTTTGCCGTTTTTTGCCGCTAAATCATGTAGTCTCTTACGAAGTAAAGCCTCTGTAGACGATGTTTCCTCCAGTTGCTCTACAAATTTTAAAGCAGTTTCTAAGGCCTTTCGTCCTTCGTTGTGAGAAATCTTGGGCGCACTTTCCTCCACTACATCCGCTTCTTCGTCTTCTTCTTTTTCATTTACCATATTGACTATTTCTTCATCTGTCACTTCAAATTCTTCATGTTGCGCAATACATTCATTTATGTCATCTTTTGTGGAGTTAGCACATCCCGGAACTTTTCGTAACAATGAAAACAGGGTAGTATTTTCTGGTTCGGTCTGCTGCTGCAGATTTTCATCATCTGGAGAATTTTTTTGATTTTCCTGTAGCAAAATTTTCCAGGAGTTTGCAATTGTATTTGCTCCAACACCCTCCCAAGATTGGGCCACGTCATAAGCTACGTTTTTCAAATTAATACGGCGCAACTGCTCTAGCATGTCTTTTCCCTTGTCCATAGCATTAATTAAAGAGGAAAGCAAGTTTCTGCGGAAGTTTCTCTTCAGTGTCTCTAAGGTCCCTTTGGTCCATAGGCTGACATAAGGATGTGACATTTGGAGGCAAAAACATGGCCTTTATATCTTGATCTTGAAGTTCATCTTCATTAGGACGACAAGTGGCATTATCTAGAAGCAACAGTGCTTTGCGGGGCAAGTTGTTGGCTTTCAAAAACTTTTCAGTTTGTGGCACGAACTCGTTAAAAAAACATTCTTTAAAAATGTCTTGAGCTCATCCAAGCATTTTTTGGTTTTAATATTTCACTGGTAAAGCATTTTTAGATACATTTTTAAATGCTCTCGGTTTTTTTGGCTTACCTACCATAGACAGTTTCATTTTCAAATTTGCTGTGGCGTTACTGCATACAAGAATTGTCACTCTTTCTTTGCTACGTTTGTAGCCTGGCGCTGCCTTTTCGGCCTTTGACGCCAACTGCGGAACGAGAGGTTCTTGGTTCAAGTCTTCCCTCGAATGAAAAGTTTAATTCGGTAGCTCAGCGTGTTTGGTCAGAGAGCCGGTTGGCCTCTGTAATAAAAAACTGAGTGGAAGGATCAACCACCGAACTTGAACAGGATGTCTTGCGACGTCCGCAACGAGCAAACACAACGATCAAAAACGAACAAAATGCAAAAAAAAAAAAGACGCTAATATTTTTTCCGGTAACATTTTGTAATTGAGACCAATCTCGTCGCAGTTAAAAATTTGATCGCCTGTTAAGTTTTCCTTGTCCAATACCTTGTGAATTTTATTCCTAAACAATTGAACAGCTTCAAAATTAGCTAAAAGCTTTTCACCACAGACATTAAGTTGCCGAATTCCGCATCTTTTCTTCCTACTATTGAGCCATCCTACACTAGCTGTGAAATCAGGTTCACCTTCGTTTAGTTTTTCCTGCAAAATAGGTCCCGACATGGGTACACCTTTATCTCTATGTTGAGTAAACCATAGGAACAAGGCTTCACTTACTTTTTCATAATCACCTTCTTTCTTCGTTTTCCGATCTTCCAAAACAGCCGAGGTTCCTCGCTGAGAACACCACTTCTCAATTTCATTGCGGTTCCTTTTCCAGTCTCCAACTGTTGTTTTCCCGACGTTATAATCTCGCACCACTTTTAATATAGTTTCACCATTGTCTATTCTTTTTAAAGCTTTAAGTTTCTCTTCCATTGAAACGACCAACTTTTTCCATTTGGAAGCCATCACCACAAATTTATACAATAAACAAAGTGCAACACGTCCACTCCACTACATATGTAACTTAGCACTGAGGAGTGAGGAGTAGCAGACGGCGACAATGAACTGAGTATCAACAAACAACACGTTAGTCACTGACCTGTCGCCGACTGGCGCACAGCCGGCGCGGTGAAAGGATCGGATAACACAGAAGGTCGGATAGCCGAGACTCTACTGTAGCAGCTCTTAACAAGTCATCCTGAATCTCACTGCAGTCTCTAAACAAAAACACTTCGTGGTGCACAACGACATCAGCAACAAGTTTAAGATTTCTACTAACCAGATTTGACGGGTCGTTATTTTATATGGTGTACAGAAACGATTACGCTTCTCGGTGTCACACCTGACGTTACCTTTGTTTTTAACGTACATGTGCCGCTATGGCCATCGCACTGGATTCCAGCACTCGAAAGGTCATCCAAATAATCCTTTTTTTTTTAAATCAAGTTCCTTGGGACCATGCGAGCCAAAGCTGACTGGTCATGGAACGAATCAATACATAGTTAACCCTGCCGTTCTGTTCACTTTTACTATACAAGTGTACTGTTCGGGTCAATATGACCCGACATAATAAAATGTTGAAAAAACTTCTACACACACGTATTTTTCGTACAGTTGTTCAAAAAAGTGTTCAAATGTGTGTGAAACATTATGGGACTTCACTGCTAAGGTCATCAGTCCCTAAGCTTACACACTACTTAACCTAAATTGTCCTAAGGACAAACACACACACCCATGCCCGAAGGAGGTCTCGAACCTCCGCCGGGGCCAGCCGCACAGTCCATGACTGCAGCGCCCAAGACCGCTCGGCTAATCCCGCGCGGCCGTACAGTTGTAAGCCGTCGACATTGTTATATTATAATACGTTGTTAATGATCATAGCAGTGATAATAATAATAATAATAATAATAATAATAAGATACAGAACTTCACTAAAGAAAATCTATTATTTTAGTATTCATGCAGCGTATATTAGGAACAACAGACATTTCCACCAAAAAGTCATTTTCAGTAACCATCTGTCCGTCTCCCCATATCACTTTCTTTCCTTCTTACTCACTGCAGCTTGTACACAAGCAAGTGACGCGTGTTTTGCATACATGTTTATTATACTTTCCACTCAACATGTTTGTTTTATTGTCATTGCTTGAAGGACAGAAATTACAGCGCGTCCATTTAATAGAGTTCCCTGTTGCTACTGATTTAGCCATACCTCCCACTCTTTCAGGGTCTTGGATGCTGCTGACCATTCTCAAAGAATCTTCTGTTCTTGGAAAATGCGTCCTTGATGCAATGTGCTCTGCAACCAGTGACTTTCCAAGTTCCTCAAAAAATATTTTCCTTCTACTCAATTTTCTTTAATTGTACTTCAGTTAGGGTCAATGGAATTTCACAAGATATTTGCATTATAAGCAGCAACATCAAGAATATTGTAGAAAACTATCATGGACCATCTATTGGATTTTCGTTTGCATGTATATGTACCTGCTAGCTGATCGAGTGTGTCTGCAGCCCCTTTGGTTGAATTATAGTCCAAATTCATTTTTGGCTTCTTATCAGCCCTGTCATTTATTTCCCCACAACTGTGGAGAGTGCTCATTAGTACAACATTCTTATTTCTATTAGGAATATATTTGACCACTGTAGTGTCATTTTTTAAGTAAAATGAAGAGCTATTAACCTCTTTGCAGGTCATACTTTGTGGAAGCTCTGGCTTACTTTTATGTATTGTTCCTAACATTGTCAGTTTCCTTTTCAGGAGCAGCTGTCCCAAATTGTTCGACGTAAAAAAATTGTCACATGTTACATTATGATCTCGCAAATCTGAGGTAATATCATCAACTGCTCTTATTCCTCGATTTTTTTCTGGTGCCGCTCCACTCTCCTTTCCTGTATAAATTTGGGCTTTCAGTACATATGAAGATTTGCTGTCACACAGAGTCCATATCTTGACCCCATATTTTGCCGGTATGCTGGGGATGTACTGCTTGAATGGAAAGCGGCCTCTTAAATGCTACCAGTTGCTCGTCGACGGTTTCATTTTACACTGGGTTATACAGTTTAGGAAGGACTTCTAACCGCTTCTCCCAGAGACTGCGAATTGCGGTGGGTTTATCAGTACGTCGTCATCTCTCTCTTGTGGTTTTCTTATCAAATCGCAAGACGCTCAATATTTTACGGAATGTTTCTAGGGACATGGTGGCTCGAAATATGTTCCGCCCAGTATCCTTATCCCACGAACTTTTTGTAGATTCCCCATGTGAGCGATATACCCGCAGGCAATAGGAGTTCTAAGGATGTGTGAGAAACAGAAACATCGAAGTTTGTCCATTGTATTGAGCTATTACTAATTCTTCAAAACTCAGCGTCAGTCTGTGATGTAATCGCCATGGTGTCACTATTCAGACCGATCACAAACGATTGAGCTGGCCGCTGTGGCCGAGCGATTCTAGGCGTGAAGTCCGGAACCGCGCTGCTGCTACGATCGCAGGTTCCAATCCTGCCTCGGGCATGGGTGTGTGTGATGTCCTTAGGTTAGTTAGGTTTAAGTAGTTCTAAGTCTAGAGGGACTGATGACCTCGGATGTTAAGCCCCATAGTGCTTAGAGCCATTTGAACCATTTAAACAAACGATAGAGAACACAAACTGAGCAGAAACAATACCTCATTCGAACAGTTGCCAAGTCGTAATGACAAGTCCGTTGTTGTAAACATGGCGCTTCTGTTGACTTGAATGTTGAGAGTAACGGAAGTCTTTCCTACTACTGTAAAATATGGGACAACCACAAAGTAGCTGACTTTAGAATAATCATATTAGTGTCGGGTCACACTGGCCCGAACATTACGTGTGTAACTCCTAAGGTTTATGAGCAGATTACATAAAATATTTTAAAACTTTCTTAACTACATACTGTCCTTGCATTTTCAAAGTCACCAAATTTCGCAAAGTTATTTTGATATTTAAATAATAAGAAAATAAATTTATAACCATTTCGAGTCATATAGACCCGAACAGAACAGCAGGGTTAACATAATTCTGGTTAGGCCTACGAATAAATAACTCATTACAGAGGAAAATTCTTAGTTACAGATGGTTCAGATGGCTCTGAGCTCTATGGGACTTAACATCTCAGGTCATCAGTCCCCTATAACTTAGAACTACTTAAACCTAACTAACCTAAGGACATCACACACATCCATGCCCGAGGCAGGATTCGAACCTGCGACCTTAGCGGTCGCGCGGTTCCAGACTAAAGAGCCTAGAACCGCTCGGCCACACCGGCCGGCTCTCAATTACAGCCAGCAGCTCTTGTACAGCACAGTTGCGTGCTACAAAACAATTTTCAGTGTGGATTTGGATATTTCGGGTTTATCACTCTTTTTTTTCAGTTCTGATGGAAAGCTACTGAAAATCAAAATTGCTGAACAGTGCACACCCTTCTGTACAATTCTTAAGGAAGTATTATTCCACTGAAAATAGATTTTTCCGTCTAGTGTTCACTGAATTAACGTTGCTGTTGTCTGTCACGACAGATCCCATGATGGTGTATAATACAAGGTGGTAGAGTTAGTGTTCCAACACACCTGAACAGCGGCCAACACCAGTGACCTCCTCGATCACTCTTTTGTGGACTAAGGATATTCTTGGTAAGTGCATAAGTTCCCCCGAAACACAACACCGTACACATTATAGAATGAAAGTAAGTAAAGTAAACAATCCTTCCCGTTTGAGTGCCAGAGGCAGCGGAGATCAATGTTGCGGTGAAAATAGCAATATTCGGTTTTTGTACAATATCTTGAACGCGATATTTCAAAGAAAGCTTTCCATCTACCCTTAGTTCTAAGAAGTTAAATCGTCGACTCTATTAATGGACTACCTTAGGACAATAAAATGACGCTTTTACAAGATTTCCGTCTAAGAAACAGTTTGCATTACGTTATCCAACCACCCTGTTAGCGACATCATTTATATCAAGTTAAATGTGTTTCACAACAGCACTTGTCATCTGCAAAGAGAAATTTTTTGAGTCGTCCATCACGTTCAGTGGCAACTCATTTACACACAGCGTATCAAGAAAAGTAACAGACCGAGGACAGAACCTTATGGCACTGTCCAAAATACGTGACCTGAATCAGAACTTGGATTTTTACCAATCTAAAGTGTCGAACGCTCTCAGGAAATCTAGTAATATGGAATTTGCCTGTTGGTGTGCGTCCGTGGTTTGCGGAATATCGAGCGTGTTTCGCACGACAAACGATACTTTCTAAATCCACGTTGATTTATAGGTAGGAACTAATCTCTTCTCAGGAAACGCTGAGATGTTAAAGTCGTGGGACATCTTCCAATATCATGTCGGACGTCTTTTGTCCTGGCGTAATGCAGCAGCTGGATGTGGCATGAACTCAACAAGCCGTTGCAAGTCCCCTGCAGAAATACTGAGCCATGCTGCCTCCATAGCCACCCCAAACAGCGAAAACGTTGCCGGTGCAGAATTTTGTGCACGAACGGATCTCTCGATTATGTCCCACAAAAGATCGATGGCATTCGTGTCGGGTGATCTGGGTGGCCAAATCATTCGCTCGAATTGTCCAGAATGTTCTTCAGACCAATCGGGAACAACTGTGACCTGATGACATGGCGTATTGTCATGCTTAAAAATTACATCATTGTTTAGGAACCTGAAGTCCATGAATTACTGCAAGTGGTCTCCAGGTAGCCGAACATAACCATTACCAGTTAATGATCAGTCCAGTTGGACTGGAGGACCCAGTCCATTACTTTTGGGCGTTTTTGCTCCCCCTTTGGCGTTTGGCTTCTCCTCCTAAATTTTCTGTCATGGTGTGAGCCATTTGAGGAAGAACTCCCTCTTTAGCGTCTACTGTGTGGATACCTCTCCCCCTTCATTCTCATCGTCCTTTTCCACCATGGGCCTCCTCCGCCCCTCCGAGGTCATCAGCACCTGTAGCCAGTCCGTGTGGTACAGCTGTTAAGCATCCATATGGCTGAGCCCGCTGACTATACAGGGATCACACTGATACAAGACCTGTTGCCTCCCCATGTATGCCTAGGAGTGGCTGCTTGTCATTCTGGAGCATCGTAACTCCCAGCAATGACCGCTGTGCCAGACGGCCCTTGCTATGGCATCCACGGGGAGAGCCCCTACTGAGAGTAGCGGTACCAGGGCGGCCTCTCTGCATATGAAGTATGCTGTGCTCCACACTTCTGGCCGCTCTCATGGAGCCCCTCTTCAGAGAGGAATGGTTCTCTCTCTGCTCCTATTTTTTGCTCCTTCTGGGTGGATGCGCATGAAAAATATTAAGCTCCGAAAAACAGGGCGTTCTTTATAGCTGTTTCTTCGGTTGGCAATGGATCATTTAATGCTGCTCCTTATGACCCTATGGTCTTTCCTACCCTGGTTACACCCTGGGAGGAGGGCGAGGCTCGCCAGCTTGGGGCGAAACACTTTTCCCACTGCCTGGTCTGCGCTATGATGGGCGGGGACACGTTCAGAACCCCACCACCAAGCCCTTATTTTTTTGTGTGGAAAACAGTGAAGACAAGTTTGGTGATGTGGAGTGTCTCAGTAGGATGCAGGTAGGTTTACTGCTGATCAGAACTTATTCTGCCCCCCAATCTGCAGCCCCTCATGCTTGTGTCCATCTTGGTGACTTTGTGGTGTCCATTACCAGTCTTTGAATATGGTTCAGGGAGTCATTTTTCATAGGGACCTCATCCTTCAAACTGATGAGGAACTCTGGGCCAATCTGGAACGATGAAGCATTCAGTTTGCTTGGCATGTTCAGAAAGGTTGTAAGGACAATCACACTAATACCGGTTCCTTTATTCTGGGTTTTGAGGGAGATACCCTCCCGGAGAAGGTCAAGGTTGAATGTTGTTGATGTGACATGAAGCCATACGTCCCACCACCCATGAAGTGTTTTCGGTGCTTCCATTTCAGGCACATGTATTCCCACTGTACTGCAGACCCTTTATGCAGTGAATGTGGTCACTTACTCCCCCTTTGTTCTGACCCCCGTGTGTGTTAACTGCCACGACCATCACGCTCCACACTCAGATACAGGAGTTTAAGTCCCTTAATCGTTTATCTTACATTAAGGCTCATCATAAATATGACTGTCTTCAGCCTTTCTCAGTGACTTCTGCCTTTGCTTCTGTTATGTCCTTTCACACTTGCTTCTGGATCTTGGAGAAGCCTATTCTCCCTCTGTGCCCTGCCCTCCTCGACCTGTGAAAGGGAAGAAGAAGGAACATAAGTCCCAGGACAAGGTCCCCCCTTCCCAGTGCCCCTTGAGATGCCACCTCCACCCTCGCAAACTGAGTCTGACCTCTTATTTACAGATGTCTCCCCAACCTCATTGGCTGATGGTCATAGTGAACCAGTGGCGTGATTGGCTCTAGCCTTTTCGCCTCCCATTTGGATCACCACTCCATACTTATTCAGTGGAACTGTAATGGATACTATTGTCACCTCCTGGAGCTGCAACCCATTACTGCCTTTTACTCAGCAGCTTGTGTCATTCTCTACGAATCTCATTTTACTGATGCTCGCTCACCAACCCTTTGTGGATTCAGTGTTTTCTCTCAGAACCAGGTCGGCCTTTGAGGGATTCCGGTGGCGTTTGTATCTTGGTCTGTATGGATGTTGTTAGTACATGGATCCCTCTTTGTACAACATTGCAAGCAGTTGCTGTCTGGGTCCACTTGGAATCTGCTGTCACAGTTTGCAATCTCTGTCTCCCTCTTGACAAGCCACTTACACTTGCTGCCCTCCATCAGCAACTCCTCCCTCTCTTTTCCCTCCTTGGGGATGTTAATGCCCATCACACTTTCTGGGGCAGTGCTATTCCATCTAGTCGGAGGCTGTTCACTGATCAATTTTTTGGAGACCATGACCTGTGCATTTTTAATGACGGTTCCCCTACTCATTTCCGTGACGCATATGGCACTTTTGCTGCCACTGATCTTTCGATCACTTCCCAGCTCCTTCTTCCTTCCTTACACTGGTAGCCACACAATGACCTCAGTGATAGTGACCACTTATCGTTGATTCTCTTGCTCCTTTCCCACCCCCTCATCACCAGGTTACCCCGCTCGGCTTTCCATTGTGCTGATTGGCCTCTCTACACCTCCCAGATCGTGTTCACACCTTCTTTGTCAGGTTTTATTGATGAACTCATATGTGATCTGACCGATAAGATAATTCTCACCACTAGCATTGCCATTCCCTGCTCAATGGGCCCCATTTGGCATCAGCCAGTTCTGTAGTGGAGCACAACCATTGCTGTTGCCATTCATTATCATCACGACTTGAAACATCTTAAGCAGCACCCATCCTTCACCATTCTTATTGACTTCATATGTCTTCATGCCAAAGCCCCTTACTTAATAAAACGGAACTTTTTCTCCTCCCTAGACTCTTCTGTTCCTCATCACAGGCATGGGCTACATTCCTAACCCTCCAAGGTTGTCAGTGACAGTCCTCAATTCTGGCCCTTGCCCTTCCTGATGGCCTTTGTACAGATCCATCAGTTCTCGCAGAACACCTGATGACCCATTTTGTGATGACATCAGTATCAGCCTCGTATCCAGGTACTTCTTGCTGAATACCTCACAGCCCATTTTGCAACAGCGTCGGCGTCAGCCTTCTATCCAGCCGCCTTCCTCCTCTGGAAACTGTGGGCTGAAGCTTCCCATTTATGTTTCGTCCCTTGTCTAGCGGAATTCTACAATGAAGCTTTTACTGAATGAGAATTCCTTCTGGCCCTCTCTTCATCCCACGATTCAGGTATTGACCCTGATTCCTTCCATAACCAATTGCTTCAACACCTTAATTGTCCACAATGACATATCTAATCCAGGAGAATAACTATATTTATCTGTAAGGCATTTTCCCTTTGAAGGGAATGACAGTATTGTGGTTCCTGTCCTTACATACGGCAAGGGTCCGTTGTCCTTGATAGTTACCAGCCGATCAGTCTGACCCATGTCCCATGTAAATTACTAGAATGGATGGTGGCCCATCAGCTCATTTGTGTCCTCAAATTTTGGGCCCTTTTTTTCCTTACCAGTTCAGCTTTTGGGATGGACGGTCTCCAATCAGTCGTCTGCTTTGATTGGAAATCTCAGTTTGGCAGGCCTTTTCTCAGCGCCTTCATCTTGTTACAGTTTCCTTCGACATTTGTACGGCCTACGACACAGCTTGTGCTCCATGAGTGAGGTCTTCAAGGACCCCTCCCGATTTTTATTTGCCAGTTCCTGTCCCACTGGTCGTTCAGTGTTTGAGTTTGCACTGTTCTCAGCTCTCCATACACTCAGGGGAATGGCGTTCCACAGGGCTGTGTATTAAGCGCACTTCTTTTTCTCATAACTAGTAATGCACTTGTGGCCCCTTCCAGACCACTGGTCAACCCTGCTCTCTATATGGATGATTTCTGTACTTTGGTAGCTCCCATTCAGTCGGCTCTGAAGAGTGACAGCTCCAGTGTGACATACGGCGTGCTTCCGCGTGGAAACACTCAAATGACTTTTAATTATCTCCCCTTAAGTCGAGAGTGGTGGATTTCTATCGCCATACTATGGTCCATCCTCACCCTGAGTTCTAACCCGATGCCCAAAACCTGACTGTGGTCCCCCAGTTCTGTTTCTTGCGTCATTCTTTTTGACAACAAGGTTACTTGGTTGCCCCTTAGCCATCATCTGAAGGTTGGCTGTTTTCGTAAACTCAGCGTTCTTTGCTTCCTTGCCCACGCTCTTGGGGCACAGATCGTTCAGCTGTTCTCTGCCATAATTGGGCATTAGTTCTGTCTCATCTGAACTATGGTTGTCAAGTTTATGGGTCAGGTGCTCATTCCAGACTGCTCCTCTTGGACCTGGTTCACTATAATGGTCTCCATTTAGCTGTTGGTGACTTTCGCACTATACATGTCCATAGCCTTCCAGTTGATGCTGGAAAGCCTCCTCTTTTGGTTCAGCACTCCCACCTACTGGTTTCCTCTGCCATCACTATCTGCTCTTCCCCTGCTCAGCCCTCCTATTCTATTCTTTTTGCAGCTTTGTGACGCCACCTTCCCGCTGTCTGCCCTTGGGTCGATTTACCAGTTGGTCTCCACCTCACTTCTCTCCGCCATGATTTCCATCTTGGTTAGTTCCTCAGACCCAGATTCGGATAGATTTCTTCTATGGACTGAAAGCCGCCATCACTCCAATGCTGTTCTATCGTTTATTTGGAATGCTCTTACAGGAGTTTCAGGATGCCATTGTTTTTTACACCAATGACTCTAAATCCACCGATCATGTGGGATATGACTTAACATCTACTGTTGGCACAGAACATCATCTCTTGCCTGCCACGTGTATAGTGTTTACTGCAGAACTGATGGCCATCTTTGGCCCTCTGTTTTGTTACATGATCTTTCCTCACCCGAGTTTTGTCTTGCACAAGCTCAATGAGTGGCCTTCAGGCTAGCACTCGGTGTTTTTTCCGCCACCCTTTGGTCTCTGTTATCCACGAACTTCACGCCATGTAGGTGACCCGGCTGTTGAACTTTCTCATCATCTGGTTATGGGGTTGGTCACCTACCTCCCATTCTCCATAACACCTCTTTGGGCAGATTTGCAGCTTTACATCAAATTCCTTTTTGCTCAGTTGTGGGCTGACTCTTGGGAGGCTACCCCCTTTCTAATAAATTTTCGCGTGATCAAGGAGACTCTGATCATATGCCGTTCTTCCGTCCTCCTCCCCCAGCGGGAATCTACCACCATCCAGCGTCGTTATATTGGCCATACTAAGCTGACCCATGGTTTTTTACTCTGAAATGAGCTCCTCTCCCTTTCGTGATCGACCCTCATGGTGATCCATATTTTGCTGGACTGTCCCCACCTTTTGGTCCTTCACACTAAATACAACCTCCCACCTTTCCTGTCCCGAATATTAGCGGACCACAGTCACTTGATAGGTCTGTCCTCAGTTTTCTTCATGAAAGTGGTTTGTGCTCCCTGGTTTAAGTCCTTGAATTTCCCCATGGAGTTGGAGTCCCTTAGTAAGCATTGTCGGTGGTTGTGCAGGCACTGGCCTTGCCTCCTCAGTGGGCAGGTTCTCCACCCCCTCTTTTTCCATATGTTTGGCCTGGTTTCTGTGCCATTTTGTTTCCCATTTTTCGTGTCTTCTTCCCCTGGTATTGTTCCCGTTATGTTGTGATCATGCTATGGTATGGGAACGGAATGGGTCGATGTTAGTTCTGGTGCCCAACACACATAGCGTTTCTGGGGTGCCCCTGCTCGCACTGTCTCGCCCCCCCCCCCCCCCTTCGCCCTTGTCCCTTCCTCTTCCTGCTGCCCCAAGGTCCTTTAACCTGTCCGTTTTCTCTTCTCCTTGACTGGACTGTGCTATTTGTGTTGTTACTCCCTTGGTTTCGCTACCTCAGGTCATGGGACCAACGACCTCGTGTTTGGTTCCCATCCCCAGTCAACTAACCAACCAAAAGCGCCTACCTTACTGACTCACACTTAGAAACTCACACTTGTTCCATGTGCAGTTCAACTGGAAGTCTGTGAGGAAATTTTGATTGCAGACGTCACGCACAACTTCCTATCAGAAACAGTCAACCAAAATTAATAACATATGTAACTGTTCTGTTTGGGCGGACCGACCGCACTATGGGTGAACGTGGGAGAAATGTGAAGGAAGAAGTTACAGAAACTACCGTCGAAGAGTAGGGGAACGGAATGGAAAGCGATAAAGCTGACAATAAATGTGAATCGATCAATGAGGATGATATCAGAGTCCCTGATAATACTCATGATGAACACAAAAAAAGCATCTATGAAATTGGAAGAACGTGTGGAGACGACAGTAAGCGTTAATGAAACTATCATACAGAACGTGGGAACTGAGTGGAGAGCGGAACAGTAGACAACAAAAGTAAATCAATCGACAAAGATGCTCTCAGCTTAACTGACAACGGACTGTATGACGGCCATCATAATGCGCTATTGGAGCGGTAGATGATGTGGAGATGGCAAAAAGCATTAGTGAAAGAAAGGAACAACTGAAAAACATTGAAAACAGGTACTCTGAATACACAAAAAACAAATTCGACGACGAATCTATGACCGTTGAAGGCATCACGCTGAAAAATCCGAGGAAAATGGACGCAGTAACAAAATCTCTTTTACACTGCGATTGTTTTCAAAAGCTTCATATCGAAAATACAAAGCAACAAAAGTACCTAGTTCAAAACAGACAAGGCAAGCTGGGATAAAGCTGAGAAGAGCTGTCCAAACTCCTGTCTCGAATATCTAAGAACTTAAAGGGCAAATAAGAACAATGAAATCGTACCAATCTCTCTGTTTAATGCCAAAAAATTGCATTAGCAGCATAAAAAATTTCATCCTGGGCAGAAGACCCACCGAATCAAGCCTAACTTCTATTGTGCAATAAGAAGTAACGATGATCTGACGCAGAATGATATAGACGATTTAGAACCCCAACCAGTAAACTCACAGTGAAACAACATGCAAAGGTTTCCAGTATCATCTAAGAACAGAAAGATGGAAAATATTAAGAAACCCAAGACTGGGACAGAGAACCATGAACAAAGAGAAACATTAGTCCTAAAATTATAAAGAAACTTTGCTTCAGCTATTTTCTAAAAGGCGAGAGTTTTGTCTTTAATGCATACAAAAACCTCAACTAACAGCAAAAGGCATAGAAACACCAAAATTACCTACTAAATGAAGTTTATACTTACCCTAGTAGACTCAGTTTTCGTTGAGAGTTTACACTGCACTAAGTTTCTAACAAAAAGGTTGAGATAAAACTCTGATCGTCAAGAAGACGTTGATTTTACATTCTCTTTCCTTTTAATTTTTTGTCACTGTAGAAATTGTCCTTTGTCTTGCTGGGAGATAAAGATATTTTAATTTATTCGCCGTGAAGGGAAAGTACCAAGCCTAACAAGAAGAATGGTTATTCTGTATTTAATCTATTTCACGAGATATCACTTTTCTTTATTACTCCCATTTCTAAACGATCACAGACTATTGAAAGGAGAGTACTGACAGTGCACATTGGAAATTTTTTAAGGAAAATACAGTGAGGAAGCTCGCTGGTAAGGGCATAAAAAGAAAGCTCAGTTCGTAAGAGCAATGGCATCGGAAGGTGAGGTTCAGGGTTCGAGTCTCGGTTAGGTATTCCGTTTTAATGTGGCAGGAAGTTTCAAACCAACACACACTCCGCTGCGGAGCGCGACATCCATTCCGCATCCTGAAGTGCCATAAGAAAGGAGCCCGGAGTAGTAGACTGGCGTTAACTTAAAAGGCAGTCCTTGTCTGTCATTGAAAAATATATGAATCAACAACGTAACTCGAAGTAGAGCTATTCGATGCCGGTGATAAGGATTTGTGCACTTGAAGTAGTAGTTCTTAGTTCTCACACATTACTGATAACAATGTGGTTGAAATTTATAAAAGTTTACATCTTCCTCTAAGCATATAAAATAACTTCTTTCCTAAAGTGTACACACACACCTACAGATTTTCGCAATGCGATCAGGTTTTCAGCTGATGTGATTGTCTTGACCGAGGGACTGATGAGCTCATTGTCTAGTCCTTTCTCCCCTACCCCCCTTCCCCCTCCGCAACCATCCAATCAAACACACACACACACACACACACACACACACACACACACACATACTGACTGATCGCTAAATTGGAAATATGCAAGCCAGCCACTCTGCAACACACTTAAACAGCCAGCCAAAGAGTTTGTGCCAGTGCGTTCCATTACTTATGAATTTTTTCTACACCGCGTGATATAAAGGCTATATTCTTGACATCAGATCAAGCTCCAATGCTGCAGAAGCCACCTGAGATTCACTGGAAGAATCCTAAGAAAACTTAAATCATCTACGAAAGAAGTAGGTTACATTACACACGGTCGACCGGTTCGTGAGTTTTGTTCAACTGTCTGGGATCCTTACCAGGTTATATTAATACTGGAGCTACCGAAGAATGAGCGAAGTTCGGCGCGTTTCGTCACGGAATTGCTTAGTGAGAGCGAGAGCTTTACTGGATGCTCATTAAACGCCAGTGACAGAGGCTACAAGAGGCGCAGGTTCACTGTTAAAATTCCGAAGGTGTACATTGCAAGAAGAGGCAAACTGTTAGTTACTCTCATATGCGTCACGCAAAATGTCCCCGACGAGGAAATCAGAGCTGATACAGCAAGACAGGCGTTTCCAACCCGCATCATTTGCAAATTTCGACGGTACTCAAATGGCTCTGAGCACTATGGGACTTAACTGCGGAGGTCATCTGTCCCCTAGACCTTAGAACTACTTAAACCTAACTAACCTAAGGACATCACACACATCCATTCCCGAGGCAGGATTTGAACCTGCTACCGTAGCGGTCGCGCGGTTCCAGGCTGTAGTGCCTAGAACCGCTCGGCCACTCCGGCCGGCTTCGACGGTACCTAACCGTTACTGCTTGTGTAGATGTTCTTCTAAGCAGCAATCCATACGAGTAATCCAGTTGTGTCTTTACTTGCGGTTACTTGTACTTCAGGTACTTGTGCTATGAATGGCTCTGTTTGAAAAGAATAGCTCGGTGTAGTCATAGCGTCGAGCCACGCAAGTCTACTTTCATGCCCCGCAACTAATTCACTCCAAATAATAACCTGTAGCTGTGATTCTGCAGTCAAATAGTCTATGCATTGGCTAGAATTGCGAGTTAATAAAATACACAGAATACAAAAGAAAAGTTAAATGAATAATTTAATAACAAGAGTTTTTTTCTAACGTTTCTAGTTGATGTAGACGACAGAGAATCGCGTTAAATAATGTTTATTCGAGAAAGAACATCTCAAATAAATGGGAAGCGGTCGAGCGATATTCAGTTAAAACACAGACAGAAAATACCATTATCAAATGCAGTAAATTTATGTTGAGAGCGTTACGAGAATGGTAGGAAACTCCCTAAACTAAATAGTCATCAAAGATACGAGGATACTAAGACCATTCCGTGAACAGAATACACGAAATATTCTTCGGGGAAAACAGTTCAGAGTTCAACATGATGCTTCAGAAACTGACACACACGACACAAAGAATAGTAACTTATACTCTGTCTATTCTCAGTTCCATAATAGAAGCCGAAAAAGTTAGAGCCCTACACTGGTGCACATTCAAACCTCTCGAAATGCAAATCCCTTCAGAAGTTGAAGTATTGCAGCAGCCGTTCACCTCTCAGAGTCTATCGCCGACATGAACGAATATCACACGTAATCATAGGCAGGTCTGCCCTCTTCCAGAACGAACATACCAAGTCACAGAATCGCTCCTTTGAGCCAGTCACGCGAAAAGTCCCAGTCTGCACTTGACTCCCGTAGTGTTCTGCTACACACTACTCTTCCATTGGCTGAAGGCCGTACCCACCAAAAATACATCCTTCTTACGTTTTACTGACATCATTTGACACAGTATGACCACTTATCAGACTAAACTAATATATTACAATAATATTTAAATAAAGAACTGTTATAAACATTCAGTGAGACTGAGACCATACGCAATAAATACAAATAAAAGTTTGCACATAGATAAATAAGCCAGTATTCTTGTGCAAGTGCGATCACGATTAATGTCAACAGACTGTCGTTAATAATGCTTAAACAATTGTTTAGGCCTGCTTGTCAGAAGTATCTTTTCACACGCTTTTACACAGGTGCTGTCAGCTAACATACGGGATTGAGCACTTCTTAAATTACCATGATTTTGTATTATCAGTTGTGGTTAATACTTAAATAAAGTTACTGGCAAAATAATCAACTGTTCATTAAATAAAAAACACGAACATGACAAAATATGAGGTATGGATGCTGTTTTCAATTCCTGTGTAAATGTGGAGACAACGATTTTCTGACAAATATACGCGTAATAAAAAATATAAAAAAGACGTAATAAATCGAGAAACAAAACAGATCAGATAAGTGTCTTTCACGGATGATACCTATAGTGCAATGTTATCATCTAAGATATCGTTTGTTGAAATTGCTCGCACCATTTAAAAGTTGTTAATTCAGAAGTTCATTGTGAAAGGGTTTATTCGCTGTGAGATATTAACGTCTGTAGTTTTAGAGAAACTGAAATATTGGATACGTCTCATTTTTCTGATATCGCAGATGTATACAGATTTGCTTTATAATCTAAGTTGGTGCATTATAAATGGTTTTTTTGAAAGTTTTTGAATGTGAAAACACTGAGTTTGTTTATAATTAACTTCTCTGCTACAAATAACGATTTTCTTTTATTCCTGTTTTACGCAACGAGTTTCGGGAAATGATTCTCATTTCAGTGTGTATTTCTTTGCGCTATGCCCTGTTATGTAACGTTTTTGAGCCATGAAGTTCTGCAATATATAAAAACGCTCAATTTTTAGTTACTTGCGGATTTTTATACGTAGTTAGTGGCGAAATTTGGAAAAAGTTGTACTTACAGTGTCTTATGGTCCATTTTTGCTGAGTCTCACACAAATTAATCGTCACTCACAACTTTCAGTACACAGCACACAACGGCTATAATCTCCATTAACTAACAGTTACAAAGATGATTTTAGATCTGGTTGACAGAGATAGTGATACAGGTACTCCACAGATATGCTTTTGTGCAGAAGGTATTTATCTTAGCGATATGGATTATAATTGGCTTACATCTGTTTTACAATGGTGCATATTTCTACGTGTTACTACTTTTATTTAAGTATATTGTCGAAGCATCTTAAGAACTTTACCGACTCACTTTCAAGTTTTTCGTTTAGCATTTTGTCTTCATATTTTCTTTAATGTGTATATATCTCCAATTCTTCTAACAAATCCATTTTATTCCATTTATTTAGTCGGTCGGTGGAGTACTTCGACATTTTGGTCTACTTTTCCAAACGGGGGTCTTGTACTATGTATCTGTGTAGCTATTGCTGATGTGCGTCTGTTGAGTGTGGAGGCTTCAATGTGCTCTGTGTACGTGTTGAAATTTCGGCCTGTTTGTCTTAGGTAGGACACGGAGCATTCGCCACGAATTACATGCAAAATATCGATAACTAAGTAAAAATTGCGCGCTTTTTATGTACTTCATTGAAATCAAAAACACAAAGTAGATCCTCACACCTCCAAAACATTACATAAAAATGGCATAGTGCAAGGAAAAACACCCTTTGAAATAGGAATAATTTCCCGAAACGTGTAGTGTAAAATGTGAACAAAATAAAATCGTGAATGTGTAACACCCCACCCGTCACTTATCTGGTTTTGGCGTGTGTTCACCCCAGCTAATTGACTAACAAATGAAGAGAGAGTGCAAAATTGCCGCAATATCGGATAACGCAAAGAACGTAATAAGGCCCTATGACTCCTGATTGAACTGTGGTGGCAGTGTTGACATTAACTGATTCAGAATTGATCACTTTTAATTAAAAAGGGGTGCACATTTTTGTTATTCAGCTATTGAACACTAGATGCAAATGTCGAACATAAAATTAATTAAGAAAGTGACTTGGGATTTCAACTACTTGATTGTAAACAGATGCAGTCGATTTATTTTAACTTCCGACCTTCAATCATCATATTACATGACTCTCCTATCAGGCAGTGGTAATAAATTGCGTTTGTGTGGAGTAAACCTCGATAACTCAAAAGTAATTCCTATCGACTGACCCAGGCGTAATGCGAAGTGCGAGAAGAATTCTACAGTACACGGCCCATGAAACCCTCGTGGAAACTTTGCCGACGTGATCCAACAAATTAATCAGTGGCCGGAGCGGGCGCAATATCACCGAATACAGCGTGGCGGAGCGGCGTCGTTGTGTGGACATCGGCCGACCTCGTGGTGCTGCAAGGCTGCTCTCGTCTATTCACTCCTAGCTATCTTGCTCAGTACATAGCTGAACCATAGATGAACATAGCTAGTTAGATCCTCCCAGGCCACCCACCAAGGTTAGCATCTGCACAAAACACCAATTTTTCCAGAATTCTGACTCCCAGGAGAGTACTTCAAATTCCTTGGTCCTACGTTCCCATCGGAGGCCGGCGTATTTCATTCTGTCGCTCTTCACCTGATTTACTTCAGAGTCTGTGGACCGTGAATGCAACATGAAGTGTGGCCGTGCGGTTCTAGGCGCTTCAGTCTGAAACTGCGTGACCGCTACAGTCACAGGTTCGAATCCTGCCTCAGGCATGGATGTGTGTGATATTCTTAGGTTAATTAGGTTTAAGTAGTTCTAAGTTCTAGGGGACTGATGACCACAGATGTTAAGTCCCATAATGCTCAGAGCCATTTGAACAATATTTTTTTTTTTTTTGCTATAGTCAAGAACACGGATATTTTGGCCTATGTTGACTGCTCCACCGTAGATTTGCGCGGCTTTCTCGCATTTATCACTGAAAACGGGATGACAGACATTTATCAACAGGCGTACAAGTTTTCCGTCTGCTTCCCGGTACACCAGCATGGGGTCAACCACCCACTCACTGTCACTCATCTTAAGGCAGCTGGAGGCCGTGCCCCGTTACCACTTTCTCAGAGCTTGAGCCTCCCTAAGCTGCCTATTGTCACTTCCCTTCGCCACTCCCCAGCTGGCCACGTTCAACTCTGAATACTTCCCTGGGATAAACTAGCCTCCAGCAAATCGACGCGTTTCCACAAAGTTTTCATGTTGTGTGAATTACTTTACATAAAAAAATGGTTCAAATGGCTCTGAGCACTATGGGACTTAACATCTGTGGTCATCAGTCCCCTAGAACTTAGAACTACTTAAACCTAACTAACCTAAGGACATCACACACATCCATGCCCGAGGCAGGATTCGAACCTGCGACCGTAGCAGTCGCACGGTTCCGGACTGAACACCTAGAACCGCTAGACCACCGCGGCCAGCACTTTACATCACCTGACATTGATTATTCCAATACGTCCATACTATACCCTCTACAAGATGCATTGTGCCTTGTCAGCCATTTTTTGTTCAGCCCTACTGTTCGCTCAACGTGAGTTAGGTGATCTTTAATGACTTCATGTGGGGGGCATAGTTCTTGCCATCTTACAAAAAGCATGAAGAGCAGATGCCATCTTACAAATGGTAGCAGAAAAGTTATTTACAAATAAACCCAGTGTACGCTTTAAAATTTGATTGTGAATTACTATAGATTCCTGAAGAGCTGTAAGAAAACATCTTTCAGCCTGCCTGACCCCTCTGCCATTACTTGAAGCATTGTCTGTCCTCTCGAGCAACCGACGTGTCATTCAAATTCCCCATACCCCGATTTTGCGCTGCTTGTCTCTGCACCCGAGCCCATCTGGGGCTGCTGCGCGACATCATCGTCCTGCCGACTAGCACTTGGGGAGGGGCGGGCTACGGGGGAGGGGGGAGGGGGGGTGAGAGAGTGATATCAGAAGCATCGTCCTCCACACACTGTAGGATGTGGCTTGCAGAATACAGGTGTGGATGTAACTGAGAAGCGACTGAACACCTCAATCATTTTCCCAGACAGTGTGGTTCAGCACTCCTCAACTAGATTCCGGTATTTTGCAAATAAATGTGCAAAATTGTAAATGCAGAGAAGCATGTGAGTTGGGAACTAGATAAGCAAAACAAAGCTCTGCATTCTGCTTCAGATGGGTCAATCGGGACCGACTCCCAATGGCGTCATTTGGATGCGCTATGAATGGATAGGGGGTGGGCGCACCACTTTCCCAGCCACTGCCGCATTTCTTGACTTAGGATCCGCCACTTCTCACTCAAGTAGCTTCTCAGTTGGTAATACGAGGCTTAAATTAGCCCTGTTAAAAGTGCTCCCACGAAGGAAAAATCCGTGATGATATGGGGACTCAAACCCGGGTCCTCCACACAGAAGCCAGACACCCCGAACACTAAGCTACGAAGGCATACTGGTTATGAGACAGCTGATTTCTTTTCTGCACCGACGGTTTTAATGTCCTGCAAAGAGAGAAAATAATCAAAAACGTACAGGAGCTTGTATTACCCTACCGGCTACAGGGCGACATTGGAATATGGGAAACAAGCAAGCAGATCTAGATTCTAAGAAGCCGTTGCAGCCTGATGTCTCACTGTTTTGCTCAGTTAACACTTTCGCTTTTAGAGCATTGATGTTCCGCAGCAAGAGAGAAATTCCGTTGCTCATTACAGCGGTGGCGTGAACGACTCTAGTCAACAATTACAGCCCAACTGATGCATGTCGATATCGTGGTAGTAGTATAGTACTGGGGGTATCAGCGCAATTTTGATATCAAACTGATATCAAATTGATAAGCAAATTAATTAAATTGACCAATTAATTACGCTTCCCCCAACCACACCCACCCTAACCCCGGATGATGTCATGTGGTTTCTTCACTCTGCATGTGGGTTCCCTGACCCTCCCACGTATTCATCTCTCCCCCTCCCTCCCCCCATCTAGACATTTGGCGGGAATTTCAAATTTCGAATTTTGGTGGGAGTTTCTTTGTACCAGGGCGGTGCTGACGTTACTAACCTCCCCGCCCCCCGCTCCCCGCCCCCCGCTCCCCGCCCCAGAAATGATGGTGCCCTTTTCGGTACTTGAACCCTGGTCCTCCAGGACAGAAAGCCCAAGTGCACGCCCCGTAGCACAGTTTTACCACCAGGGGCGCTTGGAATTAGTGGGAAATTATAAAATGGCAGTGTCCGTTCTGGGACTCGAACCATGGTCCTTCTGGATGGAAAGCCCAAGTGCACCCCCCAACACATGAAAACTGCCCAGATGGAGGAGAGGAAGGTTGGTTTAATGTATTTTACTTATTTTGGTTGGGAAACTGAAGTAAAACTCGGTCCTAATTACGTAATTAATCATGCAGATCGGTTCTAATTACACAACTATATGCATAGCGCTACACAAGGACTGCCTAAAATCGCAATACAGCTCAGAAATTGACGATGCCATACAACGGGGGTTATTCTCCTAGGAAAATACTTCACAATACCGCTCGAAACTAGTGGGAGGCACACTCAAACACTACCCTTCACCTACATACTGATGGGAAAGATGCTGAGGTGTGAGGTACTATCTTTACTTTTTTTGGTGGGAAACATATTCAACTGACAAGATAGGTTTTGGACAGAGAGGAGTTAAATAAGTGTGCTACCTGTAAACATACAGCTGAGGACTGTATGTATCGCTGTTTGATGTCAGAGTTCGCTACAGACGCCTGATCGACAATCAGCCCAGGTAATCGAAGACAAAACACGCTACCACAGCTGATGGAAAAAATGCATCACTGTTCTAATTACACTTCAAAATTGTCATGAAAAAACCAGCACTCATAATGAATGTGCCATAATGCAACACATGTACTGGGGAAAATCGTCATCCCAAAATATTACAGAGGGAGTAGTAGATGAACATATGTTCTGCACATTGTACAATCACAAACTGCCAAAATTCGAGACGCTCTTACCTCCCATCATCCCTACCCTTCCTCCCTCCCTCCCACCCTCCCTCCATCCACCTACAGGGAGACAAAGGCCTTTTTGAAACGTTCAACTACTGCCGCCGAGAATCTTGTTTCTTCTGCTGCCAACAGCCATCCCCTCATGGTCGCTGGCTGCACTCAGCCATCCACCATACCCCTGTGGACGCTGGCCGCAACCAGTGTGCCTTGAGGCGACGTCCATTCAACAACACAAAAGGGAAATTTAGCGGCACCACCCTGCCCCCACATCTGTGTCGGAAGATCACACTCGTTGGACCATGTCCCACACCACCAATCTGTGATGGAGAACAATTATGTTTAACATCAACGCATCTCTTATAATCGAGCATCTTTTAAAAAGAACACAATCACGACGATAATGTCCTCTTTCCACAAAAATAGGAACAGTCCATTTACTTTTACTTTTATGAGCAAAATCGGTATAGTTCTTACATTCTACTGCAGGATACGTGTAAAATTGGAGGAAAAAAACTTCCACTATATTGCTGTCAATACTACAGATCACTAGAGAATGTTCTCGTTATTTCGAAACCGCCATCAGAGTTAAAGAAAAAGCAAGACTTTATACTCCAAAGAAAAAACATCTATGTTAAGCAATTTCTTTCAGCTTGATGGACACATTACATGAAGTAAGAGCATCTCTTGCATTCAGATAAGTGTCTGTAAATAAATTGTATTACATACATTTCAGACACATAATGTTAGAGAATACAATCTTTTATGCCAATGGCTCACATGTCAGAAAAACAGTCATTTTACGTTCGATTACAACATGTTATAATTGAAGAGGACATTGCTGTTTTGTACACCATGGCGAGTCCTGTTTTGCTAATGTCACACCGGCGTTTACGAAACAATTCGTCAAATCGTGAGAGTCTGTATTGTAATAGAACCTCTAATAAGATTTTCCTGCTTCTATCTGTCTTCCGCTACATCGAAACCAATTATCGCATGCATGCTTACATTTGACATTTTTTATCCATAACTCCCCTCTACAGACATATCTGTAAAGGTTCTAATCATGCAGCAGATTCTTGTGTTCTAGTTTTGTAAGCAGTCAGATCATCACAGCCCGTTTCACGCAATCTACTCACGTGTCGGAAAAAAAACATACCATCATTTCTAGCTTATAAATTATAGAGTGCAGCAATCAGTCGTCCTTTTTTAGATTTTATTACACAAATCCAGATTTCGGCTAGTAGCTAGCCATTCTCAGTCCACAATTTTCTCTTGTCAATGCATGTAAGTCCCTGTTGTTCGGACACCCGAACGACAGGGACTTACATGCACTGACAACAGAAAATAGTGCATTGAGAATGGCTAGCTACTAGCTGAAGTTAAGATTTGCGTGTCCACCCACCTTCCGAATGGAAGGTAACCTGACATCATTTCTAGGTTCCACAACGAGCTGTAATTCAAGTGGTTTGTACTCTATAATTAGAGGTTAGGAAGTATGAAATAGCACAGGACTTGCGGTAACACCTCTTTTTTAAACACACAATTGTGACAATAATAATGAAAACAGTCGTGATTTGACGATAATAGATACAGTCGAATTGTATCAGTTTTATGAGCAAAATCAGTGTCCTTTTGAGAAAACTTTTTTTTTTTTTTTGGTCATCAGTCTACTGACTGGTTTGATGCGGCCCGCCACGAATTCCTTTCCTGTGCTAACCTCTTCATCTCAGAGTAGCACTTGTAACCTACGTCCTCAATTATTTGCTTGACGTATTCCAATCTCTGTCTTCCTCTACAGTTTTTGCCCTCGACAGCTCCCTCTAGTACCATGGAAGTCATTCCCTCATGTCTTAGCAGATGTCCTATCATCCTGTCCCTTGTCCTTATCAGTGTTTTCCACATATTCCTTTCCTCACCGATTCTGCGTAGAACCTCCTCATTCCTTACCTTATCAGTCCACCTAATTTTCAACATTCGTCTATAGCACCACATCTCAAATGCTTCGAGTATCTTCTGTTCCGGTTTTCCCACAGTCCATGTTTCACTACCATACAATGCTGTACTCCAGACGTACATCCTCAGAAATTTCTTCCTCAAATTAAGGCCGGTATTTGATATTAGTAGACTTCTCTTGGCCAGAAATGCCTTTTTTGCCATAGCGAGTCTGCTTTTGATGTCCTCCTTGCTCCGTCCGTCATTGGTTATTTTACTGCCTAGGTAGCAAAATTCCTTAACTTCATTGACTTCGTGACCATCAACCCTGATGTTAAGTTTCTCGCTGTTCTCCTTTCTACTACCTCTCATCACCTTCGTCTTTCTCCGATTTACTCTCAAACCATACCGTGTACTCATTAGACTGTTCATTCCGTTCAGCAGATCATTTAATTCTTCTTCACTTTCACTCAGGATAGCAATGTCATCAGCGAATCGTATCATTGATATCCTTTTACCTTGTATTTTAATTCCACTCCTGAACCTTTCTTTTATTTCCATCATTGCTTCCTCGATGTACAGATTGAAGAGTAGGGGCGAAAGGCTACAGCCTTGTCTTACACCCTTCTTAATACAAGCACTTCGTTCTTGATCGTCCACTCTTATTATTCCCTCTTGGTTGTTGTACACATTGTATATGACCCGTCTCTCCCTGTAGCTTACCCCTACATTTTTCAGAATCTCGAACAGCTTGCACCATTTTATATTGTCGAACGCTTTTTCCAGGTCGACAAATCCTATGAAAGTGTCTTGATTTTTCTTTAGTCTTGCTTCCATTATTAGCCGTAACGTCAGAATTGCCTCTCTCGTCCCTTTACTTTTCCTAAAGCCAAACTGATCGTCACCTTGAGAAAACTATCTGCATCCAAACCTCCTATAAGCTTTTACCTCGCCTTTCTCTTCCAATATATTAAGAAAACAAATACTGTCTGTGTGTTGACATCGAGCAGATTACATGTAGATGTATTGCCCCACTGGAGCACGTGATCAGTGCTCAAAGTCGCATGCACGGATATGGATAAAGTTCTGTCGACTGTACTGGAGGAAGACCATTTCCAGCGGACTATCAATCACAAGATACGGTTCTTGCATTGGTCCTTTATAATCAATTTAATATGTTGTTTTTTCGGCTGTAACACATCCAAACAGTGTACGACTACCGTTTTGTACACTGGCATACACATTGTTTTTCTACCACGACTTTGAGGTCTGTGTCAGGTGCTAAAACGATATGAACACGTTTTGATCTTTTGACTCTCACAGAAAGCTGAACATCACATGGTGTAAACCATGCAGCACCCACAACACACAGGTCGGTGGAAACAGAACACAGATATAATTTTCTCATTGACAAAAATCTGGAACATATCACAATATATGGAAACTAGAAGAGTTTGTGGCATTCTAAAGCGTTTCCAGTAGCCATCCAAAGGTGATGACCAATGCAGTTAATCTCATATTCCACAGCGACAGGATAGTAGACCTCTCGGTGTACCATTTCGAAGAGCATTGCTTCCTCAGTTTGCAGTCATGTACATGATTACTTGTCCAATGTTGACCATTGCTGGAAGGTAGCATGCACAACACGCATGAGGTAGTAAAAATAAAAAGAGGTACTGTTATCTTATTGGTGAAAAAAATACATGTCGAGGGCATTGCAGCATATGGAAATAGGATGAGTCTGCAACATTGAGGAACGCTTCCAAACAACTGTCTGAAGGTGATGACCCATACATGTAATCCCATGCTCCACAGTGACAAGTACCATATATCCAGTGTTCCACCAAGGCTCCCTCCATGTAGACCACGTTGTGTCAGTCAGTCATTGTGCAGTAATCAACAGCATACCAGTGGATGGGAAAGACACTGTTGATATGGAACAATGTACTGTAATACACAACGCCGTTGATAGCATGATCAATTATAGCAATTTTTCCAATTGGTCTGTAATTTCAGCACCAGCCAATGACACAGCAGAATGTTTCCCAGTTTCCATATTATCGCTAAATCACCCCTCCACTACTTTGCAAATACCATATACTAGATTGCAAATACAGATAGAGGACTGAGCAGTACATCCATTTGACCATACATCAAAGTATACCAGTTGTTCCATAATTTTAACGCCAGCCAATGACACAGTAGAATGCTTCCCAATTTCAGTGTCATCGCTAAACCATCGCTCCACTACCTTGCAGCTTCAATATACTAGATTGCGAATGCAGTTAGGTGACTGTGTAGTATGTCGATTCGACCATATACACGAAAGTATTCCAGACAGCGTCATATACCAAAGCAATTAGGGTATCTAGATATTACGAGTGCATCGATCATAGTGGAGAATTTATTATTACGACTGGCCATCTTTCCCTGTGGGGATGGGCACCACAGAGTATTCCTGCAATCGTAGGATAAAGTTGGAGATTGACAAACCCCTCCCACATTGCCCTTGACCAATCGTCCCTGAGCACCAATTTTACCCATGGCACCCACCTCTCCAGCTGCATGTGTATCGAGGAGGGTAGTGCCTCTTATCGGTGTATAGTAGGCATGAGAGTGTTGAAGTGATAAAATACAGTAGATGGTTAAGAAGAAACGTATGGTTTATACATGCTGGAGCTCCAGGTGGATGAAGTTTGAGACATTTCATGTGACTCAACCGTGCTATCAATTCTGAAGCATTATTCGACCATCTGGAGTCAGTACCAGGAAAGCACCAGCATGGAAGAAATGATCACAGAGTACAAACAGACGCTCCTATAGTTACATGGTTCTGCACCTAAAGTTGCTACATAGTTAATGCCATACTGTTTCCGGAGTATTAGTCATGTGGAATGCAACGCTCGTAATACTCTAATGCAGGATATACACATATGAAAAAAGTTTTGCATCACCTCGGTTCCGAGAGTTCCGGAACCTGTACAGGAAATTGGAATAGATATCAACACAAACATCATTTCCGCCCTTTTTATTGCTCATGAAAACCACACATTGCATGTTGTACCACCATACAGCGAGATCTTCATAGGTGGTGGTCCAGATTGCTGTAGGCACTGGTACCTCTAATACACAGTAGAACATCTTCTTGCATTGATGCATGCCCATATTCGTCGTGGCATACTATCCACAAGTTTATCAAGGTACTGTTGGTCCAGATTGTCCCACTGCTCAATGGCGATTCAGCGTAGATCCCTCAGAGTTGTTGGTGGGTCACGTCATCCATAAAAAGCCCATTTCAATCTATCCCAGTCATGTTGGACAGGGTTCATGTCTGGAGAACATGCTGGCTGCTCTAGTCTAGAGATGTCTTTATTCTGAAGGAAGTCATTCACAAGATGTTCATGATGGGGGCGCGAATTGTTGTCCATGAAGATGAATGAATCGTCAATATGCTGCCAATATTGTTACACTATCGGTCGGAGGATGGCATTCACGTATCGCACAGCCGCTATGGTGCCTTCCATGACCACCAGTGGCGTACGTTGGCCATCCAAAAACAACAGGAAACCTCCACCTTGCTGTACTCACTGAACAGTTTGTCTAAGGTATTCAACCAGACACGTCTCTCATTATTGTCTGGTTGAAGGCATTTGCGACACTCATCAGTGATGCCAATCCTGAGTGCTCCATTCGGTATGTTGTTCAGCCCATCTGTATCGCGCTGCATGGTGTCATGGGTGCAAAGATGGACTCACCATGGACGTTGTGAGTGAATAGTGCAACCTGTTGCGCATATTTTTGAGTCGTAACACAACGTCCTGTGGGTCCACAAAAAGCATTATTCAACATGGTGGCGTTGCTGTCTGTGTTCCTCCGAGCCATAATCCGTAGGGAGCGGTTATCCACTGCAGTAGTAGCCCTTGGGCGGCCTGGGCGATGCATGTCATCGACAGTTCCTGTCTCTCTATGTCTCCTCCATGTCCGAACAACATCGGTTTGGTTCACTCTAAGATGCCTGGTTATTTCTCTTGTTAAAAGCCCTTTCTGGCACAAAGTAGCAATGCAGATGCGATCAAACCGCGGTATTCACCATCTAGGCATGTTTAAACTACAGACAACACGAGCCGTGTACCTCCTTCCTAGTGGAATGACTGGAACTGATTGGCTGTTGGACTCCCTCCATCTAATAGGCGCTGCTCATGCATGGTTGTATACATCTTTGGGCGGGTTAGTGACATCTCTGAACGGTGAAAGGGACTGTGTCTGTGAGACATTATCCACAGTCAACGTCTGTTTTCAAGAGTTCTGGGAACTGGGGTAATTCAAAACCTTTTTTGACGTGTGTATTTGTCTAACATCAGACATACAACCACCCTGCAAGTTTCCTATCCCAATCACTAAGGCGACAAACTTTAAAATGATAAAACTACTTCCGCCGGCCGGAGTGGCCGAGCGGTTAAAGGCGCTACAGTCTGGAACCGCACGACCGCTACGGTCGCAGGTTCGAATCCTGCCTCGGGCATGGATGTGTGTGATGTCCTTAGGTTAGTTAGGTTTAAGAAGTTCTAAGTTCTAGGGGACTTATGACCACAGCAGTTGAGTCCCATAGTGCTCAGAGCCATTTGAACCATTTGATAAAACTACTTCCTTCTACACTATTCTGGTGTCCTAGGATGGCATTGACAGTGTATATCCACCGCTTGAGCTGCTGATAAACCAATTAGACCAAAGTTCGGAGACTACTGTTCTGTCTCTTCGAAAATTAATGGATTTTACACATATTTTTAAGTCGGAAACATACGTACCCTCAGTGACACTACCCAAATCAGTCATGCTTGTAACTGGTACTAGTATTGGTTTTGGATGATGCGGCTATGTCTCACTAGGAAGTAGAGCAAGGAAAAACCAAAATGAATTTTTTCGATAGCTGATACATTGAGGTAGCACCCACACTCTGCTGCTCGGAATTGCACATGAAGAAGCACCAAATTCTTACCGAGGCAATAAGCACCGAGATCAGTAGCTAAAGGAGATGTGACAGTCTTATTGCTGTTTACAGCAGCAGCACCATAGCCCTGGTAGCATTCCTCGTGCACAAAGAAGTCCTGGTCTGATGTTAGGTAAGTATTGGAACAACAGGGTTATGAGCCCAAAGTACCATTATAAAAGATGGCGGCCGTGACGTCACAAACACACCCCCAGTGACGTCATACAAGATGGTGGTGGTAATGTCACAGACACAACCCCTGTGACATCATCCAAGATGGCGGATTTTGGCGGGTTGTTTGAATTTTGGTGGGGAAGTGCCCCGCCCCCCTCACCCAGAAAAATGGCTGGAAGTTCAAATTCCAACATGATAATGCGTCACACCTAAGAAAATCGCGAGAAGATAGGTCACTTGCGCTTTCGCTGCCAACCCAAGAAAATTGTGAGAAAGAAAGGACACTTGTACTAACCTCAGCCACCCGACCACCACCTCCTCCTAGGAACTGGCGCCAAGTTTGGATTCTGGCAGTAATGAAAGGTCACTTGGACTTTCACTACCAATGTAAGAAAAATGTTGCAAACGAAGCTCACCACCACCACTAACCTAAGTCACCAGGCTGCCACCTCTTCCTAGAGGAGGGTGGTAAAAGGACTCAGCCTGCAGTAGGCTGATGGAGAGAGGAAGGAGTGTACTTTATTTATTTTGGAGCAGTTTATTTAGGGATAGAGTATATTTATCACCGAACACAAGCTCTGGCATGTTCCACAGCATACAGACCTGCAAACTACTCCTACATAACTCATGTATAAGGCTCTACACACACGCTTGCTAATTGTAGACCGTCAAAAATAACGCATTGCACAGCCTACAGACATGCGAACCACTCGCAAATAATGCAATACATTTACGTTGAGAGAGCCAAACAACTCTTAAATTGTCTAAACAATAATCCATGTAAAAGACCCTGCAAACATGCTTGCTAATCGTTAACTGTCGAAATCATACACCAGTCTTTACTTAAACAATTAGAGGCAGCAACATCACCAAGTGTATTCGCCACTGAGTCCATAGCCCAACTGACTTAGTTCATATCGATGTCATTAGAGGACGGTGTAGTGACGCCAGGTGAGGATGCAAGTATCATACTCTAAGATGGTGGCACCTAGTGGGTTCACCACGAGCTCCAGACCCCAACGGGCTGAGTACATTTCGTCGCCGCCAGAGGACGCCACCGTGACAACAGCTGATGACGCAAGTAAAGTTATCCATGATGGCGGCAAACAGTATGTTCTCCACGAGGTCTAGTACTCAGTACCACCAGCAGAGGATGTTGTCGTCCGTTTCCTGACGTAAACCAAGATGGTTAGGGAAAATGGTGGCAAAACGACTCAGCCTGCTCTGGGCCACTGGGGAGAGTAAGGATTGACTGCTCTCTATTGATTCTCGAACATTTTATTTAGGCATTGAGCATATTTATCACACTATCACAAAACACCAACCCAGTTGTGCCTGGGCTCATGTTGCACAGCCCACAACCGCGCAAACAACTCCTAATTTCAGTACAGAATAGCAAACGGCTCCTAAATAATTCTCATGAGATAAAGAACAGAGGCCGCCTACCAGCAACAGTAGGCTAGAGTCTGGGGTACTACACTATGAGGGGTACTACACTCTCACCAGAAAAATTCGGCTACATGGCAGAACTTACATCCCTTTAGTGAAAATCAAAATTTCACGTACATTACCTCCGCAATGACTGAATCTGACTGGTCGAAAAAGACTTTTTTTTTAAGGGCTATGGGACCAAACTGCGGAGGTCATTGGTCCCTAGGCTTACACACAACTTAACCTAACTTAAACTAACTTATGCTAAGGACATTGCACACGTCCATGCCCAAGGGAAGACTCGAACCTCTGACGAGGGGAGCCGTGAGTACCGTGGCGAGGCGCCTACCCCACGCAGCTCGGAAAAAGACATGAAGGGTACTAACTACATGTATTTTGCTGCACACGGGGGAGAGGTTTACTAGTTAATGGAAGCTCCAATGTTGGGAGTGTTATGGAGTCCCATAGACAGATAGCTTGCAGGGCTGGAAAGAAAGCAAATGTGCACTCAGTATGCTTGCCCGGGGCCTCATCCAAGATGTGAAGGCAGCATTTCCCGTGGCTGTCGAGCATGCAGGGTGCATTCATCCACATGTTGTGGCTCATGTTGGCACCAATGATGCCTGTCACATGGATTCTCGGGAGATCCTCAGTTCGTGCAGGTGGTTGGCAGAGATGGTGAAAACTGTAGTCCTCGCGTGCAAGGTGCAAACAGAGCTTGCAATTAGCAGCAGCATTAGGAGTAGGGAGATGAGGTTATGGGTGCAATTTTAATTTCAAATTGATATGCAAATTAATTACATTGATCAATAAATCACCACTGACCCCGACCACTCCCACCCCCGAACAAGCCCATCCTTGCCCCCGGATGATGTCACTTGTTTTTCTCAGCCTGCACATGGGCCCCAGACCTGCCCCCTCAACCACCTATCCCCACCTCTCTCCCTCTCCCAACCAACCCTACTGGCGGGAATTTCGAATAGTGGAGGGAATTTCGAATAGTGGAGGGAATTTCGAATTTTGGCGGCGATTCCTAATTTTAGCTGTACAAATTAATTGTCAGTTCAGAGGACATAATATTAATGGAAATTATTGATGGAAATTGTTTATAAAATGGGAATAGGTGGGAGAAATCGAAAAAAAAAAACAATTCAGAGAACGGGAAATCGGAGAATTATGCTCTGAGAAGGATATAATTTGCATTTCGTAGGACATGGATACCCTTGTTTAACTTCCGATCACTTCATCGCTTCGTGTATTGCGATCACAAAGTCATTAAGACTCGCCTAGATGCTCTGTAGGTTTTGACTGCAATACCGGCGTGGTCAGCTCCAAGCAGCCACCAACCCCCCTTTCCTGCACCAGGTAGCAGTCCCTTGCCGGCCCAGGAGGCGGCCAACTGCCGCCCGCCCCCTGACCAGCTGCGAGCCTTTTGACATGAAAGGCGCCGCGCCACACGATCTCGTAACTCTCAGGTGGCCTAATGACACAACCGCGACACATGCGCCCCTCGGCCAACCGAGCGAGGTGGCGCAGTGGTTAGACACTGGACTCGCATTCGGAAGGACGACGGTTCAATCCTGATTTAGGTTTTCCGTGATTTCCCTAAATCACTCCAGGCAAATGCCGGGATGGTTCCTCTGAAAGGGCACGGCCGACTTCCTTCCCCATCCTTCCCTAATCCGATGAGACCGATGACCACGCTGTCTGGTCTCCTTCCCCAAACCAACCAACCAACCCCTCGGCCATGTGTCGGGCAGTATACTGATGACCACTTGTCTGTCTCTGTCAGGGGGGCGGCAGACAGCAGTTGGAATTGGTGTACAATTCCGCTATCAAGGAGCGCTTTTTTGGTCATTACCGGTTTCGAAGATTAGCATCTTCCCCCACAGCTCTGTCCAAAGGAAAACAGCAGCATATATTCCGAGGGATGCAGCTGGCATTGGGCATGTCAGACTATCCATCTGTCTCAGACTGAACAAAGAGTCGTTTTATAAAGCTAGCAGCTGCATCCAGTTTTGCATCCACTTGCTGGCAAACACAAGATGTTTTCGGAAAGGGACCTCTACTTGTTTCACAGAATTTTTTTTTGTCTCCCACAGCAACTGCGTGCACCAAGAAGAAAAAGAACGCAAAGTTAGTGTCTTCCCTCGCAGCTCTGTCCTAAGGAAAACAGCAACATATATTTCGAGGAATGCAGCTGGCACTGCTTGTGTCAGACTATCCATCTGTCTCAGAATGAACAAAGAGTTTTTTTCTAAAGCTAGCAGCTGAATCCAATTTTCCATCCACTTGCCAGCAAACACAGGATATTTCTCTCAGATCTTTCTTTCCACCCCCACAGACGTGGTATTTTCCTCAAACAGCTGCACCAAGCCTGCTTGAAGAAAAACAGAAAGCAAGTTATAACTTGTGGTATGACACTCTGAGTTCCTATTGGTCCTCTACAAAATAGAGGGCGGAGTCTGAAGCTATATAAAGCCCAACCCCCACCACAATCATCACCAGTCTCTGACAGTGCATAGTTGTGGCAGTGTGATTCCTGCACCATGAAACACTCAGCCACTAGTGATGCCAGCGGCAGTGGTGGTGGGAAACAGCAAAACTTGGGTCAATTGACATGTAAGTGTTTATTAAAAAAATTATGAGTTCAAATTGCGACAGTTATAAAATTTCGTAGCAAGGTATTCAAATTTTTCGAGATAGTGATACATTTTCGTAACAAGCGGTTCTAAGAGTTCTTTTTTCTTGCTATTACAGCATTCATTCCTGAAATGTTGATGGAATTAGAACGCCAGCTGGAAGTTGAAATTCTCCAGTAAGCAGAAGACTTTGTGCTACCATCATGTACGTATATATCAAAATTCTGTGTGTGATAGTTATATGTTCAAAAAGCATCTCTTAAAGTGTTCAAATCGAAACAAGTGCTTATAACATTTCTATTGTTGTTCTAGCATTAGAGCAGCAGCAGCTGAAAGCTGACAGTCCCCATCAAGTGGAAGAGCTTGTGCTACCATCATGTAAGTACGACTCCAAATTTTGTGTGGTAGTTTACATGTTCATAAAACAGTTCTTGATGTGACAAGTGTTTACAAAACTTTTGATCTCTCTGTTGCAGCATTAGAGCAGCAGCAGATGGATATTGAGCTGCTTCTGCTGGAGTCTGAAATGCAGCATGAAAGTAAGTACAGTTGTAATATATTGCCATTAGACTTTTTTTCACCATATACATCTGTGTGAGGTATATATTATTCATTGTTGTAGATGTTGCTACCGCTCAAAAGGAAAATGAGATTCTGGTAGGGGTATGCGACGATAATGATGACCAGGAGTCATCACTTCCATCTGATATGAACTTTTTACTTATGTATTTAATTTTTTCATAGTTATAATCAATATCTCACTGTAGTCAAATTCAGTACAAATTTCGTGTTATTGTTTCTAATAATCAATATCTTGTTGTAGGCGACTTCGATGAAATGGATCGATGGTTGTACAACAACAACATTTGTGACGAGAGTGAGATGCTTGACTAGGACCGTGAGATGGTGGCTGCTGAAAGACAGTGCAGTCTCTCCCTTCTGGAGCAGGAGATGGAGACATCATATATTTTTAAAAAATCTTGAGTATTGTGCCTAATTTTTCCTGTTATTCGTATGTTACAGAGGTGACACCAATACCGCCACGACAAGAGCTTGCGGCACGTGCACCTAGAGCGGTGGTTGTGAGGGCGGGTGTCAAACACACACCAGAGCAGCGTGCACCGCCGTGCAAAGTGCCGCTCGTTGCCACGTGAGAGGTGGACGCGGCTGCTGCAGTGCCCGTCCCTGAACCATTGCACACCATCTGGCGTCCGTGGGTGGATTAGTCAGAGCAACGATCTCCCATCACTCATGCTGGCGATGGTGAAGGCTCAGATATGCAGGAACATCAAGGAGCACCCTCGCCTCAGCCTGGGTGCTCCCACAGGAGGTCACCACCACCGCCTCCTACTATTCATGCTCCGGCTGCTCGCCCTCGCTGGCAACGAAAGGTATGTGTGTCTCAGCGCATACCCCTTCCCCCGGAAGGCGTCTCATCCCCAGTGTCCTCATCCACCGGCTGGATGCAGCTGTCACCTAGCTGTAGTATTAATGATAATGAACCTGTGCCTAGTGGTAGTGTTCTGTCCCATCCTGATGGTGAAGGACTTCAGATTAGCGGCGTCATGACCCCTCTAGAATACTCAGTGGTTGTCAGAGCCTTTGAGGGGCATATTTCATTTACTAGAATTGAGAATCCGGCTTGGGGGGCATCGTGACCTAGCAGGATTTCTAGAAGCATGCCTCCCAGAGCTAGAGGCAGAGCTCCTGAAAGCCCTAGACGATCCAAGATGTATTGCCATTAAATGTAATGCAGTGCTCTGCTACGATTTGATACCCCCCCCCAAACAGCAGTGTGATGCTGAAGAGAAAACCTTACACTACATCTGGGGTGAAAATGGCGTTATATCTCGGAGTACATCAATCATCAAGTGGTATTATAAATCAACCTTGGGTGCTATACTGGCCCGGTTTTCCGAGATGGAAGTAAGAGTGTCAGCTAAAACACTCAGCCAAATACCACACCTCGACATTCATATTCATGTCTATGATCCGTTAAATGGAGAATCCAGCTATATCAAACTCCCTAAGGATATTAAGAAGAAGCAGGCTTGCATTAACGTTCAAAATGAAAAAGATAACGCTTGTTTTGCATGGTCAATCCTGTCTTGTGAAAGAAAAATTAAACAAAATCCAGAGCGCACATCTTGATACGGAATAGGTCTTAACATTTGTGGATGTTATAACTTTGACGGTATTGAGTTCCCCGTAAAGATTCAGGACATACCAAAATTTGAGGCACAAAATCCCAGAATATCGGTTCACGTTTATAGCCTGAAGAAGAAGCAGAAAAGCAAGCCAGGTAAGCAGGACAAGCATACTACAGTTGGACCACTCCATTTTTTGAAATATGTAGGTGAGCGTGATCTTCATGTAAACATGTTGCTCTCCTCTGAAGGTGATAATCAGCATTACGTATGGATCAAAGACAGGTCTCACCTCCTTTGCAGCCAATTGTCGAAACATAAAGATAAGAAACACATTTCCTTCAAGAAAGAAGAAAAGAATTTAAAAAGGCATCTGGAGGACTGTGAATCCAAGGAACTGGTACGTGTTGTTATGCCTACAAAAGAAAACAAGTTCATGAAATTCAAGAATGCTCACCACCAGAAACTACGTCCATTTCTTGTGTACGGAGACTTCAAATGTCTCCTTGCCCCTATCACCTGCTGTGAAGGGAAACCCTTAGCCTTCATGCAAAAACACATACCGTATGTGGGGGCGTACCAAATTGGATGTTCATATAATTCAAGTCTTAACCTCTATGAATCTTATATCAGGGATAATCCTGCGGTTTGGTTGATCATTGAGCTTTAAAAACTTGATAGGCTTTACAACACCAACATCCCCATGACCGAATTGGAGGAGGATAAAAAATTATATAGTGATGCGGTTAACTGTCATGGGTGTGTCGTAAGATGGAAAAGCTGGAACTCCCCATAGAGATTATTGTCATGTTACGAGGAAGTTCCGCGGTGCAGCTCACAACGCATACAATTAGAAGTATCAGTTACCACGATACATACCCGTGTTTTTCCATAATTCAAGTGGGTATGACGCTCACTTTCTAGTTGAGCAATTGGTTAATTTCGGTTGGGAAAAAAATCAGGTCAGTGTCCTGCCTGAGAGTGCTGAGAAGTATATTTCACTCTCCAAATGAATGACGCGAAAAATTGCGCTCCACTTCCTTGACACACTACGTTTTGTGCAGGCGCCCTCCAGAAACTCGTTGAAATTTCAACTCAGGTGGATACGCATATTACTTGATCTGCTTACCCCAACGAGGAAAAGTTTCAGCTTGAGACTAGGAAAGGAGTTTTCCCTAATGAGTATGTGGATAGTAAGGCGAAACTCGACGAAACCAGGCTACCCAACATATCTGCATTTACCAGTACTCTCACAGGCAATGCCATAACTAGTGCAGATTCTGAGGGTGTCATGAATATTTGGCGGGAATCCAACATTCCAAATTTGGGTGAATACGGAAGCTATACATGGACACCAATGTGCGCTTGCTTGCGGGTGTTTTTGAGAAGTTCTGGCCATGTACTCTCTGAACCCTGCCTTCTATTACACAGCACCTGAGTTGTCCTTGGACGCAATGCTCAAGAAAACAAGGTGCAGCATCGAACTTTTGACTGATGCTGATATGCTTCTTTTCTTTGAGCGCGGGATCTGTGGAGGACTTTGCCAGTGTGTCCATAGCACGCTAAGCCAAATAATCCACGTATGGGTGTGCAGTTTAACGCATCTCTCGATTCAAGTTATATTCTATGTTTGGATGTGAATAACTTGTACAGGCACGCCATGATGCAGCCACTGCCAGTTGGTGGGTTTCAGTGGATGCCTGAAAACGAATTAGAGGAATTAGATGGAAAAATATTGGGTCTGGCAGCTGATTCTGATGTAGGGTATGTGGTGGAGGTAGACCTCAAATGCCCTGTTAGTTTGCATGAAATGACAAGCGACTTGACGTTATGTCCGGAGCAACAAGTTCCATCAGGAAGCACTATCCCTAAATTGATGACCACTGTTGGACACAAGCAGAAGTATGTAATTCATTATCATAATCCCCAGCAGTGTCTCAGCTTAGGGATGGAGCTAGGTAGAATCATCTAGGCTATCTCCTTTAGTCAGTCCCCCTGGCTTAAGGAATATATTGAATTAAATACCGAAAAGAGAGCAGGGCGTGTATAGTGATTTTAAAAAGATTTTTCACAAATTAATGAATAATTCCATTTTCGATATAACCATGCAGAATGTAATAAATGAATGCAAGATTTTGATTGGGACCAAATGGGATGGCCGTGGGGCGTAAGAAAGTGCATCGCCAGACGAAACTTTAAGCAGGCCACAATTTTCAATGAGAAATTTGTTGCTGTGGAGATGTCGAAAGTTTCAGCCGAGTTTATGAAACGAATCTATTTGTGTATGTGTATACCGGACATCTCCAAACTTCACATGTACCGCTTCCACTATGAGTTCGCTAAAAATCATTTCATGGGAACAAAGTTACTTTATATGGATACAGATAGCTTCATCTACTGGGTGAAGAACTGCGACCCATATGAAGTAATTAGGTGTCATGATAATAAATTTGACACATCAGGATATGCAGCTAATAATCCTTACGGTATTATTCCTCAGAACAAGAAGGTTATTGGCTTAATGAATGATGAGGCAGATGGATTGCTGGTTGTGGAGTTTGTGGGTCTAACATCCAAAATGTATGCATATTGTACAATAGAGGGAGCCACCCAGAGACGGACTAAGGGCATGCGACTTGTGGCATCACGTGTCCTCACGGTCGAAGACTTCTTGCAGTGCCAGTACGGTGGCGTTCCGGTGCTCCAGCACAACCGCCACATTTGGTACAGCAAACCAGTATTTCATCGCGAGATCACGAGGTGTACACTGTGCTGCAATCTAAAGTCGGATTGTCACCTCATGATGATAAAAGCGCCATTTGTGATGATGGGATCGAAACTCTCCCGTGCTCACACTATTTACTTGAAGCACTCCGACGGTGTGAATGAGAGAGAGTGAATGAGTGACTGGCTAAGTGAGAGCTTGTATCTAATAGCATGGCTCTTTAATCATAGTTTAAATATTGTATGAGTGATGTATGGCGTGCCTGCATGTGTGAGTGCTTATGAGTGTCAGTGTGTATGCTTGTGAGTGCGTTTGAGTGTGGATGTCTGTGTAAATATGTATGCCTGTGTGTAAATATATTCTGTTTTTTTGAATAAGTACCATAATATCTAGACACTACTATATAAGCAGTATGTGCTGGGGAAAAAATTATAAAAAAGTTATTAAAAAAATTAAAAATGTGCAATGTATTTATGAAAAATAATTTAAAAATTGAACTAGGATCAAAAAAAAAGTTATAAAAATGTAAATGAAGGAAAAAATAGTTTACCGTATTTCTCGCTTTTGCACTTCGTGTGCATGTGTGATTGTATGACTACATGTGTAAACAGATTAGTTTTTAAGTTTCACCTACCGCTAACTATTCAAGTCATACTATTTTTAAGTGTGAGTTCCACCGAGTTCATTTTAGTGCAGCTGTTTGGGATGAACATTTTAGGGCCATCCGCTTCAGTGCATTATTAAATTATTTCAGCTACTTGAGGTGGAAATGCTTAGAGCCGCCCAGTTCAAAGTAAAAATTAAGTCTTCTGTTCGGGTGGAATTTCACTAGTAATAGTATTAGTGTAAGAGAAACTATACCTCTGCAATAGCTGTACGCAGTATTGCAATGTAAAGTTCAAAAAAAATTTTCAATCAGCAATATTATTTTTAAAAACTAAGAACTGAAAATATAAAAAAATTCAAACTGTAACAAGAACTGTGAATTTAAAAGCAGTATTACTTCGTGTATTGTAAAAACAACAAGATTTGTGGATGTAAAGCTGTATTACTACTGTGAGTATTTATATCTGAATAAAAATTGTTATTCGTTACCATAAGTCTTTGTTGTTATTTCACAAATCCCTACCCTTACAAATGAATATAAAGGCTGTCGAAGATGCACAAGATATTAGTTTAAAGTATGAGGGATGCGACGTTTAAGATGGAGGAAAAAAAATATATGTAATGATTACATGGGATTTCGCCTATCGTGCTGCACGTATAGGTTTTCGAGAACCGACGGCGCGTGATCGTGTCCTATTCCAAGGACATATAGCAAACATGGCTAAAATTATATCTCCCGTGCTTGAAGAAAGCCACAGACACAGGATCTGGGCAAAGCTACGTACTATCTAAGTAGGAGCTAGGTAGAAAGAAGGAAAAACACAGAATGTAAGATAAAAAATTCATTTATTTTCATTAATCCAACTTAAAAGTAATTTTACACTTCCAGAAGCAGACACAACACTGTCTTCACACATCTTCTTCTTCTTCTTGAGCTTATGGATAACAGGACACCCGTAGAATTCCAGGTCATGAATAGGTGCAAACTTGGAGATTCGCTGCACCATGCGATCTTCTCCTCGCCTTTGACGTGGATGATGGTGTCAGGATGATCGAATATTCGAAGTAACGTCATTTCTTTACAGAGTATACCAGGATCGTCCCAGTGGAGTCCATGATAGAAACGTGTTAGCCACTTTGCACTCCTCCGTGTCTTAGCACAGTTCACATCCTTGAAAGGCCTCAGGGATGCAATTCTTGATGAGCATGTCTCTATTATACCAGCATCTTTTGTGTATGCTATGAGAGCAATATCTTTAAATAGGAATTGTCTACACCCGTTATTATAGAAACATTGAATGTCGGCAACGACGTTCACACTGCAAGTTGTCATTGTGAAATGCTCTGGGTGTGCCACAGCACTTGGTCATTTATACAGCACGCTGCACAACACCAGTAAGTGGGCAATAGTTTGTCACACGGTCATGTAGAACTAGAGCATACGCTGCAGTGTGTTCTGGGAAATTTGATGAAGATTCAAATTCGATTCATACATCTATTGGTCCTGATTTAATTATCTCATTCTGCTCAGAACAGTCTGCCACTATAATTGATGACAGCTCCTTGAATTTCCGTGACTGAGTAGGCAACCTTTCTCTACAACACCTTCATAGTAAGAAGCACGGAACCTTGCATACATGTCAAATGCTAGACTGTACACATTCCGATCCGACTGTAGCAGTAAATTGTCATACGGATAGAATTCGGAATTGAAGTAGACTCTGGCATTAGTTAAATTACATTTGTCAAATACGGTGAAATCATTTGCTAAATTCCCCCTTCTATTGGTCTGGAATGTAAGTATGATGAATTTTGGCGTTTCCAGCTGCACTTGGTTTTAATAGCCCTTGTTTGTCTGCTCGCTGTAGGTAGCATTGGGTACTAAAATACCTCCCATGAGCGGAAAGTTAATGGCAGATATGTACGGATATTCAGAACTTTTAAAAGCTTCAAACGCTCCTCGTCTGCCACAGTGATGTGCGCCATTTTCCATATAATTGTATTGATGATGATCTGATTCTTCTCTTGAGCTCCTTGAATTTATGAGATGCTATTTGTTGCGCTCCGTACCAGAATAAGCTCCTGTTTAGCATTCATAATAATTCGCTGCATGTCCTCATTTTTAAAGGTATGCGTGCAGTAAATCGGCGGTACTCTTCTGCTTTTCTGCCCACAGGCTCGTCTATGAACTAACCTGCATTTTCTAAGCCATTCAAATCTGACGGTGATGATGAGACATACGTTTTAAGGTTTGATGCTATGCCGACATTACGTGTACGATCAATCTCTACCCCATTAAGTTCATAATGTATTTCCTGGAACAGGAATGCCAAAGCATTACGTGTAAGCCTTGATCCCACTGTATGATTACCACCCTTTATCTTAAAGGATCCATCCAAATATATGAAACTCTGCATGGAGGAGTTAAAGCTGGATGACAATCTTAATTTCATCGTTCTTGTTAAATGTCGTTGAAGCATAAGGTTTATGCGAGAAGTATTCCTGCCGTATGATTCGCTCATCATATTCCACTGGGTGAGATATATTGAGCGACGACATCATTGCGAGGTTTCAAGCCGACTTATTTAAGAAACCCATAGTTCGCACGTGTTCTCACCTTGCGGCTCTGCTGCGAAGTGCTATGCTGTGCGCTGGTTTTACACCTCATGGCCATCTTGTCATAGATGTAGTCGTACAATGATTTCCTTACCACAAAAGTCAACAAGTTGGTTATTATGATCCACAATACGCAGCTCCAGATAGTCCACTGTCTGAACTGTTGGTGGAAGGTACATAGCGGTGGTAGGAGTCTCAACAATCTTATACCCTGTTCCAACTGATGGGAAGAATCCGTAAATTGAATGAACCAGTTTGTCGTTGAGATATGAGTTCGTTGCAATGTTACACTCAACACGGATTGTACTGACAAGGGGAATATCCACTGTCTGATCAGATTTGTAAAATTTATTGGGATCCGTCTTCAAAACCTGTCCCTCTGTGAAACCCAGTAGTGGGCCTATTGAACCTTTCTGCTTAAAGTCAATCGAAGCATTCTCCGTCCTTATTTCAGATTTAAGTGTACTGATGTTTGCATGCAGCTCAATCCCTTTTCCAGACTGTTTTAAAACTTCGTTTAAATAGTCGATGTCGTATGCACCTGGTTCAATTTCTACAATTTCTTCTTTACGATTAACTTCCAAATGCAGTTTTTTGTTAGCCCCTGTTATATTTGGGATGGTGCTGTATGCCTCCAGTCCAATCAGCACGATGCTCCAATCTCCAACACTTAAATCAATTGGTGATAAGTAATTCGCACGTAGTACAGACGGTCGTTCTTTTAATGTCAGTGTTCGACATTGCATCTAAACATCGACTGGTGAATGGGTACTTAATACTCGGCCTCACATATCATTCAGAAGACCACACAGGAACGTATGAAAGTCTTGGTAGCGTCGAAAATCGTAGAACACACATCGTTGTAATTCCTCTGGGGGTTGCAGGTCGCCGAATGAGTTGAAATAGTAGACGTTAGTTGTATTTCTTTTTGTAACATATGCTACCCAGTGAGTTCCAGGTCCTCGTGCTACATCCATATTCACAATTCCACATTCTCCTGATTTCCACATAGCCTTCTGTAACGTATTCCGCATAAACACACCTCGCTACCTCGGAATGCTGAATTTCTTCGTAACAAAACTTAAGCGGATCTGTATTTGTAAGCGCCCTGTCCGGTAGGACTGCTAGGGGGCTATATATATGAAGAGACCTAGTCTTTCCTGTATGGTTTCAAGTATAGTCCTTTACGGTGGCTACTGCGTCCATCATGCGGTTGCATCTTCATGCCTCCTGCAGTTGCTCCGGAGAGCTTTGTGCATTCTTTAATGTCCTGGCAATAGCTGCAGCACCCCCAGCCAGTTAACCCACCGCTGAGAGACCGGCTAAGGCAGGAATGAGGAAGGGGATAACCCCACCCGAAGTCTTGGGTATTGGTAGAACACTGGGTGGTTTAATCGATCTTTTTTTCTCACTCTTGCTGCTTCAGGGTGCTTTTAACTGCAAACAACGCTGTCAGGATACAATTTTTCATGCATCATCTGGTTTTTATCTCCTTCCTTATCGCCCTATGTGAAGCGCTCATAACTTGGCTGAACTTCTTCACACTGAAACCCAACTTAACTTTACCACGCATAGTTTTTTCAACCACAAATGCTTCAATGTGTTGACCTATACGAATATCCTTTCTCGCACATATTGTCGTATCTTTATCAGCTAAAATTCGATCGGCGGTGTGACGATCTTTGTTTGCAGCGTAAGCGAAGTCGTGTTCCATACACGCTTCGTCGAGTAGATGTATTCCCTTATCACTACGTGCCAATCGTTTTTGAAGCTTTGTTCCAGGTCCACTGTAGTTATATACAGGAATGTGAAATTCGACTGACAGATTCTCGAGAATTCCGCCTCCTTCTCTAATGCATCTCCTATCACGCATGTTATGCTACTGAGGTGCTTGTGGTCGGCGTTCCCTGTAATATAACAAATAGTCAGCGTCGATCCAGCTGTTTTGTGATGCGGGAAAGCCAAGCCATTTAACCAACGCTCTATTCCCTCGACGCCGTATGACCCTCTCTGAACGAGATACACATCTGGCTCCGAGCTCTTCTGTAACTCTTGTCTGTAAAAGCATACTGAAATTTCTGTACCACTGCTGTCCTTTAAGAGGTAGGTTCTAGGATTCGTTCTCTGCACTTTGGAAACTGTGAATATCTCGGTTGACCAGTTTGGCATGTTTGACTTCTCAAATGTTGTCTTGTGTTTTGAAATACGCACTAAATTAAATTGCTGTTTGCTCGGATCTTCCATTTTAGTACTATTGTATATTGTATCTAGAAGTCTATTATCACGAACATCGATTGGTCTCATTTTTATTGTGCGATGTTTGGTTCGATTATACTGTGCAGTTATTTGCGGGAGGATATCGATCCATCTGTGTGAGCCACGAAGATTGAATTGCATCCACATTTGGGTTTCCACTGTTCTGTTCAGATTTTCCACGATGCTCACCTTCAGGTGGGTGAACGTTGAATAGTGATGTATTCCATACCGCTCCATCACGGCCTCGAAATATTTATTGTAAAACTCACCGCCGTGATCTGTTTGAAGGTAGTCTGGGCTTCGATTCGTCCCCGTCTGCAGCAATCCATCAAACACATGCGCGACTTCCTTCCCTGTTTTCGCTTTCACGGGTAATGCCCAGACATATTTAGAATAAGTATTGATGCCTGTTAAAATATATTTGAATCCGTTATTCACACGTGAATATTCCCTCATGTCAACAAGATCCGCCTGCCACAGGTCGTCCAAACCGTTAATCATAACATATCTACGAGGATATGTTTTTCGTGCTGATTTGTGCAGTTCTCGAAATATATCTCCATACTTATTCGATGATTCCTCCCTCTCTAAGCTCAGAAATTACTGAAACAACTTCCAGGCAATAGCATCGTCAACGAAAGATTTGGCAGTATTGCTGTTCCTACTTGCTATGTCATTATGTTCCTTGCTGGCATTTAAAACTACGATGTCACGAAGGCGGTTTACATCAGTTTTCTGTCGATCCTGATTCTGCAATTTTAACGCTCAGCGGTATATTTACTAATAGAGTCTAGTTATTGTAACGAATAAATTAACAACACTAACAATGCTTCTAATAAAGAATAATATTCAGACGATTTTTTAGCGTCCACGGAGTGTTAGCGCTCGAGATTGCTGTCCTAGTATACAAGCTGGACTCGTACTACTGAAATTCTTGGTTTAAATCGAGAACGCAGTCCTTTCTGTTTCTTCGAAACTGCTGCAATCGACGGAATGCTTGTAGTGTTTCTTGTTTCATTAGCTTTCTGACTGATTTCGTGCGGCCCGCCACGACTTTCTCTATTGTGTACCTACATCAAATGTCAATTATTTGATGGATATTTTCCAGTCTGTCATCCACTACAGTTCGTACGTTGTACAACACCTTGCGGTAGCGTGTAAGTTATTCTTTGATGTCTTAAAGCATGCTCTATTATCGCGCTCCTTCTTGTAGTCAATATTTTCCAGATACACTATGTAATCAAAAGTATCCGGACACTGGCTGAAAATCACTTACAAGTTCGTGGCGCCCTCCATCGATAATGCTGGATTTCAGTATGGTGTTGGCCCACCCTTAGCCTTGATGACAGCTTCCATTCTCGCAGGCATACGTCCAGTCAGGATCTGGAAGGTTTGTTGGGGAATGGTACCCCATTCCTCACGCAGTGCTGCACTGAGGAAATGTATCGATGTCGGTCGGTGAGGCCTGGAACGAAGTCGGCGTTCCAAAACATTCCAAACGTGTTCTATAGGATTCAGGCCAGGGCTCTATGCAGGCCAGTCCATTTCAGGGAGTAACCACTCCACCATAGGGCGTATGTTATGAACAGGTGCTCGATCGTGTTGAAAGATGCAATCACCATCCCCGAATTGCTCTTCAACAGTGGGAACCAAGAAGGTGCTTAAAACATCAATGTAGATTTTTGCTGTGATAGTGCCACGCAAAATAACAAGGGGTGCAAGCCCCCTCCATGAAAAACACGACCACACCGTAACACCACCGAATCCGAATTCTACTGTTGGTACTGCACACGCTGGAAGATGACGCTAACCGGGCATTCGCCATACTCACACCCTGCCATCGGATCGCCATATTATGTACCGTGATTCATCACTCCACACAGCGTCTGTCCACTGTTCAGTCGTCCAGTTTTTACGCTCATTACACGAAGGGAGGCGTCGTTTGGCATTTACCAGCGTGATGTGTGGCTTATGAGCAGCCGCTCGACCATGAAATACAAGTTTTCTCACCTCCCGCCTAACTGTCATAGTACTTGCAGTGGATCCTGATGCAGTTTGGAATTCCGCTGTTAGATAGATGTCTGCCCATTACACATCAAGACCCTCTTCAGTTGTCGGCAGTCTCTCACTTAACAGACGAGGTCGGCCTGTACGCTTTTGTGCTGTACGGGCCCCTTCACGTTTCCACATCACTATCACATCGGAAACAATTAACCTAGGGATGTTTAGGAGTGTGGAAATCTCGTGTACAGACGTATGACACAAGTGACACCAAATCAGCTGACTATGTTCGAGGTCCGTAAGTTCCGCGGAGCGCCCCATTCTGATATGGAGTACCTGGCGGGAGATGTTAGCAAAATGCACGTAATATGAAAAGTGTCTGTTTTTGGGGATGTCCGGATACTTTTGATCACATAGTGTATTTATTTCCTCGACGACTTTGCGGAAATCTTCCTCATTTCTTATCTTAGCAGCCACTTTCAGTATTCTTCTGTAACACCGCATCTCAACGCTTCGTTTCCCTTTTTTCCTGATCTTTCCACAGTTCATGATTCACTTGCATACTATGCTGTGCTCCTACCGTACATCAGAAATTTCCTAATCAAATTAAGGCCTATGTTTGATACTGGTAAAATTTTTTTGGGGATGAATGCGATCTTCGCCCATGACAGTCTGCTTGTTCTATCTTCCTTGTTTCGTCCGTCACAGGTTATTTTCATTCTATACTAGCAGAATTCCCTTATTTCTTCTATTTTGTTGGTCCCCAGTTTTGATAACATGTCAAATTTGACGCTGATCTCTTCTCTGCTATTACTAATTACTCTCGTTTTTCTTTCGTTTACATTCAATCCATATTCTGTGCTGATTAGATTGTTTTATATACAGGGTAGTCAGAAACAGTCTGAAAAGCTTGTAGGGGTGTTGAATGTTAGTTTGTGCTGAGAAATAATTGTTAATAGAAAAAAATTCGATATCTTGTGTCGTTTCTGAGTTAATTGTCATTGAAGTTATCCTATCGGACCGTTGCGTGCGCAAATTCAAGCGGCCCGTCATTTACAATAAGTGTCAGTTGTTCTCATAGCGTAGATGATAGCGCACGAGACAGCTCAGCCTTTGGCTCCGATTCGATATTTGCTACTGTCTCGTACCCAGTTTCTATATCGCTCTGTTGTTCAGGTTTAGGAAACCAAAGGAAGAATTTGTTTGCCGATACCGTATCTAGCAAGTCACTTTAATTTGCACGTATAACGGCCTGATTGGCCAACTTAAATGCTAATTCTCTCAGAAACGGTGCAAAGTATCGAATTATTTTCTTAAGAATTGTTTCTCAGCGCAACCTACTCTACAGCACTCTCACAAACTTTTCAGGCTGTATCGAACCACTCTGAATATATATATATTCTTTCATCATGGCGAAGAAAAATTATATATAAAAAATTATACAATTTTGCCTAATGAGAAATAATACATTACAAAGTAAAAAGCACGAATCCTGATGAAGCAAGTAACATATGAGAAAAATATTGAATATATGAGAAGACACTCCACGCAACAGCACATCTGAACGAAAAAGCACGAAACACCATGAATCTAAAGGAATTATTAAAGAAAAAATGAAGAAATGCAATGAAGAAGAAATTAGTGTAACAAGTTTTAGCTGACGGTAGCAGAGTTGTACAAAACGAAAGATAGGTTGAATGCAGAAGCTTACGAGTTATTTCTTATTATAACTAAAGTTTATAAAGGGAACTTTAAATTTCAGGTTGACACTATCCGGAACTGTATCACCAATTCTTTGTATAACCGTAAATGTGAAATTGAAGTTAGAGACGAAAAGAAACTGTCCAAACTTAAGAACAGGACACCGATAAATTATCATAATGTTACAGTGAATAACAAAACACAACATCAGGTTTTTGAAAGAATATTGAATAAAACTCAAATTAATTTTTCGGAGGAAGAATGCCTAATTTTACAAAAAGGCCTAAAATACAATGTAGTCCCTAGGCTTAAGGACTCTGCTGTAATAGATGATTTTGTGGTTGACCTCAAAATTGGTCTAGACAGTGCTAAAGTAGATACGGCCCAGCAAGTCCGAATAGCTCATGAACGTAACAACATCATAGAAAAAGAAATGGCAGCTATGAGTAGCGTTTGCAATAAAGATACGAAAGTGATTAGCAATATTAATCGTAAATTGAAAAATAATGAAACTTTAATAACTGAAGCCGATAAAGGCAATACAGTTGTCATGGTCTACAAAAACGAGTATGTGGACGAAATGTTACAATTTTTTTAGGAAAATGGCATGACCGAAATTAGCACAGATCCCACCGTTAATCTGCAAAAAGAATTTCGGAATTGCTTAAGCAATACTGAAAACTTGTTCGGGAAATTTCAGAAGAAATGGTTAGTGAATATGAATCCAAAACTTCCCGTTTTAAGAAGCCAATTCAAGCTTCACAGGAACCAGCACCCGATCCGCCCGATCGTAAATAGCATAGGGAGTGCCCACGTAAGTTATATAGACATTTACAAAGTACACTCAAGGAATTTTTTACTTTTGACAGCAATTTTTCCGTTAAAAATCGGCAAGATCTGATTAGTAAAATGAAAATGCTCAAATGCACTCCTGATACTAGGTTGTTGTCCTTTGATATTACAAGCCTGTACACGAACGTCCCGATTGATGTGACACTTGAAATCGTTGAAAAGAACTTACTACTGCATAGAAAGTTAACTGACAGGCAATTTACAAAACTAATGAATTTATTAAAGATATAGCCCAAGTAAAATTATTTTGCTTTCAACGGTAGATTGTGTGTTCAATCCTTTGACCTTGCGATGGGTAGCCCTTTAGCTGGCATCTTAGCTGACATTTTCATTAACTTCCTTGAAGGGTCTTTTTCAAAACCATGTTAGAATTAGTGAGTAAAAAACGGTTTTATGTGCATTTGATGGAACTGACCAACAATTAGATTTGTTATATAACACCTTCAACGGCTTCCACGAGAAAATTAAATTCACAAAGGAAATTCAAAATGAGAACGGTGACCTAAATTTCCTTGATCTGAAATTACGCCTACAGAATGGCAGTGTGACTTTCGATGTTCATCGTAAGACAATGTACTCTGATAATATGATTCCATCAGATTCTTCCCACCCTTAGGCTCATAAAGTTGCGTTTCTCCATTCAGCAATAAATCGTGCTTTAACAATACCACTTTCCCCATACCACTTTTAGAAAGAATTAATTTGATGAAGACTGTTGCTAGCAATAATGGTTACAAACTAGACATACTCGACCAAATACTTAGCAACAAAAGGGCAAATAAAAAATTTTCAACACTATGAGACAAACTGAAGAGTAATGAAGAGGGAAATCGCAAGTTTATTTCGATACCATTTCTAGGTAATGTGTCCTACAGGATTAGCCGTCTTCTGACTACAAAATATGGTTGTAAAGTTACCTTCTCTGCGAACAATAGTTTGAAGAAAAATTTAGTACATACATTAAAAACTGAGCAAGGTGTTTCAATAATTCAAGCGTTTATAGAACCATCTGTAAAGATTGCCCTAGATACTATATAGGGCAGACGGGTAGAGCTATTAAAGCTAGATATAAGGAGCACCTGTTGGTTAAAAAAGGGAGAAATGTGCATAATTCTTCATTTACTTAACACTTATTTATTTCAGACCATTCTCCGAGGGAATTAGAAGAGACCATAGTTTTATGTAAGGAAATAAAAGGCTGGAGATTAGAGTTATTAGAAGAATAATTTATAAACATCTTGCTAAGGGAGACGGTAACATTTTGAACAATCATTTGCAACTCGCAAGTAAGCACTTACTTGATGGATGTGAACCGCTGTTCACGGTCATTGGCGATCTCCGCCAGTGTCGCTGAACATGCCGTTTTCATCAAAATATATTTTTCTACTGTTGAGCTCCTGACATTTCATATCACTGGATTTCATTTTTCGTGGCCTTATCAACACATGTTCATACAGTTCATATACCAAAAAATAGTATTGGTATAGTTTAACATAAAATTCTGTTTTTATGTTGTGATGTAACTTTTTATTCTGATGTAACTTTTTATGTTGAATGTAACTTTGTCCATTCATTATGTCCTTCACCTTTTTGGTAACAGAAGTAAGCTTTGTTATCTGTTATCTTCTGCACACTAAAGCTACGCGCAGTATCACTGCGCTATATAAATGTATTACAGGTTTTATATTTAATGTAAACCTCTAAAAGTGTAGCATTTGTTAGTGACCTTCTATATGAAACTGTCATATAGCTTTAATGTAAGATTATGCTACTTGACATCAGCAAGACGCGGTGCTTACGCGCATGTATATAGCTCCCACTGCGTCCGATTTTTCTTATCGCTTAAGCTTCTGTAGTGTTAAGCGGAAGTTTTTTCCTATAGTGAGGTTGCTTTAGCTTATATTTGCTCTTCTTTTCCCATTGCATTTGCAACACTGGTCTTTTGTAAACAGAACTCTACCTTCAGCACGATGAATTCATGTACAATATTACTCTGCAAGTAAATGTACACCAGTAAATTTTTATATTTTTTAAATATTGGTTCATGGTGTGGCTTCCTGTAGTCATGTCCTAGTTCATGAACCACGGGCAACGTACGAGTGGCCAAGTAAGTGGTCCCGTCAGTCGGGATACCAGTTACTTTGGAATAAGGCTGGGCATCTCGGACATATTCTGAGTCGTGGTCACCTTTGTGCTCATACGGCAAAGACTACCAAATCCACCTGTTAGTCCCTCAGCCGTTAGGGGTAAAACCCAATGGGACTCGGGGCAAGTAAGGCTAGCAACCTGCTTCCCTGGTACATTAAATATGATGCTGGCAACAATCAGAGCAAAATGCCTCGGACCTTTGGAGGTGACGGAGTCCCACCTCTAACTGACAAACCAGGGACTCCTAAGATACGACTTGGCAAACAAATGGTAATGAGATGGGGAGGTATTAATATCAATGGGGGCTACTCTGCGAAGAAGGTAGAGCTGGCAGAGGCTGCAAGTAAGATGGGGCTGGACGTTTTAGCTGTTAGTGACATTCGGGTAAGGGGTGAGAAAGAAGAGGAAGTGGGAGAATACAAGGTCTACCTGTCAGGAGTCAAAGCAGGAATAGCACAATGGGGTGTAGGGCTTTACATCAGGAAAGAAATGGAACCCAGCGTAGTTGCAATAAGGTATGTAAACGAACGACTGATGTGGATGGATTTGACAGTGTCTAGCAAGAAAATTAGGATTGTGTCAGTATATTCGCATTGTGAAGGGACAGATCAAGATAAGATGGATAGTTTTTATGAGGCACTCAGTGATGTAGTTGTTAGAGTAAAGGACAAGGACAGTGTTCTGCTCATGGGTGATTTTAACGCCAGGATTGGAAATCGAACAGAAGGGTATGAAAAGGTTATGGGTAAATTTGGAGAGGATATAGAGGCCAACAGGAACGGGAAACAACTCTTGGATTTCTGTGCCAGTATGGGCTTAGTAATCACAAACTCCTTTTTTAAACATAAGAACATTCACCGGTATACTTGGGAAGACAGGGGAACCAGATCTGTCATTGACTATATAATAACAGATCAGGAAATCAGGAAGGCTGTGAGGGACACTCGTGTATTCAGGGGATTCTTTGATGACACTGATCATTATTTAATCTGCAGTGAAATTGGGTTTGTGAGGCCGAAAGTGCAGGAGGTCAGGTCCATATGTAGGAGGATAAGAGTGGAGAAACTTCAGGATAAGGAAATCAGGCACAAGTACATAACAGCGATCTCAGAAAGGTACCAGTTAGTTGACCGTAGTCAATTACAGTCATTGGAAAAGGAATGGACAAGGTACAGGGACACAGTACTAGAAGTGGCTAAAGAATGTCTTGGAACAGTAGTGTGTAAAAGTAGGATGAAGCAAACAGCTTGGTGGAATGATACAGTCAAGGCAGCCTGTAAAAGTAAAAAGAAGGCGTATCAAAAATGGCTACATACCAGAACCCAGGTAGACAGAGAAAGTTATGTTGAAGAAAGAAACAAAGCCAAACAGATAATTGCAGCACCCAAGAAGAAATCGTGGGAAGACTTTGGAAACAGGTTGGAGACTGTGGGTCAAGCTGCTAGAAAACCATTCTGGAGTGTAATTAGCACTCTTCGAAAGGGAGGTAAGAAGGAAATGACAAGTATTTTGGACAGGTCAGGAAAACTGCTGGTGAATCCTGTGGATGCCTTGGGCAGATGGAGGGAATATTTTGAAGAGTTGCTCAATGTAGGTGAAAATGCGATCAGTAATGTTTCAGATTTCGAGGTAGAATGGGATAGGAATGATGATGGAAATAGGATCACATTTGAGGAAGTGGAAAAAATGGTCAATAGATTGCAGTGCAATAAAGCGGCTGGGGTGGATGAAATTAAGTCGGAACTCATCAAATACAGTGGAATGTCAGGTCTTAAATGGCTACACAGGATAATTGAAATGGCCTGGGAGTTGGGACAGGTTCCATCAGACTGGACAAAAGCAGTAATCACACCAATCTTTAAACATGGAAACAGAAAAGATTGTAACAACTACAGAGGTATCTCTTTAATCAGCGTTGTGGGTAAAATCTTCTCAGGTATTGTTGAAAGGAAAGTGCGAGTATTAGTTGAGGACCAATTGGATGAAAATCAGTGTGGGTTTAGGCCTCTTAGAGGTTGTCAGGACCAGATCTTTAGCTTACGGCAAATAATGGAGAGGTGTTATGAGTGGAACAGGGAATTGTATCTATGCTTTATAGATCTAGAAAAGGCATATGACCGGGTTCCTAGGAGGAAGTTATTGTCTATTCTTCAAGATTATGGAATAGGAGGCAAACTTTTGCAAGCAATTAAAAGTCTTTACATGGATAGTCAGGCAGCAGTTAGAGTTGATGGTAAATTGAGTTCATGGTTCAGAGTAGTTTCAGGGGTAAGACAAGGCTGCAACCTGTCTCCACTGTTGTTCATATTATTTATGGATCATATGTTGAAAACAATAGACTGACTGGGTGAGATTAAGATATGTGAACACAAAATAAGCAGTCTTGCATATGCGGATGACTTAGTTGTGATGGCAGATTCGATTGAAAGTTTGCAAAGTAATATTTCAGAGCTAGATCAGAAATGTTAGGACTATGGTATGAAGATTAGCATCTCCAAAACGAAAGTAATGTCAGTGGGAAAGAAATATAAACGGATTGAGTGCCAAATAGGAGGAACAAAGTTAGAACAGGTGGACGGTTTCAAGTACTTAGGATGCATATTCTCACAGGATGGCAACATAGTGAAAGAACTGGAAGCGAGGTGTAGCAAAGCTAATGCAGTGAGCGCTCAGCTACGATCTACTCTCTTGTGCAAGAAGGAAGTCAGTACCAAGACTAAGTTATCTGTGCACCGTTCAATCTTTCGACCAACTTTGTTGTATGGGAGCGAAAGCTGGGTGGATTCAGGTTACCTTACCAACAAGGTTGAGGTTACGGATATGAAAGTAGCTAGGATGATTGCAGGTACTAGTAGATGGGAACAATGGCAGGAGGGTGTCCGCAATGAGGAAATCAAAGAAAAACTGGGAATGAACTCTATAGATGTAGCAGTCAGGGCGAACAGGCTTAGATGGTGGGGTCATGTTACACGCGTGGGAGAAGCAAGGTTACCCAAGAGACTCATGGATTCAGCAGTAGAGGGTAGGAGGAGTCGGGGTAGACCGAGGAGAAGGTACCTGGATTCGGTTAAGAATGATTTTGAAGTAATAGGTTTAATATCAGAAGAGGCACCAACGTTAGCACTGAATAGGGGATCATGGAGGAACTGTATAAGGGGGGCTATGCTCCAGACTGAACGCTGAAAGGCATAATCAGTCTTAAATGATGATGATGATGATGATGATGATGATTTTAAAAGCCTTGTAGAGGAATTTTCATACTTACTTTATCAGAAAATGCTCTGTTCAACACAACCAAGGCGCTGTTCTTACTCGACTAGCGCCCTTCTAGCCCAAATTTCCCTGGCCGCCTGAGTCTGTATATTTGTAGCAGTTGGCCTTAGTCTCTGACGTAAGATACATGTAACTTAAGCAAATATTTTATCTTGTGACGCCTGTTGCATCATGTGATTTTATAAGTGAGTTCGTTTACTTGACAAATATTTTTCTATTAATATCTTATTATGTTTATTTTTAAAAAAATAGTTTCGTAACAGATGTATACATTTTTAGGGCCAATACTTCTGAAGAAGATATTTTTATAAATATTGAAACCATGGTCAAGGAATAATAAACCTTTATTTGCAACTGATTGACTGATTTTTCAATCTGTTCCAAAAAAAGAACAGAAGTCTGTTAATGAAGTAAGATATACGCTATGCTCACCACAGTTAAATAGCACACTGAAGAGTACTCAGCCACTGCCGTTTAAGATTTAGACTGGTCATTCCCTTCAACAGGTCCTGCTATACTTCCTCACTTCCGCTGTGGATAGCGATATCATCAGCGAATCTTATGGCTGATATCCTTTTCTCACTCTTAGACCTATTGTAATGATTTCTATATTCTACCACGTTGTTCAAGAATCTCCTGTGGCAGGCCGCAGGGCGTGTTCACATTCTCGGCTACACAAAACGACTACCTGCGGAGTGCGGAACAAAGCACGGCCAGCTGTAGACAAACACGGGATCTGTAGGTAGCGCAAAAACGACCGGGAGCAGAAGCTTACTAGCTACGTTTAAATGGCCTCCCAAACGCTCCTGACTACTCTTTTAAACACTCCAGTATCGACTTCGGAAATGCCTGTTTGGTTGCCAGTTTTCAGTTTCCGCAATAGCTACTCCCGCCATGTTAACACGCTACCGTATGTAAGTGGTGATTTGGTTGCCGGGTTGCTACTTGCTTTTTGAAAATGTTTGTTAATGTGGACGAAGTGCTTTAATGAGGAATGAACCGCAAGGCGTATTTGCCTCAGGAAGGAGTTAGTCATTTCCTTTATTTAAATGAAGAGAAACACATTTCATCTTTTTAAGATGAAAGGAGGTACATAACAGACAATAAATTTATTGAATTACAAAAAATAAATTGATTGGCAACGTACCTGTTTTCTGAATAGCTGGTTGATTTGTACACCGATATTCCCACTTTCTCTTTTAATGGAAAATGCTCTCACTCACAATCAGTAGCTGATGATAAAACATTCGTTAATTAGGTGCACAGTCATTTGGAAGTTTCCTAACAAGTCTACACTAACCCCCCACCACAATCACTTCGAATTTTTTTCCAAAACTTGCGTAGTTTAGGTGCGTGTACTAAAACAGCTTTGAACAGGCACGGGTCAGGTTTTTAAACATTTCTTCTTGTAAAATCTCCACCTGCTCACGTGCATACATCTGCAAGCCATGATACGGCGCTCGGTGGAGGATTCGTTGTATTACTGCTATTGATTCTGTTTCCCATTACACTCGCAAATGAAGCGAAGGAAAAACGACTATCTCTACGCTTCTGTACGAGTTCTGACTTCTCTTTTCTTATCTTCGCGGTCCTTATATGTGATGTATGTTGGTGGCAGTTGGTCCGTTCTGCAGCCTCTCACAAATGCCGGATCTCTCAACTTGCTTAATAGTCTTTCGCGGAAAGAAAGTCGTCTTTCCCCCAGGGATTCCCATTTAAATTCACGAAGCATATCCTACCGGTAAAAAGTCTAGCAGCACTCCTCTGAGTTGCTGCTATGATTCGTTTAATTCGACTTGGTACGAATCCCAAACACTCGATCAGAACTCCAGAATGGGTCGCACAAGTGTTCTGTACAGATATCCGTTATAGAAGTGCTGCCATCCCAGATACGTTCAATAATTTTCATGGCTGGGGAGGCTGCTGGCTAGCGGAAGTGTTTAAACGCAAAAGAGTGTTCCTGCAGCCACTCTGAAGCAATTTTGGACGTATGGGGTGTTGCATTGTCCTGCTGGCATTGCCCCAGACCATCGGAATGCACAGTGTACATGAATAGATGCAGGTGATCAGACAGCATGCTTACGTACGTGTTACCTGTCAGAGTTGTATCTAGACGTACCAGGAGTCCCATATCACTCCAACTCCACACGTCCCACACCTTTACAGAGCCTCCACCACTTAAAACAGTCCCCTGCTGACATGCAGGGTCCGTGGATTCATGAGGTTGTCTCCATACCCGTACACGTCCATCCGCTAGATACAATCTGAAACGAGACTCGTCCAACCGGGCAACATGTTTCCAGTCATCAACACTTCAATGTCGGTGTTGAGGGGCCCAGGCGAGGCGTAAAGCTTAGTGTCGTGCAGTCATCAACGGAACACGACTGGACCTTCGGCTCCGAAAGCCGATATCGTTGATGTTTCGTTGAATGGTTCGTACGCCGACATTTGTTGATAACCCAGCATTGAAATCTTCAGCAATCTGCGGAAGGGTTCCACTTCTGCTACGTTGAACAATTCTCTTCCGTCGTCGTTCTTCCCATTCTTGCAGGATCTTTTGCCGGCCGCAGCGACGGCGGAGATTTGATGTTTTACCGGATTCCTGATATTCACGGTACACTCGTGAAATGGTCGTACGGGAAGATCCACACTTCATCGCTACCTCGGAGATACTGTGTCCCATTGTTCGTGCGCCGACTATAACACTACGTTCAAACTCACTTAAATCTTGATAACCTGCCATTGTAGCAGCAGTAACCGATCTACCAACTGCGCCAGACACTTGTTATCTTGTATAGGCGTTGCCGACCGCTGCGACGTCTTCTGTTTACATATCTCAGTATTTGAGTAGGTATGCCTATACCAGTTTCTTTGCCCTTCAGTGTAGTACGAAAAAAGGGTAAGCTGAGTTTCACGAATGCGATGAATTCCGAATCAATTTTAATTTGCGGGTAGAAGCTTTTCTGTCTTTTATATTATCTTTTTATATGCGGGAGTCACGGGCGCTTTTTTGCCAGTCGGAACTTACCGCTGGAAGTGACATTCACCATAAATGTAAACAAAGTAAGTGGCCAGTGCCCAAGAGCACTGCCTGGAAAACCGAACTGGGATTCCATTTGACCCCATTGCATTTTGAGCTGCGTTTCAACGCCAGTGACGCCCATGTCTATGTCCACCACACGGAAGTTTTTGAGGTGATCAAACGATGGTAGCCCTAGTATGTCTGTTCGAGCCTCCTGCGTGAATGATTCTTTTAACGCGAAATTTAAAGATTCAGCTTTCCTTTCGTAGCCTGATATTGCCACAGCAGATTAGTCGACGAGTGACTGAACAGAAACCCTCGACCTGCTTATGTATTTTACTTAGGACCAGATTTTTCTAGAATTAATGGTAACACGGTGTAAGTTGTTGTATGCTACGCGAATCGATCTTTTCTTTAGACCCTCCACAAATTTCTACTACCTTTAGCCTGCCGACATCTCTGACTTCTCCTCCTCCTCCTTACAAGTTAACTGGCACTCATGTGGAAATTGTACTCGCCTTTTATTAAAAATATTACGAACGTACACTACTGGCTATTAAAATTGCTACACCAAGAAGAAATGCAGATGATAAACGGGTATTCATTGGACAAATATATTATCTACAACTGACATGTGATTACATTTTCACGCTGTTTGGGTGCATAGATCCTGAGAAATCAGTACCCAGAATAACCACCACTGGCCGTAATAACGGCCTTGATACTCCTGAGCATTGAGTCAAACAGCTTGGATGGCTTGTACAGGTACAGCTGCCCGTGCAGCTTCAACACGATACAACAGTTCATCAAGAGTAGTGACTGGCGTATTGTGACGAGCCAGTTGCTCGGCCACCATTGACCAGACGTTTTCAGTTGGTGAGAGATGTGGACAATGTGCTGGCCAGGGCAGCAGTTGAACATTTTCTGTATCCAGAAAGGCCCGTACAGGACCTGCAACGTGCGGTCGTGCATTATCCTGCTGAAATGTAGGGTTTCGCTGGGATCGAATGAAGGGTAGAGCCACGGGTCGTAACACATCTGAAATGTAACGTCCACTGTTCAAAGTGTCGTCAATGCGCACAAGAGGTGACCGAGACGTGTAACCAAAGGCACCCCATACCACCACGCCCGGTGATACGCCAGTATGGCGATGACGAATACACACTTCCAATGTGCGTTCACCGCGATGTTGGCAAATACGGATGCGACCATCATGATGCTGTAAACAGAACCTGGATTCATCCAAAAAAATGACGTTTTGCCATTCGTGCACCCAGTTTCGTCGTTGAGTACACCATCGCAGGTGCTCCTGTCTGTTATGCAGCGTCAAGGGTAACCGCAGCCATGGTCTCCGAGCTGATAGTCCATGCTGCTGCAAACGTCGTCGAACTGTTCGTGCAGATTGTTGTTGTCTTAGAAACGTCCCCATCTGTTGGCTCAGGGATCGAGACGTGGCTGCACGATCCGTTACAGCCGTGCGGATAGGATGCCTGTCATCTCGACTGCTAGTGATACGAGGCCGTTGGGATCCAGCACGGCGTTCAGTATTACCGTCCTGAACCCACCGATTCCATATTCTGCTAACAGTCATAGGATTTCGACCAACGCGAGCAGCAATGTCGCGATACGATAAACCGCAATCGCGATAGGCTACGATCCGACCTTTATCAAAGTCAGAAACGTGATGGCACGCATTTCTCCTCCTTACACGAGGCATCACAACAATGTTTCACCGCATCGCCGGTGAACTGCTGTTTGTGTATGAGAAATCGGTTGGAAACTTTCCCTATGTCAGCACGTTGTAGGTGTCGCCACCGGCGCCAACCTTGTGTAAATGTTCTGAAAAGCAAATCATTTGTATATCACAGTATCTTCTTCCTGTCGGTTTAATGTCGCATCTGTATCACGTCATCTTCGTGGTGTAGCAATTTTAGTGTCCAGTAGTGTATTTTGAGGCGAAAGCGGGGCAGCTGAATTTTGCGCGCAGTTCGCGTAAAATATATATGACGCTTGTAAAACCGTGATTTGATCGGGTTAGCAACATCGACTGAGACCTGAAATACAAACTCTACAGCGAAAAACAGTTCAATGTTCGCAAGATGTGTGGCATGTAGGAGTAATGATTAATAGATCAAAATTGGAATCTGGGCTGGAACTCGATTCCCAACCTTACGCGGGCAGTGGGCTACCAAATAAAGCATTCGGGCATGTCTCTTCAATTAACTGAAAACTTCCGTATTGAGTACTTTTCGCTTCAGAGTGAAGGTTTCATTCACGACACAGGGGGCTACTTCACAGAAAATGGAGATCTCGTGTCCACTTGTAGAGAACCTCACACTGTACTTCGCTCATGTCCTGTCCTGTGCCAATGCCAACCGCACTCTTGGTGGACGAAGCGGGTTACCGTAGAGCTCCACGCATGACCAATAATAAATTGTTTGTCGTATATCAGAGTCCGTCTACATCTACGTATATTTTATATTCTTGCAGGATTTTAGTGGGATCATACAGTCATCTTGACCCACTACAGGGTGTTCGGAAGTCCCCGTAATAACCTTCTAGGACTTGTAGAGGGGAGTGAGTACGGTGAGTACACAATAATTTTAAAAAGGACCCATGTCCGTAAACGTACCATTTCGATTCTACGACGGTTTCAGTTCAGATGTGTATCGCGTCCACATCTTCTGAGGGAAAGACAAGAGTCTCGGAGTTGCTTGACTTGGTATGCGCTAGGCTAGGCGGCATCTGGCTGCCATCTCCAGATGAAAGCGCTGATTTCTAAATATCACCGGAACTTCGTTTGTTTCTTTTTTCATCTTTCATTTTCACTCCTGAAGAGTGGGTTGATGAGAGAACTTATGCTCTTTTCAATCATAGTTTTGGTTTTTCTGTTTTGGTTCTATTTATTTTTTGATGGGGAGTAAGGAGAGCTGTGAATTTATTATCTTTTTTTCTCTTTTTTCTATTTAGTTTTGATTTATATTCTGGGAACATATCGAGGAGCAATTGTCCGTGGTCATGGAAAGTGTCAATAGCTGAAATTACAACAAAAAAGTAATAATAGATTCAATAATTTTTATGACTCCTAAAAGACCACAAGATATAACTTTATATAAGCCCCAATCAACAATGTAACGCAGGAATTAGCTTAATTTCTCAAGAAACCAAATGTTCAAATGTGTGTGAAATCTTATGGGACTTAACTGCTTAGGTCATCAGTCCCTAAGCTTACACACTACTTAACCTAAATTATCCTACGGACAAACACACATACCCATGCCCGAGGGAGGACTCGAACCTCCCCCGGGATCAGCTGCACAGTCAATGACTGCAGCACCCTAGACCGCTCGGCTAATCCCGCGCGCCCTCAAGGAACCCCTCGACAAAATAGAAGGAGTGACCCATTTGGAAACTTTTGAGTTTGGATTTGAAAGCGTTTGGATTATTGCTAAGATTTTGAATTCTTGTTGTAGCTTATTGAAAATGGTTGCAGCAGAATGCTACACACCTTTCTGCACATGAGTCAAGGAGGTGCGATCCAAACGCAGGTCGGATTTCTGCCTAGTACTAACTGAGTGAAAGCTGCTAATTCCTGGGAATAAGCTCATATTGTTAACAAGAAACGACATTTCGCTGTATTCTTCGTCTGTTTCCCTCATACGTTGGGCTATTGTATGTGACCAGTAACTGTGCTGAAATCTTCGAAAATTGAAAATAATTATCTTGTTCTAAAGTAGTTCCGTAGTCGATGTATCGATACTTTGTATGTTCAGTCCGATTTTATTAGCAAATGCGATGATCTGATATTTCAATGGTTATATATTGGCTGTTTCGTACGTGATGTTGTTTGGCGTATGTATGTTAGATCTTGCAAATATTCTTAGCATCCTTCTTTCTATGCTGAATAATCTTTTTTTTTTTTTTTTTTGATTAGCCATCCACCAGGCGCTGCGTATTTGAAAGCTGGTCTAACGAAAGTCTAGTATGTATGTTTCGTTTGAAGCGCCGTTTATGCCTCCTTTAATCAGTTTTTAAAAAAAGTCCTAATCGTCGTCTTGCTTTTACTACGATGCTGTCTAAGAGAGGCTTCGTTGATAATTTAGCGTAGACAGTAAGTGCGAGATAGTTAGCTTTCGTTTTAGCTGTTATATCTTGTCCCCAAAATATTAATTTTACGTTTTCTGGTGTTTGCTTACAGTTTTGTGTCTGGAGACAAGTTGCCTTTTTTTTTTACATCGGATTATACGAACTACAGGCTGAGCCAATTTTTTAGTTCGTTCATGTACTGCGTGTTCGTCTGTTGTAGGCATTTTGTTGTCATTTCGTGGCGCCAGCATACATCGTCATCTGCATATAACGCTGTATTCGTTCTAATGAGATGGGCGAGGTATATCAGCAGTGTTTATACTACCGGGTGGCTATTATTAAAGTGCAGCTATTCACGGAGGTCCAGTGTGGACTGTAATTATCATATAGTAGCGAAACCTGACATATATGCTAATGAGTTAATGTGAACCGATTTACACTGGCAAAAATTAGTTCCAATTTTGGCCACCAGGCGCAAATCTGGCACTGTACAGCATTTCGTCGACGTCTGGGAACTTTGCCTTTCGCGGGCAAGTGCTCTGCTATCTGATTTACCCAAGAACTACTCACGATGCCCTCTCACAGCTTCAGTTCCGCCAGTACCTCGTCTCCTACCTTCCAAACTTCACAGAGGCTCTTCTGCGAACCTTGCACAGTTAACACTCCTGGAAGAAAGAATATTGCGGAGATATGACATAGCCACAGCCTGGGGAATGTTTCCAGAATGAGATTTTCACTCTGCAGCGGAGTGTGCGCTCATATGAAACTTCCTGACAGATTAAAACTGTGTGCCGGACCGAGACTCGAACTCCGGACCTTTGCCTTTCACGGGCAAGTGCTCTACCATCTGAGCAACCCAAGTACGACTCACGACTCTCCTTACAGCTTCAATTTTGCCAGTACCTTGTCTCCTACCTTCCAAACTTCACAGAAACTCTTCTGCGAAACTTGCACAAAAAAAATGGCTCTGAGCACTATGGGACTCAACATCTTAGGTCATAAGTCCCCTAGAACTTAGAACTACTTAAACCTAACTAACCTAAGGACATCACACACACCCATGCCCGAGGCAGGATTCGAACCTGCGACCGTAGCAGTCCCGCGGTGCCGGACTACAGCGCCAGAACCGCTAGACCACCGCGGCCGGCAAACTTGCACAACTAGCACTTTCGGAAGAAAGGATATTGCGGAGACATGGCTTAGCCACAGCCTGGGGGATGTTTACAGAATGAGATTTTCACTGTGCAGCGGAGTGTGCGCTGATATGAAAACAGAGCCCTTGCCCGCGAAAGGCAAAGATCCCGAGTTCGAGTCTCGGTCCGGCACACAGTTTTAATCTGCCAGGAAGTTTCATTTACCTAATACTGGTTATAAAGAAATTGATCTATATGTGTTGGGCTTATTTAACGGTTTTCCAGGCTTCAGTAGCTTACTTTAGCTGTTTTCCATTGGGTTAACACTCGTTTAAGTTTAGAGTCTCCGCTGAGCGGGGAGAGTAATGTATTCGCTAGTTCTGTGATTGGTATTGCACGTAGGTGATATCTGGAGATGCTGTCAATAGCAGGAGCAGAGTTTTTCCTTTTATATACAGCAAGATATAAATCTTCTCTTGTTATGTTCAAAAGGAGGGAAGTTTGACGTTTATTTAAAACTTTTGGTACTGTTAGAATTTTTTGTTTATGTTGCTTGTTACACGGACTGACAAAAAGGTAAAATATCCAAAAGACATGACCGGATGTCAATGTAGCATTCAGATGTCACACTGACCTGATGTTGGTCTGCAAGGGAACGTGGAGGCAGGCATACCCGTTGTTAAGATTCCAGTCGACTACATCTGACCACCATAAGGGAAGATTGCCATTTTATGCACCAAGCACATCGTAATCCCTTCTCATCTAAGCCCGTAATCCGTAAACAAGTAATGGACTCCATGCAACATTCTGGCTCATTCTACACCATTGGTCAGAGACTAGAAGCAGCCAGACTAGGGAATCATCGTCCCATGCGTAGGCTGCCGTCAGCACCACGACACCCTAGATGACCTCTCGTCGGCGAGTATGGCAGGTTCCATTCTTCCAATGTTTTGCAGAGTCACAGCGTCATAGTATGAGGAGCCATCAGGTATGACCGGACCACGGCTGCTAGTGATTGAGTGAACTCTTACAGAGCAACTGTACATCATGGATATAATGCGTCCTCATGTGTTACCAGCGATGCGACAGTATCGTGGAGCCATTTTTCAACAGGACAACGATCGTCCACACATCGCGTGTTTCTCTATGAACTCCACTACTGGTCATTAAAGTTGCTACACCACGAAGATGATATGCTACAGACGCGAAATTTAACCGACAGGAAGAAGATGCTGTGATATGCTAATGATTAGCTTTTCAGAGCAGCCGGTCGGAGTGGCCGAGCGGTTCTAGGCGCTTCAGTCTGGACCCGCGCGACCGCTACGGTCGCAGGTTCGAATCCTGCCTCGGGCATGGATGTGTGTGATGTCCTTAGGTTAGTTAGGTTTAAGTAGTTGTAAGTTCTAGGGGACTGATGACCTCAGATGTTAAGTCCCATAGTGCTCAGAGCCATTTGAACCATTTTTTTTTTTCAGAGCATTCACACAAGGTTGGCGCCGGTGGCGACACCTACAACGTGTTGACACGAGGAAAGTTTCCAACCGATTTCTCATACACAAACAGCAGTTGACCGTAGTTTCCTGGTGAAACGTTGTTGTGATGCCTCGTGTAAGGAGGAGAAATGCGTACTATCACGTTTCCGACTTTGATAAAGGTCGGATCGTAGCCTATCACGATTGCGGTTTATCGTATCGCGACATTGCTGCTCGCGTTGGTCGAGATCCTATGACTGTTAGCAGAATATGGAATCGTTGGGTTCAGGGCGGTAATACGGAACGCCGTGCTGGATCCCAACGGCCTCGTATCACTAGCAGTCGAGATGACAGGCATCCTATCCGCAAGGCTGTAACGGATCGTGCAGCCACGTCTCGATCCCTGAGCCAACAGATGGGGACGTTTGTAAGACAACAACCATCTGCACGAACAGTTCGACGACGTTTGCAGCAGCATGGACTATCAGCTCGGAGACCATGGCTGCGGTTACCCTTGACGCTGCATCACAGGCACGAGCGCCTGCGATGGTGTACTCAACGACGAAGCTGGGTGCACGAATGGCAAAACGTCATTTTTTTGGATGAATCCAGGTTCTGTTTACAGCATCATGATGGTCGCATCCGTATTTGGCAACATCGCGGTGAACGCACATTGGAAGTGTGTATTTGTCATCGCCATACTGGCGTATCACCGGGCGTGATGGTATGGGGTGCCTTTGGTTACACGTCTCGGTCATCTCTTGTTCGCATTGACGACACTTTGGACAGTGGACGTTACATTTCAGATGTGTTACGACCCGTGGCTCTACCCTTCATTCGATCCCTGCGAAACCCTACATTTCAGCAGGATAATGCACGACCGCATGTTGCAGGTCCTGTACGGGCCTTTCTGGATACAGAAAATGTTCAACTGCTGCCCTGGCCAGCACATTGTCCACATCTCTCACCAACTGAAAACGTCTGGTCAATGGTGGCCGAGCAACTGGCTCGTCACAATACGCCAGTCACTACTCTTGATGAACTGTGGTATCGTGTTGAAGCTGCATGGGCAGCTGTACCTGTACAAGCCATCCAAGCTGTTTGACTCAATGCTCAGGAGTATCAAGGCCGTTATTACGGCCAGCGGTGGTTATTCTGGGTACTGATTTCTCAGGATCTATGCACCCAAACTGCGTGAAAATGTAATCACATGTCAGTTGTAGTATAATATATTTGTCCAATGAATACCCGTTTATCATCTGCATTTCTTCTTGGTGTACCAAATTTAATGGCCAGTAGTGTATCTACGTGACGTTGAGGTACCCCAGTGGGCAGCTAGGTCCTCCGATCTGTCCCATATACAACATGTGTGGGAGGAGCTCGGACGTCAAACAAGCCCTGCGCCAGTATCTAAGATATGAAGGATCAGTTATAACAGTCACGGGCCAGCTTGCCTTAGGAGATGATACAACGGCATTATAACACTCTTCCCAACCGAATCGCTACTTGCATCCAGGCCAGAAGAGTTGTAAAGTCATACCCAAATGTGGGCTCATACTGCCAAGTTCTTTGTAAATCTGTCTCGACTTTATAATCACTAAGATATCATCACATAGCCTCACAACCGTGAAGTTTCATTTCGGTTCCACTTTCCCTTGTGGGTGCTTCGATTTCTGTTAGGTCAGACAGTGTGTTTCGTTATTGTGTTTTTTGCCGAAGGGGTTCTCGCCGGGTATTTTGTATGTCGCCGTTACAACTTCGTGGAAAATTTTAGCTTTCGTTTGGTAATGTTTCCTTCGTACTGAAGTGGGGGTTCCCATGGTACATTAGAGTCGATTATACGCTGGAATGTGTTCCAAAATGGCGTTGTTTGTCTGCGGTCCGAGATTATACACTTTCAGAACCAGAAATTCGAGTAACTGTCTTTCGGCTAAATTTTAGAGACTAATCCAATCAATTCTGTGCTCATCAGCTTGTGGTTTTCTTTTTATCACTGGGTAATGAGTTCTGGACTTTTGTTTAATGGTTGCTGAAGCGCCAAAGAAATTGGTATAGGCATGCGTATACAAATACAAAAATATGTAAACAGGCGGTCGGCAACGCCTATATAAGACAAGTGGCTGGCGCAGTTGTTAGATCGGTTACTGTTGCTACAATGGCAGGTTATCAAGATTTAAGTGAGTCCGAACGTGGTGTTATAGTCAGCATCTCCGAGGTAGCGATGAAGTGGGGATCTTCCCGTATGACCATTTTACGAGTGTACCGTGAATATCAGGAATCCGGGAAAATATCAAATCTCCAACGTAGCTGCGGACGGAAAAAGAGCCTGCAAGTACGGTATCAACGACGACTGAAGAGAATCGGTCAACATGACAGAAGTGTATCATTCCGCAAATTGTTGCAGATTTCAATGCTGGCCCATCAACAAGTGTCAGCGTGCCAAATATTCAGCGAAACACCATCGATATGGGCTTTCGGAGCCGAAGGTCCACTCTTTACCTTTGATGACTGCACGACACAAACCTTTACGCCTCGCCTGCGCCCACCAACATCGATATTGGACTGTTGATGACTGGAAACATGTTGCGTGGTCGGACGAGTCTCGTTTCAAATTGTATCTAGCGGTTGGACGTGTATGGGTATGGAGACAACCTCATGAATCCATGGACCCTGCATGTCAGCAGGGAACTTTTCAAGCTGGTGGAGGGTCGGTAATGGTGCGGAACATGTGAAGTTGGATTGATATGGGACCCCTGATATGTCTAGATACGACACTGACTGGTGACACGTACATAAGCACCCTGTCTGATCACCTGCATCCATTCATGTCCACTGTACATTCCGGTGGACTTGGGCAATTCCAGCAGGACAATACGACACCTCAAACGTCCAGAACTGCTACAGAGTGGTCCCAGGACCAGTCTTCTGAGTTTAAACACTTCCGCTGGTCACCAAACTCCCCAGACATGAACATTGAGCATATCTGGAATGCCTGCAACGTGCTGTTCAGAAGAGACCTCCACCCCTTCGTACTCTTATGGATTTATGGACAGCCCGGCAGGATTCATGGTGTCAGTTCCCTTCAGCGCAACTTCAGACATTAGTCGAGTCCATGCCACGTCGTGTTGCGCCACTTCTGCGTGTTCGCGGGGGCCATGCAAGATATTAGGTAGGTGTACCAGTTTCTTTCGCTCTTCAGATGATGATGACGATGATGTTTAGTTTGTGGGGCGCTCAACTGCGTGGTTATCAGCGCCCGTACAATTTCCCAACCTTTGCTCAGTCCAATTTCGCCACTTTCCTGGATGATGATGAAATTATGAGGACAACACAAACACCCAGTCGCTGTTCAGTGTAGTTTACGCCCACATAGCAGCACTTGTAATACTCCGAATTCATTCAAGCCTTCTGAGCAGGGATCTGCTTTTTCACTTTCCTCTTCTGCTCCCAAGACTCTTTCATTTTGTTTGACCTGGCTTTTCTTTCTTCATAAGTTATAGTGCATTGTTTTCAATTAAATGTTTTTAGTTTAAGTGTCGTGTCTATTTTACTCGGAATCGCCTTTTCTTTTCAGTTTTCAGTTTGTTGCACTGTTATATTTAATTCTTCAAAATCATCCTGCACCTCTCTGAACGAGCAATTCTTGGTTTTATGTTTCTATGAACATATATTCCACTTGTTTATCTTTATTATTTTTGCATGTGTGTAACACAGTAGGTAAAAAATTTGATCGTATGTGTGCCCCTACTCCATCCCCTCGTCTTCCTCCGCCTCGTCTTCTACCCCCCGTCTTCCACCCCCTTGTCTTCTACCCCCTGCCTTCCACCCCCTTCTCTTCGAATCCCCCTGTCCAGAAGCAGATTTAAAATTATAATCAGAAAGCACCCTCTAAATATCAAAGTTACAATTTATTCAGAGGCAGAAAGAAACAAGTTTTGACTGTATGAGCTTTCGGGTAGAGAACCTTGCCGCTCCCTTTTGACGCGGCCGTAGTTACGACCGCTTACAACAGTCTCTGAAAGACTACACTGGTGGAAATCTGCCACACACCAGATAACTTTAAACTAAGAGTTTCAACAATTTACACAAGCACACAAACTATGCACCCCCCGTAGGAGGGATGGAAATGGTACAAAACATTAACAATTAAAATATTAACCTTGCCACCGAAAATGCAACTTGATTTTAACTTCTAAGAAAAGTCTTACGGTGAAAGGGTGGCAACTTTATATACTAAAATGATCATTTAAATAAAAGCCCATGAAATGCAATCTTATATAAAATTCTACAATGTTGGCCAAACAATAGTTAAGATGCTCTACAGTACGCAGATACTGCCTCTCAAGATTACAGGAAATAATATCAAAGTCTCCAAAGATCAAAACATATTTCAGGTATTAGACTGTTACACTCCAAGCAATAAATTCGTTAACACACCAAATCCGACAAACATGACAGAGAGAGCTACTAACGTACTGTAGATTGATAGGGAGATTACCGAACAACCCGAACCGCAAGTTGCTCTAACCCGCCCCTACTCCACAAGGGAAAAACGGACCACCCAATTTATAAACAATCACCTTCCCGCGGGTGGGCAAACGGAGAAGAATGGTGGGACGATCCCAAAGCAAAACGGCTGGTGACCTCACCAAGAAAACAAGTAGAATTTAAAAAGAGTAAATCAAACAACATATCACCAATCACTTAACTTCTAATAAACTGCGATTTCTCGAGAAGACCTGGCGCAGCACCCCCAAATCGCTCTCCCGAACCGTCCGCTGCCAGCCGCTTCATCGGACGCAGGAAGGTGCGCCGATCTCCCGTCTCACGGCGTCACAGCTCGCACCGGCCAGACCGATGTCGTGGGTCGAATCCTGTTGCTCTCTTGTCGACCGCGAAGTCACTACCCCTCGCTATACGCCGCGGCCCACTGGACTCACGTAGCGACCTCACATGCGCCGACGCTCAAAACGGACAAGTCATCTTGTGTCTCCGTGTGCGACCGACCAACCGATCGATCCAACCGCCAATGACCATTACCTGAGCTAATTCGAGCAGACTGGCAGCCTAACGCGCAGACCCAGATGCAGGAACTAAGCCCCGACCGGGCGAACACTCGCTGAGTTCTCTTACTGGCGGACTGGAAAGACCATCATTTTGCCGGCTTTAAAGGTTTATCCGAACGACAGACATACTAGCACTCCGAACGACAGACAGACACTAACTGCCTAACAAATGCGGACTAGAGACAGAATAGCAAGCTGGGGAAGAGAGACTGACCCAGACTGACCCACTGGCGAGTTCATAGCGCCCCTTTCCCACCAGAGGGAGACATCTAAGCTGTGATTGCCACAGCAGCGCCACCGCCAAAAACGGAGGGCGACTGCTTCACACTACGCGCTACAGCGCGCTCTTCAAAACAGCAATTTTTACCACGGCTCAAGATTTACCGAGTTTGTGAGAATACTTGGTTTGAGCCGGTTCTCCGGCAGAAGCATTACGCAGAGTCATTGTGCTATCTGGACTGCTGGAAGCACTTTGGGATTCCCGGGAGATTCCTTCCACTGATTTCAAGCGATTTCTAACAACGACCCTCAGCAATACTCGACCGTCCGTGTCTGTCAGCATATTAGGTCTGCCAGGTCGTGGTTCACCTGTGGTTGCTCCTTCGCGTCTCCACTTCGCAATCGCATCACCAACACGTAGTTGTGTAGCTTTAGAAAGTTTGAAATCTCCCTTACGAATCTTTTACATCCAATGACTACTAAATGTTCGAAGCCACTGAGCTCTCCTGAGCGATCCACTGGACTGTTCTGCTTCTCTACTGACAACACCGTACTCCCCGTCTCTTTTTATACTGATGAATCCGCAGTTCGTGGCATCTAGTAGTCAGATAATGGCACCTCTACATCCATACTCCGCAAGCCACCTGACGGTGTGTGGCGGAGGGTGTAGTTGTAGATGTAGATGTAGATGTAGATGAATATCTAATGCTGACTACTCTCTGTCTACAGAGACTCACCTACTAGAGCAATCTGAAAGAGTGTGAACCTTGGACGTCGGTAGATGCGACACTACAGAATTAACATAGAAACAAGGTTTCTTCGTTGATTGTGCTCCACAGCATTCATATACCAGTTTTAGAGGCTCCCTTGAAACACTAACTGACTTCTTCACATAAGAATTACACGTTGCTCAAATGGCTCTGAGCACTATGGGATTTAACTGCTGAGGTCTCAGTCCCCTAGAACTTAGAACTACTTAAACCTAACTAATCTAAGAACGTCACACACAACCATGCCCGAGGCAGGATTCGAACCTGCGACCGTAGCGGGCGCGCGGTTCCAGACTGTAGCGCCTAGAACCGCTCTGCCACCCCGGCCGGCGAGACGTTGCAATTACCATCAAAAGCTGTAGTTAAAATAATACTTTATTGGGCAACCGGTCTCAGTTCTACTGACACACGTAGTGTCCAACAGCATACGTCACATAGGTAAAACAATGGCGTCATGATAGGCTCAGTACTACGCTTCAAGCAGACGTCCCTGGCGTAATTGCCTAACCAATGTGAGTTGCGCTGCATACAAGGTGCGCCAGCAGATGGCTAGTAGATTGACAAGTATTATTTTGAAACTTCATGGCAGATTGAACTGTGTGCCCGACTGGAACTCGAACCTAGGACCATTGCCTGGCGAAAGCAGATATGTGCACGGGGGTAGTGGGTAGTTCTCGGGTCACTCAGTTGGTAGAGCACCTGCCCGGCAAAGGCAACACTTCCGGGTTCAAGTTCTGGTGGGGCACATAGTTTTAATCTGCCAATAAGTTTCCTATCAGCTCACACACCGCTGCAGAGTGAAAATTCATTCTGGTAGTATTATTTTAACTGTAGATTAGATGTTATTTACAAGATGTCATTCTTTATAATGTGAGCGTGGGGTTGATCTGAGATTCTGTTATTCTGCGCAGTGGATTAATTTGAGATGTACCCTTTACCCTGTGGCTCCTGCAAGATACAATTTCCACCCCCACACTACTACAGATGTCAGACAGACGCTCCTAACGTTCTAAAGAGAAATGCTTGAAAAACTTTCAGCAATAAATATCTTCTGGAGTCGTCCGCTGTTAGGAAATGACACAAAAATTCACAAAATATCTTCCATAACTAGTGAGATACTTGGGTACTGGAGTAGTGCTAGTTAGTGTAAGAAAAACATAAAACTAACGAAAGTTATTATTTATTTTGCAAAAATTCTGAGAAATCACAATGCCACTTTTAGTTATGAATTGAACAAGTTATATCGTGGTTCTTTTCGGAATGTTAAGCTACCTCTCAAGGATAGGATTCGCTAATGAAATTTCTATACAAAGTTTAAGATGGTTGTTGACTTGGCAGAATGGCTGAGAGGCGCGCCTACTCAACTTGAATAATTATCCTTTAGAATGATGCTAGGTACGCTCGAGGCTGTCGCGTGTAAAATGCAGTGAAGTGTACTGTTGTGGAGGAAATATGGGGCTCGCATTAGCTGTAGCGCACAATACCGTAAGCTGCGATTACTGCTTTCTCCGCCGCTCGCTGCTGAAAATTAAGATAACTCTCGTTCTATCTGGATTGACCTTCGCCAATCAAACTCTCCCTACACCTTGATGAAGTCAAGGATTCCTATTCGCCCCTAGTCTAACTATTGGCGTGGTACACTGGCCAGATAACCAGTCCACCGCGATGCCACTCAAAAATTCACTCGCAGGTGTGTATCTATAACTCTGTCCGTTCACACCGCACAATAAGTGTGTCGGCCAACACAGTGAACAACGCTTAATCGCAAGGACTCAATACAGAGAGTCGCACATTGATTCGCTCTCGACAGAGGTGCTCTACCAGTGAAGTACTGAGGAGAGACTTGTTCCTCGCTCCAAGAGCGACAACGGAACGGCGCCACTCCACGCCAGGTGTGATGGGGTATATCTTTTGGTCTCTTCCATTACTCCTTCAGCTCAAGACGTCAGAAATATCGTCTGCCAATCAGCATTGCTCTTCTAAAACGGGAGAATGACGTTTCGTTTAAGGCAACCATTCCGGAAATTGGCGTTTGGCGTTTGCTGTCTCCCTGTGAAAATCTCTGAAACTGCGTGCTATGTGTAAAGAATGCGTAGGCTGGCCGCTCCGCCACAATGTAGCGGAATTTGCTTTTAAGCCGAACACGGGGTCGTTCATCCTTTCCCTCGGGCGAACGCTGTCCGCTCCACGGGCGGCCACCGGCCGACGTAGATGGGTTGGGACAGGCCTCCTGGCGTGCGGTTGCCTCTCTCGAACTAAAAGCTCCTGTGACCGTCGTGTCTGGAATGTATGTGTGTACGCCAGCCTCGAGTGTTTCAACCACGGTGCGCACTTGCGATTTATTAGTTATTTGCATATCGTTTACGTGAATTCATACAACATTGACTTTTATCTTATCGAGTTTGGGTTCTAATGAAGCGTCTTGATGTGCGGAATATGATTGTGAGGGCGGAATATGTAAGCAATGAAGGTCAGGAGACCACGACGTCTTACAATAAGAAGAAAAGCTCAGCACGGTCAGCTTTTGTTTTACAAGTGCTCTGAAAACGGCGCGATCATCGATTTGTTTAAGAAACGGAGGTGTCACGCAAACAGGCAGAAGCGCTAACCAGGAAGTTGGCACATGACTAGTGGGGCGCTAATAAGCCCTCTTGGCGCAGTGCCCCCTCACAGGCTAATCTGCCCCGAGGCGCTCGGAACACATCCAATTAACGGCAAAAGCTCGGTGTAAGCGCTCTTTCCCCTAAGCACCGTTCGGGAAGAATGGCAGCAGCACCGACTATTCAGTGTGATGGTCGTCGGATTAGAGGTCCGGTATTACTTACATCTTCACATACACCTATGAACATTAAAATTGCAGCACCATAAAGGCGGCATATAGCAATTGTGAAATTGACATGAAGTGTACTATATCCTCCGATATGCAACTGATTACCACTACAGCGCAACCGTACAAAGTAGGTAGGAGTAACGCCATCAACACTGTGTGTAGAGGGTGGTCAGAAACAGTCTGAAAAGGTTGTAAAGGTGCTGCAGCTTGTGTTACTTTGAGATGTAATTTTTAAGAAAAAATTCAATACGTTGTGCCATTTCCGCGTTAATTAGCATTTAAGTTAGCCAATCAGGCCTTTGCGCGAGATAATTCAACCGGCCCGCCAGATGAAATTAGTATCAGTGGATGACAGCGCACCAGACTGCTTGGGTTCGATTCTTGCTACCGCCCCATGTCCAGTGTTTGTGTCACTTTCTTGTTCCATTTTAGGGAACCAAACAAAGACCACGTTTAGCGACACCGTCTCTGGAGGACCGCTTGAATTCTGCTCGCGCAACGGTTTGATTCGCTGACTTCAATGCTAATTAACACGGAAACGATGCAACGTATCGAATTTTATTCGCCGGTCGGAGAGGCCGTGCGGTTCTAGGCGCCACAGTCTCGAACCGGGCGACCGCTACGGTCGCAGGTTCGAATCCTGCCTCGGGCATGGATGTTTGTGATGTCCTTAGGTTAGTTAGGTTTAATTAGTTCTATGTTCTAGGCGACTGATGACCTCAGAAGATAAGTCGCATAGTCCTCAGAGCCATTTGAATCATTTTTTGAATTTTATTCTTAACAGTTATTTCTCAGCACAAGCTACCCTGCAACACTCTTACAAGTTTTTCAGACTGTTTCTGAGCACCCTGGATTAAAAAAATTATCAAATGTGTTTCCTATTCAGAAAGTAGCATTTCAGTGTTTGTGAGAAGATCGTGTTATTCCTCGCGCAAGGATAAAAATCTACCAGCACCCGTCAGAATTCGACAGCAGCAGGATTGTGGCTTGTCGAAACAGGAGTATATCGTTCCACGATACTGTTACTCGCGTTGGTCGGTATCCCGGCGTATCTCGATAGAGTGGGTATTCAACTGTTAACCATGGCCAGAACGTTCTCAACATCTCTCACCCATGGAAAACATCTGGCCACGGGTTGCCGAGAGACTGGCATACCACCATTTGCCAGCCAGTGCTGTTGATCAACTCTAGCGTAGAGTTGAAGCAGTATGGACTGATGTATCCGTATCTGTCATCCCAGCTCAGGTCGACTCGATGCACAAACGGGTTAGAGTCATAATTGCCGCTAGAGGTGGCAGCTCTGTGTACTAAATTCAGATATATAATACCCCCAAATCTACTATATATTTAATAACGTATTCTTCCAACTATACCGTACACATACATCCAGTAACATTTCCTTATGTGGTATCCTTTCTACTGCTGCAATTTTGATGGCCAGTAAGCGATTGTGTAGTGCGTGATGGAACGTATAAAGGCCAGTCATATAAAACAAGATAGATGGGAAAAAAGTAAGTGAAACATATATTATTTCAAAATTAATCGCCATAACATTCAGTAAAGTTATCCCACTGTGAGACAAGACGGTTAATGCCTCCATGGAAAACTGTTCGCGGTTTCTTATGGAACCATGATTGTACCCAGCCATGCACTTCTTCGTCCGACGGCCACGATCGTCTCTCTTCAGGGCTCCAAAAATATGGAAATCGCCTGCGGAAAGATCCATATGGAGGATGCACAAGGGCTTCCCACCAAAACTTATGCGGGCTACTCGAATGACCATCGACAGCATTTGGGCGGGCTAATATGTTGACAAGATTATTTCGAGCATGCTGCAGAAGTTTCTCTGGGAAGCCCTTATACATCTAGGCACTACAGTCTGGAACCGCGACCGCTACGGTCAAAGGTTCGAATCCTGCCTCGGGCATGAATGTGTGTGATGTCCTTAGGTTAGTTAGGTTTAAATAGTTCTAAGTTCTAGGGGACTGATGACCTCAGAAGTTTAGTCCCATAGTGTTCAGAGCCATTTGAACCACTTTGAACCTTATACATCCACAATACAGTGCCGATTGCTCCCCATGCGATTTCCATATTTTTGGAGCCCTGAATAAAGATATTCGTGGCCGTCGATTTGCTTCGGAAAAAGTGGGTGCACGCCTGGGTACAATCATGGTTCCGCAGGCAACCGCAAACCGTTTCCCACGAAGACAGTGTGTGTGTGTGTGTGTGTGTGTTGGGGTTTATGGGCGCTCAACATCGAGGCCATCAGCGCCCTACGAAGACAGTGATCGTCGTGTTTCACAGTGGGATACATGTGTTAAGAGTTATGGCGATTACTTTTGAAATAATAAAAAGTTTACTTACTTTTTTCCTCCTGTCTCGTTTTCATTTGACTGCCCGTTATACATTGTGCAATATTACCAAATTGCTGCTCTATTACAACCGCGTGTACAGATAGAGGCCGTCCGTGTGGCCGTGCGGTTCTAGGCGCTTCAGTCTGGAACCGCGTGACCGCTACGGTCGCAGGTTCGAATCCTGCCTCGGGCATGGATGTGTGTGATGTCCTTAGGTTAGTTAGGTTTAAGTAGTTCTAAGTTCTAGGGGACTGATGACCTCAGAAGTTTAGTCCCATAGTGCTCAGAGCCATTTTTTTACAGACAGAGATTAGTGACTGTGTGTATCACTGTACTCACTGTAGTCTCTCTTCTCTTATTCTCATGATCTCCATGCGAGATATGCGACAGTCAAACACAGCTGTTGCACATTCTTACTCAAATACAGGTTCTCTAAACTTACCCAATAAGGTTTCCCGAGAACAGTGTCCTCTTTCCTCATAGGCTACCCACTTAAGTTTCCTGGCCATTTATGTTACACTTTCGCATGGGCTATCCCGACCTTATACGACACCAGCGGTGCGTATCGAAATTGGTACGATGTGTGACGTCATGCTTACCCGATAATGACTGCAAACCCTGTAGCAGCATTGTAACGTTTGTCACCATAGCGTCTTACATGAGAGTTGCTGTACACATAAATTTCACTTTACTAGAATCCTTCAAGAAATTCAAGTCTTCCATTCGACCTCGCTCATAACGATTTTACGCGTTCCGCCGATTTCACATCACTTCTTATTACCGCTATCTGATAAATTTTTTATTGTATGTTGAGAGCATTACTGGTTTTATTACTCTTCTTTGGGGCAAACAAGATGTTAATTTCGTTTCCGTAGTACATTCGTTTACCATTATAACGAACTGGCTTTTGTAAGAAGAAGAATTCGACTAGCCGTCGCGTATCTGTGATGATTCTGCGTATAATCATATGTTGCTTATTATTCGACGACGTGGTAGTTCCTGTGGAAAGGACGCGACTGAATTAATTCCCCATCACTGTTGCAACGAGCTTGTACTCCATCTCTAACGACATCGGTGTCGGCGAAGGAACGTTAAACACTAGTAACTTTGTGCAATATCGCATACAGCGTTGTTTATTTATAAGAACTTATTTACCGGAAAATGGGGTAACTTGAAACAATTTTTGACTTTAAGCTTCTCCAGTTCCTATATTTTTTTAATTAAATGAAACATATTACGCTTAATTATCAGGTGACATTCGGTTTATAATGCTAATGTGCTCCAAATGAATTTTGGAATCTTTTTATGCCAAAAAATTTAATTTTGTCCGCCGGTAGGGTGACACTTGAAACAAAGATAGTTTTTTAAATAAATCTCATGTTAAACATTTTTGGAATACAGGAAATATGACGGTTGTGTAAATGATGTGACTGAAAGATTTTAATAGGTTTTGGTAGCAAATAATAATTAATAGACGAAATGTTTGATGGAAATTAAAATGAAATGACATTATCGCATTAAGTGCTGGTTTTACAAGGTGATTTCAAATGACAAAAATAATGCCTATGAAGTGTTCCTAAAACAGTAAATTATGAAAGTGTTACAAAATAAAGTAATTCCATTATACAAACAAATGAAAATTAACTGAAAGAACAGTGATAAATGAAAAACGAGAGTGACCCAGGTACAGCACAACAAAATTACACTGATCAACCTGAACATTACGACCACCTACCTAATAGCCAGGATGTCCAACTTTGGCACGGATAAGAGTTGCGACACGTCATGGCGTGGAAGCAATGAGGCCTTGGTAGGTCGTGAGAGGGAGCTGGGACCACATCTGCACACGCAAGTCACCTAATTCCCGTAAATTCCGGGGTGGATTTGGGAGGGGGGGGGGGGGGGAGCGATGAGCTCTGACGCAACGTTCAATAACATCCTAGATGTACTCGATCGTGTTCAGATCTGGCATGTTGGGGGCCAGCACGTCAATTAGAACTCGCTGTGTTCCTCGAACTATTCCATCACACTCCTCGCCTTGTGACATGGTGCATTATCTTGCTGAAAAATGCCACAGCCGTCGGAAAATATGATCGTAATGAAGTGGAGTACATTGTCTGCAACCAGTGTACGATATCCCTTAGCCGTCATGGTGCATTGCACGAGCTCCACTGGACCCATGGAAACCTACGTGAATGTTCTCCGGAGCATAATGGAGCCGCCGCCAGCTTGTCTCCGTCCCGCTGTACAGGTGTCAAGCAGCTGTTCCCCTGGAAGGCGATGGATTCGCGTCCTGCCATCGTCGTGATGAAGAAGGTATCTGGATTCATCAGACCGTGCAACGCTCTGCCACTGCGGTAACGTTCAGTGCCGATCGTCACGTGCCCATTTCAGTCGTAGTTGCCGATGTCGTGGTGTTAACATTGGCACATTCATGGGTCGTCGACTGCGGGAGTCCATCGTTAGGAATGTTCGGTGCACTGTGTGTTCAGACACACCTGCACTCTGTCCAGCATTAAAGTCTGATATTAGTTCCGCCACAGTTCGCCGCCTGTCCTGTTTTACCTGTCCCACTGATACTACATGCACCGTGTGTGTGTGTCTGACTAGCAGCCATTCCTCTGCTGTCACTTGGACTGGTTTATAACGATAGTAGGTCGGTGGGCACAATGTTCTTGCTGATCAGTATATACATACTCACTACATACCTACTGTAAACTTGGAATGGTCTCAATTCGGTGAGGACGAGATTCCACGTGTTTCTTCAGTACTTTTTTGTAACTACCATCTAGTAAAAATTTAAGTACTGTTATCAAAATGAGTAACTTGTCTAATGTTCCCATGCAAAAGTAATACTAACATATAAATTATACCAAAAACTTCAAGTTTTCAAATAGTGTATATTTTATAAGATTAAATAGTAGTAGACTACTTAATACAGAAGCAGAGGCGTTATTAATTACGTTACTACTTCACACTGTAACTACATTGCATATTCGAGTTGTGATTGTACAAAATTTTTTTATGATAGTGTTATTCAAATTAAAAAGTGACATACGTCTCACGTTATTGTAATGTATGGTCCCTCATAGTATCTACACAATTGATCATAATGTTATTGCAGAAAATAAATAAATAAATTTAACAAAATCCTCAGCTCCTTGATAGACATTTATCAGTTTTATCAACGTACTGTAGTATATAGCTCTAGAAAACTACGCGATGCGGATCGAAGGTCTCGATGAAGGAAAAGTTCCCTGTGGCCGTAGTGTCCTGAAGGGGCAGCAGGCCCTCACGCAGTTATCGCCGAGGCGCGATAAACGTTATCTGTGCCCCATACGTACTGGCCACCACTACGGCAATGGCACAGCCGCTTTGTACTGCAGGTGCCAAAGCTCAGTTGGAACATAAGCTGACCGCACAAAAAATTTCGCACCCAGGAGACATCGCGGTAATATCGCGCAAGACAGCCTCTAGCCTTCGTAATGGCCACAGTTCGACGAGGTTTCTTCAGGTGTGCCATGTGCAGGTGAAGCTCCCATAGAGCTACCATACTGCGGGTATGTTGATTGCTACGTTTCATCTGCTGTTCCAAAAAATGGTTCAAATGGCTTTGAGCACTATGGGACTTAACATCTTAGGTCATCAGTCCCCTAGAACTTACAACTACTTAAACCTAACTAACCTAAGGACATCACACACATCCATGCCCGAGGCTGGATTCGAACCTGCGACCGTAGCAGTCCCGCAGTTCCGGACTGCAGCGCCTAGAACCGCACGGCCACCGCGGAGGGCATCTGCTGTTCCAGATGGTGACTTTACGCACCAGTCTAGGTTGCGATAAGGTGCCTGAGTGTTCAAATCAGGAATGTATGCGTGCGGTCCTGTGAACACGACTGTTGTCATCTTGTAAGACGGAAGTGTCGACTACGTACTCATAATGAAGATACAGAAGGTAAGACAATTGTGCATGTTAAAATAAACATCATCGTTGATGAAGTCGTGGTACGAGAAACACCTCTCAGGCATCATAGAACCACCTCCCTCCTGAACTGCACCCTACACATACTGCTCGCTGAACGCCTCATTGGCGCCGATGACTTGCATCATTTAGGAAGACGCAAAATGGCTCAGTCCACGCTGCACGTCTCGAGCCAGCTACTTTCCAGTTTTGTTGTTTGTCACAATGAAGACTAGCAGTTTCATGTGCTGGTGTGAGCAATGGCATTTTGCGAGGTACCCCACGCCGAATGTACATTCCATACATTTCCCTTCGCAATTTTCTCCCAGAAACTGATTGAGAAAGATCTGCGTTCACTGACAACAGTAATCCCTGACAGTTCTGACTCTAATTGTCATTGACAAGACAACACTCGTCTGTGGCACCTGTCAGTCAGGATCTATTTACTGAAAGAGCTCTTACGTTGTGTTAAATAGCGGTCAGTGGCACACCTTTGCTTGTGTAGACGTTGGATAGTCCGCGTTTATACAATGAAAAAAGGCAACTGCATCACAGCGTGGTCATGGGCACGTCCGAACACAATAGCCCCCTTCTGGCAGTATGCCACGTCTCTATGTCGACCCATCGTACTACAGTGATTCCATACAAACGACTGGCACACTGCCATGACTTGCGTCAGCTGTAGAGGGTCACATGTACCTAGCTCCAAAGTAACAAATGTGCAAAACTTAAAGACGAAAGTAACTTTCGCGTGATGTGTCATAGTCACGTAGCATAACTCGATAAAACTTGGACCACACTTAGAAAGAACTTCTACAGTACAGCACCAAGTGTAACTGAAAGAAATACGCAATGGGACGTACAGGAATGACACTTTGTTTCAAAGACAATAAGTGCACGGTAGTCACCAGGATTTTTTATGGTCCCCTGACATTACAAAGGCGGGACATGCTTCTTCATAGGGTGTGCGATCACAACGGACAGCAATGCATGCTGTGCAATGTGCTCCCATGTTGGCGATGAGGTTGGTAAGGAGTTCTTGTGCTAGGGCGTCCCTTTCCCCCCACCAACGAGGTTAACAACTGCTGGGTGGTCGCTGCTGCATGTGTACGTGCTGTAATACGATGATGATGATGATGATGATGATTGGTCTGTGGAGCGCTCAACTGCGCGGTTATCAGCGCCCAACAAATTCCCAATCTTTACTCAGTCCACTCTCGCGACTTTAATGAATAATGATGAAATGATGATGAGGACAACACAAACGCCCAGTCCTTTTGCATCTATCTGCACATGCATCAAACGAGGGCGCTCGCAGATAGATGTTCCGCTCTTGACAAATACCTGAACTACGTCTTCAGCTTACATGAACGTCTCTAAATTGGCTCTGAGCACTATGGGACTTAACTTCTGAGGTCATCAGTCCCCTAGAACTTACAACTACTTAAACCTAACTAACCTAAGGACATCACACACATCCATGCCCGAGGCAGGATTCGAACCTGCGACCGTAGCGGTCACGCGGTTCCAGACTGAAGCGCCTAGAGCCGCACGGCCACACCGGCCGGCTGAACGTCTCTCGTCGGTCTAAGAGAATAAATGTGGAACATGGTATTCCGCAGAAACCCATGTTACACCGCACTAGTAACAAGCTTGAACAAGGAGGCAGAAAATATCATTACTGTGAAACACAACTTGCTCTTCATTCACACGAAGTAATGAGTACTGTCGACAAGGGTTCTCAAGTTGATACCATATTTCTACAGAGTGGAGAAAAATTGTGTCATGAAATTTTAACCCTGGATAGCTGATGCCAGTAGGAACCACAATTACTAATGTTGTGTAGGTCGACATATCACAATTTTTAAACTACGGAAACCTGGTGCCACGCGTTCCGATTGGGAGCGGGATTGCCCTGTTGCCGGATGCTTTGGACAACGCATGACCGCGAATGCTTTGCTTGCCGGAGATCGCGATGTATCCAAGGCGGCCCGCACGCTCAGCGGTAGCGCGCCAGCCTTCCACTCTGGGGGCCCGGGGGCGAATCCGCCGGGGTCCCGACACATCCATTGTAGTTTCATTATAAGACGTACTGGGAACAAACCGTTCAACAGCTGTTAGTTCGCGTACAGAAAGTCTTTTACAAATTGTGTCGGTCCTGTAAAGAAATTTTTTTGTAGCTAGGACATTGTTTACTTAAAGTAGGTTCTCGAACTTGCGACCCTCTGACGCGACACAAGCTTGGTAACGTCGAACGGTGTTTCGCCGAACTCTTTCAAAGATTCCTGGCATTTGCCGAACTCTTTCAAAGATTCCTGTCATTACCCTGATATGATCAGCGGAATGTTGAATGTGATCCATTAATTCCTCCTCGTTTCTCGGTGGTTCGCGTCCGGGTGGGATGAACTAGAACCTTGAAGAATCTCCACAGCAAAAAGTCCGGTGGCGTGAGGGCTGGTGATCGCGGAAGCCATGTCCTACGAGCACCTCTGCCAATTACCCGGCCGTAGAAGAGTTCATTTAAATATCCGCGCACAGCATGACTGTTATGTGCGGGCGCCCCATCATGCGTAGCCGTATGTTCAGGGGAACATCTTCCAGCAGGCCGCTTAGAGCTTCTTGTAAAAATTGAAGGTAATTTTTCCCGGTACGTCAAGGAGGTAGACGCACCGGCCCAATCAAATTGTCACCCGCAATGCCTGCCCAAATGTTGAGCGAAAATCGTTCCTGGTGACCGTGGACGTACGTGACGTGAGGATTTCCCCTTGCCCAGTAATGAACGTCTCGAGTGTTATAAAGTCCATCAAGATGGAAGATGCACTCGTCGGTAAACAACACAATGGCAGGGAAGTCGGGATCTCGTGCAACACGTCGCAGAAACCACCGGCAAAACCCTAGTCCGCCACAGGATTTAGGTCTTGGACAGGAGGAAAACTAAATGGATGATGACCGTTATCCCTCAAAACCTACCAGACTAACCACTGAGTGACCCCCATGTCGTATCCAACCGCTCGAGTACTTGTCGTAGGTGCTTCCTCGGAGCGCTCGAGAACAGTCTCTTCAAATGCAGCATCCCGTCGTGTTCGGGGTCTTCCAGCATCACCATGATATCCCGCTAAAGAGCCTGTTTCGCCCAGTCGCCGGTGAATTGCTGAAAACTTTTGCGGGTGTGGATGGCGCCTAGCTGGGTACCATTCTTCATACAACCGTCGAGCTTCATGCGCATTACCGTCGGCTAGTCCGTAAACAAAAACCATATCTCCTTGTCCTTCAAATGAATACTGTGCTGCCATGCTAACTGTATGACTAAATCGCAGGTGACGTGTGTGTGCTCCGAAGCGAAGCCTTCGTGTGAATGCCCCTGACGTGAGCTGGAGACAAACAGCAAGACCTATTAGACACGTGTGCCTATCACTTTGGGGCAGTGACGGGGCGAGGGACTTTGATGTGGGAACCGAGAACCATAGCGCTGCCCGTCAACCGACGAACGGCAACAGGGCAATCCCACAGCCAATCGGATCGCGTGGCGCCAAGTTTCGTTAGTTTAAAAATGGTGCTTTGTCGACCTACACAACATTAGTAATTTTGGTTCCTACCGGCATCAGCTATCCAGGGTTAAAATTTCGTGACACAATTTTTCTCCACTCTGTAGAAATACGGAATCAACTTGAGATCCCTTGTCGACAGCACTCATTACTTCGTGTGAATGAAGAGCAAGTTGCGTTTCACAATAATGATATTTTCTGCTTCCTCGTAACAAGATTGTTACTAGTGTGGTGAACATGGGTTTCTACGGAATACCACGTTCCACAGTTATCCTCTTAGGCCGACGAGAGACGTTCATGTAAGCTGAAGACGTAGTTCAGGTATTTGTTAAGAGCGGAACATCTCACTGCGCCCGCCCTCGTTTGATGCATGTGCATATAGATGCAAAAGGAAGTCGTCTCGGTATATCGGGAGGCACGACCGCGAGTGCACGTCTCCTCCTGCTGGAGAGGCTCGCTTGTACTTTGGCGTCGCGGTTTGACCATGCCTTGGAAGTCAAGCAAAAAAGGGTCGCTGGCAAGAATGTAAACGATGGACCAGCTGAAAAATCGTGATGGGAACTGTCACCCGGTTTCTAATGTCAAAGTATAACACATATATGTTACGACCTATTGTGAGCAACAAGTTGATGAGCGATCTGCATCACCACTATCTCCAGCGATTTTAAAAGTAGTGTATAAACGAAACGCTGCTGCTGCAGTACAGAAGTGTTATAGCAAACCTGATTACGTCATTTCAGTTGCTTAAATAGATCAGAGCTCTCATTCAGCAACCGCCCCAACTGCAAAAGGAGAAGAAATCATATGGCACGGTTTTGTGGCACTACATAACTGGTCCACTCAAGCGGCTGAGTTCAAGAACGGCGATCGCAAATTATCCGTAAGGTAAAGTTGGCGCATACATGCAACCGGGTGACAGATCGTATATAGACTGAAACCTCACAACACCAGTAACATTTCTCACTAATTCCAGCAGCTGACTCACATGTCCTCAAGCATTTGGCGATGACTGGCGTTACCTCCCTTCCCATACAGTTTCCAACGACATTTCGTTACATGTCGAGGCAACTGAGATTTGGAAAAAGATATGACATTCTTTGATGTATCAAGTGGCTATTTTCTGAAGTGTACAAAATTCAGGTTATATGTAACTGTATTTCTCGTCGTCATATGCTTTATTAGTTGTCCAAAAGGAATGAAGACTAGATTTTAACGTCCTGTCGATGTTGAGGTCGTAAGGGACGGGTCACAAGCTCGTGTTGGTGTAGGCTAAGGAAGGAAATCGGCCATGTCCTTCAAAAGAACTATCCTGGCATTCGCCTGAAGCGGTTTAAGAGAATCACTAAATTCTGAATCCGGATAGCTCGGCGAGGATCTGAACCGTTTTCAATTCAAACACGAGCCCAGTGTTCTATTTAACAAAGCTTCAGGGCTCGATGGAATCTCTATCAGATTCTATAAGGCATCTGCAGCTGAGTTATCCCCTCTATTAAGCATTACATAACGTAGATCCCGAGAACAAGAAAACGGTGTCCAGTACTTGAAACAAAGCAAAGGCTACCCCTGTCAACCAGAAGGGAAGCAGAAGTGAGTCACAACACTACCTTCCAATATAACTGACATCGGCCGGCCGGAGTGGCCGAGCGGCTCTAGGCGCTACAGTCTGGACCCGCGCGACCGCTACGGTCGCAGGTTCGAATCCTGCCTAGGGCATGGATGTGTGTGATGTCCTTAGGTTAGTTAGGTTTAAGTAATTCTCAGTTCTAGGAGACTGATGACCTCAGAAGTTAAGTCCTATTGTGCTCAGAGCCATTTGAATCCTTTTTTTATTTTTTTATTTATTCTTTTATATATATATATAACCGACATCCATCGCTCACAGAATCATAGTCAGAGCTCAGATGTAATGAGTTACAGTGTATGGACAAAAATATGAAAACAACAAAAACGCAACACATTACCGTGCATAATACTATGTAGGAAACACGTCTGCATTCAAAACAGCTTCCAGTGGTGTCAAAATGGATAATTAAGCGTGCTTTGATCTTTTCAAGGGAATCTTATACCATTATTTTTAAAACTAGTGACAAGTTCAGGTAATGATGATGGAGGTGGATACCGATCGCCCAGCCTCCTCTCCGAAGCAGACCACAACGACTCAACAATATGGAAATCTGGTGACTGTGGCTGTCAGGGTAGACGCGACAGTTCATCCTCGGCCTCACAAAACCAATGCTGGACGATAGACTGCGTCAACAGGGGCCCCGTCGTCTTGGAGCACAGCATCAGCGTTGGGAAACATTGTACCATGGCTGAATCTGATCAGCAAAAGTGTTCCCACAATCCTTGGCAGTAATGCGGCGCCGGCCGCGGTGGTCTAGCGGTTCTAGGCGCGCATTCCGGAACCGCGCGACTGCTACGGTCGCAGGTTCGAATCCTGCCTCGGGCATGGATGTGTGTGATGTCCTTAGGTTAGTTAGGTTTAAGTAGTTCTAAGTTCTAGGGACTGATGACCTCAGATGTTAAGTCCCATAGTGCTCAGAGCCATTTGAACCATTTTCAGTAATGTGGCGTTGCAAAGTATCGTCCAAGCAATGCCACGATATGGCTGCTCAAATCATCACCGAATCCCTGCCATGTTTCACTCTTAGAACGTAAATTCGTAGAGAACTTGGAAACAGTGTCAAACAAGACTCATCCGACAAAATAATTTTCTCCCATTGCTCCTTAGTCGAGGTTTTATGGCTTCCGCATCACGCTTTCCTGTTACGGATATTTCCATCGCAGATGTGTGGTTTTGGAATTCCAACTTTCCCTGCAATTCCCAGCTTTGGAAGCTCCCTTCGTGTTGTTTTGCTGCTGACACAGTTCGCGAGATCGAGAGCGACTTTTGATGCTGTCATCTTCTTATTTTTCTGCACAATCCTCTTCAATGACCATCTGTCACGTCCCTCAACGCACACGTTCGTCCACGTTTTGATTTAGCAGAGGTTTTTGCGCTTTCCTTATATTCTGTATAAATCTTTGATACGGTGCGTCTTGAAACACCAAACACTTCGGCTAAGTTTTGCAGGTTCTTGAGGCATATTTTCTGGGTATTTTGGCATAACGGACCCGCCGTCTCCGGTGCTCTCTTGAGAGTGATTGCATTTCGTTTGATTTATTACCGCCATTTTATCTCTGTACCTGTGCTGCATTGAAAATACCTGTACAACAGTCCATATAACGACTGTATGTGTTGTGTGTCTTGTCTGGAAACGAAGGTGTCCCATTCACCCACGGTATGATGCCAACAGTAATGCAGAAATTACTCTTCGCCCTCAAAATTCAAATGGCTCTGAGCACTATGGGACTTTACATCTGAGGTCATCAGTCCCCTAGAACTTAGAACTACTTAAACCTAATCAACCTAAGAACATCACACACAGCCATGCCCGAGGCAGGATTCGAACCTGCGACCGTAGCGGTCGCGCGGTTCCAGACTGAAGCGCCTAGAACCGCTCGGCCACACTGACCGGCTCTTCGCCCTCAATCTTCTTTAAGTATTTCTCGGCTCCGTCTCAGGTTTGCTTTTCCAGCAGTGTTAGTTTGCGTTATCGGTGATACACCGCTGTATGGATTGTTTTACAGATGAAGAGTTGACCTGTATGCACCGCATGGATGGGCTCGCTGAATGCAGTGGAAAAGCGGAGCAACGACGTTACGCTGAGTTGTTCCCGCAGCGATGGCAACCACTCTGTCCGATGGTTTATTAATAAAGGAATAAATTTCCTGTATGAAACCACGATTCTTGTGAATATTTTTGGTCGCTTTGAATATGTCTTCTCAGACACATGAACGTGCAGGGAGCCGGCGGACTGTGCTTACACCAGGACTGGTGGACCGGATTCTACAGGATATTGAGACGAATCCTCGTACAAGCTCCAGGCAAGCGGCCTCTCAACGCGTTCGTCTGTCTGAAAGGACCCCACGATCACACAAACGGGCTTGAAATGTTGTGTGATGGGGTTAGTGTCTGTGAGGATACTTGTTTTGGTATAGCCGTGCTCCCTCTCGTCCGCTTCCATCTGCTTGGTCATACACAAACACCATCTCGGCTTGTTCCCGACATGAATGTCAGACCGTTCTGCTGCTTACAGTACGCTGCGTAAATCATGCAGCCTGCAACACACAAGGAACACACGGCACGTGGTCAGAGAAATTTTCACTCGTCAGCGTCATCTACCGTGGTAAGGATGCATTTCCGGACCCATGTTCGTAGGAACTTTCTTCCTCCATTTCCAGTCAGGAATACGTACCTGCGGTTTATCAGTTTTGTTAATGTTCACCCTGTACTAATAAAAATGAAAAAGCTGGAGAAGAGTGCCGTGGTGAAGAAGTAGGACTTAGAAAAGATAAGACCCTGGAGACAAAGAGCTACACGAATGATATTACTAGTACTTTCTAACACATTACGAGACAAAGAACTATCCGATAATGTCAACGAATATTGGGATATGTTGAAAAAAGGAATCATAAAAGTAAGGCGGAAAATCATACGATATATAAATGGGAAAAGGACAAAAAAAGCCCTGGATTACACGGGAAATGATTTCGAAGACGTAAGAGAGAAGAGTATAGATTTAAGTGTCAGGAAGTCGTTTCAGAAAGTATTTGTATGGAGTGTAGCCATGTATGGAAGTGAAACATGGACGATAAATAGTTTGGACAAGAAGAGAATAGAAGCTTTCGAAATGTGGTGCTACAGTAGAATGTTGAAGATTAGGTGGGTAGATCACGTAACTAATGAGGAGGTATTGAATAGGTTGGGGAGAAGAGAAGTTTGTGGCACAACTTGACTAGAAGAAGAGATCGGTTGGTAGGACGTGTTCGGAGGCATCAAGGGATCACAAATTTAGCATTGTAGGGCATCGTGGAGGGTAAAAATCGTAGAGGGAGACCAAGAGATGAATACACCAGGCAGATTCAGAAGGATGTATGTTGCAGTAGGTACTGGGAGATGAAGGAGCTTGCACAGGATAGAGTAGCATGGAGAGCTGCATCAAACCAGTCTCAGGACTGAAGACCACAACAACAACAACAAGAGAGAATAAAATAATAAAATACAATGAAGATCCAAGATAAATTTACTGAAGGCTGAATAACGAACTGCGTAGAGAAACAGAGCAACCTCGAAAAAAGGAGAAAGACTCATCTGAAGAAGCGGAGTGGAAGGGAGTATGTAATTTACTGTACAACAGAGTAAAGAGTACAACATGGGATCAAAACAGACCAGGAAGTGCTACTATGGAAATTCTCCCATAAAGACGAAAATGTAGCGTACAAAGATCGTGAGGACATCCTACAGAGACGGGAATACTATTTAAAAGAGCTGTATGACACAAATCACAAACCAACAACTCTGGAATTTGAATCTGTGAACAGTGGAAATGATGACAAGAAACGGCCAACAATCATTATGGAAGAAGTAAAGAGAGCAGTAGCTGCAATGAGAAATGGGTAAAGCAGTAGGTGCAGTTACGATACCAGGAGAAATGCTGAAATGTTTGTACCATGAAAGAGTAAGAGAAATAATGAGGTTATGTAACAAAGTATATGGCAGTGGGGGAATATCCAGGGGACTTTCTGACAAAAGTAATGATTGGATTACTAATGAAAGATGGAACCGAGGAATTCAGTGATTACCGGACAATAGACCTCATTTTAGATGCAGCCAAAGATATGTTAAGAATAATTAATAAAAGACTGGAAAAATTAATGGAGGAGAACCTCCCTAAAGAGCTGCTGAAACGTGGACATTGAGGAAGAAAAACAGAGAAAGAGGCTTTTGAAATGTGCACATGGCGGAGGATGGATGGAAGAAGATGGACGGATAGAGTGAAAAATGGAGAGATACTGAAAAGAGTGGTAGCGGAAAGATGTAATAAAAAGAAGGAAACGAAACTGGATTCGACGTATGTTAAGAAAGAAGGAGGGACTTATAAAAACCGTCTTAGCAGGTTATGTAGAAGGAAAGAGATGTCGAGGGAGGAAGAGGTTTCAGATCCTGGATGGTGTGATAGACGGGCACATGCAGCAACAGTAAGAAGAAAGGAATGGATTACAGGAAACGGAGACGCAAAGGACCTGCTAACATAGCAGAAAACTGATGATGAATCTTGATGAGAAAACTGATAATGGCAGGAGCCGAAACGTCGTTATGAATGAGGACATATATTAAGCGATCCAGACGGTTTTATTTACAAAATGTCTGACGTACTCTTTCACGTCGAAAGTGTTAGTGACTGCATGTTACAGGTTTTTCCACTGCTGTGAAAGTAGTTCCGCAGAAATGAAGGTAAATGACAAAAAAGTAAAGTTAAACTCAGTCAACTCCAGAGTTGGGTTGAACGGCAGAGTAGGTTACCAGTAATGTTACTATTGGAGGTGATATGCCGTTTGCTGTTGTGTTCCTCCAACCTTCGAAGTGATTCAGTCAGCCCGTTACGGGGAGACCCACAGTTTAGCGAGAACTCCAAACCACGGTGTAAATTGACATTTTTTACATTAGCAAACGTTATCAACAAACCGTATAAATCATAATTACATTATTACTACGCCACGAGCCATCGGAGAACACGGTTACCTTGTACCGATATATTCAGAACATATTCCTGTGCAAGCTCCGAAGTTTTGTGGGAACTCAGTCTTTAACCAATCGAGATGTCATAATACACATGCTATTTTCGAATTCCAATCACCGGGGAAGTTCCTCATTACTTTACTAAGCCGGTAAACCGCGCCGTTCCTTTGCTAATTACCATTGTGACAGATTTAATCTACAAAATCTCCATTCCTTTAGAGAAGAGTCAGCTAACAGCTTACAGCGAAAGGCTTTCACAAGGACGTTTCCAGTACGGAATTCCCCAGAACTGCTGCGGTGAGTGGCGGCCGCGGCTGGGGAGCTTTTAGCCCCACCAGCCGCTCCAGTCCTTTGTCCCGTGCAGGTATGGCCCCAGGCAAACAATCCGCTTTCCCGTCACTATACCACGACACGTACCTAGCAGCATTTCCTTCAACTGCCTGCACGACGTTTTCGTTCTCCTTTCAGTCTACTTGCGGAAAAGATTCAAGTTTTATATGAACAAAATATGTGCGTAGGCAATATCAGACCAGCTTTGTGATTAGATCGATGTGCTCCTAGCAAATAGAGCACAGCACGTATTTCTAAACAGAAAAAATGTTTAGGATATAAATGTAACCCAACTGAACTATTTAGGAACAGCGACGATTCACCGAAAGGCAGAAGCGCTGCGTCGTCCACAGATACGAAAACAAGAGGTGCAGAGCTTTCCTTTACTAGCTTTCGGAATGAAATTCCTTTCCCCAAGGTGTAGGAGAAACACGCACAAAGACACACACACACACACACACACACACATGCACACGCCTATCTCCCTGCATAGTACTCATTCGACAGCCAAGTGAGTGTTATATGTGTACTGCTATTCGCACAGGGTTATTCCGTGACGATATTCCATATTTTCAGGGATAATGGAGAAGGGTAAATGTATCAACCTGAAGTAAGAGGTCCTGATCCGGAAACGACCGAGTCGAAAGTTATAAGCTAAAATCGTTCCTATAACTCTGACTGTGGAATACATGCTCCGGTACTGTTGTTACTAAGATTGCAGGGTAGGCAACTTTCAGAGGTGGTAGTATGGACCAAAATAAGTAAAAAAATCAAGTAAACATGTTGTTCGTCTCCGATACCGTGAAGCGCATCGCTTCTACTGCAACCTCTTTGGTTTCCATGTTTTTGGAGGAAGCAGCGTGAGCCAAAACAAGAAAAAAAGTCCGGTAAATATGGGCTCTGAAATGCATACCTTCAGAGCTATGGGAAGTTTCTTCAGATGTTTCGACAGTATACTTAAATAAAAATAGTAAAACATAGAAATAAGCACAATTGTAAAACCGACATAAGTAAATTATGAGCCAAATTGTTAAGATAAATAACCTCTGAACAAAAGCATATCATAATCTGTGGAAGACCTATAATGTTATCTCTGTGGGCTACTTGTAAGAAGATCTTTGTAACTGTTCTGTTTATACAAGATATTTTCGATGTGTAAAGTGTACAAGTTGTGTGTGATGTTTAGTGTGTGTGTGAGACTGTACACAAATGGACCATTCGAAAATTGTAAGTACAAATTCTTCTAAACTTCGCCACTAACTTCACCAAAAGAATCGAATAAACTACTAAAAAATCGCGTGTTTCTTATATATTGCAGTAAAAGTCAACGTAATGAAGCAGACTCTCACATACTGACAACATCTATATAAATGGCTTAATACACACAAAATACGCACTTGAAAATGGGAATCATTTCCCGAAACGCGTCGTGCGAAAAGTAAGTAAAGAAAAATCGTGACTGGTAGCAGCAGATTTATTTATAAACAAACCTATTGTTTTCACAGTCGTAGGCTTTCAAAATTCAAATGTTCAAATGTGTGTGAAATCTTATGGGACTTAACTGCTAAGGTCATTAGTCCCTAAGCTTACACACTACTTAACCTTTAATTATCCTAAGGACGAACACACACATCCATGCCCGAGGGAGGAGTCGAACCTCCGCCGGGACCAGCCGCACAGTCCATGACTGCAGTGCCTTAGATCACTCGGCTAATACCGCGCGGCCAGGCTTTCAAAAACCATTGATAATGGATCAAATCAGACCAAACTAAAACCCACTGATGATGGCACAGAGAGGCTGAAACATGTTTAGTAACTTGGAAAAAACGGTGTTTTGCTTAACTGGCGGACCTTACATCCAACAATGACAAAAATATATCTGGCGAGCCGCGAGAATTTGCACGCGCAACGGCCTGATTACGTAACTCCAGTGCTTATTAACTCGGAAACGGTACAACGCATCAAATTTTTTCTTAACAATTATTTCTTAGTTCAACCTACCCTGCAACACCTATACAAACGTTTCAGACTGTTTACGATCACCCTATATGAATGGATAACGTCTGAAGCTCTACGTAGCTGTTCCCGGATTATGCTATTCTATAGAGACGTCACAACACTAGGAAATACTAGACGATCTGCGCAGTATCGATGTTTGATGCAAAATAGGCAGAAAGACCCGTTATTGTATGACTACGCGATTGTCAAACAAGCGCTGGAAGCAGTCCGTCCTAAAATATGTGGGAGTACGCATACGGAGTGATTTGAGATGGAACGACCATATAAAACTATTGATAAGATAAGGCAGAGGTCACACTGAGATTCACTGAGACAATTCTCAGGAAATATAGTCGACCCACGAAGGATGTAGCTGACAAACCCCTTGTTCGACCGATACTTGAATATTGCTAGTCAGTCTGGGATTCATAGGAGAAATATAAAAAGTGGAAATAGAGAAGATCCGAAAAAGAACAGCACGTTTTGCCATAGGTTTTTTTTAGTAGCCCTAACTCATTCATCTTCATTGACAGTCGTTACAAGATTTAATAATAATTAAATTTTCGTTGCTGGGGTTCACATTCGTGCACAGTGTTTTAGAGGACATCATGGCCGCCTTTGGCTGTAAGACTGTTTATTCATTAAGTCCATTACCACAGTTTCGCCTTGCCGCCGTTATAAACGGAAGTTTTGTGAAACTGCAGACACAGAACCAACAATCAGAATTGCTCTTACATCGTGCCATACATGTGACAGTTGTGCCGGCTGTCCCTTTTACCTCGATCACCCGAGATAACTTTCTGATCGGAAACAATATAAAAAAAATTTGCAAGGTACCAGGGAGATATTAACCAGCATGTTTGGCTTTCTTGTAACTTTGTTCGTTACGAAGATGTGAACAGCAGTACGTATTTTTTATTCGATAATCCACTTCCTCTCCTCAACACCTCTTCACAGTGCACCATTTAAGTAAACATGACGTTATTAAACACGTAAACACATAACTGACTTTAACTCCTGTAGTATCACACAGTGCAGGTACCTGGGACAACGTAAATCATTCACTTCTGCAGTTGACAGTAAAAGAATGGAAACATAAAGAAAACGCACACCAGTCATCAGTCAGTCGTCTTCAGTTGAAGGTTTGTGTGACTCCAGTGCACGCCAATGCCGAGAAGGAAGAAATGCTACTCTTCTACGGAAAATGTAAGTTAGCTGAACAGTAACTTCAATAAGACGGTTGACTGAATGAATGGTGAGCATTTCCTTTGTGTTTCCATCTCTTTTCTGACAAATACAGCAAATTGAAGAGTTACATTATCCCAGGTACATGCACTGTGTGCTGACAGAGGAGAATCAAACTCAGTTTTGTGTCCTGTTTTTAATAATGTCATGTGCACGTGAATGGAAAACTATGATACAGTTTCGAACAGGTCTTGAAGACGTGACGTGGATTAACAAAAAAATTTAGGGTGCTGTTAAAAAAAAAGACGTACTGCTGTTCATATCTGCGTAACGGACAAAGTTACAAGAAAGTTGTTGCACTGGTTAATGCCCTCCTGGTAACTAAACAACATTTGTTTGATTCATTTTTATTTTATTTATAGACAAAAAGGTTATTTGGTGTGACCAAGATAAATGGGATATCCTCTATCATAAAATAACACATTACATTGTGCTTCCTCATTTGTCCAAAATTAAAAAAAAAACTTGACGTGTGTATATGTCGTCATCACATGCGTATCCCGCATATTGACATAATGACACGTAAATCTTTTTTTTAATTTTTTATATGTGCTGAAGACAATTTGAATAATATATTATTGTGTGGGATGACTCCGTGACGATGTTTCAAGCTTTCAGAGACGATGTAGAAGGGTAAATGTATCAATTTGAGGTAAGGACCCTGTTCGAGAAACGACAGTCTCGAAAATTATAAGGGAAAATGCTCTGATACCTCTGATAGTGAAACAAATGTAAAGTAGGCAGTTTTCAGGGACGGTAGTATGCACCAAAATAAGAGAAAAGGTTTAGTAAACATGGGCTCTAAAATGCTTTTCTTAAGAGCTACGAGATCGTATGAGCACTTGTAGATCTTCGCTACTGTGAAACGTATCTCTTCTACTGAACAAGCTATAATTGCTCTTAAGGTATGCATTTTAGAGCCCATATTTACTTGACATTTTTTCTTGTTTTGGTTCATACTATCTCCTCCAAAGATATGGTCGCAAAACAAATTTCAGAAGAAGAGATGTGTTTCATAGTATCAGAGATGAACAAGTCTCATACTTCTTAGGAAATGCCTTTTAGAGCCCACATTTACCAAACATTTCTTACTTGTTTTAGTCTATATTACAGCCTCTGAAAGTTTCCTGCTAAACAATCTAAGCAATAATGGTACTGGCTCGTTTCCGGACCAGGGTCACTTACCTCAAATTGATAAATTTACCCTTCTCCAACACCCCTGAATATTTGTAACATCATCACGCCATCACGTAGTATCATTGCCATACGCATGGCAATTCTGTATGTATGCTCTGTGTGTACAGTTTCACAATGCTCCCCTTGACAATGGGCACACGGGCAAAATTTCAGTAGTGTGTTTTATGAATAAATAGTTTCACAATCAAAGGCGCCTATGATGTCTTTTAAAAAATAACACCAATATACACTGAAGACCAAAGAAACTCTTACACCTGTCTAATATCTTGCAGGGCCCCCGCGAGCACGCAGAAGTGCCGCAACACGAAATGGTTCGGACTCCACTAATGTCTGGTGGAGATCTCTTCTGAACAGCACGTTGCAAGGTATCCCAGATATGCTCAGTGATGTTCATGTCTGGAGAGTTTGGTGGGCAGAAGTGTTTAAACTCAGAAGAGTGTTCCTGGTGCCAGTCTGTAGCAATTCTGGACGTGTGGGGTGTCGCATTGTCCTGCTGGAATTGCCAAGTCTATCGGAATGCACAATGGACACAAATGGATGCAGGTGAACGGACAGGATGCTTATGTACGTGTCCCCTGTCAAGAACCGAATCTAGACGTATCAGGGGTCCCATATCACTCCAACTGCACACGCTCCACACCATTACAGAACCTTCACCAGATGGAGTAGTGCCGTGCTGACATGCAGGGTCGATGGATTCATGAGGATGTCTCTATACCCGTAAAGGTCCATCCGCTCGATACAATTTGAAATGAGACTCATCCGACCAGGCAACATGTTTCCAGTCATCAACAGTCCAATGTTGGTGTTGACGGGCCCATGCGAGGCGTAAAGCTTTGTGTCGGGCAATCATGAACGGTACACGAGTGGGCCTTCGACTCCGAAAGCCCATATCGATGATGTTTCGTTGAATCGTTCGCCCGCTGACACTTGTTGATGGCACAGCACTGAAATCTGCAGCAATCTACGGAAGGGTTGTACTTCTGTCACGCTGAATGATTCTGTTCAGCCGTCGTTGGTCCCGTTCTTACACGATCTTTTTCCGGCCGCAGCGATGTCGGAGATTTGGTGTTTTACCGGAATCATGATATTCACGGTACACTCGTGAAATGGTCGTAAGGGAAAATCCTCACTTTATCGCTACCTCAGAGAAGCTGTGTACCATCGCTCCTGCGCCGACTATAACACGACGTTCAAACTCACTTAAATCTTGATAACCAGCCATTGTAACAGCGGTAACCAATCTAGCAACTGCGCCAGACACTTGTCTTATATAGGCGTTGCCGACCGGAGTGCCGTATTCTATCTGCTTGCATATCTCTGTATTTGAATACGCATAACTATACCAGTTCCATGGGCGTTTCAGTGTATAAGCCTGAAGGAGACGAAGAAAGCTACCTTTTGTCAATATTGAGCGACTTACGCCTCCAAATATCGAGAAACGTATATTACAGATAATTGTTGTAGAAGAAGAAGTAAAATAGAAATAATATCAGTAATTTCATCTTCACAGGAGAAACTATACAACTCATCTATGAGCCAAGAAAAAATGGTGTACAAGACCAATACCATAAGGATGTATTAGCGAAAGAGGGACCTCTTGCCAATTAAAAAAAAAAAAGTGTTTTACGAGTTCCCGAGTTTTTTGTCTACAGGCTTCCCATTAACCCCACAAATCGGACGATTATCGAAGTATGTAGTTTCAAAGTGTTGGACAAGCCGTGTTATGAAGCATCAACGTAACTTTTGAAGTCTGTGGAAGTAAGTGCGGAACGAACTTTTACTTGAGGACCGGGAAATCGTAAAGGACACGGACGCAGTGGTTAGCCAGTAACGCGGACGACGACATCCTTATTGTCCAGGATTCAACGACAACAAAACCTAGAAAAACAGTAATAGGACTCCAAAACCACTCGCCAAGTGCTTGATGCACTTAAATTAATCTAGTCCTGCTAGCGTGAATGTCAACATAAACGTATCCAATTATTACGGATCGAGGGTCGCTCTGGTGTTGCATATCACGAGTTGGTGGACCACCTAGCGAAACGTAGTGTGACTGATTGTCAACCTTACTGTATTTGTCTACCGTATGCGGATTTCGTTGCTAGCGTAAAGAAGCAAGTCTTAGGAGAATGGTCACCGAGGTAGCAGATCTCACAACAGCCGAAAGGCAGACATTATGCAACAATACAACCGCGCCTTCCGCAAAAACCTGTTACACATACAGGATGTTTCAAAAATGACCGGTATATTTGAAACGGCAATAAAAACTAAACGAGCAGCGATAGAAATACACCGTTTGTTGCAATATGCTTGGGACAACAGTACATTTTCAGGCGGACAAACTTTCGAAATTACAGTAGTTACAATTTTCAACAACAGATGGCGCTGCAAGTGATGTGAAAGATATAGAAGACAACGCAGTCTGTGGGTGCGCCATTCTGTACGTCGTCTTTCTGCTGTAAGCGTGTGCTGTTCACAACGTGCAAGTGTGCTGTGGAAAACATGGTTTATTCCTTAGAACAGAGGATTTTTCTGGTGTTGGAATTCCACCGCCTAGAACACAGTGTTGTTGCAACAAGACGAAGTTTTCAACGGAGGTTTAATGTAACCAAAGGACCGAAAAGCGATACAATAAAGGATCTGTTTGAAAAATTTCAATGGACTGGGAACGTGACGGATGACCGTGCTGAAAAGGTAGGGCGACCGCGTACGGCAACCACAGAGGGCAATGCGCAGCTAGTGCAGCAGGTGATCCAACAGCGGCCTCGGGTTTCCGTTCGCCGTGTTGCAGCTGCGGTCCAAATGACGCCAACGTCCACGTATCGTCTCATGCGCCAGAGTTTACACCTCTAGCTATACAAAATTCAAACGCGGCAACCCCTCAGCGCCGCTACCATTGCTGCACGAGAGACATTCGCTAACGATATAGTGCACAGGATTGATGACGGCGATATGCATGTGGGCAGCATTTGGTTTACTGACGAAGCTTATTTTTACCTGGACGGCTTCGTGAATAAACAGAACTGGCGCATATGGGGAACCGAAAAGCCCCATGTTGCAGTCCCATCGTCCCTGCATCCTCAAAAAGTACTGGTCTGGGCCGCCATTACTTCCAAAGGAATCATTGGCCCATTTTTCAGATCCGAAACGATTACTGCATCACGCTATCTGGACATTCTTCGTGAATTTGTGACGGTACAAACTGCCTTAGACGACACTGCGAACACCTCGTGGTTTATGCAAGATGGTGCCCGGCCACATCGCACGGCCGACGTCTTTAATTTCCTGAATGAATATTTCGATGATCGTGTGATTGCTTTGGGCTATCCGAAACATACAGGAGGCGGCGTGGATTGGCCTCCCTATTCGCCAGACATGAACCCCTGTGACTTCTTTCTGTGGGGACACTTGAAAGACCAGGTGTACCGCCAGAATCCAGAAACAATTGAACAGCTGAAGCCGTACATCTCATCTGCATGTGAAGCCATTCCGCCAGACACGTTGTCAAAGGTTTCGGGTAATTTCATTCAGAGACTACGCCATATTATTGCTACGCATGGTGGATATGTGGAAAATATCGTACTATAGTGTTTCCCAGACCGCAGCGCCATCTGTTGTTGAAAATTGTAACTACTGTAATTTCGAAAGTTTGTCTGCCTGAAAATGTACTGTTGTCCCAAGCATATTGCAACAAACGGTGTATTTCTATCGCTGCTCGTTTAGTTTTTATTGCCGTTTCAAATATACCGGTCTATTTTGAAACACCCTGTATGAAGCTATCTCGACGGCACATCGGTATTAAGTCTATAACGCGCATGCGGTTGCGGCACGGCTATTACCCTTACATCTTTATAGGATGAAAGTTCAACCATCTTCATACTGCGAATAACATCCAAATAAAATGGTAGACCCCAACCATGTGAAATTAGAGTGTTCGCGTTACGAAATACATCGGCGCAAGCATCTCACCGACTTTTATCGCCGTAGGCATTCCTCAACGTATATCTGTGACAGACCTGTTTTGGCAGATTTCTCCTTCGGAATATGCCAGTATTGCCCAGCTTCTGCAAGAAGCGGATATACAGGGTGAGTCACTTAACATTACCACTAGAAACACCTCTCAAACAACGACAGACACTGAATAACCAATTCCGCAGACCGAAAGTGAGGAGAGGGGCTGGTGGAACTGGTTAATACAAACCATTGACAAATGGACAGAAGTATGATTTTCAACACGTACTTATGTTTTTTTAAAAGAAACTGTTATTATTTTTAGCACAACTGAAAATATAACAAAATACTTAATCAACCCCGTTTCTTATCTTGTAAAATGTTAATTACATCCAGTGTAATTTGTAAGTAAAGCTGACGCTTGAATAGCTCCTCAGCAGTTCAATGGTGTGTATCCGAGAGAACTGAATTAATTAGGGATACAAAAAGAACAGTGATGTAATGTTAGCACAGAAGAGACATGAACAGCTCGTTACGTCCACATGCTAACATTTTTGTTGGTCTTTTTCTCTAAGAATACTGTACGGCACCGATTTGTTAGAAGAAAATGTACGTTAACATGAGAATGTAGTTAAACCTATATTTCTGTTTTCGTTTTCAGTTACAGAATGTAAAAAGAGTGTGTCCTGTCATTTCAGGCCAATAAATGTTCAAAGTGGTGCCCATCATTTTCTGCACACATTTGCAATCTACCGCGTAATGAATGTCTTTCACGACGCAGTACATCTGGTGTAACGTTGCCACAGGCTGCCTCAATACGATGTTTCACATCCTCTGGGGTTGTAGGCACATCACGGAACATTCTCGGTCAATGTATCCTACAGAGAGAAGTCTAAAGGTGTAAGATCAATCGAGCGGGATGGCCAATCTATGCGTCCTCCACGTCCTATGAAGCGCCCCTCAAACATTCTGTCAAGCGTCAGCCTAGTGTTCATTGCAGAATGTGCAGGAGCACCATCATGTTGATACCACATGCGTCTAGGCGTTTCCAGCGGGACATTTTCTAGCAATGTTGGCAGATCATTTTGAAGAAACTCGATGTATTTTGCAGCTGTTTGGGTGCCCTCAATGAAGTGAGGACCAATGAGATGGTCGCCAATTACTCCGCACCATACATTTACATTTCACGGTCGCTGTCGCTCTACTTGTCGAAGCCAGCGAGGATTGTCCACGGGACAGTAATGTATGTTTCGCAAATTCACTGCCACGTGGCTTGTGAAACCTGCATCATCGCTAAACAGGTAGAACTGCAACGCATTCTCTGTTAATGCCCATTGACAGAAATTCACTCGATTTTTAAAGTCATCTCGATGTCATTGCTGATGCAGCGACACATGATACGGGTGAAATTTGTGACGATGAAGTATGCGTATTACATTACTTTGCCTCAATGCACTGCCTCTAGCGATGTCACGTGAATTCATGTGTGAGTTCACGGCAATAGCAGCTAACACACCAACCGCACCTGCTTCTCCTGTGATGGGTTTATTACGGACCCGTTTGCGTGTTGCGACCATACCTGTTGCATACAATTGTTTGTAGATGTTTTAAAATGTGCGGCGCTTTGGATGATCTCGGTCTGGGTACCTATCTGCATACAACCTGCAGGCTGCAGCTGCATGTTGTCTACACTCGCCATAGATGAGTATCATCTCTGCCTTTTCAGCGTTAGAATAAACCATTTTCACAGTTTTTACAACACTGTACACACTGTTGGACTTGCGACCTTCTCACGTTCCTATTGTGCATACTACTGTTCTTACTTGTGTACAATACACTACCACAGACGTCCGGTAACACAGTGTACTACAGTTATTCTGAGTACACAATCGGCCGGCCGGTGTGGCCGTGCGGTTCTAGGCACTTCAGTCTGGATCCGCGTGACCGCTATGGTCACGGGTTCGAATTCTGCCTCGGGCATGGATGTGTGTGATGTCCTTGGGTTAGTTAGGTTTAAGTAGTTCAAAGTTCTAGGGGACTGATGCCCACAGATGTTAAGTCCCATAGTGCTCAGAGCCATTTGAACCATTTTTGAAACAGTACACAAGAGCTACATTCAGACACTAAGACAGCTAAACTCGTAAACATCGTAGCCTTCGTAAACATACCCCTACGGATCTTGTTTGTTACAACACGCGACTGAACGTCTGGGGTTTCAAGCGTCAACATTACGTTACAAATTACTCCGGATGTATTTATATTTTACAATGTAAGAAATGGCATTGATTAAGTATTTGTTTCCATTTTCAGTTGTACTAAAAATAATAACATGTTTTCATTAGCAAAAAACAAAAGTATGTATTGAAAATCATACTTCCGTGCATTTCTCAGTGGTTTGTATTAACCAATTCCACCAGCCTCTCTCCTCCCTTTCTGTCTGCAGAATTGGTTATTCAATATTTGTTGTGATTTGGGAGGTGTTTCCAGTAGTAATGTTTGGTGACTCACCTCGTAGAGAAAAGTGGCCACTGCTAATTTTTGGCCTTGGGCAATGTTGCTGCTTGCCGAAAAGTGATCAAACTCGTTCTGATATACACAATCATTGTTGTCAGTGAGTTTGACAGAGGAACCCTTTTCTATCTTCTTTTTTTCTTTTCTTTTCTTTTTTTTTTTTGGAAAAATCATTTCTGATTTTCAATCGTCTGATGCAAAGCATTTATATTAGACTTGTTGCCTCACTTGTACGTGGAACAATACCTTTTTCGAATATCGATGTTTAAACAAAGTCTTTTGGCCTAAAAATGAAGTTCCTTGCTATTTCTTTCGGTTTGATTGTTCTGTCTGTGAACCACTAATGCTGAAATGGCGTTCGATTAGGGAAATTGGTCACACTACTCGTCGGGAAAAGTGGCCAAGGTGTTTACACCAAATAAGAGTTAGTTACTTCCATATAGCCGGCCGGGGTGGCCGAGCGGTTCTAGGCTCTACAGTCTGGAACCGCGCTACCGCTACGGTCGTAGGTTCGAATCCTGCCTCGGGCGTGGATATGTGTGATGTCCTTAGGTTAGTTAGGTTTACGCAGTTCTAAGTTCTAGGGGACTGATGACCTCAGATGTTAAGTCCCATAGTGCTCAGAGTCATTTGAACCATTTTTTGATGTTGTGTTCCAAGACGACAGGGCCCCTGTTCACAAGTCTACCATCATCCAGAACTGGTTTTGTGAGCGCGAGGATGAATTATGGCGTCTCTCCAGGCCACCACAGTCATCAGATCTCAGTGTTATTGAGCCTTTGTGATCTGCTTTAGAGAGAAGGTTCCATGATCGCTATCCATCTCCATCAACGTTATCTGAACTTGTCACTATTTTGCAAGTAGCATGGTATAAGATCCCCTCGAAAACAATACAGTGTCTCTATGCATCCATTCGGAGTAGACTGGAAGCGGTCTTCAATGCCTACATCATTTGAGTCGTGGTAATGCGCTGTGTTTGCGGTGTTTCCATGTTTTTGACCACCCCCTGTATATCGTCTCACATCTGTGACAGTACCATACTCTAGTCCTAGATGATCAGTGTTGAGACATTCACACTTATACTTGATCTGGAACATTCAGTTTAGAAGCAGGCTTCGTGTAGTTTAACGCACTGTTTTCTACACAAAAGATATGCCCAGTACCTAAATGTGTAGGAGATGTGTGTTTCCCCAAGATTCGGAGTAGAACAAACAATTCAGAAAGAAAAGTACTAGAAAAAATTTACTTTTAAATGAATTATATTTAGCATTTGATAAACCTTAATTTTAAATTTCTATCATACGAAATTAACTCTGTGCTACGTGGGCCAAATACGAACATAGGTCAGGTACTGTACATTGCGACCTAATGTCACTCAGCCAGTCGAAAATGCAACGAACTTTCTGGCTGACAGTAAGTATATAAGATTAATACCTAAGGCACTTCTTAGCTAAACCCTCTTCCTCCTCAGTGAGTTTATTATCTGCTTATTACGTAGGTCCAAATATTGCAAAAGGTCTTCCCAAGTACCAATGGATACCTCCCGCGCGCAGTGGCCGCGTGGTTTGAGGCGCCATGTCACGGACTGCGTGGCCCCTCCCGCCGGAGGTTCGAGTCCTCCCTCGGGTATGGGTGTGTGTGTTGTTCTTAGCATCAGTTAGTTTGAATAGTGTGTAAGTCTAGGGACCGATAACCTCAGCAGTTTCGTCCCACAGGAATTCACACACATTTCGGATACCAGTATTCAGTATCACACAGTAATTTACGCTTTGCACTTTCTATACAAAGGGCCTCCCTTAGGATCAGAATTTACAGTTGACAACTATCAACTGTCTATTCACAGGAAAAAATTTTCTCTTGTGACTGAAATCCATATTTTCTAATGTAAAAGTATACTTCAAAAACTTGTGATTCCGAAATTTTGGAACTGTTTCTGACTGTACCAAAATACTAAGTTCCTCGATCGCCACAAAATTCTCGGAATATTGTATGGCTTAGGGAAAAAGCAAGGAGAACTTGGACAAAACAAGCTTAATTATACAAATAAACAAATACACGAGTGTACGCAAAATGCACCGCATTTACAGAATGTGTTTACAAAAATATATACATCAGTAGCTCTGAGGCTGTTGGATAGGGGCCTGCGTTACAGCAATTTAAAATAAAAATAAAAAGTGTGCGTTTCAGTACTTTGGCGCGGGCCCTCTTATAATCGTAAATGAAATGGATGTAATAATTTCATGTAGATGTGTCCTGCTAAGTTTTACATTGAACAGCTGACATGAATGAAGTCAGCAGTCACGTCCCATGTCCTGCGTCAAATTCCCAGTGGCAGCCGGTCACACACGTGACACTTCAATTGTCAAAATTGTTGTTGTTGTGGTCTTCAGTCCTGAGACTGGTTTGATGCAGCTCTCCATGCTACTGTATCCTGTGCAAGCTTCTTCATCTCCCAGTACCTACTGCAGCCTACATCCTATCCTTCTGAATCTGCTTAGTCTATTCAACTCTTGGTCTCCCTCTACGATTTTTACCATCCACGCTGCCCTCCAGTACTAAATTGGTGATCCCTTGATGCCTCAGATCATGTCCTACCAACCGGTCCCTTCTTCTAGTAAAGTTGTGCCACAAACTCCTCTTCACCCCAATTCTATTCAACACCTCGTCATTAGTTATGTGATCTACCCATCTAATCTTCAGCATTCTTCTGTAGCACCACAGTGCAAAAGCTTCTATTCTCTTCTTGTCTAAACTATTTATCGTCCATGTTTCACTTCCATACATGGCTACACTCCATACAAATACTTTAAAAAAGGAATTCCTGACACTTAAATCTATACTCGATGTTAACAAATTTCTCTTCTTCAGAAACGCTTTCCTTGCCATTGCCAGTCTACCTTTTATATCCTCTCTACTTCGACCATCATCAGTTATTTTGCTCCCCAAATAGCAAAACTACTTTACTACTTTAAGTGTCTCATTTCCTAATCTAATTCCCTCAGCATCACCCGACTTAATTCGACTACATTCCATTATCCTCGTTTTGCTTTTGTTGCTGTTCATCTTATACCCTCCTTTCAAAACACTGTCCATTCCGTTTAACTGCTCTTCCAAGTCCTTTGCTGTCTCTGACAGAATTACAACGTCATCGGCGAACCTCAAAGTTTTTATTTCTTCTCCATGGATTTTAATACCTACTCCGAACTTTTCTTTTGTTTCCTTTACTGCTTGCTCAATATACAGATTGAATAGCAACGGGGAGAGGCTACAACCCTGTCTCACTCCCTTCCCAACCACTGCTTTCCTTTCATGTCCGTCGACTCTTATAGCTGCCATCTGCTTTATGTACAAATTGTAAATAGCCTTTCGCTCCCTGTATTTTACCCCTGCCACCTTCAGAATTTGAAAGAGGGTATTACAGTAAACATTGTCAAAAGCGTTCTCTAAGTCTACAAATGTTACAAACGTAGGTTTGCCTTTCCTTAATCTTTCTTGTAAGATAGGTCGTAAGGTCAGTATCGCCTCACGTGTTCCAACATCTCTACGGAATCCAAACTGATCTTCCCAGAGGTCGGCTTCTACCAGTTTTTCCATTCGTCTGTAAAAAATTCGCATTAGTATTTTGCAGCTGTGACTTATTAAACTGATAGGTCGGTAATTTTCACGTCTGTCAACACCTGCTTTCTTTGGGATTGGAATTATTATGTTCTTCTTGAAGTCTGAGGGTATTTCGCCTGTCTCATACATCTTGCTCACCAGATGGTAGAGTTTTGTCAGAACTGGCTCTCCCAAGGCTGTCAGTAGTTCTAATGGAATGTTGTCTACTCGTGGGGCCTTGTTTCGAATCAGGTCTTTCAGTGCTCTGTCAAACTCTCCATGCAGTATCATATCTCCCATTTCATCTTCATCTACATCCTCTTCCATTTCCATAATATTGTCCTCAAGAACATCGCCCTTGTATAGACCCTCTATATACTCCTTCCACCTTTCTGCTTTCCCTTCTTTGCTTAGAACTGGGTTTCATCTGAGCTCTTGATATTCATACAAGTGGCTCTCTTTTCTCCAAAGGACTCTTTAATTTTCCTGTAAGCAGTATCTATCTTACCCCTAGTGAGATAAGCCTCTACATCCTTACATTTATCCTCTAGCCATCCCTGCTTAGCCATTTTGCACTTCCTGTCAATCTCATTTTTGAGACGTTTGTATTCCTTTTTGCCTGCTTCACTTACTGCATTTTTGTATTTTCTCCTTTCATCAATTAAATTCAGTATCTCTTCTGTTATCCAAGGATATCTATTAGCCCTCGTCTTTTTACCTACTTGATCCTCTGCTGCCTTCACTATTTCATTCCTCAAAGCTACCCATTCTTCTTCTACTGTATTTCTTTCCCCCATTTCTGTCAATTGTTCCCTTATGCTCTCCCTGAAACTCTGTACAACCTCTGGTTCTTTCAGTTTGTCCTGGTCCCATCTCCTTAAATTCCCACCTTTTTGCAGTTTCTTCAGTTCATAACCAATAGATTGTGGTCAGAGTCCGCATCTGCCCCTGGAAATGTCTTACAATTTAAAACCTGGTTCCTAAATATCTGTCTTACCATTATATAAACTATCTGAAACCTTCTAGTATCTCCAGGGTTCTTCCATGTATACAACCTTCTTTCATGATTCTTGAACCAAGTGTTAGCTACGATTAAGTTATGCTCTGTGCAAAATTCTACCAGGCGGCTTCCTCTTTCATTTCTTAGCCCCAATCCATATTCACCTACTACTTTTCCTTCTCTTCCTTTTCCTACTGTCGAATTCCAGTCACCCATGACTATTAAATTTTCGTCTCCCTTCACTACGTGAATGATTTCTTTTATCTCATCATACATTTCATCAATTACTTCATCATCTGCAGAGCTAGTTGGCCTATAAACTTGTACTACTGTAGTAGGCGTGGGCTTCGTGTCTATCTTGGCCACAATAATGCGTTCACTATGCTGTTTGTAGTAGCTTACCCGCACCCCTATTTTTTTATTCATTATTAAACCTACTCCTGCATTACCCCTATTTGATTTTGTATTTATAACCCTGTATTCACCTGACCAAAAGTCTTGTTCCTTCTGCCACCGAACTTCACTAATTTCCACTATATCTAACTTTAACCTATCCATTTCCCTTTTTAAATTTTCTAACCTACCTGCCCGATTAAGGGATCTGACATTCCACGCTCCGATCCGTAGAGCGCCAGTTTTCTTTCTCCTGGTAACGACGTCCTCTTGAGTAGTCCCCGCCCGCAGATCCGAATGGGGGACTATATTACCTCCGGAATATTTTACCCAAGAGGACGCCATCATCATTTAATCATACAGTAAAGCTGTATGCCCTCGGGAAAAATTACGGCTGTAGTTTCCCCTTGCTTTCAGCCGTTCGCAGTACCACAACAGCAAGGCCGTTTTGGTTAGTGTTACAGGGCCAGATTAGTCAGTCATCCAGACTGTTGCCCCTGCAACTACTGAAAAGGCTGCTGTTCCTCTTCAAGAACCACACGTTTGTCTGGCCTCTCAACAGATACCCCTCCATTGTGGTGGCACCTACGGTACGGCTATCTGTATCGTTGAGGCACGCAAGCTTCCCCACCAACGGCAAGGCATGGTTCATAAAGGACTTTTAAAAGATTGGGTAACTGAATTTTGGAAGTTTGAACTGAATTTGATTTCGGCAAAAGCCGATGTCGTACATACCTCATTACAACGCAACCAATACCCACTTTTTTTAAAAAATTATTTACTTCCGATTACCAGACGCAGATTTTTGAGCCCCTGAAACTGAGGAGAAGCGTTCTGAGAAAACTTTATTTGCTAACGGGATTTTATGGGATATGTACAAGAAGCTTTGAGATATATACTATCTGACAGATAACTTACTGAGTAGTGAAGATTTGGCAAGGTTACATAACCACCGTTATCGTTTTAGTAGGAAATACAAAAGTCAAATAAGCAAATACATTTAAAAATTTTTAATGTACTTTTGTTATAAATTAAGTTACGAAGAAAGGAGTTGAGGTACCGACGGAAGTAAAGCTGTGAGATGGGGTCGTATATCCTGTTCGGTAAGATGAACTGGTAGAGTGTTTGGCCTCGAAAGAGAAAGGTACTGAATTCGACTCCCGGTCCACCACACAATCTTTATCTGCCTGGAAGTTTCATATTAACGCAAACTCTGCTGCAGAATGATAATTAATTCTCGAAAAACTGTTATTTTCCTCGTCATAATTATACCACTACCAACTGTGTGTATGCTTACGGTATGTCACTATCAAAATTAAAATACTGATTTTTGCACGCACATGAATCTGAACTTCTTGTTTTTTTATGTAGATTTTTGTAGCGGTGTTAATAAATCGTGTTTAATACCTTCCACATTTAAATTCCATTCATTGTATTTTAATCTCATCAATTCATCAAATCGTCAAATCATGCAAATGTACAATAAAATATTATACATGTAAATATATACCTTAAATGGTGCGTTATAAGATTTTAAGAAGGTCTACAATCACAAAATGTCCATTGATATAGAGCTATAGATCGTAAACACAACACTGTAAGTCTTCAATTTTTTGTCTAGATATGTGCTTGCATTTGTACGTTGGACATACGGCAGGTTCAAAATAATTGCAGATGGTTACTTAAAATATAGAGCGCTGAGTATAGTGTTGTTACATAGTATTTTAAAACAGGTAGTAGAGTTTACAGTTTTCGTCATGCAAGAACATAAACCCTTCCATATTACATGCAAAATACTGTTTTCAGGAAAGAAAATCAAAGTAATAATAATGAGCTAGAAAGAAAATTAAGCAAAATGCAGGGTGTTCAAAAAGTATTCTATATTTTGAGATGTGGTAGCGGGGACCAAAACGAGACAAAAAATCTAGTAAACATGGGCTTTAAAATGAATACTTTAAGAGCTATGAGCACTTGTTCACCTGCGCTACTGTGAAACAAATCTCTTCCACTGCAGGCTCCTTGCTATTGCGAACGACGAACAGAACGCCGTAAAAAAATGGGGAAACACAACTCTGTTATTATTCATGGATACAGCATGCAGTAAACGACTATTAGTGTTCTTACTGTAAGCCGTAGTAACAGTTCCGTATAAGTGCAGCGCATAGATGGGTTCTAATGGAACCAGTTTGTGTATTGACAAATTTGTGAAATGCATATACATTGAGGTTTTATCTTTGCACTTATTAGCATATTGAAAGCTTATTTTTACACATGCGTAACTGCAGACATGATCTTCTATTATGGTCCGACAAATGAAAACATCCGTCGAGCACGTGTCTTGTATGCTAAAAAATATCCAGAGCTCAGGGTACCATCTGCACTATTACCATTTAGACATGCCCATAAGATGCCCCTTTCCTCGTCCGCAATCACAGATGCACGGGAATAAAAGTGCATGCACAAAAATTTGTGGAAAGAACGCATGTACGCATGGGCGTTCTCGTGTCCATATGTTGCCTCATTCCGCAAATAGCCTGCTGTGGATCCCCTTCTTTGCTTGGGAGCCTGTCCTATGTTTAGCGGGATGAAAAGGCAACAGAAAAAGAAAACGCAAAAGCGACTGTAGGTAGAGAAGTATCTAAATAAAAGAGGTACGAGAAATAAGAATTGACGACTACGTTTTATTTGCAAATTTTAGATCACAGCGAGATTTTAGACTGCTTGCTTGGGAAACTGCAGCGATAAGGCTGGCAATAATATTTCGTTAGCTAGTAACCGGCGACTTACGTACGATTTTGAACTATTTATTTCGGCTTCCAAAACAAAACATTTCAGTAATTATTCCTGAAACTGAGAAATCTTACGGAAGTTTCTCAGTCGTTATGTGATGGTTTATTAACTTTCAATGCGTCATTTGTATTTTATTTTATAAAAAATGTTGTTTACACAACTTTAATCATGAAAGATTATAGGTATCCCCGGACTCGACAAATCTGGGAATTTCATAGACGCCAGAATCCACTAGAATTTTTCGAATTTTATATTGTATTTATCATCATCAATGTCCGTCATTTCAAAAAAATGGTTCAAATGTCTCTGAGCACTATGGGACTCAACATCTTAGGTCATAAGTCCCCTAAAACTTAGAACTACTTAAACCTAACTAACCTAAGGACATCACACACACCCATGCCCGAGGCAGGATTCGAACCTGCGACCGTAGCAGCCTCGCGGTTCCGGACTGCAGCGCCAGAACCGCACGGCCACCGCGGCCGGCTCCGTCATTTCAGTTTCTAGTAGTCTGTTGAGGAGCTACACATGCTACATTATTTCTCTTATTCCGATGTCAGGCTCCACAGTTGTATTATTAAGTGGCCATAGTATGAATACTAGTCCACAGTTTTCGTATACACTTTTCATAAATTTCTGGTTTATTTTTCTCTGTTTTCATACTTCTAAACACATGGTATCTTATTCTTTACAGTCATATAATTGAAGACTTTTATGCAGTATTTCACGGACCCCACATTATATTTCAAATTCTTATTCAAACGTAGAAGAGACATTCCATACCGCTTTTCTTTGTGTGTAATTATCTGTAAATTCAAGCGTGCTTCGTTAGGAGTCAACAGACATCATTGCATAGTAATCGATAAATAGTATAAACTCAAAACACACTACACTATCAAACACACATGGACCGCAGCTGCCTGTCGTCTGTTAAAAGGTGCAAGGATTCCCACCGAAGGCGGGAAGCAATGCACTTTACACGCGGCCTCCACTTCCAGAAAAGTACCCTTGCAGAAATGCGCATTCGTAGTCGCGCTGTTAGATATTTATGGGCATGCGCAAATGTGAACACACACACACACACACACACACACACACACACAAAACGCAAGCGTGCGTTTATTTGCACATTTTTTCCGCGTCCTTAATAGCAAAGGGCTTTCAGTAGAAGAGATGTGCTTCACAATAGCGAAAATTAACGCAACAAGTGCTCATAGTCCTTAAGGTATGCATTATAGAGCCCATTTTTAGTGGACATTCTTTTCTTGTTTTGGCTCAAACTGCCACCCCTCAAAAAATGAATAGTTTTTTAATACCCTTATATTGACGAAGTTCAGAAGATCTTTCAATAGTCCTTACGTAACGCTCGGTTAATATTGAATGTAGGTATGGGTTGCCGTAGCGTGGCTACTCCCGTCTGGAACAGCGTTATATAAGCGGGGAGCGGTGCGGCGCGCGCAGGTGGTCAGCGAGTCTGCGTCGCCCGGGAAACGGCCGGAAGTGACTCACCCCAGGGCCCCTCCGTTCTCTCCTCCTGCAGCTCTGGGCGCCAGTGCACCGGCAATTTGCGCTGCACCGCGCTGCTCTCTCAGCCCAGCCTGACAGAACACGAGCGGCCGCGACATACATTTGGCTCAGAAAGCGGCTGTCCGTCAGCGGCGGCGGAAGAAGAAGTCAAATGGCTCTGAGCACTATGGGACTTAACTTCGGAGGTCATCAGTCCCCTAGAACTTAGAACTACTTAAACCTAACTAACCTCAGGACATCACACACATCCATGCCCGAGGCAGGATTCGATCCTGCGACCGTAGCAGTCTCGCGGTTCCAGACTGTAGCGTCTAGAACCGCTCGTCCACCCCAGCCGGCTCTTTGTTATGCAATGAACAAAATATCAACTGACAGTGTCGCCAACTTTGAAATTCATAATTTCCGTGTTAGATTCGTTTGCTTTAGAAAAACAAATCTTTGAGTGATATTCCCATTTGTCAACCCGTCCGGAGAGCCGTGCATGTTATAGTGCCGCTTCTGGGACTGGGAGGTGCACAGACCCCGATCGAACGACGAGGGTAGGTGTGAAGTCTTTAGGCGGTTTCCTACATCCCACTAGGCGAATATCGGGTTGATACCCAAATGCCGTCTCAGTTACACGATTCGCAAAGATTTCGAAAAACTTGCGCTCACTTTCATATGAATAACACTACTTGCAGACAGTTAGGTTATGCATATTTGATCGCGGCGGACAACGGGGTGGCGACAGAAAGAGCATCCGGCCACCCTTTAGATTAACCATCCTAAATCCATTAATAACCATGCCTCCCCTGCGTTGCTGCAAGACAAATGCGCAAGAAAAAAAGGGAAAAATAAGATATTCGCATTTGTCGTCCGATAAGACAGTATAGACATCTCTGGAAATTTCGTTTCCATTCACCCGACTGTTTTTATTCACTTCATTTTAAGGTACTTACAACACTGACTATGGGCAGGAAGTCTCCCGTAGAACGAATTAGGGGGAAACCGCTCCTTGAGGTCCAGACTGCTAATAAAGCACGGACCCCACTGAGACGCGATTGGATACGTCTTCCACGATTGTAACCGCGGTCACGAAATTCGTTTCCACAAGGCTCAGAAAAGAAATATTACAGTACTCTCAATAAATAAAATTTCTATCGGCAACAAAGACGCCACAGTGGTAGCATATTAAAGTTTCACACTAGGGGCGCCCATGGGTTTTTATTTTCCTGCTTTATTCCAAAACGTTACACTGCCAACAACTGACGTGCTACAGCACTGAATTATTTTTGCGAGCCGTCGGATGGCATTACGAAAGATACAGTCTTCTGCTGAACAATGTTTTAGTTGCTTCTCGAAAGATTAAAAGAGTTCCGATTATTTACCAAATAACAAAATACTCGCCTCACTGCGTAAAACCATCTGTTGAAAACCTCCTTTCAGTATCTGAAATTGTACATGAGTTACGAAGGATGGTGTGAATTTTCTGATGCACGAAAATAGTTTTTAACGTTTATAACTGCCGAATTAATCGATTTTCTCCTTTTTTAATATCACTGCACACTTATTTCTGCGGCACTGGAAAAATCGCCGAAGTGGACCTCAAAGACATATCACGAATGGAATATGATCAAATAATAACAAATAACAGTGCCACAAACTACTGCCCCGCCGTGAGGAGAAGAGGTCCCACAAACTTCTGTCGTGCTGTAACAAATGTTAAGCAAACACGTAACTCAGATACAGTTCGTGTGTTTTGCTGTGCGCCTGAAGCCCATCAGTCTGTGCTCTGCTGTCGTAGCGATATCTGGTGAAGGTATTCAGACATTCGGAATGCACACGATAGTCAAAAAGCTGGAAATGGTTTTCGTTTATGGCGAATGTCGCCAAACTGTGAGTACTGCAGGGTGGTTATTTGCTGAGAGGTATCCTGATCATGCGAAACTTTCACAACCTGCATTTGCAAACACCGTAAAAAAGAAAAATTAGAAACTGCCAGTGTGAGAAACAAAATACGCCAAACCTAAGGAACAGCAGCTGATGTATCACTACTAGACAACTTAAATGTACGAGTGGTATCAGCCAAAAATACAACATTCCACCACTACATTTCGCTCCGTCCACACCTTCATGGTAATGTCGTTGATGACAAATGAAGCATCGTTTGCAAACCATGGGTATATCAAGCTTTACAATATGTGAAGATTGATTTATGAACAACGATCTCGGTCTGGAAACTGATTCTCAACAACAACAAATATTTACAGCTCCTAACAGATATGCTGCCCAATCACTGGAAGGCGTCGACCGGGACATACGGCAGTCCACATGCTGCCAACATGCGGATGTCCAGCTCATTCCACACTGGTAATTACAGACTCTTAACAGAACTTTTGCGTTGGATCGGTCATTCGGGAAAGAGGCTCACTAGATTTGACACATCTAGAGTTTTATCTGCGGGCAATGATAAAAAGAGTTCTACAAAGAAACGCGTACGACTCCCAAAGCTCGGTGGCCGAGCGGTTCTAGGCGCTCCAGTCCGGAACCGTGATGCTGCTACGGTCGTAGGTTCGAATCCTGCCGCGGGCACGGATGTGTGTGATGCCCTTAGGTTTAAGTAGTTCTAAGTCTAGAGGACTGATGACCTCAGATGTTGAGTCCCATAGTACTCAGAGCCATTTGAAACATTTGAACTCCCAAAGACATGAAAATCCGTAAAGATCGAGATGAAAGTTCAGCGTGATTATTGCCTGTCCAAAATCGCTTTATAGCACGTATCAATACTCAAGATCAACATTTTGGGCACTTGTTGTTACAGTCACAATAATAAGACACGAACCGTACCTGACTTACGTGTTTGCTTACGTCTGGTGCAGCTGGGTCAAACGTTTGGACGACTTCATCTCCTAACGGCGGGATGCTGCTTCGCGACTTTGTTTTCTTCTTACTATCTGATCAACGTCCACGCGTGCTACATCCTTGTATCCTTCTTTAAAGGTCTTTTCCAATGGAACAAAAAAAGTGTATAGTTCATTTTAAAAAGTCAGTGTCCTAATTCGACAGTTATAAACGTTAAAAGTTAGTTGCGTAAGTCATAAAATTCTCCCCATTCCCCACTGTAACTTACCGGACACAGCACAAAAAAAAAAAAAAATGGAAGAGGAGGAGATTAGTGTTTAACGCCCGTCGACAACGAGGTCATTAGAGACGGAGCGCAAGCTCGGGTGAGGGAAGGATGGGGAAGGAAATCGGCCGTGCCCTTTCAAAGGAACCATCCCGGCATTTGCCTGAAGCGATTTAGGGAAATCACGGAAAACCTAAATCAGGATGGCCGGAGACGGGATTGAACCGTCGTCCTCCCAAAAAAATGGTTCAAATGGCTCTGAGCGCTATGGGACTCAACTGCTGTGGTCATAAGTCCCCTAGAAGTTAGAACTACTTAAACCTAACTAACCTAAGGACATCACACACATCCATGCCCGAGGCAGGATTCGAACCTGCGACCGCAGCGGTCGTGCGGTTCCAGACTGTAGCGCCTTTAACCGCTCGGCCACCCCGGCCAGCCGGACACCGCACATGCCTATACATTAAGGTGATAAATGTCATGGGACACCACCTAATATCATGTAGCACCTCCTTTTGCCCGGCTTAGTGGAGCAACTCGACGTGGCATGGACTCAACAAGTCGTTGGAATTCTCTTGCACAAATATTAATCCATGCTGCCTCTATAGCCGTCCGTAATTGCTAAAGTGTTGCCGGTGGAGAATTTTGTGCACGAACTGATCTCTCGATTATGTCCCATAAATGTTCGATTGAATTCATGTCGGGCCATCGCGGTGGCCAAATCATCCGCTCGAATTGTCCGGAATGTTCTTCAACAAATCGCAAACAATTGTGGCCCAGTGACATGGCGCATTGTCATCCATAACATGAAGTCCATGAATGGCTGCAAATGGTCTTCATGTAGCAGAACATAATCATTTACAGTCAATGATCGTTTCAGATTGACCAGGCGACCCAGTCCATTCCATATAAACACAGCCTACACCATCATGGAGCCACTACTTGCTTGCACAGTGCCTTGTTGACAACTTGGGTCCATGGTTTATTGGGATCTGCCCCACACTCGAACCCAATCATCACCTCTTAGAAACTGAAATCGGGACTCATCTGACCAGGCCACGGTTTCCTACTCGTCTATGGTCCAACCGAAATGGTCACGAGCACAGAAGAGACGTTGCGGGCGATGTGCTGTTAGCAAAGGCACACGTGTCGGTCGTCTGCTGCCATCATAACACATGAACGTCACGTTTTGCCGTACTGTCGTAACGGATACGTTATTCTCACGTCTCACATCGATTTATGCGGTTATTTCACGCAGTGTTGCATCTCTGATAGCACTGACGCAAACGCCGCTGCACTCGGTCGTTAAGTGAAGGCCATCGGCCACTGGGTTGTCTGTGCTGGGAGGTAATGCCTGAAATTTGGTATTCTCGGAACACTTTTCACACTGCGGATTTCGGAGTGCTGAATTCCTTAACGATTTCCGAAATGGAATGTCCCTTGTGCCTAGCTCCAACTACCTTCCGCTTTTAAAGTCTGTTAATTCCCACCGTGTGGCCATAATCATGTCGGAAATCTTTTCACAAGCTTCACCTTAGTACATATGACAGCTCCGCCAATGCACTGCCCTCTTGTACCTTGTGAACGCGAGACTGCCGCCATCTGTATATGTGCAGATCGCTACCCCATGACTTTTGTCACCTCAGTGTATGTACTCGTTCTGTATATATTTTGGGTGGCCTGTCTAAGCTGCCTCAACATACAGATATAATATATCCCTATTAGCCAAAAAATTATGGCAACTGCCCACCGCGAGACTGAACACCGCCTATTGGCGTTGCGGGAACATGACACCGTAAGCAGGGACGATAGGGGCCACAAATAGGGAAATACACTGACGTAAGTGACTTTGACATAGGACAGACTATTATATAAGTTTCACTCAAATCAAAACGAGACAGATGGGAAAAAGTAAGTAATCTGTTTTGTCAATCAGCTGGCCAGTATGAACCTAGACGCAGAGTGTGTGTGCTATCGGCCTGGGGAGACACCACACGAATACATGGCCTTATCCCCGTATATCTTATCCCCCGTATATCTCACGATAGTAATCCAGCCCTGAATTAATAATTTCTCTGACCACTTAGAAATTGCCGAGGGGAACTTGAATGTTACGAATGTTGAGTAAAATCACAACTTTGTAGGAGCAGCATAGTTGCACAGTATAAGTAACTGTCAATTCGAAAAATATGCCGTCAGTTCTCTATTCATAACTAACTCTAATCAATCCAACCGTCCATATCAGTCGTACAGTAACACTATAGTTCAGCAAAGTGAGCCTTCTAGAGCTAAACTACAAAAATCACTTTCAGCACAAATTAAATTCCACGCCACTGTACCTTTCTATAATACGTACAGATAGGCGTCAGTAAAAATCATTAATCATTCTTTATAATCAATCATTATATTTAAAAAAAAACACAATGTATCATGCTCGGAGCGGTAGAAATCATTAGCCACGCTCATACAGATACGAACGGACAATAACTTTTTTCAGCATTTCTTAAATCTTTTTCTGCGCCTGCGAATTTCTGGGCGGTGGCCTTGTTCTCGCACGGCTGTCGGCTGCCTGCTACCACTGACTAGCTGCTCGGTTCACAGATCCTTCACCAGCAGCGACAAGTCATAACTTACTCTAGGCTTTTGCAACTGTTTTCAATTCTTATTAACGACATAAAAATTGCCCCTCGACCGGACGGTGGTTGCCTCTCGCAACTGTCTACGTAATTTCCTATTCTGACGTGCTTCGTTCGATCTCTGAGTTTACTAATTTCAGACGTCCGATACAAACGGACCGTCGCACACCACGGCGCTTAGACAAATGTCACCCTGGTGACAGCTGAGTCGATACTACTACCAACCGTAGGTGTTAATGATACCGACTGATAACCAATACAAGCGGACCGTTACAACGAGGCGTGTTTTTTAAGCAAGTACCGTTTTGAAATTTAGAAAAAACCTGCTAAGGTATCTCAATAATTTTATTTTTATATGAAAGCCTGTACCTTAATCTACTTTTCTATATAATTTCCGTCAATATTGAGGCACTTGTCATAACGTTGACCAGTTTTTGAATACCCTCCGCATAGAAGTCTGCCGCCTGACTTGTTAACCACTGCACCACCAACTGTTTTGACGTCGTCATCGTCTTGAAGACGCTGAGCGCCCAGGTGTTTCTTCAGGTGCAGGAACAGATGGTAGTCACTGAGCGCAAGATCGGGGCTGTACGGAGGATGATCTAGACTCTAGAGTTTCCCATCGAAAAGATGTGATGAGATCTTTGGTCTGATTTTCCACATGCAGACGGGCATTATCTTGCAGCAAAACGATGCCCTTGCTCAACCTCCATGGACTGTCGCTTTGATTCTGGTGTGACGTAGGCCACCCATGTTTCATCGCCCGTAACAATTTGGCTTAAGAAATCATCACCGTCGTTGTGGTACCACTCAAGGAAAGTCAATGTACTGTCTAAACGTTTGGTTTTGTGCACATCCGTCAACATTTTCTGTACCCAACATGCGCACAATTTTCGGTAATTCAAGTGCTCGGTCACAATGCCATACAAAACACTACGAGAAACATTAGGAAAGTCATCCCGCAAGGAGGAAATCGTAAAGCGTCTGTTTTCTCTCACCTTATTGTCAACTTCCTGCACCAAACTTTCATTAACGACCGAAGGACGCCTACACCGTTGTTCATCATGCACATTTGTGCGGCCATCTTTAAATGCTCTCACCCACTTTCTTACCATTCCATCACTCATAATGTTTTCTCCGTAAACTGCACAGATATCACGATGAATACGATCGCTTTTAGGCCCGTACTTCACAGTCGGCGGGACTCACGATTATCGGAGGCATCTTCTTAAACACTTAGTACATAGCCGGCCGGGGTGTTCGAGCGGTTCTAGGCGCTACAGTCTGGAACCGCGAGACCACTACGGTCGTAGGTTCGAATCCTGCCTCGGACATGGATGTGTGTGATGTCCTTAGGTTCGTTAGGTTTAAGTAGTTCTAAGTTATAGGGGACTGATGACCTCAGAAGTTAAGTCCCATAGTGATCAGAGCCATTTTTGAACTCAGTACACAACGTAAACAAGGAAAAATCAGACTGTAATGGCGTCAGTGCGTAGATTAAGGTACAGGCTTTCATGTAAAAATAAAATTATTGAGATATCTTAGCACGTCTTTTTTTAATTTCAAAACGGTACTTACTTAAAAAAAACACGCCTCGTATTTATTACACTGTGAGACATGACGGTCAGTGCCTTAATGGACAAATGTTTTCCCATGGAACCATAATTGTACACAAGCGTACACCTCGTCCGAAGTAAATCGACGGTCACGAATATCTTGCTTCAGGGCACCAAAAGTATGGAAATTGCATTGGGCGAGATATTAGTGCCAATTTGTTGACAAGGTGGTTTCGAGTACACTACAGAAGTTTCACTGTGAAGCCCTTTTACTTTCTCCTACGGCACCGATCTCTCCCCAGGTTATTTCCATATTTTTGGAGTCCTGAAGAAAGACATTCGTGGCCGTTGATTTGCTTCGAACGAAGAGGTGCACGCCTAGGTACAATCATGGTTCCGTAGGCAAACATTTTCCATTAATGCGTTTTCCATCTTGTCTCACAGTGGTACATTCGAAATAATATACAGTTTACTTACTTTTTAGACATCTGTTTCGTTTTTATTTGACTGCCCGTTATATTCCGGCATCTGCGATCGAACATCTCGGAAACGACGTGATACTGTTCGTGTCATACTGTCGCGAGCATCTGTGGAATGTCGTTGAAGGATAGGGAAACCACGAGTAGACGACAAGGTGTTGGACGTTCACACCTCAGAACAGAACATGGAGGTCGGAGGTTGCACGCTCTGAACCTGCCAAAGTAGCCGTGCATGTTCTTGCTCCGCATAGGGAACGGGGAGATGTACCGGCCTCGGGTTGAATCCGCCTGGATGAACCCTCTATTATATCACTATTTTTTTTTTAGGAAATCAGTTATGGTGAAAAAAATACCTGGTGGTAGGTTCTGAAACATAAAAGACTATGAACAGATTGAGCAAAAACATTTTGATATACTTGTGGTTTATTCAGTACTTTAACGGCAACTAACCAAAACTATTGATTAATTATTAAGCATTCACTTACAGAGACATGGGAACATAATCTATGCTATCATTAAGTACCATTTTTCAGACCTTAAAATGTAGCCATTGTGGACGTGTGGGATGTCGCATTGCCCTGTTGGAATTGCCCGAGTCCGTCGGAATGCACAATGGAATGAATGGATGCAGGTGACCAGACAGGATTCTTACGTACGTGTCACCTGTCAGAGTGGTATCTAGACGTATCAGGGGTCTCATATCTCTCCAACTGCACACGCCCCACACCATTACAGAGCCTCGACCAGCTTGAATAGTCCCCTGCTGACATACAGGGTCCATCGATTCATGAGATTGTCTCCATACCCGTACACGTCCGTCCGCTCGATACAATTTGAAACGAGACTCGTCCGACAAGGCAACATGTTTCCAATCATCAACAGTCCAATGTCGTGTTGACGGGACCAGGCGAGGCGTAAAGCATGTCGTGCAATCATCAAGGCTACAAGATTGGGCCTTCGGCTCAGAAAGCCCATATCGATGACGTTTCGTTGAATGGTTCGCACGCTGACACTTGTCACCTACTGCCTTGAAATCCGCAGCAATTTGCGAAAGGGTTGCACTTCTGTCACGTTGAACGATTCTCTTCAGTTGTTATTGGTCCCGTTATTGGTCCCGTTCTTGCAGGATCTTTTTTCGGCCGCAGCGATGTCGGAGATTTTATTTGTTACCGGATTGTTCACTCGTGAAATGGCCGCATGGGAAAATCCCCACTTCATCGCTACCTCGGAGATGCTGTATCCCATCGCTAGTGCGCCGACTATAACACCACGTTCAAACTCACTTAAATCTTGATAGCCTGCCATTGCAGCAGCAGAAACCGATCTAACAACTGAGCTAGACATTTGTTGTCTCATACAGGCGTTTCCGTCCGCAGCGCCGTATTCTGCCTGTTTACACATCTCTGTATTTGAATACGCATTCCTATACGAGTGTTTTTGGCGTTTCAGTGTAGCTATATGTCAGCTAAGTGGCACAAATAATTCACTCTTTCTGCTACTTTCGAGTGTGTTTATATACACTCGACCTTCAGTAAATATTATCGACTTTGAACTTGTTCTGGCAAGATAATGACGCTGAACACTTTCTCGATGCAGCTAGTCTTTGTGTGTTGACAAACGGCAACTTCATGCATATACGCATATACGAGTGCTTTCCTTAACATTATAGGTAAATTTACGGTTTGTTGTGAAATGGCAACACCATACAATTGAGGGTTAACGACCAGGGACGATTTACTGGCCAGCCTGGATGCAGTTTATATGCGGTTTCCCACATTCCACTAGGTGAATACCGGGCAGGAACTCAAGTTCCGCCTGAGTTACACAATTCGCAAATAGAAAATTTTCGCTCACTTCCACACGAATAACACTACTCGCCGGAAGCGGGCGGGAATCCCATATTCCGTCCCTGGGTATAGCGGGGTGGCAACAGGAAGAGCGTCTGGCCTTAAGTTAACCATGCCAAATCCATTAATCTTCATGCCGATTGAGGGCCGATGCTGACCATAAGCACAAGAAAGAGAAGAAGAATGGTAAGGAAAAAGAAGAAGAAGAGGAAGAAAAGCTTGACATCTCAGTAAAGCAGGATAGGCAGCGACCTGTATGCAGATGTAACGACAGAGAACAATGCGGGTGCAGGCGCAAGTGTTTCTGAGCACACCGTACAGCGCACCTTGTTGGACGAGGGCTCCGCAGCAGACGACTATCGACGCGTCCCTATGGTGACGCAACGACATCATCAATAACGATTGCAAAGGGCATGGGATCACCGAGATTGCACGATGAATAAATGAAAACGTATCGCCGGGTTGGATGAGTCACGTTCCTTGTTAAATCAGGTCGATGTTCGTGTCCGGATACACCGTCAATCAGGCGAACGGTTGCTCGAAACAAGCACAGCTTCACAGACGAAGGAAATAGAGGGGGGCGGAGACAGTATTACGGTACTAGTGAGTGGAGTACATGAACATTAATGTGAATCACATGAACCCCTTGTGCTCGTGTCTTGCCCGACGGCGATGACATCTTGTAGCAAGACACTTATCCCTGTCGCAACGTCAGAATCGTGTTACATTCCTTTGAGGAGCATGGTAGTGAACTCACGCTGATGTCTTGGCCACCAAATTCGTCTGACCTGAACTCGAATGAACACATGTGGGAAGATATGCGCCAGGGGCTCGGTCACTAACCACCGGTCCGTAAAAATGGCTCTGAGCACTATGGGACTTAACATCTGAGGTCATAAGTCCCCTAGAACTTAGAACTACTTAAACCTAACTAACCTAAGGACATCACACACATCCACGCCCGAGGCAGGATTCGAACCTGCGCCGTAGCGGTCGCGCGCTTCCAGACTGAAGCGCCTAGAACCGCTCGGCCACCCCTGCCGGCTAAAATGGCTCTGAGCACTATGGGACTTAACATCTATGGTCATCAGTTCCCTAGAACTTAGAACTACTTAAACCTAACTAACCTAAGGACAGCACACAACACCCAGCCATCACGAGGCAGAGAAAATCCCTGACCCCGCCGGGAATCGAACCCGGGAACCCGGGCGTGGGAAGCGAGAACGCTACCGCACGACCACGAGATGCGGGCACCCCGGCCGGCACCGGTCCATAATTTACGGGAACTGCTTGACCCGTGCCCACGCAGAATAGCCTCTGTACTGCATATCAAAGATAGACCAGCACGCTTTTAAGCAGGTTGTCATAATACCTTGCTCATCTCTGTATATTCAGATAAGATATCAGCATGTAATTTACTAACTATTGGTTCAAATAGCTCAAATGGCTCTGAGCGCCATGGGACTTAACTTCTGAGGTCATCAGTCCCCTAGAACTTAGAACTACTTACACCTAACTAACCTAAGGACATCACACACATCCATGCTCGAGGCAGGATTCGAACCGGCGACCGTAGCGGTCACGCGGTTCCAGACTGTAGCGGCTAGAACCGCATGGCCACCCCGGCCGGCCACTAACTGTTCTGCACTCTGCTTTAGCAAACGAGGAGATGAATGTGGCACGAGTTATAAATTTTTATGAAAGCCCGTCTGCTCTCTAAATCATTAGGAAGGAAATGTATTTTCGTGAAGTATTATTTCAACCATCATTCTCTTAATTTATTATTTGTTTTAATACAACATTTAACAATGAGTATATTAGCAGTCTAATATGCTGTTCGTGAGTGACCCTGGAGGAGAGTGAATGAGACGATATGTTTTTTTTTTATATATATATCATGGAGTTTTAGTTGTTGGCATTACTTACACTCACCATAAACAGTTTTATTTAATTCTAAATGCAAGAAACTAAGGTACGGAGTCACCTTGAAACACCGGTGCCTTGCATCAACGTCCATTAATTTATAAACGTTTTTTATTCCAGTCTTTGATCACAGTATAAAGTCCTTCGATTATGACCGTTTTTAGTCAGTAATGACCATCTTCAGATCTGTTCTACACCATGTCCTAATGTGATAAAGCCAGCCCGCATCTCGTGGTCGTGCGGTAGCGTTCTCGCTTCCCACGCCCGGGTTCCCGGGTTCGATTCCCGGCGGGGTCAGGGATTTTCTCTGCCTCGTGATGGCTGGGTGTTGTGTGCTGTCCTTAGGTTAGTTAGGTTTAAGTAGTTCTAAGTTCTAGGGGACTGATGACCATAGATGTTAAGTCCCATAGTGCTCAGAGCCATTTTGTGATAAAGCCGTAATGACATCGTCAAAACATACAAACACACTCAGTAAAGCATCGTCTGTATACTTTGTTCAGTCACCGAGCTGTTAAACTCTTAACATTCCTCCCGCCTAATACTTCTTTTCCCCATTACGAGTATGTCATAAATAGAAGAAGTCTGTATGGATGAGGACATCCACGGGCATATATACGAATACCCCCAGCAATAAATAGCTCGTGGATAAAAGCTCTTGTGACAATAGATATTGGCGAGCGCATGTACAATTATCTGCAAGAATAATTAAGTCACTCGCAGCTATACCTAAAAACTAAACAGCTCATAAACTTAAAAGCGTTTGGTCTGTCTGCAGTCAACCAGTCTGCCGGTTGTAAAATATAGCTCTGCCCCCTCTCCCTTTCAACAGGACAACAAAATACCTCGAAAAATATCACCGAAAAATACCCCACTGAAAGCGGCAAGACCTCCAAAGAGGCCAATGACATGCAGACAAGCAGTAATCAAACAGTGGACCAGGAGCAACAGGAAACTAACAAGGAGATGGTACCAGTCATACGTCCGAAGAGTGAGCGTGGATCCATGGTACAAGTTGGCCAAACCAACCCATTGTTGAGTGCAGGATGTCAGTCAGCAACCGTGTAACCCAAAGTACTCACGTTCAGGTGCAGATTCAGTGGTCGGTTCTGACGGAGAGCGGGGTGTTTTTTCTGTTTTTTGCAATATCTGTCTCCTTCCCAAAACAAAACTTTAAACGTGGCACAGATGTTTAAGATTTCAATAATAATATCAATAAAACATATTACATGTTTCAATATAAAAAGAACTTTGTGAATTTGAGGTAAGATCTTATGGGACCAGACTGCTTCGGTCATCGGTTCCTAAGTTTACACAGTACTTAATCTAACTTAAACTAGCTTACGCTATGGACAACAGACACACACCCATGCCTGATGGAGGACTCGAATCCCCGACTGGGGGAGCCGCGCGGACCGTGACAAGACGCTCGAGACCACGCGGCTACCCCGCGCGGCAATATAATAACAGTAATTTACTTACATGAGTGATTGAAACATAACTTTAGTGTATCTTACATGAACAGATGCCTAATATTTTAATAATGACTACAACTAAATATATAACACATTTTAATATAATAATAATAAGAATAATAATTTGTTTACATCAGTGCTTAATTCATTTTAAGACAAAAAAAGACGCACCAAAATTTTAAATTTTGGCGGCCGATGGATGAATGTGTGCCGCTGCAGCGCAATTCACTGTGGAGCTGGCAAGGTTACTAAACAGATGACATGTCGATACCAGGGCATAAAGTGTTTGCAAATTTCATTCCGTGTACTCAGCTGAACAGTAATTATACCTTGCAGACAGGCGCGTGAACAAGATATGCATATGACAACATTTGAGAGAGGGCGCGTAGTTGGCCTCGAAGAAGCCGGTTGGAGTAATCGACGAATCGCTCGGCATTTGTATAGGAGCGATGCTACTGTTTGACGATGTTGGCAGGAAAAGGTGAACTACGACCGAACACACCATCAAGAAGGAAGCCGTCGACTTAGAGAGACGACAGAACGTGAGAGCAATCGTCAGAGAGGCGCTCAGAGCCCCGGTTTCATTATTATCATCTATCCGAGGTGCAACTGGTGCTTCAGAGACAACAAGGATCATTGATAGACAGCTTTCAGAAAGGGAGCTGAGCTCACGGCGCCCCTTTCGCCGGCTACCATTGACCTCTCTACACCAACAAGCCCGTCTGCAGAATGTCGGGCACATTCGGTATAGAATTTCATAAACTGGAGTAGAACTGTCCTCAGTGATGCATCCCGCTTCTAACTGAAGACGTGTCTGGAGGCGCCCCGGCCATTAGTGGGATACCAGCCTGACTGTTGCCAGCGATACGGCCCGACAACCAGGAGTGATGGTTTTGGTGCCATTTCATTTCAAATCAGGACCCCTTTGGTTGTCCGTTGCACTCTTACCGCACAGCGATACGTCGACGATATTCTACGCCCCGTTACTTTGCCCTTCAAAGTGGTTCAAATGGCTCTAAGCACTATGAGACTTAACATCTGAGGTCGTCAGTCCCCTAGACTTAGAACTACTTAAACCTAACTAACATAAGGACATCACACACATCTATGTCCGAGGCAGGATTCGAACTTGCGACAGGAGCAGCAGCGCGGTTCCGGACTGAAGCGCCTAGACCGCTCGGTCACAACGGCCGGCTTGCCCTTCATGGCAAGCCATGCTGGGCCTATATATTTCAAAAAGATAATGCCCACCCTCACACGGCAAGAGTTTCCACTGCTTGTCTTCGTGCTTTCCAAACCCTAACTTGGCCACCGACGTCGCCGGATCTCTCCCCAATGGAGAACGTTTGGAGCATTTTGTGCAGGGCCCGCCAACCAGCTCGTCATTTTGACGATCTAAAGCGCAAATTGGACAGAATTTGGCACGATATCCATTAGGAGGACATTCAACAGCTCTGTCAATCAGTACCAAGCTGAATAACTGCTTGCATAAGGGCCAGAGATGGACCAGCGCGTTATTGACTTGCTCAATTTGCGAAGCTCTTTCTCTTGAATAAATCGTTCATTTTTTCTGAAATTGTAAGCAGTTATTTGTCAGTAGATGTACATCACATTTACCGATTTCCGTCCCTTTCGAATAATTCCTTCGTGATGCGTCTTTTTCTTTGTCTTACAGTGTACATAACTTGAAGTTATCTTCCAAAAAACTGCAATTCAAAGGTGTAAATTATTTGAAAAGAAATCTTCCGTAAATTTGATACGTGTCCTGTAATTAATTTTAGAACTATAATACCAACAAACTCTCACAATTTATACCACATATTTTGCATAATATAAAAACTATGTGTGCACTTAAGATTAAGAGTGTTTCACGTAGCACTAAGCTTGTGAACACAGGGCTTCCTGTGGTCTTCTGGTGCTGCCTGTGGACTCATAGGACGCAGCCCCGAATTCTCCCGCGGTCAGAAAAGTGGTACCGAATCCTCCCAAGCCCGCAAGGGTCTGAAAAACGATGGGACCGAATCCTCCCGTTTGAAGCAGGTAGCAGTTCTAAACGTTAGGAATCTTCCAAGCAGGCAAAGGAAAGTATATGAAGTTTCAGTAGAAGATGTAAAAATTTTTCGCGTGTGTTGTATGTTTAAAAGTTTTATCTTTTATCTTATTGAGATAAAGTTCAGCCGACAAAGCGCCAGCGACTAAGTCCCGCGCAAGACCACGCGCAAAGCGTGCATAAGTGAATTAATATATTTTGTTTAAAACATGGGAGGAGTAGCAGAAGAAGATAAGGAACATGGCAGAGATAATTATATTATTGTCTATAATACAACATACAATGTGTCAGTTTGGGAGGATTCCGTCCTGTTACCTGCGCCCGACTCAAAGTGTCGGATCCGTTGTTGGCAGCAGGTGGTTTTAGGCCGTGCATGGGCGCCTCCAACTGAGTGGAGTGTTCTCTCCAGGCGGTCAGAATGCAAGCCCACCCACTGAAAAGCATCCTGTCTTAAACATAGCTTGCAATTTCTAGAATGCCTTGCCATTTTTCAGATATTCACCGAGTGAGGTGGCGCAGTTGTTAGTACACTGTACTCGCATTCAAGAACACTACGGTCCAAATCAGCGTACGCCCATCCCAAATTAGATTTTTAGTGATTTCCCAAATTCGCTCCAGGCAGAGGCCAGGCTTGTTCCTTTGAAAGGGCGCGGCCGATTTTCTTCCCCATCGTTGAAACGTTCGGAGCTTGTGCTCTGTCCCTAATGACCTCGATGTCGACGGGACGTTCAACCCTAATCTTCCTTCGAGATATTTAGTATTCGTGCTACTTTATCCTCCAAATTTTGTCTGAGAAATTTGTAAATTGATACAAGTAAAATTTTAAGCGCTTTTAACCACACAATGTAAGTTTCTCCCCGCCGTTGTTTACTTGAGATAAGACTTCCGGTCTGAGAGGCTGTGTGCTACAGATCAAACTAATCCCTGACGTTCCGTCTCCGACTGTGGGAGACGTTTTCGGAAGCAAAACGGCAACTGCATCACAATTTGTGGATTTATTTACAAGATGAGATGTGGATTTATTTACAAGATGAGATGAATTACTTACGGTCGACTTTCAAGAAAAATAGTTTCTCCCGTAACGAAGTGGATCGAACACTCCGTCCAACGAGACAGAATGTCGGAACTAATGAGGAACAACGGTCGCCAAATGGGAAGGTTTTCCTCCCTTTTACTAACAAGATTACGGAAAAGTGGTAGCCGAGTATGGGGTTGAAGCCCGCCCGGCTAGCCGCTCGGTGTAACGCGCTGCTTCCCGTGCGGGAAGGGGTGCCGGTCCCCAGCACGAATACGTCCGGCGGATTAATGTCGAGGGCCGGTGTGCCGACCAAACTGTGGATGGATTTTAAGGCGGTTTTCCATCTACCTCGGCGAATGTGGGCTGATTCCCTTTATTCCGCCTCAGTTACACAATGTCGGCGATTGCTGCGCAAACACTGTCTCCACGTACCCGTACACCATAATAACTCTACCATGCAAACATTTGGGGTCACACTCGTCTGGTATGAGACGTTCCCGGCGGGGAAGGCGGGGAAGGGAGGGAGGGGGGTCAGCTGGGGACTGAACCGCACAATAACCCTGGGTTCGGTTTGGGGCGGCGGGGGGGATGGGTGGACAGCTGTGGCCTGTTATGGGATTGTGAACCACTGAGGGCTACGGCGGGACGAAGCCTCTTCGTCGTTTCTAGACCTCCTGTTTAAATACAAAATACACAGTGGGGTAGAAACGATCTTTGGACCAACCAAAAAAAATAAAAGAAATCTTAAGAGAGGCAAAAGATGTACAGTATCCATTAGAAACTCCTGGTGTATATAAAATTCCGTGTTGTGGGAGTGTTAACACCTGTTTATCCGAACACGAAATAAACTGCCGCCGACATACAAATCCGCTGCAGCGGAACTAGTTTTCCAAGATGGGAACCATGAAATAAAATCCAGAGACTCTAGTGATTTACCAAAGGTAACACATTATCTTACGCGCATGTAAAGAGAGGCCATACAGATTCATAAACACCACAATAATTTTAACAAAAAAAGGATGGAGTCAAGTTAATAAAACGTGGATTCTGACGCTGTGTCGAAAAATTGCTGTTGGTTACTTTTAGTCGAGAATGGTGACTCCAGGCAGAGAAAATCACGCATTCGATATCTCGCGGTGGATGGTGTGCACTCTTTACACCTCTATAAATTCGGGGCATAGAGCCCTAGATGCTGTTCTCGTTCTACCTCCAAAATGTGCCGCACTGTCGAAGACGAAACGTCAGTGTCAAACATGTTATACTAGTAACCCCGATTCCTTGAAGAATCGAACTGTCATGTAGGAAACAACTTCAAATGTATGAATAATTTCAAAAGAGTTATTGTGTTAAATATTTGACGCTAAGCATGTTAGCGAGAAAAGTATTAGAAACGTTTGAAATTATGCTTAAAGTTTGTTGGAAGTCGATAAGTGTTATGATTTTCAAATAGGGTATGAATAAATGCCGGGTATTTGCGCTCCGTCAGTGAACGCTGCCTTAAGACAAACGCACAGACACACTTTCTAACTGGAATATTTATCTTATTGTGTTAAACTTTTAGCATAAGATTACACCTCTTAATGAATAGATGACGGCAGCATTTAAAATTTTTAAATTCGGCCAATAATTACGTGAAACATTGAAAGTCATATTTTGTTGTCCCTGGAAGCTACTAGATAGGCAACATGCAACTGGAACTGATTCCAGGATGGTCGCTTAGTAATAAATATACCGTCCATGAGCTCTCAGCCCGGAAGTTAAACACTTTTGCTAAATGATCTTCATTTGGAGGAGGGGTGGGCGGGGAGGGGGTGGGGGAGGCGCTCATGATTGCCGCATCCCCATCGGTCCCTCCGCCCTCCCCATACACCTCCCCATCTGCGCCTCGGATCCAAGGCACGTCCTTCACTCTCACGCGAAGGATACGGTAGTCCAGAGAAACTTTAGAGGCAAACGCCATGCGTTCTGCTAAGAGACTTGTCACCGTCCGAAAGGCGCCCGGATACTAAAGAATATCGACATCTGAAGCTAGTTGGGTTTGTCACTGAACAATGTCTGACGACTTGGAGGCAGCTGATATCTGCCCCGTCGCCTTTGTCACGCGGGGTAGCGCGGCGGCCTGCAGACACGCGCTAGCCACCAGTGGGAATTCCTTCACGTCGCCACCGCCGGTTCAAGGTTGGCCGCAGCGCGCAACAGATGCAGCCAACACGCCCAGGCCTTCACGCTGATCGAGCCGCGTTGCTGTGACAATTATTTTATACGTTCTCTTTTTGTGATCTAAGACCTACTAGTTACTGGAACATACAAACACTTCTTAAAGACTTTGGAAATGACATCAAATATCACCTTCACCCGTATGATATCGCAGTTTCTCGCGACGACATCCTTGTAGAAGACATTCTCGGATTATTTTGCGTCAAATCCGAGTACACTTTCGAGCTTCCGTCGAAGTTCCCTATCGTCTTCGTCGCGAACAACTGGTTGTCGTGGCTGCTGTTACGATCGGCGTGCGTCATCCTTAGGCCATGACTCTAGAGATTCTGTGAATGTTTGCTCTGGTGGTGCCAGCGCATTTGTCTGTGTCTTCTCAGTTTCTGGAGCTCGCTTTCACTCACCACTAAGGTTATAGCCACTGCCACTGTTCCGATTGAAGCTATTGTCGCACATTCTAATTTCTATTACTTCTTTGATAACAGAATCCTAGCGTCTAGATGCAAAAAAAAAAAAAAAAATCAGGAAACGTTATTGTGTGTTTATTTGTGAGACTTTGTTTACCAGCTACGTATTTCCACGTTCTCTATTTTTAATGTGCCTTTGCTGTTCTGTACACTAAAAATCGAGAACAGTAATACGGTACAATTTTCTAGTGTTACGATTTTTCTGTATACAGGGTATTTCATGTTCCTGTTACAGGAGCTGTAGAAGGTACTTTGTAGATAAAATTTTAGTAAGTAACCAATGTGAAGAAATGTACCATTTGGGTATAAAGTAAGTTTGAAGATCGGATCGCTTTCAAATCTCCCGCTTCACGGTACGCAGATAAACTGAGGACAGGGTGCCATTGTAAGTTACTGTTGTAATGATGACATCACATACAATTTTGTCCGCTACAAAAACGGCTGCGAGTAACTGGTGCGTTTCCAGCTAACAGGGTTGACTGTGGTGCTCCACGGACTCGCCGTAGTCTCGATTTTGTGGAATACATGCATCGTCGCGTAGAAAAGCAACCGATGACGAGTACTCAAAACATTTCCCATGCCTTGGGCTCCTCTTGGGAACACAAGTCAGAGCTAACTGTCCCCGCTGTGGGCGTTCCATGAAGTGGGAGATTTGAAAGTGATCCTTATTTTACATCAAAACGGTACACATCCTTATCAAAACTTTATCTGCCCCTCTATAGCATCTATAAACCCATATAGCTGCATCAGCCGCGAAATGCCTCATGAAACTTCCAGTGTCATCTAATATATCATTTATACAGGGTGTTACAAAAAGGTACGGCCAAACTTTCAGGAAACATTCCTCACACACAAAGAAAGAAAATATGTTATGTGGACATGTGTCCGGTAACGCTTACTTTCCATGTTAGAGCTCATTTTATTACTTCTCTTCAAATCACATTAATCATGGAATAGAGACACACAGCAACAGAACGTACCAGCGTGACTTCAAACACTTTGTTACAGAAAATGTTCAAAATGTCCTCCGTAGCGAGGATACATGCATCCACCCTCCGTCGCATGGAATCCCTGATGTGCTGATGCAGCGCTGGAGAATGGCGTATTGTATCACAGCCGTCCACAATACGAGCACGAAGAGTCTCTACATTTGGTACCGGGGTTGCGTAGACAAGAGCTTTCAAATGCCCCCATAAATGAAAGTCAAGAGGGTTGAGGTCAGGAGAGCGTGGAGACCATGGAATTGGTCCGCCTCTACCAATCCATCGGTCACCGAATCTGTTGTTGAGAAGCGTACGAACACTTCGACTGAAATGTGCAGGAGCTCCATCTTGCATGAACCAAATATTGTGTAGTACTTGTAAAGGCACATGTTCTAGCAGCACAGGTGGAGTATCCCGTATGAAATCATGGCGGCGAATCGAGGAAGTACAGTACATACTGATGAAATTAAAATGAGCTCTCACATGGAAATTAAGCGTTTCCGGACACATGTCCACATAACATCTTTTCTTTATTTGTGTGTGAGGAATGTTTCCTGAAAGTTTGGCCGTACCTTTTTGTAACACCCTGTATACAGGGTGGTCAGAAACTGTCTGAAAAACGTATAAGGGTGTTGCAGGGTAGGTTGCGCTGAGAAACAGTTTGTCATGTTATTAATGTTAAACAGTTATTTCAACTTGAAGCACCTATAACTTCTGGAAATCAGAAATGAAAGGGTGCAGCTCCAATCTTTAATAATAATATGGATCTGATTATTATTGAGCGGATAAATTCTGTTTCCCATCCTATTGGGTACTTTATTTGAATCAGCAAAATTGAAAATAATCGTATTGTTGATGCTATTGCTTGGACAATAAAATATTTAACTGCTCCGTTACCGAGGTCATTAGCATTGAAGTTAGCGAATGATGCCGTCGCTCGCGCAAATTCAAGCGGCCCGACAGATAAAATTGTTTGTTTTTCTCACAGCGTAGATGATAGCGCATGAGACTGCTAAGCCTTCCGCTCAGGTTCGATCCTTACTACGTTTTGATGTCCTATTTTTGTACTGCTCTCTTGCTCGGCCTTAGGAAACCAAACGAAGTACACGTTTGGCGACACCTTTTCTGGTGGGCCGCTTGAATTTATGAGCGCAATGGTCTGATTGGTTAACTTCAATGCTTATTAATTCGGAAACGGCGCAACATATCGAATTTTTTCTAAACAATTATTTTTCAGCCCAACCTACCCTGAAACACCCTTACAAGCTTTTCAGACTGTTTCTGACCACGCCTTACATTGTGAAAAGCGCTGGTCTTGTAGCACCCTTTGGGGTGCGCCCAGATTTATTTTTACGTCCGAAGATTTCTCGCAGGTAAAAGTAACATGTTCTGCTCTGCTTGCAAGTACCTCTTCAATTCAGTCACACAGCAGGTCTGGTATTCCGCGTACACTCGTATTTTGTTCATTAGGCTGCAGTGCGGAACTGTATCGAATGCCTTCCGGACGTCAAGGAACGCGACATCAGTCTGGGCTCCAATATGCACTGCCTTCTGAGCCTCGTGCAATGGACAGGATCGAAGCAGAACTGGCCACCGGATGCGGAATTTGTGAGTTGTAATTAACACAGAGTATGGAGCAGAAAAGATGCTGAAATTAATTCAGTGTACATAAACACTTGGCATGTCACTGTACAATCACGGCAACTCTTGTTATAGCGTAACTTTAAATATTTTTATCACTGCTGCTTAGGCAACTGCGCTGATATCTTAACGTGCAACAAAATCATGTAATTATTTAGCTGAAACTGAAGGACTTATGTTTGCTGAAACAGAGAGAAAAGAGCCTCAAAAATTAAGTGTAGACTTCAAATCCAATGGCTTGTTTGATTTCAAGTCGTTCCGGTGGTTTTTTTTTCTTTCGCCTGTTGCAGTAATTTTTTTAGCATATCAACCAAAACTTGTCAGTGACTGGGTGTTCCGCCTAATTATAAAGATGGCCGATTTACCCATACTCAGCATTGTCCCACTGTCCTGTACATATTCCTGAATAATCTGGCTCGCAGCGTCAGTATTATCTTGATTTTTTTGTACATAACTAATATCGTCTGTATAAGCTGCTGGTACCAACTTTATTTCTCAAAAAGAGGTCACACCTAATGCAACGGAAGTGGAATTCCTATCTCACTATCATGTTGCGTCTGTGATGTATACCGGTGGGTACAAGTTTAGTGACGGCGGTCGTAGTGTGTCTATTGGATATGCCGCAGCAAACGATAAGGCCTATATAAGCTGAATCCACACTTCACTATTATGACAGCTGAGCTGATTGCCATTTTGGAATCCCTGCTTTCACACAGACGATCACACCAGATACAATAGTAATCTCTGGTAGTATGTCAGGCCTACAACTGATTAGAAACTATCACACTAGTTGTACCAAACCCACAGTGGCAGCAGTTATCGACTTATCGACATTGTGTTTCGGGTGCAGAGGAACTATCGTAACAATGTGATGGTATGAATGAAAGGCTACTCCTGGATACCTGAAAATGAACAAGCATCTCTGCACGGAGCTATTAAATATGATAACTCGCTCTCACCGATATGATGCGCACATTCAGAAAGCGGTTGTCATCGGACTGGCAAGAGGAATGGTTGAGGACATCTAAAATCAAAGTCAAAAAATGGTTCAAATGGCTCTGAACACTATGGGACTTAACATCAGAGGTCATTAGTCCCCTAGAATTAGAACTACTTAAACCTAACTAACCTAAGAACATCACACACATCCATGCCCGAGGCAGGATTCGAACCTGCGACCGTAGCAGCAGCGAGTTTCCGGACTGAAGCGCCTAGAACCGCTCGGCCACAATGGCCGGCAATCAAAGTCAGCCACTACGTATTAATCCACCGTACGATTCCGAGAGTACCATGGTATTATAAGATACAAACATCGAGGAGCTTCACCACAGTCATAGCACGGCTGAAATTTAATCATTGGAAGTTCAACAAACACCTGTAACGCCTCAACCTAAGCGCCATCCCTCTCTCTTTTTGCAGAGAGAAAGGAGATCCAAACCACATATTCCTACATTGTCCTCGGAACACCTAACACATAAACGTACTTGCAAGTAATATTCGTGCTCTTGGTCATCAGTTCCCAAGCAGTTTCCAAACCTTGTTAGCATCCAACGATATAGCAACTATAAAATGCTGTACGAGTTCGTCAACAGTGACGACATCCCGATATAGCTCACTGTGCTGCTAATCTGATGCTCTTGGTAATTAGAACGCCAGGGGAAGGCTAAAGAGCAATTAATTGACTATATCCCCCACGTGCTATTCAGCAGGATGTGGAACGCACAGCCTATAAATATATGTCACAATGTGCCGCAATGTATGCGTCTGAATATTAGTGTATCTATATGTATGGCTGAAATACCCAAATCGGTTCTTATACACTGTTCTCATGTTCTGTCTAGATGGTACTTTTAGACCTGCACAAATGTTAAATTCCTCTATCCTCAGCTTTTGAAACATTTTTTACATGGCATACAAAAGAACACTTTATTTGTTAATTTAGATACATGATCATTAATGTGGGTTGAATCGGGAATATCCCAAATGTGTACCAAAGGCGATTTATCATTTCTTATTGTGTTACGAGTAGGATTTGTGGATTTTTACAGTATACTACCTTTGCGTTTTCTGTTTTACGTTTTCCTCTTGTTTACTCGTTTCAGTATATTGTGGATGTACAATTCTTTTTATGTCAGAAGCTGACCTCTGTTAAGCCCATCTACTTCGTATCAGTTCACGACTCTTCTATAGTATGAACTGTAAAACCAACTATTGCGTAATATTTCTAATGCTGAGATGGATGACTCAGCACGTTCCGAAAGCTAATAAATTAAAATCAAAGTTTCAATCCTTGAAATGCGAACACATTTAGTGTACTGGTTAATTTTTTCTGTAATGGCTCCGTTGCGATCGATACAACATCGTTGGCAGGAGGAAACAATTACAATGAGCTCTCCTTATTGACACTCGTGTAGTCAGGATTTGGTTAACCTTGATGCAAGTTTGTGTGCCCGAAATGCACCTCTGCGCAGTGTTAACAAAGTCCTGTTCGAAACCCAGTCCTCTCAAAACCTTTGTAACGTATGAACCCTCTGCACCCGAAACACAACGTCGATAACTGCTGCCACTGTGGGTTTGGTACAACTAGTGTGATAGTTTCTAATCAGTTGTAGGCCTGACATAAGAGATTACTATTCTATCTGGTGTGATCGTCTGTGTGAAAGCAGGGCTTCCAAAACGGCAGTTCTAGCATATGAGTTTTGAAGACGTAGGAAACCCAGGCTATACAGGGTGTTCGTTGTTCAAAAGATGCGTACCAAGTCGCTATAAGTAAAAAGCGAGTCAAAATTCATCTGCCGTGAACTGGCTTGGTAAGCATTCAGGATGTTACAGGTAACTCCTCTGAGTCGATTTCTGACTGCCCGTACGAAAAGCACAAAATCGGCATTCAGCGTAATTATGGGGGGTGCAGTTTTTAATTCATGTAGGTTTTGTAATCTTAAGGGTGGTTACTATCATCTCGTCCGTGAATACTACTGGTCGGTCAACGGAAGACAATGCATGTACCGGAATACATTGCGGTAAACTGTGTAACTAAGATGTCACAAAAGCTTTAATAAAATTCATCTATGATACCATCCGTACAAGAAGATTTATTATTCGGGGTCACTTAGAGGATTTTCAACATTTTTTATGATGTAAACGGGACTATGAGATATCTATTTTGCTGTCAGAAATTGTTGACGGATTATCTCCGGAATGAAACCAACGCTCTTCGTCGGCTACTGCGGTAAATTCTAATGAACATAAGGTTCTAAAATAGACAGATGTGCCATTTAGCCGGCCGGAGTGACCGAGCGGTTCTAATCGCTACAGTCTGGAACCGCGCGACCGCTACGGTCGCAGGTTCGAATCCTGCCTCGGGCATGGATGTGTGTGATGTCCTTAGGTTAGTTCGGTTGAAGTAGTTCTAAGTTCTAGGGGACTGATGACCTCAGAAATTAAGTCCCATAGTGCTCAGAGCCATTTGAACCATTTGTGCCACTTAATTACCGTTCGTGTGATGTAACAGTTGCCTGCTACCTACGATAGCGCCTCATTTCATTCAGTTGAAACTACAGGTTTGATGTTACTAGTCACAATTCATTTTATTTCCATTAGGCGTTTCTGAAGTTTAAACATCCATCATTGGGTGGATTTATATGAATTAATATGGCATGTATGTGCTGTGTGTACGACTTTGGAATAACCTGTGGCACTCTCTAGTAGCAGAAGACAAAGCAAAACATTGTTTTCCTACAGGATTAAAAGTTTCTTTGATTTCAAAGATTAACAGAAATATAAATGTAAATACCCCCAGTGGTCACAGTTTCTTTTTCTGTCGTGTTTACATCACATATACTTTGTATACACAGAAGTGAGCAAAGATGATGTGGGCCGGCCGGTGTGGCCGTGCGGTTCTAGGCGCTTCAGTCTGGAACCGCGTGACCGCCACGGTCGCAGGTTCGAATCCTGCCTCGGGCATGGATGTGTGTGATGTCCTTAGGTTAGTTAGGTTTAAGTAGTTCTAAGTTCTAGGGGATTGATGACCACAGATGTTAAGTCCCATAGTGCTCAGAGCCATTTGAACCATTTGAAAGGTGATGTGTTAGGAACAATCATGCGTAAAGAACATACAAAATAACAATATTGCGAACAGTGGCGAATTTATAAAAAATTTTAATTATTATTATGTCACATTGATATTGTGTGTGTGTTTGTGTGTGTGTGTGTGTGTGTGTGTGTGTGTGTGTGTGTGCGTGTGCGTGTGTGTGTGTGTGTGTGTGTGTGCGTGCCGGCCGCAGTGGCCGAGCGGTCCTAGGCGCTTCATACCGGAACCGCGTGACTACTACGGTCACAGGTTCGAATCCTGTTCCTTAGGTTAGTTAGGTTTAAGTAGTTTTAAGTTCTAGGGGATTGGTGACCTCAGATGTTAAGTCCCATAGTCCTTAGAGCCATTTGAACCATTTTTGAAGGTGGTTTGCCGTTGCCTTCCTCCGAACTGTTATAAAGTGTCAAGTGCGTGTCTGTGTCCTGTGGACGACTGTGATGACTACGTGTACAGTGTAGTGATGGGTATGTGTTATTAAGGATGAAAGGAAGGGAGAGGTTGAGACCCAGTGCCAGCTCCTAGCTCGCTCCTCTCGAATAGCACTAAGGGGGCCTCCGAGTTTAATGTCCCCATATGACGGACGGATCACCATCAACAGTGACACATGCCCTCATTTCGTGAGACACTGAGGAGAGATCTAGAATTTAATCTAGGATATTGACGTAGAGACTGTGATCAGGAACTTTGCTCCCGTTGCCGGCCAGATATTGACAGTGAATATTTTCCATCAGCAGGATTCGAAGCGGCTTACCTCCGAGTCAAGCGCCACCGCACAAGCGCTCTTTAGCAACCTCAGCTATGGTGGCTGTCATGATGTAACTAATGGACGCAAAACAATATGGCACACCCAATCTTCACGTTGTCAGTGGCCTGGTCATGTTGTTTTAGGTCCTCTAGCGGCGTCATCTGACACCTGAATCGTCCATTATTATGTTTTTTTTTTTTTCTTCTTTCTACAGCACCTCGCTGGCGACCTGTGTCGTCGGCACACACTACACCGCTCCATCATTTCCGAATGGTTGAAGCTCTTTCCAGGAATATGAGGGTGCTTGTGTGTGCTCCCACGTCACCCGACGTCAACTCTATTGAACAAATCTGGGACAGGAAGAAAAGAGCGTGGGGGGGGGGGGTTGTTCATGGAAATCATGACCTAGTATTCCCTAAAGAACATTTTATTAAAAGCGTTTATTACGTATATCAGTTTTCACGTTATTTACGGGAAATAAGCTAGTGTGGAAACTAAGTCTCGCAAAAATGTCAAGATATTCTAGAAAATTATAAGCTATGTTGAACTCAAGATACTTTTAGAATGCTTGCTTAAGGGACTCGTTTTATTTATTTAGTCATCCAGGGATCATCTTATAACGATATAGGATTTGTCATCAAAATACAATGAAAATAAATAGTTCAGAAGTATAGATACTCATAAACTCGTGTGGAGTTGATAGTCCACCAAGTTAGTTTTCAACTTGAAAACCAAACATGATGATAACACAAGGAATGAATCCACTACCCCGGGCACCAGTCGCAAGGCTGGCTTTACCTGGTCATCGGTTTCCGGGGGACCAGAAGCATCGTGTTACGCCTAAGGTTGAGAACCAGACGACGTCCAAATTATTACACACAAAACAAAGACACTTCATCGGTACACTTAATACTAATATTCTCTTCAAACTGGGCAAGATCAAACCACTTACAGACGTGCTGCAAAAATTCCAGATCAAAATCCTTGCAATCCAGGAAACACGATTTTCGGACGAAAACCGTTTTGACACAGACAACTACAGGTTCTACAAAGGAAAACCAACAGTTAAAACTAATGAGAAAGGTCTCAAACAGTTTGGTACAGCATTTGTAGTCCACAAATCTATCAGCGACTCTGTCATCGACTTCCAGTCTACCTCAGAATGTCTATCAACGCTCTCCGTCAAATAAGACCAACAAAGCATATACCTTGATAAACGCACACGAACCCACAAATAACTATAACAAGAAGAACCCCCAGTAAGTGGATGACTTCTGGAATGACCTTGAAGAGACGACAAACAAAATTGCCAAACGCCATGTAATAATCTTGTTAGGCGACTTTAACGCACAATTAGGCAAACAGAAAAAATACAGGAAAAGCACCGGAATCCATACAGCTCAAAAGAGAACTAACAAGAATGGGGAAAGATTGATAAGCTTTTGCGAAAATTTCGACCTCGTAATTATGTCAACACAATTCAAAAAACTCAACAAGTAACTGTATACTTGGAAGTCGCCCAAAACAATGTTGGGTGAATTCCAGATAGACCATGTGGCCATCTCCAAGAGTAACACAGCAGAAATTCTGACTGTGAAAACGAGAAGATTTTTTGAATCAGACCGCCATCTTCTACAAATAAAGACCAGATTACAACCCAATAGAAAAAAGCCAAAACTAAACAAAGTGCTGAGACCAGACCCCGAATACATAAAACTCAACAAGGAAAACATCTTACAGGAAATTAGTCAGGCAAACATCACAAACTGGACAGAACTTGTGGACGTCCTCAAATCCGCGATGAGATTTGGTCAACCCCCGAGAAGGAGAAAACACAGGTGGTGGAATATAATATGTGACCAAGCAATAGAAGAAAGGATCAATGCCTGGAAAAACTTCAATAGTCACAAAACATCAGAAAAATGGCAATAATTTCTAGTAATCCGAAAACAAACATCGAAAACAATTCGGAGGGAAAAAAGAAATTATGACAAACGGCGACTAGATGAGATATAACAAGACTTTAAGAAGAACAAAACCAGGGATTTTTATAAGACGTTTAAAGATCATATTGCAGGATACCAGCCACCCAATCTTTGCTTCAAGAAACCGGATGGTTCACTAGAAACTAACACGAAGAATAACTGCCAAATCCTCGCAGACTATTTCAACAAACTTCTCAACTGCGAAAGACCTACAGAGGATATTCACTACGAGACGTCTACACCAAATCCCGACGCTAAACCACCAACCATCAACGAAATAGTACAAATTATCAAGACACTGAAAAACAACAGAGCCCCAGGAGAAGATGGAATTATTGCAGAACTATGGAAACTAAACTATGAAAGATTGACACGAAAAATCCACAAAATCATATTAAACATTTGGGAAACAGAACAGATCCCATCTGAATAGAAATGCGCACTCATCCATCCACTTCACAAAAAGGGGACAAAACGGAACCAAATAATTACAGGGGTATCTCACTCGTGCCGGTCACATGTAAAATCCTATCAAAAGTTCTCATGAATAGTTTAGAAGAACAAGCTGACCCACAAATAGGAGAATACCAGGCTGTTTTTCGCAAGGGACGATCATGCATAGAACAGATCTGGAATCTGAAAATGATTCTCCAGATGAGAAACACCCGAAACACAGTGGTCACTTTTGTAGATTTTAAAAAGGTCTACTACTCAATAGACAGAGTAGCGCTCTGCAACACGCTGGAAGAATTCAGCATTGACAGAAAGACAAGAGCATTCGACAAACATTAACTGACACAGTCTCCAAGGTTAAATTTATGGGTGATATCTCTCAACCATTTGAAATCCAAACTGGAGTGCGACAGGATGACGGACTTTCACCATTACTCTTTAATATCACTCTTGAAAAAATTATCAGGACATGGTAAAAAGAAGTCAAAGGAATCCAAATTGGCATTAGAAAAGATAATAGATTCAATGCGAAGTGTTTAGCTTTTGCAGATGACCTTGAAATCCTCACAAATAATAGAAAAGAAGCCACTAACGCCATAGGGAAGTTACACGAAATTGCACAAAGTACTGGCCTGCAAATCTCGTATGAGAAAACCCAGTACATAGAAAGAGTGCCACAAGACAAATTGCCTATTGTGAGAACCCATGGGAAAATGGTACAAGTACCACATTTTAAGTACCTGGGAGAAACCATCCAACCATCAGGGATCAACCTAAAGGCCAATGAGGAAATAATAAAAAAACTACAGAAAGCATATAAACTCACATGGAACTATTATAAACAAAAATTCCATATCCATTAACGCATAATTGAGGCACTAAATCACTGTCGTACTTCCGGAGGCACTGTATGCATCTGAAACAACACAAATAGGTGGGCAAACTAAAATCAAAGAAATAGAGAAACAAGAAAGGAAAATTCTCAGGAAAATCTTTGGCCCGATACAAGAGCAAAGAATCTGGAAGAAGGGACCAACATCAGAATTATATAAAGACACAGACAAGATTACGGATACGATAAGGAAAAGAAGAATGCAGCTCTACGGACATATCCACAGGGTGAATAAAAACAGAATTTCAAAGCGAATTCTTAAAGTCATCGTCTCAGGCAGGGGAAAAACAAAATGGATAAAAGAAGTTGAAGAGGACCTCAGACAAGCACACATAACAGTAAACGATGCAGAAAATAGAACTGAATTCAGGAACATCATCAAAAAACATAAATTTGACACCACAACACAGAAGAGACCAGGATGCAAATGGACAGCGGAGCGAAAGAAACAACACAGTGAACACATGAAGAAAATTTGGGCTCAGAAAAAACATAAACAATCATAAAGGAATTCAAGTTCAAACGCTCTCTTTAAATGGGAATAATCGAAAATAATAATAATAGATACACATAAAATATGAAAGTATGCCTAGATTTAGGAAAACCACACCGTACAGAGAAAAAAAACACCATCCTCCCGAATATGAGGTCAGCGTCTTTACAACTGCTCTGCCTCGCTCAGTTGCTGCCTCTTATACAATGTTCCTTTCTCTACACGCAATATGCACAAGAGAAGTTGTAATATGAAAATAGTCTTGCGCTGTTTCTTCGCTTCTCTCTACACTGTCACTGCGTATTTGCCTGAGTGGATGGACTTGCTTCCTGACCGTCTGCAGATTAAATCCTAAGTTTTGTCAATGAAGTTCGGATTTAGCTTGTAGGTGAAATTCACGTCATACGAGATCAGGAAATGGAATTTTAAATGAACTAGTTAACTGTGACAGCGACGACTGAGAATGTCGCATAACAAAGCGAAGAACATGAAAGTATGTTCATAGAAAACTGATGTAGCGCAACTGCAGGTCTTCTCTGAAATGTGTATGTATGAGTCCCGACTACGGCCGTAATTCCGCAGAAATGAAAAAGCAATAATAAAATAGACATTAAATCGATTGATCCACCTTACAACTGTTAAATATTTATTTTTCATTTATTGGAGTTCAAGTTACTACTCATCGTCACGCAAGAGTTCCAAATACAAATATCCTCATAGGCATAAATAAAGCCACTGGTCCAAACAGCAGGCGAGTGCGAACGGTGACCAAGTCACAGAGTACACGAATAATCACAAAACCAGACGAAAATCACGACAGCAACATATTTCTTAAGTTCGTGTGGTTCCGTTTTGCAGTTGGGTAACGATGTTTGTTCGTATTTGGACTAGGGGCTGTATTTTTGCTTATATGGATGCCTGTATTTGAGACTTCTGTCTGATAATGAGTAGTAATAATCTAAATTTAGACCAGAATAAACAAAAAATAAATTATTTGATAGCTGTAAGCCGGGATCAATCATGTTCAATAATTGCATTAAGACAGTGGACCCATCGAAAATCAAAATAAAATAATCGTGATTGAAGATGAAAGTCTCGTTTTAGTTTCTTTCTCACTTTTAATATTTTTTGTTTTGTTTTGATAGTAACTTCCATCGGCAACGATGTCAGTAAAGACGGGTGTTTCATTTGAGACACTCTAGAGAAATAAGTGTTTCTGTCATCTGCCTGTTTAGAGACGCATTTCGGATGTAAGGCGTTTTGTCGATAGCTTGGAATTTTCCTATAAACGCCGCAGTCTGATGTTCGAGTGTGGGAAAAGCCTCGACACGTACATGCAGACAGGCTTATGGCCTTGTTGTTGCAGCCGTTGCTGGAAGTTCCACGGAATCAGACAAAATCTGAAAATAGTCGGAGCTTCGGGTGTGGCAGTGCGTACCGTTAGAGACAGCGCTATTCCCGAACCACTAACTAGAGTGGAATGCAAAGGAACGGCCGTAGGCTTTCGTTCGACGGTTTCCAGGTACTGATGAGTCTGAGTGAGTAAGTATAGCAGTGCTAGCGACGAAACGTCAGTCGAGCGCGCTCGGGAATGTGCGGCGCAGCGGTGTTACGCTTCCCTTTCGGCGTAGAGGCGGTGTCTGAGGTCCATAGGCGTGCTTAGCGGAGCGGAACCGCCGCCCCGCACGCAACAAACAACTGCCAGAGCGGCTGCTCCGTACTTTACGTTCCTTCCTCGATTTTGTCTCATTTCAAAGAAATCTCTTACATAACATCCCACAGAGGCTTTGCAATACCTTTGTCAAATTTAAATGATTTCCTGCCTTTATCCAGTTTAGTGTGAAGGAGGTAATTGCAACTTTGTCCAGGATTGTTAATGATATCGTTGTTGACGTAGTCTTCAATATGAAGACGCTAGTTTATTCAGTGCATTTCAGTTCATCCCTAGATAAATACTGCAATCTACACCCATCAGAAACTGCTTGCTCCTGGCAGCCCTTTGTCGATCTCTCTGCAATCCCCCCTAAATCACGCACACGTTTACAGGGGGATTTTAATTAAAGTTAAACATTCTAAACGCTGTAGAAATAACACCACTGGTCAGAATGACGTCAAACTACAACGGAATGTTATCAGAGAAGGGGAAAACGTATGGCAGAAGAAAAAAAATAGCGTGGAAATTGACCAATAGACGGTGCTGTATGTGTCAGAACACGTAAATGAAAACACCTGTCATGCGCACGACACCATGAAGTTGGTATAAACATGCCGAGTACACGGGTTTTTCTCCTTTCGCGCCTGCGACGTTCATCATGACTGTCTCAATGGAGAATCGCGCTCTGCTAGCAAAGCTGTATTACAAGAACGGTGACTGTGCACACGTAGCTCTGCAGAAGTTCCGGACACTGAAGGGTTTGAAAAAAAAAATGCGTTCGTCCGATGACTGCCATGGGTCTGCAGAAAATGATTCGGAAGTTCGAAAAGACGGGTTCTTTTGGTGTGCAACCTGGTAGAGGGAGGAAACGAATTGATTCGACGTCAGTGGATGCAGTGGCCACAGCAATGCAGGAGGAGCGGTGGTGTGCAAACGTGTAGTGCACGGAGAACTGCCCGAACATTGGACATACTCGTGAGAACGGCGCGTAAAATCCTACCACGCATCCTTCTTTGCTACCCATTCAAAATTACCCATGTGCACGAGTTGCTTCCTGTTGACCTGAAGCAAGAGAGACCTTTGCTTTAGAATTTCTTGCTCGCATGGAAGTGGACAATGATTGGCCGTGGAAGATTTTGTGGACAGACGAAGCCCATTTCCATCTGACATGATATGTCAATACACAGAATTGTCGAATAGAAGGAAAATCCACACGCAAATCAACCAGTACCACTTCATCCTGAAAAGGTCACTGTGTGGTGCGGGTTTATGGCATTATTTATCATAGGGCCATATTTTTTCGAAGGGACAGGTGCTTCTGGTCCTGTTACCTGTACCGTTACTGGTAAGCGGTATGAGTGTCTTTTGCGCAACCACGTCATTCCAGCTCTCCAACAGCGTTAATGTGCGGATGCGATCGTTTTTATGCAAGATGTCGCACCTCCGCAAATTGCAAATCCACTTAAGCAGCTGCTGAAGCGTCATTTCGGAAATGCTAGAATTATCAGCCAACATTTCCCTACAGCCTGGCCGTCCCGATCACCTGATCTCAATCCGTGTGACTTCTGGCTGTGGGGCTATCTGAAAAATGTGTTCAGTGTTCCGATTGCAAACTTAGCTGCATTGAAGGGACACATTGCGCAACACATTCTGAACGTGACCCCAAAAACACTTCGATCAGTCGTGGAACATGCTGTTTCTCGATTTCATCTTGTTGCAGAAAACGGTGGACGGCATATTCGCCGGCCGGAGTGGTCGAGCGGTTCTAGGCGCTACAGTCTGGAACCACGAGACCGCTACGGTTGCAGGTTCGAATCCTGCCTCGGGCATGGATGTGTGTGATGTCCTTAGGTTAGTTAGGTTTAAGTAGTTCTAAGTTCTAGGGGACTGATGACCTCAGAAGTTAAGTCCCATAGTGCTCAGAGCCATTTGAACCATTTTGAACAGCATATTCAACATGTTTTGCGCCAGTCACACGGGAATTAATAATCCGATTTGATTTTGATTGGTGCTCTTTATGCGGTTTTTGGCCTCAGGACAATTAAAAACCAGTGTAATTGATACTTTTTATGCGGTTTTTGACCTCGGGACAATTAAAAGCCGATGTGATTGATACTTTTTATGCGGTTTTTGGCTTCAGGACAATTAAAAACCGATTTTCCCCGTCCGATGTGATATGACCTTGCCGTGTTGGATGGGCTTACGTAACTAACAGTACCACACCTGTACACCCACGCACACTGAGTAGTACAGTTTGTTTAACATCAAACGTACACCTTAGGCATTGTTGTATGATTCATTTGTCATTTTTAGTCGATCATTATTGAATTATGATGCTTACAGCGCCATCTATTGCTACATTTTGTTACTATTTATTTTTCTTCTGCCATACGTTTTCCCCCTTCTCCGATAATATTCTGTTGCAATTTGATGTCATTCTGACCAGTGGTGTTATTTCTACAGCGGTTTGAAAGTTTAATTATAATCACTCTGTACATACACTTCCTTTTATTATAAAACTGACGATTCACTGGTTCTGCAGGATGTATCCAATAAACCGATCCGTTCTTTTAGATAAATTACGCCATAAATTTCTTTGCTCCCCAGTTAGATTCAGTACATCATTATTAATTATCCGGTCTACTCATCTAACTGGCAGCATTATTCTATAGCCTGCACTTCAGAAGCTTCAATTATCTCCTTGTTTGTACTGTTTAGCCGCGCTGAGTGGCCGCGCGGTAGGAGGCGCCATGTCACTAATCGTGCGGCCCCTCCCGACGGAGCTTCGAGTCCTCCCTCGGGCATGGGTGTGAGTGTTGTCCTTAGCGTTAAGTTAGTTTAAGTAGTTTGTAAGTCTAGGGACCTATGACCTCAGCAGTTTGCTCCCTTAGGAATTCACACACATTTGAACATTTGTACTGTTTATAGTCTATTTTTCACAACCATATGAAGCTAAACTGCAGAAAATGCTTTCAGAAAACATTTACTAACTCTTAAATTTATAATCGATCTTCGCATATTTCCCTTTTTCAGAAACGTTTGTCTCAGCAATTGCCATCCTGCTTTTTATATCCTCTTTACTTATTCCGTCATCTGTTATTTTACTGCCGGCCGGAGTGGCCGAGCGGTTAAAGGCGCTACAGTCTGGAACCGCACGACCGCTACGGTCGCAGGTTCGAATCCTGCCTCGGGCATGGATGTGTGTGATGTCCTTAGGTTAGTTAGGTTTAAGTAGTTCTAAGTTCTAGGGGACTTATGACCACAGCAGTTGAGTCCCATAGTGCTCAGAGCCATTTGAACCATTTTGTTATTTTACTAGTCAAACAACAACACTTTTAGCGTCTCACTTCTTAATCTACGAGGGTGTGCTGAAAAGAAATTTCTCCGCATTTTTTACTCTGTTCTCAATATCTGCTTAGGTATCACATGTCATACATATTTCTCAGTCGACATTCCCATTCTCTGACGCCAGATGCAACCCGCTACCGCTAGTGGGCTCCGCATTGTAGCATGCAACGTTTTGGTGTGTCACGTAACTACGTCGGTGCGTGAGAAACAGCGTTGTGTAATCGAATTTCCAACCGCAGTAAAGTGCCTCCAATTGAAATCGCTCTCCATCAGCATGAAAATATGCCAGTCCACACACGAGCGCTGCAAGGCTGCAACAATCCGATGCCTTGGGTTCACTGTCATCGAACATCCTCCATACAGTCCCGACTTGCCCTATGCGATTTCATCTGTTTCCAGAACTTAGATAACACCTTCGAGGACTTCGCTTTGGTAGTGATGAAGCGGTGCAATCAGAGGTGAGATTGTAACTCTGTCAACGAAGGCAAGTATTCTACAGTATCAACAGAATGGTCTCTCGTTGGGAGAAACAACTTCTGTGCCAGGTGACTATGCAGAGAAATAAATATGTACATAAAAATAAAGCCTGTTTTATTGAAAAGTCTTTGATAGTTTTCACACAAAAGTTTCGAAGGCATTATTTTTCAGCATTCTCTCGTAGTTACGCTACCATCACCTACCCTAATACGACTACATTCCATTACCCTTGTTTTATTTTTATTGATGTTCGTCTTATAGTCCGTGTCTAGTAAGTTCAAAAATCTTCAAAGTCCTGTGTCGTGTCTAGCAGAAATTAAATGTCGTCGGCAAACTTTAAAAAATTTTATTTCTTCTCCCCGAACTTCATTTCGTTTTCCCAATTTCTCCCTTGTCTCATTTATTGCTTGCTCTACGCACAAATGAAATAACGTGGGGAATAGTTTACAGCCCTGCCTCACTTCCTTCTCGACAGCTGGCTCCCGTTCACGTCTTCTACTTTTTTAACTGCACTCAGATTTCTGTACCAGTTGTAGATAACCTTGTGGACTTCGTATTTTATCCCTGATAATCTCAGAATTTCGAAGAGTTTTTTGTAGTCTACATTAACAAAAACTATAAATGTTGGTTTGATTTCCTTCAGAGTATCTTATCAATCGTGAGATCAGTATTGCCTCACATGTTTCTACAGTTTTCTGGAACCCAAAATGATCTCCTCTGCTCTCGGCTTCTATTAATCGTTTCGTTTTTCTGCAGATAATTCATCTTAGTATATTTCAATTATGACTAAGTATACTAAGATTTAGACCAGGAACCCCCTTCCAGGAAATTCGACCGCCTGGTGCAAGTCTTTTACTTGAGGCCACTTCGGGACTTGCGCGTCGATAAGGATGAAATGATAACGCCAACAACAACAACAACACACACACACAATCCCTAGACAAGAAAAATCCCCAACACGATGACAATCGAACCCGGGCTCCGCGCTCGAGAGTCAACAACGCTAACTGCTAACACGAAACTGAAGATCCTGTAGTGCTCACATCTGCCAGCACCTGCTTTCTGTAGTACTGATCTTATTAAATTCTTTTTGAAGGCATGAAGTTTTTCGTCTGTGTCCTATACACTCTAACAGAAAGAAAAAGAAAGGCGCACCACGAAAGAATTATCCGCATGGGATGGAAAACAAGGGATGTGATATACATGTACTGACTAATAAATGATTACAATATCAGAAAAATTGAATGATTTATTCAAGAGAAAGAGCTTAGCAAACTGAGCAAGTCAATAACCGTTGGTCCATCTCTGGCCTTTATGTAAGCAGTTATTCGGCTTGGTTTGATTGACACAGTTGGTGGATGTCCTCCTAAGGGGTATCGTGCCAAATTCTGACCAACTGCACATTACATCTGTAAAACCCCGAGCTGGTTGGAGGGCCCTGCTCATAATGCTCTAAACGTTCTCAACTGGGGAAAGATCCAGCGACCTTACTGCCCAAGGCAGGATTTGATAAGCGCGAAGACAAGGATTAGAAACTCTGGGAATAGTGCTGTGGAAACAGACAGGAGCAACAATAAAGGAAGTGGAACTGGTACATTAACGAATCGATCGTCCGGTAAATTCCTATATGACACTTGATAGTCACTCAAAATAGCACACGCGGATTAGTGCTTTACTACATATGATTTTATGGTACTCGAATGCCCATACAAACATAGTTTGACGCTAAGAATCGGCTGCTGTTGTTTCAGTTTTAATTCCTAAGATTGGTATTCTGCAGTTCCCCATTCTTGTCGCTTACGAGCTACTTACATCTACATCTAGATCTGCATCTATACTCATCAAATCACTGTGAAGCGAATAATGGGGGGAAGTTCGCATCGTACCAGCTACTAGGGCTTCTTCCCGTGCCATTCACGTATGGAGTGTAGGAAGATGGAAGGTAGATTAGAGGTTAACGGCCCGTCGACAGCGCGACTATTAGAGACGGAACAGAAGCGAGGATTACGAAAAGAAGGGGAAGTAAATCGGCAGAGCCCTTTTCAGTGGAACCATCCCGGCATTTGCCTGGAGCGATGTAGGGAAACCACGGAAATCCTAAATCTGGATGACCAGACGGGTATTTGAACTGTCGTCCTCCCGAATACGAGTACAGTAGGGTAACCACTGTGCCACTTCCCTCGGTGTGTGGAAAGAATATTTGTCGAATTGCCTCTGCGCGTGTTGTCATTATTTAATCTTGTCTTCGCGGTCCCTATAGGAGCGATAAGTTTGCGTTTTTAGTATATTCCTAGATTCCTCGACATCTACGATTACATCTGTTTCTATACTCGCACACCGCTGTGAACGATTTCTTAAATGTCTCTGCGCGCGCTTTATTTAGTCCAATCCTTTCTTTAATGCCCTTGCGTGTTCGTTACTTAAGGGGTTGTAGTATATTTCTTGATTCCTCACCTATTGTTGTTTATTGAAACATTGTAAAAAGGCTTTCTTGGGATAACTAGCGTCTACCTTTAAGTGTCTTCGAGTTCACACTCCTAAAAATCTCAATGAGGCTCTCCCGTGGCTCAAACAAACCTGTCACCAATCGTGCTGCTCTTCTTTGTATATATTCTATATCCAAAGTTAGTCCCATTTAGTATGGCTACAAAACACTTGAGCAATACTCTAGCATGAATCGCGCGTGTGGTTACAAGGAATTTCTTTGGAAGAATCAATAAATTTTTCCAGTATCCTACCAATGAAGTGAAGTCTGCCATCTGCCCTCTCTCAATGATTGAGCCTATGTGATCAATACATTTCATGCCCGTACAAACCGCAACAACTATTTATTGGTGTGAGGTTACTTACTGCAGAATTGACTCATTGATATTTTAATGATAGATAACTACGATTTTTGTCTTTGTTACGTACAAATTTTACATTTCTGAATATTTAAAGCAATTTTCCCATCTTTGCACCGCCTTGAAATATTATCAAGATCTGACTGGATACTTGTGCAGCTTTTTTTCAGTCCGCACTTCATTGTAGGTCCGGTGCTGCCAGAGTGGGAGGACTGATACGGCGTGCACTCAGCCAGTTGAGGTGCTACCTGACCTAGTAATAGCGACTCCCGGTCACGGAAACTGACAACGGCCAGGAGAGCGGTGTGTTGACACGGCGTTCGGTCGGTACCGATGGACTGAGGTACTTCATTAACGGTAACTGCACCACTTGCAAAAAGACTGTGGTTTCCATTAACATTTTCTGACAGTTCATTAGTATCCAAAATGAACTGTAAGGACACCAACAGACTTCCATTGGGCATGCTTAAGATTACTTACACATCTCTTGATGTGACTCTATCCAAGATAATGTGCTGTAAACTCGCTACCAAGAAATGATCTGTCTATGATGATGAAGTCTTCTCGGGTTATCGGCCGAGTCAAAGCGTCGTTCTACAGTAACGTTTCAACAAGTTTCCTACTTGTCATTTGCATATACAGGGTGGTCCATTGGTCGTGACCGGGCCAAGTATCTCACGAAATAAGCTTCAAACGAAAAAACTACAAAGAACGAAACTTGTCTAGCTTCAAGGGGGAAACCAGATGGCGCTATGGTTGGCCCGCTAGATAGTGCTGCCATAGGTCAAACGGGTATCAACTGCGTTTTTTAAAATAGGAACCCCCATTTTTATTACATATTCGTGTATATGAATGTTTTAGTTGGACCACTTTCTTCGCTTTGTGATAGATGGCGCTGTAATAGTCACGAACATATGGCTCACAAGTTTAGACGAACAGTTGGTAACAGGTAGGCTTTTAAAATTAAAATACAGAACGTAGGTACGTTTGAACATTTTGTTTCGGTTGTTCCAATGTGATACATGTACCTTTGTGAACTTATCATTTCTGAGAACGCATGCTGTTACAGCGTGATTACCTGTAAATACCACATTAATGCAATAAATGCTCAAAATGATGTCCGTCAACCTAAATGCATTTGGCAATACGTGTAACGACATTCCTATCAACAGCGAGTAGTTCGCCTTGCGTAACGTTCGCACATGCATTGACAATGCACTGACGCATGTTGTCAGGCGTTGTCGGTGGATCACGATATCAAGTATCCTTCAACTTTCCCCACAGAAAGAAATCCGGGGACGTCAGATCCGGTGAACGTGCGGGCCGTGGTATGGTGCTTCGAAGACCAATCCACCTATCATGAAATATCCCATTCAATACCGCTCCAACCGCATGCGAGCTATGTGCCGGACATCCATCATGTTGGAAGTACATCGCCATTCTGTCATGCAGTGAAACATCTTGTAGTAACATCAGTAGAACATTACATAGGAAATCAGCATACATTGCAACATGTAGAATGCCATCGATAAAATGGGGGCCAATTATCCTTCCTCCCATAATGCCGCACTTTAACCCCCCAAGGTCGCTGATGTTCCACTTGTCGCAGCCATCGTGGATTTTCCGTTGCCCAATAGTGCATATTATGCCGGTTTAGGTTACCGCTGTTGGTGAATGACGCTTCGTCGCTAAATAGAACGCGTGCAAAAAATCTGTTATCGTCCCGTAATTTCTCTTGTGCCCAGTGGCAGAACTGTACACGAAGTTCAAAGTCGTCGCCATGCAGTTCCTGGTGCATAGAAATATGGTACGGGTGCAATCGATGTTGATGTAGCATTCTCAACACCGACGTTTTTGAGATTCCAGATTCTCGCGCAATTTGTCTGCTACTGATGTACGGATAAGCCGCGACAGCAGCTAAAACACCTACTTGGGCATCATCATTTGTTGCAGGTCGTGGTTGACGTTATAATGTGGCTGAACACTTCCTGTTTCTCTAAATAACGTAGCTATCCGGCGAACGGTTCGGACACTTGGATGATATCGTCCAGGATACCGAGCAGCATACATAGCACAAGCCCGTTGGGCATTTTGATCACAATAGCCATACATTAACACGATATCGACCTTTTCTGCAATTGGTAAACGGTCCATTTTAACACGTGTAATGTATCACGAAGCACTGGCGGAATGTTACGTGATACCACGTACTTATACGGTTGTGACTATTACAGCGCCATCTATCACAAAGCGAAAAAAAAGTGGTCCAACTAAAACATTCATAATTCTTTACGTACTACACGAATATGTAATAAAATGGGTGTTCCTATTTAAAAAGAAAACGCAATTGATATCCGTTTGGCCGGCCGGGGTGGCCGAGCGGTTCTAGGCGCTACAGTCTGGAACCGCGCGACCACTACGGTTGCAGGTTCGAATCCTGCCTTGGACATGGATGTGTGTGATGTCCTTAGGTTAGTTAGGTTTAAGTAGTTCTAAGTTCTAGGGGACTGATGACCTTAGAAGTTTTGTCCCATAGTGCTCAGAGCCATTTGCTATCCGTTTGACCTATGGCAGCACCATCTAGCCGGCCAACCATAGCGCCATCTGGTTCCCCCCTTCAAGCTAGACGAATTTCGTTCTTTGTTGTTTTTTCGTTTGATGCTTATTTCGTGAGATATTTGGCCCGGTCACTATCAATGGACCACCCTGTATAAACAGTCTAGCCAAAAGTTGCATTCGACACCCTATAAGATCGTACTTTCGTTAACAAGCGTTGATTTGACACTGATCAAATGCTTTCCGGAAGTTACGAAATAATGCATCTAACCAGCTGTCATGATCCATGGCTTCCAGGATTGGATGTGGCCTGTGCCTTCTTGCATCTACGGGGAGAAGCTTTTATTCGAGGTATCTACGGTATATTATAAGTAAAAAATGGGTTAACTCAGTCTCAAATTCTGTATAGAATCTGTTAGAGATTCCATCGGGCACTGGCACTCTTTCACTTCATTTCAGAGTAATTTCTGTAGCCAATAACATCAATGAACTGCCTCAGCGATTCTTTTCCACCACCATCACTTCAGTTAGGGTTTTCAGCTATGATCCCTAACGTAAAATGTGCCCAATCCATGTTACTCTTTGACTGACAGTGTTGTTTGTATGGCGTTTTTCCTTGTTGACACGTTGCAGGACATCTTCATTCCGTACACGTCTAACCTACTTTATCCTAAACATCCTCCTGCAATAGCACACTTCATGTTTTTCAAGTCACTTCATTTCTATCTTCCGTATTGTCCATATTTCACATCCACGCAGAGTTGTACTGCTGACACAGCTTTTCGTGGATCTGTTTCTTCTCTCCAAGTTAATGTTTTCGAATGCTAGAATTTTTTTTCGTTTTATGACCTGCTCGTATAGCGTAATACTTAACTCGTTAGCTTGCGAGACATGAAGGTGAGCCAGACCCGGATCGAATCCACGATGGCGAATTAACGACCGTGGCTGGCGCACGGGTCAGTCTCAGTGTGGTTTTTAGGCGTTCCTCACGCTCATTTAGGCAAATGCTGGGCTCGACCCCAATTTCCATCTCACGAAATGCTATACACAAACAGTTAAAATATTATTACACGTAGCACGCAGGTTACACAATTCACAGACAGGTCGCGCCTTCCCTCCCATAGGCTACGGCTACATCGCAGGCGGCTCGCTTGGCGCCTACGTACCTCGCGACTCACCTGGTGCCAAGCGCTTGGAGACATTCTGGCCACACCGGAGCATCGACGACAGTCGCCACAGGCGTGGTGCTCGCTCGCACTGTCGAAATGTCTCTTCCAGTGTTGAGTCGGGACAAACTTCTGGTAGAAAATATTTCTTTGAAGTATGAACTGTTGCAGAAATTACTATCATGCTGGGTACATAGTACTAATTGTGAGAGATTTGAACATGGTGAATTCAACATGTTATACACACAACTTGGGGAGTTTCAAGACACGTTTTTTGGTTATTTACTGTAGAATAGTTCGATATTCTTCCCATGACTATTACAGAAAATCTACAAAAACATAATACTAATTACAGAACTAGTATATCTTCACGAAGTGGAGGCGGAGCTGATGATATTGCCATAAGTTCTTCGCGCTTTTTTGTCGGTTAAAATTAAAAAAAAAATACTAGAATTACCTCCAAACACAGAGATTCTAGTATTTTAGAAAGTGAATCTAATAATAACGGATGAAAGTGCTACAGTGTTTTAAGACGTTCAGTCTCACAAGTGACCAGATGTTTCTCAGGTAGTTAACACACATGTACCACAGATGAAAAAAATGCCACCACTGTGTATGCAAGCAAAGGAGACCAATTGTGTGACCGTGAGAGTAAAAAAAAAAAAAAATTGAAGTACTGGAGCAAGGCATCGGCAGAAGCTAAAACGGCGATCTTCTGTTCTTTGAGACTTTTTTGTCATACAAGGTTGAATTTACAACATTTTATACTGCGAAACAAAATTCAAAATATAATCATTGCATAAAATTAAGTTGGTTCAAGATGTCATTTCCTTTCTGAATACTGCCTAGATTAATGCTTCGACATCCCTGTTAGAGATGAAATAAACGAAATGACGTAATCAGCAGCGTCTTTCCGGCAGTCGTTCTCCCCGCGGACCATACGCGACTGGAACAGGAAAGGGAGGTAACGACAGTGGCACGTAAAGTGCCCTCCGCCACACACCGTTGGGTGGCTTGCGGAGTACAAATGTAGATGTAGATGTATAATCTTCGAGGCCTCTTAATGCTTCTTACCATTCCGCTGTTGGTTGACAAGGCACCTACCATGGCAAACCGAAGGAAGGAAATGATTGATTGGGCTTCAGTGTAATAACATCGATAAGTGATGACCATAAAAAGGTGCAGCTTATGGAAAAAATATCTCTCCACAAGCCACAGTTCCCCCTGTATGAAATCCACGAAATATTAAAACATTGGCATACATCGTTAGGCTACCACATTACCACTGCCATTTCAACCCAGTAGAGCTAATATGGGCCCAAACTAAAGGTTATGTTGCCAGGAATAATAAAAAATTTACCCTGTCTACAGTTGAAGCACTCACAAGAGAAGCCACTGAAGACTGGAAAAAAGCCGTCAAACATACGCAGAGTATCATGGAAAGGGCATGGCAGAATGAAGCTCTTTTGGAAAATTCAGTGGAGGAGCTGATAATTTCATTAAATGACAATAGAACCACTGGTAGTGACAGTGATAGTGACACTTCAAGAATCAGTCATAGCGGCGAGAGCGACGTCAGCGGAGTTTTCCCATTATCGCCGTAGAAAAGGAGAACAGGCGGATCCAGCTAACAAGGGAACCTCCCCATCGCACCTCCCTCAGATTTAGTTATAAGTTGGCACAGTGGATAGGCCTTGAGAAACTGAACACAGATCAATCGAGAAACCAGGAAGAAGTTGTGTGGAACCGTGAAAAATATTAGTAAAATATAGAAACTGAGTAGTCCATGCGCAAGATGAAACAACATCAAGCAGAACGTGCGTTCATGAGCGCCGTGGTCCCGCGGTTAGCGTGAGTAGCTGCGGAACGAGAGGTCCTGTGTTCAAGTCTTCCCTCGACTGAAAATTTTAATTTCTTTATTTTCGCAAAGTTATGATCTGTCCGTTCGTTCATTGACGACTCTGTTCACTGCAACAAGTTTAGTGTCTGTGTTTTGCGACCATAACCGCAAAACCGTGCGATTAGTAGACGAAATGACGTGCCTCTCCAATGGGAACCGAAAACATTTAATCGCAAGGTCATAGGTCAACCGATTCCTCCACGGGAAAACACGTCTGATATATTCTGTACGACACTGGTGACGGCATGTGCGTCACATGACAGGAATATGTTGTCGACCCACCTAACTTGTACACTTAGCGAATGGGTAAAAAGATTCTTCTACCTTGCCCGATTTAGGTTTTCTTGTGGATGTGATAATCACTCCCAAAAAAGTGATGAAAACAGAAGAGTTTGTCACATAAACTGAAAATAAAAAATTAAACTTTTCACTCGAGGGAAGACTTGAACCTAGGACCTCTCGTTGCGTAGCTGCTCATGCTAACCACGGGACCATGGCACTGCTTGACTTCCAGTCTCCTTGATGTTGCCTATCTTCGCATAGACTTCTCAGTTTGTGTATTTTACTAATTTTTTTCATAGTTCCACACAACTTCTTCCTGTTTTCTCGATTGATCTGTGTTCAGTTTTTCAAGGCCTATCCACTGTGCCAACTTATAATTAAATCTGAGGGGGGTGCGATGGGGAGGTTCCCTTGTAAGAGTTTGCGCGCGCAGTTTACATCTGTAGGTGCCTACACAACAAAATTATTTCGCCGTAAGTTATGAAACTTTAAAAAAAGGGTGTAAATAGCAGCTAATTTCAAAGGAAGTTCTTCTCGGGCATTTAGTATGGCTCACACAAGATAAATATAACTGTTTAGAATATAACTGATTAATACGGAGGCCCTGTTATTTGTATCGCTTTTGCTCTTTCTAAACAGGCTCAAATGGTTCTGAGCACTATGGGACTTAACATCTGAGGTAATCAGTCCCCTAGACTTAGAACTACTTAAACCTAACTAACCTAAGGACATTACACACATCCATGTCCGAGGCAGGATTCGAACCTGCGACAGTAGCAGCAGCGCGGTTCCGGACTGAACCGCCTAGAACCGCTCGGCCACAACGGCCGGCTTTTCTAAACAATAAAAGTTGGGCTACGTCGGGTTGAAACCGGTTGGCGGTATAATAATAATAATAGTAATAATAATAATAATAATAATAATAAATGCGATTAAGACTGTTCTTGAATTATTGATTAATCATACTAATCGCTGCTTCTCTCCACAACCATGTTGTCCAAAAATCTAAGATAAGTTTTCCCACCGTGACAAACACACTTAATTTTGATTTTGGTTGCGTTAGAATTAAGTTGGCGAGTCGAAAAAATTAACAGTGTCATTACAAACCTATAGCGATCTGTCAAAACTGTATGGCCACCCGATTAGTAGATGACACGCGAGCGGACTATTTGTGAGTCATATTTAACTCAAATTTTCTCGCATTAGAGATATCCGACAGAGTTCTGGTTTCAAACATATGAAAATACACTACTGCCCATTAAAATTGCTACACAACGAAGATGACGTGCTACAGACGCGAAATTTAACCGACAGGAAGAAGATGCTGTGATATGCAGATGATTAGCTTTTCAGAGCATTCACACAAGGTTGGCGCCGGTGGCGACACCTACAACGTGCTGACATGAGGAAAGTTTCCAACCGATTTCTCATACACATACAGCAGTTGACCGGCGTTCCCTGGTGAAACGTCGTTAGTAGGAGTAATCCACTAAATTACTGGCCCATATCGTTAACGACGATATGCAGCAGGATTTTAGAACATATATTGTGTTCGAATGTTATGAATTACCTCGAAGAAAACGGTTTATTGACACGCAGTCGCCGGCCGCGGTGGCCGTGCAGTTCTGGCGCTGCAGTCCGGAACCGCGGGACTGCTACGGTCGCAGGTTCGAATCCTGCCTCGGGCATGGCTGTGTGTGATGTCCTTAGGTTAGTTAGGTTTAAGTAGTTCTAAGTTCTAGGGGACTTATGACCTAAGATGTTGAGTCCCATAGTGCTCAGAGCCATTTGAACCATTTGACACACAGTCAACATGCGTTTAGAAAACATCGTTCCTATGAAACACAACTAGCTCTTTATTCACATGAAGTGTTGAGTGCTATTGATAAGGGATTTCAGATCGATTCCGTATTCCTGTATTTTCGGAAGACTTTTGACACTACCACACAAGCGGCTCTTAGTGAAATTGCGTGCTTGTGGAATATCGTCTCAGTTATGTGACTGGAATTGTGATTTCCTGTCAGAGAGGTCACAGTTCGTAATAATTGACGGAAAGTCGTCGAGTAAAACAGAAGTGATTTCTGGCCTTCCCCAGGGTAGTGTTATAGGCCGTTTGCTGTTCCTTATCTATATAAACGATTTGGGAGACAATCTGAGCAGCCGTCTTCGGTTGTTTGCGGATGACGCTGTCGTTTATCGACTAATACAGTAATCAGAAGTAATCAAACTGCAAAACGATTTAGAAAACATATCTGAATGGTGCGAAAAGTGGCAGTTGACCCTAAATAAGAAAGATGTGAGGTCATCCACATGATTGCTAAAAGGAACTCGTTGAACTTCGGTTACACGATGAATCAGTCTAATCTAAAAGTTGTAAATTCTACTAAATACCTAGGTATTGCAGTTGCGAACTTCAATTGAAAGGAACACATAGAAAATGTTGTGGGGAAGGCTAACAAAAGACTGCGTTTTATTGGCAGGACACTTAGAAAATGTAACAGACCTATTGAGACTGCTTACACTACTCTTGTCCGTTATCTTTTAGAATACTGCTGCGCCGTGTGGGATCCTTACCAGATAGGACTGACGGAGTTCATCGAGAAGTTCAAAGAAAGGCAGGACGTTTTGTATTATCGCGAAATATGGGAGAGAGTGTCACAGAAATGATACAGGATTTGGGTTGGAAACCGTTAAAAGACAGGCGTTTTTCGTTGCGACGGAATCTTCTCACGAAATTCCAATCACCAACTTTCTCCTCTGAATGAGAAAATATTTTGTTGACACCGACCTACTTAGGGAGGAACGATCACCACGATAAAATAAGGGAAATCAGGGATCGTACGGAAAGATATAGGTGTTCATTCTTTCCGCGTGCTATACGAGATTGGAGTAATAGAGAATTGTGAAGGTGGTTCGATGAATCCTCTACCAGGCACTTAAATGTGATCTGCAGAGGATCCATTTAGATGTAGATGCAGATGTCGATGAACAGCATTTGCTGATTCCTTCGTGAATGAAAGGGCATGAAAATGACTTGGACTGACATGCAGCCGAGATGTTTGCTTGAAATACAGCTTTGCATGTACTGAATTGGTAAAGTATTTTAGCTACTACAATATTTCGTGTATTACTGATATTCGGTGGAAATGAATAAGTTTTTCTCAGTTGCGGACATGCCAGTGAAATTTGTTGCGAATCTCCCTACAATGGGCTAAAACGCATTCTTCTTTGCGATCTCGTTGTTGTAATCGTCGTGTTTCACATCCCATATGGCAGGTCACTTTCTAACCTCCGTGGCAAAATTTCTGTATTGATGTCTGGTCCATATGTCTCCGTAACTAACGCCATTGTCTATGACAGTGCAGACCAGCTGCTTCCTCTTTGCAGCAGGTACTGCGTTAGGCCGGTATTACACTATCAAATTTCTTTGTCAAATATCTTTGTCAAAAATCTTTGATGGTGTAATAGGGAACTTTGTGAAATGTCGTCCAATATTTGATCAAATCTAAGGCCTCGCTGTAGATTTGATCAAAGAAGTCGCTTGTCTTCTGTTCACTGCAATGTGACATGTTACCACATGGAGCGCTAGCACCGCTGCAGCGTTCCGTCGCCTGTAGTGGTTTTATAAACATTGCCGGTAAATACAATTGGTGTGTGCCGACAACTACAAAATTAATAGAGATGTATGAAGCTGATGAGGCGCTTTACAACGTGAGGCACCCTGAATACAAAAATAGATTAAGAAGATTGGAGACCTGACCTGACCTGACCTAACCAGACCTAACCTAACCTAACCCTCTCCTGTAGCAAGGAATCGGAGTGCTACAGTGAGCCTGTCTTCTGCAGATGTAGCAGTACATAAGTGAATATTGTGCTTTGTGATATGAGAATACACTTCACTGAGCACACACAGAAATGTATGCTCATCCATTCTTAAGTAATTGATGTACGACTTGACGTCCTCCACTGTAAGCTCACATAACAAGTTTTGTTAAATGCTTTTATCGTGTCATCGTAAAACCCACAGCTTCACCCAGGTAGGTTTCCTTTTTTTCCCTCGCTTCTCTTCCGCATGTGCACACGGCGCAATTATGGTACATGCAACTGCTGCGGTTAACAAGTTTTTGTTGTGAGACATCTTGAACTTTGAGGAAAAATATGATGACAGTGTAATACCCCTTCTAGCGCTACGTCAAAGATCTTTGTCAAATATATTTGACGGAATATTTGATCACATCTTTGATCAAATCTTTGACAAAGAAATTTGACAGTGTGATACCGGCCTTAGGGATAAAGCGGCCCACGACTCACGCGTTAACAGCGCTGCGTTAGCGCGTTTGAAGTATTGGCGTGGCTGTGGCGGAGTCTGAACTCAACCGTAAGGTTCCTTGCGTAGTCACGAGTGGAGTCACTTTTTGTGGTCGCCACTCGTGCTGAAGCAGACCACCGAGGCGGCCAGCGGCGCCACTGTCCAGTGGCTGTTGCTGTTTGTGAAACCGCTCGAATACCTGCAGCATTCGCCATCGGAAGCGCTGCAAAGTGGCTACGTCTGAAGGGCCCTTAAGCAACTGACGTTTACGACGGCAGGAAACGCGTGCGTCGGAGAAATAATTTAAAAATAGATTTGCCAAATCCTGAGTACAACGTCGACCCCACATAATAGGGAAAAGACGAAGAAGAAGAAGGAGAAGAAGCAACCATTTAACTTTACATAAAGCACTTTCACCTTCCGTAATCCTAGCTAAAATGTTTTTCATACATTTTCCTTTTTTGTCCAGTCTACTTCCGATATATCAAAATCTGTTAAAAATCTTATCCGCAGTAAATAGACTGTGCGGCTGGTCCCGGCGGAGGTTCAAGTCCTCCCTCGGGCATGGGTGTGTGTGTTCGTCCTTAGGATCATTTAGGTTAAGTAGTGTGTAAGCTTGGGGACTGATGACCTTAGCAGTTAAGTCCCATAAGATTTCACACACATTTGAACATGTGAACATTTATCCGCAGTAAACATTTAGTTTCCATCATACCTGCCTGCTGTACAATCGACTAGGGGAAGGTCGAGTAGTTCGTACAGCGGACTGTATTGGACAAAACAGACGCCATAAAAACTTAAATGTTTACGGTTTATTTTCCTTTAACAGGCAAATACACAGAAGTGTCTACATAAATGGGTTGAAAATATCGTGAATGAAGCCGTAGATAAAGTCAAACTTCTTGAAACGCCCATCAGAGAGGCGAATGAGAAATAAAAGTGAGAGATGGTAGACTTCAAGCTTTGCGGGAAAACAAAAAGGTGACCACCCGAAACCTGTTTTAGGAAATAAAAAGTATCTTCAGAGATGAACAGGAAACAATATTGTACGATCAATGAAACCTTCCAAGAAGACTGCATTCTGTACCACATTGGTGACGTATGGGTACATGAGAGTTGTGCCGATGAAGAGCTGAACAGTCTTTATTATACGTGAGCTAAATGTTTCACTAAAGGTTAAGCTACTAGTCTGATTTACTCCTGTTGTGTTCAAAAGTTTGACTTAATATCTTTTACATGAATTTTTGCTTGCCTGAGTCTGCTTTCTCCCGTCATGGCAACTTACTAGTAAGATGTATAGGGTGTTTGTTTTAACTTGAGACAACTAAATATCTCGTACGAAAAAATGTTCTCCATGAAGAGTTAATATTAGTAAAAGGAAAATATGTCAGTGCTACAACTGGCCACTTCCTAACCAGCCCTCCTCCGTGGGCGGGGTCAATTTTGTATTTTTCAAATGGGAACCCGCCATTTTTATTACATATTCGGATTCTACGCCACTAAAAGACAGTGTACTCGATCATTGTTTTCCATCCGTGGTGTGTGGCCCTGTAATGGACAAATATCAAGCGTGCCTTTTTTTTTCAATTAAGAACCGACGGATTTGACTCTACAGTTCACATTTACGATGTTAGTGTAAATCTTTGTGTTCTAACGATAGATACTGATATTAAAACATGACTTTAGTGTTGCAGATTTGATTGTACAGTGCAATATGGTTAGCCGTTTCAGTGTCTGTTTAGCAACTACGTTTAGCGTGAGCCAGGAAGAACGACATGCATATAATAGTCTTCTATTCCCATCCTGATGTATGATTTCGGTGAGTCCTCTTGCCTCTCACGACTGGGGCGCTTGTTTTCGGTGAGTATCCACGGCAGGTTCGCCTGTTACTGTCACTTCATGGACGTTTTACGTTATTACAGTGGTTGTGGTTTGTTTTCCGCCGATAGCCGCATAGCGGTTTGTGCGAGAGTCACGGCAGTTGGATGGAAACACACACCGAAATTAGTGACCTTCATGGCGAGGTTCTAGGTCGACCACCGAAATCAAGCATTCCAATGGTTTGGGGACTCATCACAATCAACCCCGTAGGAAACAAAAAACTACATTACCATACACGTAGCTTATTTTCCAGAAATGTCAATGGTTGGTTGGTTGATTTGGGGGAGGGGGCCAAACAGCGAGGTCATCGGTCCCACCGAATTAGGAAATGATGGCGAAGGAGGTCGGCCGTGCCCTTTCAAAGGAACCATCGCGGCATTTGAAACGATTTAGGGAAATTACTGAAAAATTTACAACACTCAACATACGTTTGAACATCAGTATCAACCGTCAGAACACAAAGTTTTACATTTTCATCGTAAATGAAATGTAGAATCAAATGCGTCGGTTCTTAATTGCAAAAACAGGTACACTTGATATTTGTCGATCACAACGCCTTCTGAATTTGAAGCCATTTTGAGTATTTTTCGACCGTGACTGTCTCAAGAAATATTTAAGGGTTTTTTTTGTGACTGGTAGCGGTAATTTAAGAAAAACCTTTACATACAACGTCTTCTATCACCAATAGAAAACGATGGTTTGTGTAACCGTGCATATTTTTTGGCGAAGAATCAGAATATTCAATTAAAATAGGGGTTCCCATTTGAAAATATATGGTTAAACTCGCCCACGCAGAAGAGTGGTTAGGGGGTGGCCAGTCGTACCACAGACAATGTCCTCTTCACTAATTAACTTCTCACATAGAACATTTTTCTTCGTACGATACGTCATTTTCGAGACATTTAGTTGAGTCAAGCTAAAAGAAACACCCTGTATAACTCGCACTTTAATGTTGATGATCACGTAGATACAATTAGATTTTTTTGTAACAAAAATTACTTTTTTTCTCATTACATTTTCATATGACCGATACAGTAATCGAAAATTCCAAACGACCAAAATGTAAAGAATGGATAAAGATATTAAAAAGTCAACGAACGTATATTCTTACGACGTTCACTTACATAATTGTATTGCGTATCACAGTATTCTTTAGTGTAAAGGATGTTCGAGGACAACCAACAGGAGGAAATTAATTTCTAAAGAGCTTACGTGACCGATACTAGCTCCCCCCCCCCCCCCCCCCCCCGGTCCACCCCGCCTTGTGTTTCCTTTTATTTATGTGGATGTTGTAGCCATTAGCTGTAGTACGCGTCACATTGCAAGGCGGTCCAATTAGGAAGCGTTCTATTCATCCCCTTCCACTAATTGCTGTAAGCAACGGCATTTGCCTGAAACGATTTAGGGAAATCACGGAAAACCTAAATCAGGATTACCGGAGACGAGATTGAACCGTCGTCCTCCCGAATGCGAGTCCAGTGTAGCCGGCCAGAGTGGCCGAGCGGTTCTAGGCGCTTCAGTCTGGAACCGCGCGACAGCTACGGTCGCAGGTTCGAATCCTGCCTCGGGCATGGATGTGTGTGATGTCCTTAGGTTAGTTAGGTTTAAGTAGTTCTAAGTTCTAGGGGACTGATGACCTCAGCTGTTAAGTCCCATAGTGCTCAGAGCCATTTGAACCATTTGAACCAAGTCCAGTGTGCTAACCACTGCGCCACCTCGCTCGGTAATGAGGCTAGTATTCCACCGGACGCCTTCCTTTGAGTAGTGCTATAAAAATAATGTTTTGTGGCTTAAAGGCCAGGTGCACGTCAAACTGGAGAATGTATTACTGTATATCAGGAACACCTTGACCGAAGGCTTCATACTGATATTCCAATATCTCCTTGCATGTGGCATACATTGAGAAGATTTTCACTCTTACGAGAGCTTGTTTCGCGTACAGAAAGGAGCCTTTTATACAGATGAAGAATGGTGTGGGTGCATGACGGCTATTAGGTGTGTCTAACGTTACTGGAACTTTTCAGGTGGAGATCGCAAGACAACCTGCGCAGAAGACAGGCACGTGCAGCTTACTAACATCTTTCCCATTTTAAAATGGCTCTGAGCACTATGGGACTTAACATCTGAGGTCATCAGTCCCCTAGAACTACTTAAAGCTAACTAATCTAAGGACATCACATACATCCATGCCCGAGGCAGGATTCGAACCTGCGACCGTAGCGGTCGCGCGGTTCCAGACTGAAGCGCCTAGAACCGCGCGGCCCTGCTTTAAAAATTTCGAATCATTGACATGACGCGCATGGGAGCATTAGACCGACATATCACACGGACAGCTGGCTGAAGTGCAATGACTACAGAACGAGTGATGACGGGATGGATTCAGCACAATAGTATTGCAGGAAGAGTAGACACGGGTCCTTGCATGAAGAACCTTGCACGAGAATTTCATAGGCATGTTCTATTGTCTCTGACGAATAGGTGGATGACAATAATTGATACTTGGGCAGAGGTTATAGGCAGTGTGTCACCACTAACCATTGGGAACACACTACTGGAATCTGGGTTGAGGTCTCGAGGTGCCATACGTCGTTTACCACTGACAGCGTGCCACAGTGAACAGAGGCTGCGTGATGTAACTAGAGTCAACTCGTATATTGAATGGCATTCTTTGGTGTTCCGCGACGAGTCTCGCTTCTGTTTGTGGCGGTCAGATGGAGGTCAACGTCCGTAGATAACTTAGTGAAAGGTTACAGGATGCGGCGATTCTCGAGACCAGTGTAATGACCCGCAGAATTACAGATCAATATCCTTAACATCTGTTTACTGCAAAACTCTTGAACACATTCTGAGATCAAATGTAATAAATTTCTTCGAGACAGTAAAGCTTCTGTCCACAAATCAGCTGGGATTTAGAAAGCATCTCTCGTATGAAACTCAGCTTGCCCTTTTCTCACATGAGAGTCGACAAAGCATGGATGAAGCGGAACAGTCAGATATCATATTCCTAGGTTTCCGGTAAGCGTTTGACACGGTGTCCCACTGCAATCTGTTGACGAAGGTCCGAGCATAAGGATTATTTTCTCAGATATGTGAGTGGCTCGAAGACTTCTTCAGTTATAGAACCCAGTGCGTTGTCCTCGACGTCGAGTGTTTATCAGAGACAAGCGTATCGTCAGGTGTGCGCCAAAGAAGCGTGATAGGATAAGTCTTACTCTCTATATACATAAATGTTCTCGAGGATAGGATGAAGAGCAACTTACGGCTGTTTGCTGATGATGCTGTGGTGTACGGGAAGTTGTCGTCGCTAGGTGACTGTAGGAGCATACAAGAAGACTTACACAGAATTTCTAGTTGGTGTGATGAATGTCAGCTTACTCTAAATGTAGAAAAATGTAAGTTAATGCGTCTGAGTAGGAAAAACTAACCTGTAACTTTCGAATACAGCATTAGTAATGTGGCGCTTGACACAGTCACGTAGATTAAATATCTAGGCGGGACGCTGCAAAGTGATATGAAATGGAATGATCACGTCAGGTTGGTAGTCCGCAAGGCGAATGTTCGACTTCGCTTTAAAGGGTGAATTTTGGGAAAGTCTAGCTCATCTATTCGTATAAAGGAGGCGGCGTATAGAACGGTAGTGTGTCCCATGCTTGAATACCGCTCGAGCGTTCTGGATCCCAACCAGGTCGGATTAAAGGAAGACATCGAAGCAGTTCAGAGGCATGCTACCGGTAGGTGCGATCAGTATGCAGCTATTACGGGAATGCTTCGTTGACTCAAATGGGAATCTCTGGGGGAAGACGACGCTCTTTTCTAGATGCACTATGGAGGAAATTTCGAGAACCGGCATTTGAGGCCGCCTGGAGACTGATTCTACCGCCACCAACGTGCATTTCGCGTACGGACCACGAAGATTCAACGGAAGATATTGGGGCTCGAAAGGAAGATTAAAGACAGTAGTTTTCCCCTCTCTCTATTTACGAGTGGGACAGGGAAGGAAATCACTAGTAGTGGTACAAGGAACCCTCCGCCGCACACTGCGCGTTCGCTTGCGGACTATGTACGTTGATGTAGATATATCTTCAGTTCCTGGAATCATAATGTGGGTACTTATCGGAAGTGACAATAACACTGATTAGGTTATCGTCGAAGGGAGGATGAATGCTCGCCAGCTTGTGGCAAGGATGCTAAGCACGGTTGTCATACTCTTCATGACTAGGGTATCAAATGGTATATTTCCATAGGATAACGCCAGATCCCACAATGCAATTGACGTTATAAACGCCTTCAAGTGCATACGGATCCTGGACTGCCGCGCCCATGTCCCCCAATTTTTCACCCATAGAGCACGCCTGTGACGCGATGGGAAGACGCATACTTTCAAACGAGCTTCCACAGCAGCCTTCATGATCTGATATAACGTGTTTTAGGCATGGCAAGTATTCCCCAAGAAGATATCCAGAGGCCACCTGCCTCCATATTACACCAAATACGAGAGTACATTCGTGCTCATGGGGGTCACTCCTCATACAGATGTTAACTATGGATATCATTTCCGAATGGAATGAAAGTTAAATTACTCAGTCCCCGCTATAGGTTGAAGATTTTCGGGGCTGCTGTTTCATACTATGCCACTTTCCAGTTCCGTTAGTATATAAAGAATCGCTTTCCGGTTTTACTGCTCAGAAAATTTTATTATAGCCTCCACAGTTGGAAACCGCTGCACTAGGTTGTTTGCACATGCAAGTGTGCCAAGGGTCGGGAAAGGGTACTGGCGTGTAAGTTTTGAGCGCAGGCAGCCCGGAGCTGGGAGGCGACAGGAAGTGGCGTGCCCCGTTACAGCCGCATCCGCAAGAACAAGCGCGCTCCCACGCCTCCTACCAGTATGTATTCCACAGTGAGGAAGGACAGGCTTCACGCTGACCGAATACATTGCATTCCATAAATCAAGGAAAAATAGCAAAACTGATGATAACTCGAAAAGTGATCAACATATACCATATTGGTTCTGTTCAGCATGACTGTGTGTGATGTATTTTAAGTCACAAAACAGCTTACTTTTCTCATCCTGTCCTCTTTTAGAGCAGTGGTTCCCATTCTGGGGTTAACTTCTCACTTTGTGTGTGTGTGTGGGGGGGGGGGGGGGTTAATAAATTTATCCGTACATTAAGAAGCGTGCTTTATTATCACTGTTTTGTTGGACCAATACTTACAATTACGTCTACGTCCATTCTTCGATATTCACAGTAGGTGCCTTAAGGCGTGTATCCACTAGCAAGTAACTTCCTGAAGTAAATTCTGCGTGTGATTGCAGAGAGTTTCACACGTGTTTCCACTTGAGTCGCATCATGAGACAGGCAAGAGGAAATTTACAAAGTCTACGTCTACATGGATACTCTGCAAATCAAACTTCAGTGGCTATTAGAGTGTTCATCGAACCACCTGCACAATAATTCTCTACTATTCCAATCTCTAACAGCGTACGGAAAGAACGAACACCTATGTATCCCCGTGCGAGCTCTGATTTCCTTTATTTTATAGTGATGATCGTTTCTTCCTATGTAGATCGGCATCAACAAAATATTTTCACATTCGGAGGAGAAAGTTTGCGCTTGAAATTTCGTGAGAGCAGTCCGCCGCATCGAAAAATGCCTTTGTTTTAATGATGTCCACCCAAAATCCTGTATTATGTCAGTGATACTCTCTTCACTATTTGTCGATAATACAAAACGTGCTGCTCTTTTCTGAACTCCAAAAGAGGATGGACAAGCGTAGCCCTAATCTAGGCAGTGTCTTTCGTAGATCTGCTGCATCTTTTAAGTGTTCTGCCAATGAAACGCTGTCTTTGGTTCACCTTCTACACAACATTTTCTACGTGGTCTTTACAATTTAAATTGTTCGTAACTGTAATTCCTAAGTATTTAGTTGAACTTACGGCCTTTAGATCTCACTAATTATCGTGTAACCGAAGTTTTGCTGATTCTTTTTAATACTCATGCGGATGATCTCGCACTTTTCATTATTTTGGGTCAATTATCAATTTTCAGACCATTTAGATTTTCTAAATCGTTTTGCAATTTGTTTTGCTCTTCTGATGACTTTATTAGACGATAAATGAGACCATCACCTTCAAAAAACCTATGATGGCTGATCGGAGTGTTTCCTAAATCGTTTATATAGATAAGGAACAGCAAAAGGCCTAGAACACTACCTTGGGGAACGACAAAAAATGGTTCAAATGGCTCTGAGCACTATGGGACTTAACATCTGAGGTCATCAGTCCCCTAGAACTTAGAACTACTTAAACCTAACTAACCTAAGGACATCATACACATTCATGCCCGAGGCAGGATTCGAACCTGCCACAGTAGCGGTGGCGCGGTTCCAGACTAAAGCACCTAGAACCGCTCGGCCACATCGGCTGGCGGAACGACAAAAATCACATTTTTTTTCGATGACTTTCCGTCAATTACTACGAGCTCAGACGATATTCCACAAGCACTAAAGTTGATTAGAAGCCGCCAAAAAATCAAAGCAGCTGCCACTGTTGTTGAAAACAAAGAGTTAAGAAAGTGGAAGTGTTTGGATAGAGAAATGTATACAGAAGCACGTATATGTAGTTTTTCAAGAAACAGTTTATTAATTTCTTGGCCATACTAAGTCCACAAATTGTGATTTTTTGTGTATATTTCGGCATCTGTTATCACGAAATCTGCCGCAATATCTTCTAGCGCGTCCTGTTTTTGTAACCCTGTCATTAAAAAACACTTGCTTCATGTCCTAAAATACAGAAAGCTCTCCACTATCTGAATTAATAGTTGCGCTATTTCGGAGCACATACGGATTTCTCACTCTCTCACATTTTCGTACCGGTATTGAACACACAAAACCTCTGCCAGTTTAAGAAAAACTCATAGCCGCTGGCAAGTTCGGCATGTAATTGCAGCAAGAAGCAAGAAACTACTTCCACTACCTTGCGCAATCTACTTCTGGAAGGTGACGAAACTTGTGGAAGTCGACTTGCCGCGGGTATTTCCACATCCAAGGACTTGCAGAGGTAGCTTCTACGAGTGACTTTCGGAAGATTACGCACGTCTCGGGGATGCTTTTGGTACCACTCTCTTTTCCCCCTTCCCTGTCCTATTCGCGAATGACGCGTAGGAATTATGGCTGTGGCCAAATCCCGGTATGAGCTTCAGTTTCTCTTATTTTCTCGTCGTAATAATTTCGTGAGACGCATGTGGCAGAAAGTAATTTATTGCTCGATCTTTCCAGGAATCTGTGCTTTCTGTATTTCAGTAGTAAACCTTTCCGTGGTGCACAACACCTCTATTGCACCGTCTGCCACTGCGTTGTGTTGAGCATATCCGACTAAACGATACCGTGACTAAACTCGCCACTTTTCTTTGGATCTTCTCTCTGTCTTCTATCAAACCAGCGTTGTAAGGGTTCCACACTGACGAACAAAAATGTGGAGTGCTGATAATATGCTACAGGCAGGTGTCCAAGCTCTGGTTACATAGAAATGATTTACTTTCCCAGCGAAACTTGTAGCGCTGCTGCAGGTTTACTGTAAATAAAAATATTTGGATTGCAACGTATTTCAGAAGCTTACTGCAAGATATGGAGACTCCAATTCATAACAAGAAACCTAAGGCACGGTCAATGGGCTTTATGAAAGCCACCAAGAAAAATAAATATCTCGGGGAGAAGGGAACAAATACGAAGATTCGCATGCATTAAATGTAGTGAATATCAAAGGTGACTTCACAAATAGCACACATAAAAATATTGAACTACCTCCTTGAGACATGTTGTTATTGTTGTTGTGGTCTTCAGTCCTTAGACTGGTTTGATGCAGCTCTCCATGCTACCGCATCCTGTGCAAGCTTCTTCATCACGAAGTGCCTACTGCAACCTACATCCTTCCTAATCTGCTTAGTCTATTCATCTCTTGGTCTCCCTCTATGATTTTTACCCTCCACGCTGCCCTCCAATACTAAAGTGATGATCCCTTGATGCCTCAGAACATGTTCTACGAACCGATCCCTTCTTCTAGTCAAGTTGTGCCACAAATCCCTCTTCTCCCCAATTCTGTTGAGTACCTCCTCATTAGTTATGTGATCTATCCATCTAATCTTCAGCATTCTTCTGTAGCACCACATTTCGAAAGCCTCTATTCTCTTCTTGTCTAAACTGTTTATCGTCCATGTTTCACTTCCATACATGGCTACACTCCATACAAATACTTTAAAAAAGGAATTCCTGACACTTAAATCTATACTCGACGTTAACAAATTTCTCTTCTTCAGAAACGCTTTTCTTGCCATTGCCAGTATCCTCCCTAATTCGACCATCATCAATTATTTAGATTCCCAAACAGCAAAACTCATTTACTACTTTAAGTGTCTCATTTCCTAATCTAATTCATCACCTCATTTAATTCGATTACATTTCATTATCTTCGTTTTGCTTTCGCTGATGTTTATGTTATGTCCTCCATTGAAGATACTGTCCATCCGTTCAATTGCTCTTCCAGGTCCTTTGCTGTCTCTGACAGAATTACAATGTCATCGGCAAACCTCATAGTTTTAAACCTCATAGTTTTAATTCCTACTCCAATTTTTCTTTTGTTTCTTTTACTGCTTGCTCAGTGTACAGATCGAATAACATCAGGGATAGGCTACAACCCTATCTCACTCCCTTCCCAGCCACTGCTTCTCTTTCATGCCCCTCGACTCTTATAACTGCCATATGGTTTCTATACAAATTGTAAATAGCCTTTCGCTCCCTGTATTTTACCCCTGCCACCTTTAGAATTTGAAAGAGAGTATTCCAGTCAACATTGTCAAAAGCTTTCTCTAAGTCTACAAATGCTAGAAACGTAGGTTTGCCTTTCCTTAATCTTTCTTCTAAGATAAGTCGTAAGGTCAGTGTTGCCTCACGTGTTCCAGTATTTCTACGGAATCCAAACTGATCTTCCCGGAGGTCGGCTTCTACTAGTTTTTCCATTCGTCTGTAAAGAATTCGTGTTAGTATTTTGCACCCGTGTCTTATTAAACTGATAGTTCGGTAATCTTCACACCTGTCAACACCTGCTGTCGTTGGGATTGGAATTATATCCTTTTTGAAGTCTGACCGTATTTCGCCTGTCTCGCACATCTTGTCAGCAGATGGCAGAGTTTCGTCAGGGCTGGCTGTCCCACGGCTATCAGTAGTTCTAATGGAATGTTGTCTACTACCGGGGCCTTGTTTCGACTCAGGTCTTTCAGTGCTCTGTCAAACTCTTCACGCACTATCATATCTCCCATTTCATCTTCATCGACGTCCTCTTCCATTTCCATAATACTGCCCTCAGTACATCGCCTCTATATACTCCTTCCACCTTTCTGCTTTCCCTTCTTTGCTTAGAACTGGGTTTACATCAGAGCTCTTGATATTCATACAAGTGGTTCTCTTTTCTCCAAAGGTCTCTTAAATTTTCCTTTAGGCAATATCTATCTTACCCATAGTGATATATGCCTCTACATCCTTACATTTATCCTCTAGCCGTCCTTGCTCAGCCATTTTGCACTTGCTGTCGATCTTATTTTTGAGACGTTTGTATTCCTTTTGGCCTGCTTCATTTACTGCATTTTTATAGTTTCTCCTTTCATCAATTAAATTCAAAATCGCTTCTGTTACCCAAGAATTTCTACTGGCCCTTGTCTTTTTACCTACTTGATACTCTGCTGCCTTCACTATTTCATCTCTCAAAGCTACCTATTCTTCTTCTTCTGTATTTGTTTCCCCCGTTCTTGTCAATCGTTCGCTAATGCTCTCTCTGAAACACTGTACACCCTCTGGTTCTTTCAGTTTGTCCAGGTCCCATCTCCTTAAATTCCTACCTTTTTGCAGTTTCTTCAGTTTTAGTCTACAGTTCATAACCAATAAATTGTGGTCAGAGTCCATATCCGCCCCTAGAAATGTCTTACAGTTTAAAATCTGGTTCTTAAATCTCTGTCTTACCATTATATAATGTATCTGAAACCTGCCAATGTCTCCAGGCCTGTTCCATGTATACAACCTTCTTTCATGACTCTTAAACCAAGCGTTAGCTGTGATTAAGTTGTGCTCTGTGCAAAATACTACTAGGCTGCTTCCTCTTCCATTCCTTACCCCCATTCCATATTCACCTACTACTTTTCCTTCTCTTCCTTTTCCTACTATCGAATTCCAGTCAACCATGACTATTAAATTTTCATCTCCCCTCACTATCTGAATTGTTTCTTTTATCTCATCATTCATTTCTTCAATCTCTTCATCATCTGGGGAGCTAGTTGGCATATAAACTTGTGCTACTGTGGTAGGCGTGGGCTTCATGTCTATCTTGGCTTTTAATAATGCGTTCACTTTGCTGTCCGCAGTTGCTTACCCGCGCTCCTATTTTTTTATTCATTATTAAGCGTACTGCTGCATTGCTCCTATTTGATTTTGTATTTATAACCCTGTATTCGCCTGACCAAAAGTCTTGTTCCTCCTGCCAGCGAACGTCACTAATTCCCACTATGTCTAACTTTAACCTACCCGCCCGATTTAGGGATCTTACGTTTCACACTCCGATCCGTAGAAAGCCAGTTTTCTTTCTCCTGATAACAATGTCCTCCTGAGGAGTCCCCGTCCGGAGATCCGAATGTTGGGCTATTTTACCTCCGGAATATTTTACCTAAGAGGACGCCATCATCATTTAACCATACAGTAAAGCTGCATGCCATCGGGAAAAATTACCGCTGTAGTTTCCCCTTGCTTTCAGCCGTTCGCAGTACCAGCACAGCCAAGTCCGTTTTGGTTAATGTTACAAGGCCAGATCAGTCAATCAGCCAGACTGTTGCCCCTGCAACTACTGAAAAGGCTGCTGCCCCTCTTCAGAAACTACACGTTTGTCTGGCCTCTCAACAGATACCCCTCCTTTGTGGTTGCACCTTCGGTACGGCTATCTGAATCGCTGAGACACGCAAGCCTCCCCACTAATGGCAAGGTCCATGGCTCATGGGGGGAGGCCTTGAGACATAAAGACTACATTATAGAGAAGACGTCAGTGATGCGACGATTAACAAGCACCTAAATGCAATAAAGGGAAATATTATGGACAAATACGACCAGACTTATCATCGAAGGTCCGAGAATACGGACAAAGTTCCCAGATATGTAAATGGCGCGAAGATTTCTTGAGGAATAGAATCCAGTACATTGCCTTGGACAGCGAGTGATCATCAGAAACAAGGGTACCGTCAGGAGTGCCCCTCAGGAAGTGTGATAAGGCCGCTCTTGTTCTCAGTATGTATACATACACAGTCTGACTGAGAGGGTGAGCAGCGGTCTGTGACCTTTTGCTACGTTGGGGAAGCGTCACCTCTGAGTACTGTAGGATCTTACAGGATGACTTGGTGGTATTTCTGTTTGATATGATGAATGGCAGTTTGCTCTATATGTAGAAAAGTGTAAGTTGTTGCAGATGAGTAGGGAAAACGACTTTGTAATGTTCGAATGCAGTATTGGTGGTGTGCCGCTTGGCACAGTCACGTCGATTAGAGGCGACGTTGCAAAGCGACAGGCAATGGAATAAGCATATAAAGTCGGTGGTAGGGAAGACGAATCGTAGATTTCAGTTTATTGGGAGAATTACAGGGAAGTGTTACTCATCGACAAAGGACGCGATTCGAGTGTTTGTAATCCCGAACAGGTCGGATTAAAAAAAGACATTGAAAGAATTCGGAGATGTGCTGTTGGATTTGTTACCTGCAGGTTCGATCAGCACGCGAGTATTACGGAGATGTCTCGTGAACTGAAATGGAAATTCCTGGAAGGAAGATGACGTTCTTTTCGAGGATCACTGTTGAGGAAATTTAGGTAATCGGCATTTGTGGCTGACTGCAAAATGATTTTGCTGCTGCCAGCGTAAATTTCGCGTAACGATCGCGAAGATAAAATAAGAGAAATTTGGGCTCGCACGGAGGCATTTAGACAGTCGTTTTCCCTGGACCCATTTGCGAGTGGAACAGGAAGTGCTGTGAGGTACGCTTCGCATGCACCATATGGTGGCTTGTGGGTTATGTCTGTAGACACAGATGTAGATGTAGAAACCTTGGATCATTAAGTTCTAGCTAGTAAAAAATTTATAACTTCCATAATCAGCATGAAATTTAATAGTGGGCCGCCCTTCAACGTCTCCCATTGAATAAATGTATAAAATAATGTGCTACACGGGACATAAATAACATTTTCTTCGCATGTAGGCTGCATGTACACCAACGAATGGAGTTCTTACACCATTTACTGGAATATTATCGACCGACACCTACTAATGTGTTAATCCTCCTTCGTTAAAATGATATATTAATCTCAAACGCATTAATATAGTTTTTAAACAATGCAGCTTTACCCCGTCAAATTCTATACAGTCAGTAAAGAACTAAGGTAGCGATGTGAGCCTACAGGTCAAAAGTCGACATTTAAAAGTAGTACTGTCGCCCTCGAAGTGCTCAGAGACGACGTAGAAGCTCCAAGTAACGAAACACATATCGTAGTTCACCTGTGGCACTATTGCAAAGCAGCTATTGCTACATTCAGCTTAAGTAACTCAGGAAAGCCACGGAAAACCAAAATCTGTATTGCTAGACCGAGCTCCGAAGCCCGATCCTTCGCAATACGAATCCAGTGGCTCCATCACTTAGCAACCTCGCCCATTCCGAGAACTCGAAATGTATCACAGTTAACGAATGCAAAAGAATTAATTTTTGTTAATAGTAGTTGTTATCTGAATTAAAACAGATTGATATTGAAAACTGCCAACGGCGTTGCCGCAGTGGTAACACCGGTTCCCGTCAGATCACCGAAGTTAAGCGCTGTCGGGCTGGGCTAGCACTTGGATGGATGACCATCCAGTCTGCCGAGTGCTGTTGGCAAGCGGGGGGTACCCAGCCATTGTGAGGCAAACTGAGAAGCTACTTGATTGAGAAGTAGCGGCTCCTCCGAGCTCTCAGACTGACATACGGCCGGGAGAGCGGTGTGCTGACCACATATCCCTCCATATCCGCATCCAGTGACGCTTGTGGGCTGAGGATGACACGGCGGCCGGTCGGTACCGTTGGGTCTTTCAAGGCCTGTTCGGGTGGAATTTTTTATATTGGAAATTGTTATGAGTCGCGTGTACTGAAACTTAGACATAGCATAGATCATATGAAACAGCTTGGACAAAACATAAAACCGTAGTTCAAAACAAAGAATTAATGTTCAAACTTATAACATAAACTACACAAAAAGGTTTGCACCGTCCTGATGTGTGTGGTTTTTGATCGGAAGTCCCCTCATCGAATACTGTTTTGAACACGGGAAATCACAGCGCACAGCCACCTGTGTGATGCAGGTAAAACTAAACCAGCGCTCTCCGTGCAGCTCAGTAGAGCGCGCTGTGTCCTCAGGCGTGACCGGGAAGCGTTACGGAGATGCTCAATAAACGCCAGTGGCAGAAGCTACAAGAGAAGCGTTGTGATTCGCGGAGATAGGTCACCTGTTGTAATTCAGAAAGCGTACGTTCCAAGAAGAGTCAGACGACGTATAGGGTGTCCCAGGGAGAATGGTCAATATTCGGGGATACGACAGGAACGATCATTTGAAGCAAAAATCTTCACATGCACATATACCATATCCCGAATGGTTTCAGAGATAGAACACATTTAATTTACATTGTTATTTATTTTCCGTACTATCCAATACACTGTCTGGTTTACACATGTGCAGTTGTACAACAATTAGTAAACATTATTTATCGACACGCTGTACGTGAAATGCGTATAAGTTTTCGGCATGTAATGTTCACCATACAAATGTTAGTGGGACAATAATACGTGCATTACACATGTTATTGATCTACACGTTCAGAGGAAAAATGGGAACTTGGAAGAATACCTGTTTCCCTCAACATGCTGAAAACTCTGGTGAACACTCTACGATAAGGAACTCGGCTTTTCGGAAAGCGCCGGCGGTATTTTTCGACAAAAGCAAGAACACTACCATCGCTGAATGTGTAAACGTACGCCATATATGAATATTTTTCACTAGTGTAGATGAGTGTCATTTTAGTCAGCGCATGTACAAACACAGTTAACCGTTTATTCTCACTGATACACTCATAAACCCTCACAACACGCCATGGACAACAGCGCGTTCAACGGGCTAGTTAAATAGCGGAAAGACATCCCAAGCAAAGAGGTAGGTTGGGCTAGAATGAAACGTCAAAGAGATTGGATGGGTAAGACACATAACGTGCGCGCCACTAGCCCAAAAACAAATGTACATTAAGTGTGTTCTACGTCGGTAACCCTCGGAACAGGGCATATGTCCATATGCAGTTGTTTGCTTCAAATGAGCGTTCCTGCTATATCCCAAAATATTGACCGTTCCTCCTGGGAGACTTCCTTCCACAAACGCCTCGCGAAATGAGCACAAGTAAAAACATCTGAGATATTAGAAATGGCGACAATCGTTCTTCCCACGCAACTTTCACGAATGGAACAGGGATGAGGGAAAACTTAATGGTACCAGAAGTATTCTCCGTCACGCACTGTAAGGTAGCTTGCGGCATATAGATGTGCTGTATCAGTGTGATTCCGATGCTAAATAATACTGCACTCATGATGTTTCTAACACAAAAGCTACTTGCGGTTGGTTATGAAATCAAAGAACGACAGAGGTCTGCGCTAACGAAATCCACCTGGAATCATGGTGGGTGCCTCTGGTTAGGCAGCATCAAGTAGGGAGAAACTGAGGCAGCACAACGTTGTGCAACGTTTTGCGGGCGTTGCAGAGCCCAGCTGAGATATTCTGGCTGCCACAATTTCCGGAATGATGATAACGAGATACGTATGTAGCCGTCTGGATTGTATTTCAAATGATTACGTTATATTGAGTGAGGTTGGCGTAATGGCTAAAGCACTGGACTTGTACTCGGGAGAACGGCGGTTGAAATACACCACAAGCTGTGCGTACTGTAGCGTTACAAAAGTGAACGCGAGCGCCGCGCGCAGAAATGTCGGTACAAAATGCGAGGCAAAGGACGCTGTGGTCTAAGGTTGCGGGTACGGTAGCACCAACGTCGAGACATTCAGTCGAGTACTGACAACGACCGAAGACACCAGAGCTTTTCAAATAAGTACACCAGTACACGCGCGATCTCGGTGCAACAGACCTCAACACCCGAACGTACGGACTTCGGACGACGGTTGGCGGAATTCATATCAGTTTGTTTTCTTTGATCTGATCGGGCGACGATCCCACAAGCAAAACTTGGATTGTGAGAAATTCTGAAGTTAAGTGCTAGAAAGAAGGATTTTGTGACGCCCTGAGGATGAGAAATTTTATTATATTAATGTTTTGGTACTTGACTTATTGTCATTCAACTAGGATCAGAAATATAATAACCGGGGTACGTCTCGGAATCTACGGTCTGAAATACCTACTTTATTGGAAACCAAAACTTTTGAACAACCTAAAAATTTAATAATAATTAATTGAACGTCACATTATATTACATCATGTATGTTCTGCGGCTGTTTACCATTGTTCAGCGCTTTAGGTATTCTGAGAATTTTATTCAAAAATTTATGTTTGTTTATCACACATATGCTGAATGACACTCATTGAAGGTTAATTGACATATACCTGTTTTGCTGAATTTATTTGAAGTTACGCGGAGTGTTTGTAATCTTGTTTTTCATTAACATCACGTATTATCTTGAGTATGTGCGGACTGTTTGTAATCTTGTTTTTCATTAACATTACGTATTATCTTGAGTATGTAACAGAACGTTTCTCTCTTCACCTCATATACTCGTAAAATTTGTCTGATTATTCTAATAACTGAGAAAACAGTGTACTGTTAGTACAGCTACAAAATAGTGTAGCTACTAGTGTGTAGTTTTTCGAGATATTTATAGGTTAGGCTAGAGCCTAACCTCCTCGACAGAATCAATTCTAACCTCCTTGATCCCGACGAAAACTGACGAAGAAGATCGGATGCACTGTGTCCATGCTGTCGGTCGATATTATCGGGCGACCTCTGGCGACGATATCTGGATTCCGTTGTCGAGGCCACTGTGAGCGGAGCCGAAGAGGACGGGAGAAGTCAGGGGCTTCATTACAACGAGATGATGGAACAGACGGCTATGAAAGGTCAGGAAGTGGTGAGGAACCGAGTTATTACTGGTACGTATTCGGCCTAATTTAGGTAGACATCAGTCAGAGCGGATGCCTCATGTTTGCAGAAAACACGAATCTAATAGTCAGACGTTAAAAACCTTTCTGCCATATTCAACCCATATAGCTCAAAAGACATATATCTTACAGACCAGGCAATCATCATAGGTCATACCACTCGCTCCATCCGGCTCCTTGATTTTTCCTTTACCATCTGCACCTGCCCTGTCTGCCTCTCCCCCCCCCCCCCCCCCCCCGCCCAATTCACCTACCTTGGCCTCACCATTGACCGTCACCTCATCTGGATCCCTCATCTCAGCTCTATCCAATCCAAAGCCCACAACTGCCTCTGACTCCCTAAACTCCTCTGTGACCGGACATGGTGGTTGAACCCCTCTACCATCCTCCACACCTACAAATCCTTAATCCATCCCATCCTCTGTTATGCAAGTCCCACCTGGATATCCACCCCCACCAAATTCTATAAGTCCCTCGAGATCCTCGAGCACCATGCACTCCGCCTCGCCTTCTGTATAAGCCTCCCGTCCCCCATGCAGATCCTGTATGACCTGATTCCTTTCCCCCACCTGCTCCTTTTCCTAGACTGTATCCGCATCCTCTACACCTTCCGCCACCTTGATTCCCTTCAGTCCGTGGTTGCTCCTCTCCTCTCAAATCCCTGCCGACTGCCGCGCCTTCGCCGTTGTGTCCCCCCTACCCTCCACCTTTACACTCTTCTCTACAGCCAGAACTTCCGTGTAGGCGAATTTTGCTACGTGGTCTGCCTCACACAGTGCGTGCTCTCTTTTCCCAAGGTGGCCTCTAGAAACTCCCCCTCCCGGATGAAGCCCTCTCTCCCTCCATTTATCCCTCCTGTCAACTCTGATCCTCACCTCCCCCTCCCCCCCTCTGTCCTTTTCCTTGACTCCCTCTCTCCCCTTCCATCCTGTTCTTCCTCACCTATCCTCTCTCTGATCCCGTTCTCACCCCCGAGTCCTTTTGCTTTCCCATCCACTGCCTTCCCCACTCCTTCTCGCATCCACTCTGGCCCCTTTTTTTCTATTTCCTCTTCCTCCATCGGCTCCTCCCCCCTTTTTCCCCCTCATCAGTCCGGGTCCTCCCCCCCCCCCCCCCGCCCACACCTTCCACCTGCCACCTGCCACCTGTCGCCTATAGTGCTGTTTTCAGTGAATGTTCAGTGTTGTGCATCCTCTGTCAGTGTTGCGAACAGCCACAATACTGTCGCTAGTTGTGCTTTTTATCTCGTGCAAACAGACACCAGACTATCGCCGAGTTTTTTAATTGTGCCTGTCTACTTACTGTGTGTCTTCATCCACATCGTCAACACCGTTTTTTTATATTTTAAATTCCGCAGCTTTCCTCCATTTTACTGTTATTAACAAAGTCGCCGTTTTATCGCCTTTTTTATATTGTTTGTTATCTTAACATTGTTTGTCTGACTCTTCTCTCGGCTGTAGAGCAGCGTATTAAGCTGCTGTCAGCCCCCCCCCCCCTTATGGGTGGGGGGTGGGGGGAAATCGAAAAACAATAAAGGAAAAAAAGATACCTTACAGACGAGTACAGCGATATAAATCACTTAATTGTATAATAAAAACAATGGAAGCTAAAGTGTATCCAATCAGACAGACAGCAGTCAATAAGTTATTACGGTCAACAGCCGCTAAATATCTAAAGCTACAAATCATTGCTATATCTTAAATTGAAGGTCTCAGTAAAAGCTATTATGTATGCAAGTATCAAATCAGTCAATCTGACGATCTGGCCATACAAGCTGGAATAGTATGAGAAAAAGAACTTAAACACACCAATGATGTGAAATACACCAATAAACGTATCAAGCAACCAGCACAGCTTACCCTGGCCTGATCTGAACTTATGACGTCACTAAATTGTAAATTTGTGGTAAGGTCTTATGGGACCAAACTGCTGAGGTCATCGACCCCTAAGCTTACACACTACTTAATCTAACTTAAACTAACTTACGCTAAGGACGACACACACACACCCATGCCCGAGGGAGGACTCGAACCTCCGACGGGGGAAGCCGCGCGGACCGTGAAGAGACGCCCAAGACCGCTCGGCTACCCCGCGCGGCTATAGTCACTAAATTGTAAGGCATTAATTTAGTTAGATAAAGTTTCTATATTATTAAAAATACATATAATTATTCGACAACTGATACAAGACTGTACAAGAGACAATCAAACGACCGGTACCACCAGATAGCTTGTTGTAAGACCATATCGGAACATACTCCATTTGCATCAGTAGCATGATTTCAGCAATGGTTTTTATTGCTTAATTCAGATCAGTGTTACTAAAAGAGATGCTTATTTGCATTTTCGTCAAGTATAATGGTATTAATGTATTAACGAACGCAATTAGTTGATATACTATATCAAGGTGGATACACTGATATGCATGGGACAACCGCATGACTAATATAATCTGAATTATGGCCATTATTAAAATGCTTCTTTTTGAAAACCAGGAGTGAGATTATAAAAGGCCTGGTGTCCAGTGGACAGTCGCTCATGTGTAGTCATAGGTGACGGAACGGCAGCACTTTGTTCAGCGATCTGTACTCAAATTCCAGGCGATGGTATTCTACACTGCTAAGGATAATAGAAAGTACGAGGGGCGTTCGATAAGTAATGCAACACATTTTTTCTGAAAGCAGTTTAGTTTTTCAGGATTCCAATACTTCACATTATTCCCCAAACTTTTCGCCACAAGGCCGGCCGGTGTGGCCGAGCGGTTCTAGGCGCTACAGTCTGGAACCGCGCGACCGCTACGGTCGCAGGTTCGAATCCTGCCTCGGGCATGGATGTGTGATGTCCTTAGGTTAGTTAGGTTTAAGTAGTTCTAAGTTCTAGGGGACTGATGACCTCAGAAATTAAGTCCCATAGTGGTCAGAGCCATCTGACCCAATTTTTTGGCCACAAAACCCTATTTTTCAATATAATCTCCGTCCAATGCAACGGCGTTACGCCACCTTACTGGGAGGGCCAGTATGCCCGCATACTACTCGTCGACATCGGAGCCAACGTCTTGCTGCATCAGTAACTTCCCCATCATCCACGTACTGCTTCCCGCAGAGTGAATCCTGCGTTGGGCCAAACAGATGGAAGTCGGAAGGTGCGAGATTCAGGCTGTAGGGTAGATGTGGAAGAACAGCCCATTGAAGTTCTGTGAGCTCCTCTCGGGAGCGCAGAATTGTGTGAGGCCTTGCTTTGTCATGGAGAAGGGGAAATTCGGTTTAATTTTTATGACGACGAACACGCTGAAGTCGTTCATTCAGTTTCCTGAAGGTAGCACCACATACTTCTGAGCTGATCGTTGCACAATGAGAGAAGACATCAAACAGAATAGCCCCTTCAGAGCCCCAGAAGATCGTCGCCATGACTTTACCGGCTGAGGGTGAAGCGTGGAGCTTTCTCTTCGGAGGAGAGGTGGTGTGGCGACACTCTTTGAACTGCCATATTGTTTCTGATTCGAAAGAATGAACTCATGTTTCATCGCCTGCGTAGCTGTTCAAAAAAGAAAAAAAAGATATGTCACACTCATCGTCGTAACTCCCAAGCAATTCCGCACAAATCGTCCTTTGTTGCTCTTTATGATCTTTTGTTAAGCGGCGAGGAACCCAGCGGGTACACAGCTATGTGGACCCCAATTGTTGGACGAGTGTGTCAGCACTACCAACAGAGACGTCCAGTTATGCAGTGATGTGTTGGAATGTGATCCATCAGTCACCTCGAATGAGAGTGTCCGCACGTTTCAACATGGCCGGCCACCACGCGGGAGATCGGTCAGGTTTACGAGACCTTGTTGAGATGATGACAGACGCCTCTCCCAACGACTCACCGTGCTTTCGTTCACAGTCAGGTCTCCACAGACATTCTGCAGGTCATATGAATATCTGCGATGCTCTGGTCTTCCGCTAAAAGAAAACTCAATGACAGCACTACGCTTGGAACTCACTTCCGTTACAGACGCCATTTTGAGGGCTACGTATAGCGCCGTCACCTGTCGGAACTTAAGAAACTATGGTGGCTGTAGCGGGAGTATTCCACGACGCCCCACAACAAACTCCTCATTTTTTCAACAGAAATTGGCAGAGAATAAACGTGTTGAATTACTTATTGAACACCCACGGAATATTTTCTGTCAACAGAATTTAGAGACTTAGGGTTGATCATCTGAGTGCAGGCTCACCCTGTTGCTTTGAATGACAACTTTTAATTTAACTTGGAGATGTGTTCGATTCACATTCTGTGTTTTTATAATCTGGATTAGTTTGGAGCAGGCTTCAATTAGTGAATGTCGGAATGTAGTCGATATTAGGATATAACGGTGCAGAAAATCTTATAGTTTGTAAAATCGCATCATTTAATAATGATAATATTTGACGGAATATACCACTGTCTGTAAATTTTAGTTGTTGCATTCCAGTGCTTTACTTAAATATTACAGAAGTTTTGTGCGAACTCACAGCTAAACATCATGTTATGGAACCACACTGAAAGCTGTTCATTAGGAAAGTCTTTCATATCCTTTATCTTTACGTAATTTATGAGTAGCTGGCGAGGTGCAAATACACTCTATGCACAGATATCGTCTGCTGGGAATGCTCGTCTTTGGCTACATAGAGCAAGCACACATACAGGGTGTTACAGAAAGGTACGGCCAAACTTTCAGGAAACATTCCTCACACACAAATAAAGAAAATATGTTATGTGGACATGTGTCCGGAAACGCTTGATTTCCATGTTAGAGCTCATTTTAGTTTCGTTCTTCCACCTACGCTCAATGGAGCACGTAATCATGATTTCATACGGGATACTCTACCTGTGCTGCTAGAACATGTGCTTTTACAAGTACGACACAACACGTGGTTCATGCACGATGGAGCTCCTGCACATTTCAGTCGAAGTGTTCGTACGCTTCTCAACAACAGATTCGGTGACCGATGGCTTGGTAGAGGCGGACCAATTCCATGGCCTCCACGCTCTCCTGACCTCAACCCTCTCGACTTTCATTTATGGGGGCATTTGAAAGCTCTTGTCTACGCAACCCCGGTACCAAATGTAGAGACTCTTCGTGCTCGTATTGTGGACGGCTGTGATACAATACGCCATTCTCCGGTGCTGCATCAGCGCATCAGGGATTCCATGCGACGGAGGGTGGATGCATGTATCCTCGCTAATGGAGGACATTTTGAAGATTTCCTGTAACAAAGTGTTTGAAGTCACGCTAGTACGTTCTGTTGATGTGTGTTTCCATTCCATGATTAATATGATTTGAAGAGAAGTAATAAAATGAGCTCTAACATGGAAAATAAGCGTTTCCGGGCACATGTCCACATAACATATTTTCTTTCTCTGTGTGTGAGGAATGTTTCCTGAAAGTTTGGCCGTACCTTTTTGTAACACCCTGTATATGCTATACTTTGGAGGTGCTAGCTGATTGGCCAATTCGGTATCGCGGCAGTTGAGACTTGAGCTAGTGTGCCCACGTGGGCTGAGAGACAAAGACTTAGGTCACCGGGACTAATGAGTCTAGATGTATTGCGTGAACTCTGCTTGCAGTTTCATGGCTCTCTTGGTTCAAATTCGATGACTTTGTCTATTGTTTGATTTCCAGGACCATTTTTACGCTGCAACCTGCGTGGGTTTGTGATGAGAACGCTGGGTGCTCGTGAGCTATGGACCAATACTCTACTTAATTTTTAGATTTGTAGATGTGACGAACAAGGCTAAAGGAATTAGGACTCGGACGGAGACGGATAGATAGTCGTTTCTCCCTCGCTCCATTTGCGAGTGATGTAGGGAAGGAAATGAGTAGAAGTGGTACATTGTAACCTACACTCTACCCCATACGGTGGCCTGTGTAGTATGTATGCAGAAGTAGATGTTGTTCAGACCAGGAGACTTTGTTCCATGTTTAAGGATCGATGTCAGTCTTTCATTGAATTATCCGCGAATACAACTCATGGCTCACGTTACTATTCCACTTATTTAGTATTGCTGTGGTGATTAGGAACTACATGTGGTTCCTTTTGTTCTGACTTGCTGATTTACGGTCATTGTATTCTGTGTGGTCCCATGGAGGCCTCCTGTAATTTCCCTGCTGATCTTTCGGTTGATTTTCTTGATTAATAATCAAGAATGATTCCTATTTATCTTTAACCATATCCAATTGCAGAACCATTCACAGTTTATCATACTTTCTTTGTCATCTCCCACGTGTTCATTTGGTTCAAATGGCTCTGAGCACTATGGGACTTAACATCTGAGATCATGAGTCCCATAGAACGTAGAACTACTTTAACCCAACTAACCTAAGGACATCACACACATACATGCCCGAGACATGAATCGAACCTGCGACCGTAGCAGTCGCGGGACCGGACTGAAGCGTCTAGAACCACTCGGTCACCGCAGCCGGCTGGTGTTCATTTGTCCTTTGTCTAAACTCATAAGTGAACCTAACTGCGTACGTTCTGCCTTCAGTGGAATGAAGTGATTGTATGGCATTTATTGGCCGGAATATCCCCTTCGGGGTTCGGCCGCCGTATTGGAAGTCTTTTTTAGTTGACGTCACTTCAGTGGAATCGTTGTTTATACAACTTACCATCGGTAGATTATTCAATTATTTCTTTGTAGGCATACACTGAGGTGGCAAATAGCTTGGGATAGTGACATGCACATATACAGTGCAGTAATATCACGTACACAATGTATAAAAGGGCAGTGCATTGGCGGAGCTGTAATTGTACTCAGGTGATTCTTGTGAAAAGGTTTCCGAGGTGATAGTGGTCACACGACGGAAATTAATAGACACTGAAAGCGGAATGTATGTTGGAGTTAGATGAATGGGACATCTCATTTCGAAAATCGTTACGGATTCAATATTCCGAGATCCACAGCGTCAAGAGTATCCGAGAATACCAAATTTCAGGCATTACCTCTCACCATCGATAACACCGTGGGTGGCAGCCTTCACTTAATGACCGAGGGCAGTAACGTTTGCGTAGAGTTGTCAGTGCTAACAGACAAGCAACACTGCTTGAAATATCCACAGAAATCAGTGTGGGACGTACGAAGAACATATTCGTTAGGGCATTGTGGCGAAATATGGCGTTAATGGACTATGGCAGCAAACAACAGACGCAAGTGCCTTTGCTAACAGCACGACATCGCCTGCTGCGACTCTCCTGGGCTCGTGACCGTATGGATTGGACCCTAGGCGACTGGAAAACCGTGGTCTAGTCTGATGATTCCCGAGTTCACTTGGTAAGAGCAGATGGTAGGGTTCGAATGTGGGGCAGACCCCACGAAGCCATGGATCCAAGTTGTCAACAAAGCATTGTCCAAGCTGGTGCTGGCTCCATTATGGAGTAAACTGTGTTTACATGGAATGGTGTGAGTCCTCTGCTCCAACTGAACCGATCACTTACCGGGAATGGTTATGTTCGGCTACTTGGAGACCATTTGCAGCCATTCACGGACTTCATGTTATCGATGACACGGCGTGAGGTCACTGGGCTACAGTTGTTCACGATTGGTTTGAATAACATTGTGGCCAGTTCGAGCGAATGATTTTGACACCCAGATCGCCCGACATAAATCCTGTCGAACATTTGTTGAGAGGCCAGAGCGTGCACAAACTTCAGCACCGGCAACACTTTCGCCATTACGAACGGTTATAGAGGCAGCATAGCTTAATATTTCCGCAGAGAACTTCCAACGGCTTGCTGAGTCCACGCCACGTCGATTTGCTGCACTACACCAGGGAAAAGGACGTCTGCTACGATATTAGGAGGCATCCCATCACTTTTGTCACCTCAGTGAATTACAGCATGGATAAAGTAGGTCTGAGCTGCAGAGAACTTCGAGACAGGCGCTGACCCTGAATACATTGGGAATGACTAATGTGATTAATGCTACTTGTGAACAGGGTTCGTTGATATATCTTGGAGTCTATATCTCCATTGTATGCAAGCTCCTTATAAGAAAGGATACTATACACTTTCATGTAGTGTGAGTAAGCTATGAATACGTTGGACGTAATTGTGTATTGCTTAAACGCATGTTCAATATGACTTACATTTACCGTTGCTTTATGTACGTTTTTCTCCTCCGAATATCTCATAAAAAGAAGTCAAGTCGTATTAATATTCATGTATGGGTCAAAATCGTGTATACGAGGGGGAATATTTTCAGGGCATTGATACAGAAGTCACATCGTTCATGTACTTAGATTAAATTAAAAAGGTGGAGGAGGCTCACGTCTGGTTCACCCTGGCAGGAATTTGATAATTGTTTTTCTGATTATTTATGTGTCAGAAGAAAATTCAATTTAATTCTTGTTCTGTAATCATTTTGTGTTGTCTCCTGTGAAGTGTCCAATTGAAACATATGCTCAAAACAGCTGGATGGTAATTTGCTATTGCTGAGTCTGTTCAGTGCATCCCTGCTCTTCCCCCTCCTCCCCATTCCCCGCCCCCGACTACCACAAAATAACGAGGCCAAGTAACATTTTTAGGACGTGTGTAAACTCGTAACACGTAGCGTTTCCATGGATTCCCTAAATAGCTTAAGGTAAATATCGGAATTATTCCTATGAAAAGGATATTGCCGTTTCCATTCCCCATCCATGTCTGATCCGAACTTGGGTTCCATGTGCACTGATCTTGTTGTCGACGGGACACTAAACCATAGTCTCCATTCTTTTTTCCAAGTGATCAGTGTTCCAGTGCCAGCACAACTCAATTCTTTTTTCCGAATTAGAATCTAAATGCCACCCTCCTTCTGTAAATGGCTGTATGGCTTCTTTCGTGAGGGTTTCCTTTTGCCTTCTTTAGGTGTTACAGTAGCTGCGTCTGTAATTGTTCTACTACCAATAGTACACTACTGGCCATTAAAATTGCTACACCACGAAGATGACGTGCTACAGACGCGAAATTTAACCGACAGGAAGAAGATGCTGTGATATGCAAATGATTAGCTTTTCAGAGAATACACACAAGGTTGGCGCCGGTGGCGACACCTACAACGTGCTGACATGAGGAAAGTTTCCAACCGATTTCGCATACACAAACAGCAGGTAACCGGCGTGTTGACTGGTGAAACGTTGTTGTGATGCCACGTGTAAGAAGGAGAAATGCGTACAATCATGTTTCCGCCTATGATAAAGGTCGGATTGTAGCCTATCGCGATTGCGGTTTATCGTATCGCGACATTGCTGCTCGCGTTGGTCGAATCAAATGACTGTTAGCAGAATATGGAATCGGTGGGTTCAGGAGGGTAATACGGAACGACGTGCTGGATCCCAACGGCCTCGTATGACTAGCAGTTGAGATGACAGGCATCTTATCCGCATGGCTGTAACGGATCGTGCAGCCACGTCTCGATCCCTGAGTCTACATTTGGGGACGTTTGCAAGACAACAACCATCTGCACGAACAGTTCGACGACGTTTGCAGCAGCATGGCCTATCAGCGCGGAGACCATGGCTGTGGTTACCCCTGACGCTGCTTAACAGACAGGAGCGCGTGCGATGGTGTACTCAACGACGAACCTGGGTGCACGAATGGCAAAACGTCATTTTTTCGGATGAATCCAAGTTCTGTTTACAGCATCATGATGGTCGCTTCCGTGTTTGGTGACATCGCGGTGAACGCACATTGGAAGTGTGTATTCGTCATCGCCATACTGGCGTATCACCCGGCGTGATGGTAATGGGGTGCCATTGGTTACACGTCTCGGTCACCTCTTGTTCGCATTGACGGCACTTTGAGCAGTGAACGTTACATTTCAGATGTGTTACGACCCGTGGCTCTACCCTTCATTCGATCCCTGCGAAATTCTACGTTTCAGCAGGATAATGCACGACCGCATGTTGCAGGTCCTGTACGGGCCTTTCTGGATACAGAAAACGTTCGACTGCTGACCTGGCCAGCACATTCTCCAGAACTCTCACCAATCGAAAACGTCTGGTCAATGGTGGCCGAGCAACTGGCTCGTCACAATACGCCAGTCACTACTCTTGATGAACTGTGGTATCGTGTTGAAGCTGAATGGGCAGCTGTACCTGTACACGCCATTCAAGCTCTGTTTGACTCAATGCCCAGGCGTATCAAGGCCGTTATTACGACCAGAGGTGATTGTTCTGGGTACTGATTTCTCAGGATCTATGCAGCCAAATTGGGTGAAAATGTAATCACATGTCAGTTGTAGTATAATATATTTGTCCAATGAATACCCGTTTATCATCTACATTTCTTCTTGGCGTAGCAATTTTAATGGCCAGTAGTGTAGTTTGAAAATGTCTATTATTTTGTGAAGATTAGTTTGGAGGCAGTCATCACCGTTAAAATAAAATGTAGTAACATAATTTGATGTATATGTGAGTATGCATTTCGTGTGCTGGTGTTATAGTGCTGGAGGGAGGAGAATAACTTCAGAAAGAAAAAAGGCAAGCACACATCTATTGCAACAATAACACACACTGCCACTAAAGAAGCTTCAAATAAGAGACGAAGCGCCTACTGTAAAAGATAACTCATATTTGTCCACAAAGACATTAGGGTTATTATTTCGTTTCCTTCTACAACTCCGCCATTTAAGTCCTTAAGGAAAAAAGAACTTGTTGTTTTCAACCACTACACTCCCATCTAAAGTAATGTGCTTTAATCAAATTTACTACCCCTTAAAATGATTTTCTTTTTCAGAACTCTACACCATCTCATTCGAAGATTCATCTAAATCCATACCTATACTCGGCATGCCACATTACGATGTTTTGCGGGTGGTAATTCGTCCCCCCCCCCCTTCCTCTCTTTCTTTGTTCCGTTACTGAACTCGCGGTAGCGTTCTCGCTTCCCGAGCACGGGGTCCCGGGTTCGATTCCCGGCGGGGTCAGGGATTTTCACCTGCCTCGAGATGACTGGGTGTTTGTGTTGTCCTCATCATTTCATCATCATCCAGGAAAGTGGCGAAATTGGACTGAGCAAAGATTGGGAAATTGTACGGGCGCTGATAACCACGCAGTTGAGCGCCCCACAAACCAAACATCATCATCATCATCATCCGTTACTGAATAGAGCCTGGGAAGAACCCCTGTATGAGCTCTATTTTCACTGACTTTCTCGTTGTGGTCATTCCGCGAGACATACTTGGGAGGAAGTAATATGTGGCCCGATTCTTCTTGCAACGAGCTTTCTTGTAATGTCAACAGTGAACTGTTTGGTGCACAAGGCCTCTCTTTACTGTCTGTCATTGGAATTCGTTTAGCACTCCGTAACGCTCCGCACCGACTAAACGGGAATGACATGTATCGCTCTTCGTTTGATATTTTCTACAGGCTGTAAATTATAATTGTTTGCAACAAACCACAGTGGTGTATAGGAAGTCGAGATGAACAATTTGATGGTGGGTACATGTGGTCTATCAAGCTGGAAAATTACTTCAAATTCACCTATAAAAATCACCTAAGCACAGCATATGCGCGTCGCACGAGATTTCCAGTACTGTATCGCTCTCTCCACGCAAATTATTAGTCCTAATGAAAAATTAATAGGAGCTTTTTTGTAAGAAATTTAACGCAGTTTAATTTTTTACTGGAATACGTTTTCGCTAAAGGTCGCGGTTATTAAAGATAAACTTAAAAAAGTAACAAGAGGCACATATACGGGGTGGGGAGGAGTGCGGGGCGAGTGGTAACCACCCCCCCCCCCCTTTCCCAGAAATATGAACTTTTTTCCTTTTTTTTAGTGAGCTAAAATTTGATCACATTAAAATATGAAACTTATTAGCCTAATGAATATGAGATTAAATGTTGACTGTTGAACATTTACAATGACTATTAGATAGCAAAGTTTGGTTACAACGAGAAGGCACTATGTCTACAGGTTGTCGAGGCTAAGTTGAGCATGGCTTTCTATTTGTTATAGGTACAATTCGTGTCGACTTCTTATGTTTATCATTTCTGCCAACTTCGGTGGCCTACCAGCTGTAGCACTATAGTAGAGCGGCGAACTCGTGTTGTGTGTCAACTGAAAAATAAATAGCATAACGAGTGTGTATAAACTTGAACGACTCTATGACATGCCTTAATATAACTTTGTTACTTTCGTGCGTAATTTATACCATATCTGCTGATTATCTGCGGTCACGCCTGCCTGAAGTTGCACCATTTTATAGCAAAAAGACAGTATCCACATCTACATCCATACTCCGCAAGCCACCTGACGGTACGTGGCGGAAGGTACTTTGAGTACCTCTATCGGTTCTCCCTTCTATTCCAGTCTCGTATTGTTCGTGGAAAGAAAGATTGTCGGTATGCCTCTGTGTGGGCTTTAATCTCTCAGATTTTATCCTCATGGTCTCTTCGCGAGATATACGTAGGAGGGAGCAATATACTGCTTGGCTCCTCGGTGAAGGTATGTTCTCGAAACTTCAACAAAAGCCCGTACCGAGCTACTGAGCGCTGAGCGTCTCTCCTGCAAAGTCTTCCACTGGAGTTTATGTATAATCTCCGTAACTCTTTCGCGATTACTAAATGATCCTGTAACGAAGCACGCTGCTCTCCGTTGGATCTTCTCTATCTCTTCTATCAACCCTATCTGGTACGGATCCCACACTAGTGAGCAATATTCAAGCAGTGGGCGAACAAGTGTACTGTAACCTACTTCTTTTGTTTTGGGATTGCATTTCCTTAGGATTCTTCCAATGGATCTGTCTGGCATCTGCTTTACCGAAGATCAACTTTATATGATCATTCCATTTTAGGTCACTCCTAATGCCTACTCCCAGATAATTTATGGAATTAACTGCTTCCAGTTGCTGACCTGCTATACTGCAGCTAAATGACAAAGGATCTTTTTTTCTATGTATTCGCAGCACATTACACTTGTCTACATTGAGATTCAATAGCCATTCCCTGCACCATGCGTCAATTCGTTGCAGGTTCTCCTGCATTACAGTAAAATTTTCCATTGTTACAACCTGTCGATATACCACAGCATCATCCGCAAAAAGCCTCAGTGAACTTTCGATGTTATCCACAAGGTCATTTATGTATATTGTGAACAGCAACGGTCCTACGACACTCCCCTGCGGCACACCTGAAATCACTCTTACTTCGGAAGACTCCTCTCCATTAAGAATGACATGCTGCGTCCTGCTATCTAGGAACTCTTCAATCCAATCAGACAATTGGTCTGATAGTCCATATGCTCTTACTTTGTTCATTAAACGACTGTGGGGAACTGTATCGAACGCCTTGCGGAAGTCAAGAAACACGGCATCTACCTGTGAACCCGTGTCTATGGCCCTCTGAGTCTCGTGGACGAATAGCGCGAGCTGGGTTTCACACGATAGTCTTTTTCGAAACCCATGCTGATTCCTACAGAGTAGATTTCTAGTCTCCAGAAAAGTCATTATACTCGAACATAATACGTGTTCCGAAATTCTACAACTGATCGACGTTAGAGATATAGGTCTATAGTTCTGCACATCTGTTCGACGTCCCTTCTTGAAAACGGGGATGACCTGTGCCCTTTTCCAACCCTTTGGAACGCTACGCACTTCTAGAGACCTGCGGTACACCGCTGCAAGAAAGGGGGGGGAGCGGGGCAAGTTTCTTCCCGTACTCTGTGTAAAATCGAACTGGTATCTCATCAGGTCCAGCGGCCTTTCCTCTTTTGAGCGATTTTAATTGTTTCTCTATCCCTCTGTCGTCTATTTCGATATCTACCATTTTGTAATCTGTGCGACAATCTAGGGAGGGAAATACAGTGCAGTCTTCCTCTGTGAAACAGCTTTGGAAAAAGACATTTAGTATTTCGGCCTTCAGTCCGCCATCCTCTGTTTCAGTACCATTTTGGTCACAGAGTGTCTGGACATTTTGTTTTGATCCACCTACCGCTTTGACATAAGACCAAAATTTCGTAGGATCTTCTATCAAGTCAGTACATAGAACTTTACTTTCGAATTCATTGAACGCCTCTCGCATAGCCCTCCTCACACTACATTTCGCTTCGCGTAATTTTTGTTTATTTGCAAGGCTTTAGCTATGTTCATGGTTGCTGGGAAGTTCCCTTTGCTTCCGCGGCAGTTTTCTAACTCTGTTGTTGTACCCTCTCTTACGTCTTTCCTCTATGTGGTGACAAAGTTCTCCTTCCTGCTTTCTCCGCATCTCAAAATCCAGTGAAGTCGAAGCATAACCTTGCACCAGAAATTTGTATCGACTTTTATCGATACCTATAGAGCGGAATTTTTGCGTCCTAGGTCACTAAAATCTGAAATAAAATACACATGGTTTAAATAGTATATTCGTTACTAAAAACTTGAAGGATTAGACTTTAGAGTGACTTAGTTTCGTTTGTAGTGATGTAACAGTGATATATCTAACAGACAAGTTGGACCTCTTTCAAAAAATGGTTCAAGTGGCTCTGAGCACTATGGGACTTAACTTCTGAGGTCATCAGTCCCCTAGAACGTAGAACTACTTAAACCTCACTAGCCTAAGGACATCACACACATCCATGCCCGAGGCAGGATTCGAACCTGCGACCGTAGCGGTTGCGCGGTTCCAGACTTTAGCGCCTAGAACCGCTCGTCCACCCCGGCCGGCGGACCTCTTTCCGATGGCATAAAACCCAACGGCTGTGTCCTAGGATCACTGACCAATCACTGAGCATGAGTTTGTTTACATGATGGTTAGAGGACGGACGAATAGAGTCTGTGGAAGAGTCAGAACGTTTGGTCACACTGATATGAAGAAGGGAGTTGCGGTACTTTGCTTGGCTGAGATTGTGTTGTTTCTCTAGTTCCCCTGAAGTGATACGCTCTAAGCAAGGGAAAAAAGGAATTGGTCCGAAAGAGACGGAAATCTGACCCTAGAATCTCATTGAATGGAGTAGAATTGTCTTCAGTGATGAGTGACCCGCTTCGATCTGAGCACCGATGACCAGCTAGACGTGTCTGGTGACGCAACGGGCAGCGGTGTGATACCAACATGACTGCACCTGCCATACGGCCCGACAACCAGGAGTGATCGTCTGAGGCTCCATGACATTTCGTAGCAAGACCACCTTGGTTGTCATCCGTGGCACGCTTACAGCACAGCGGAGCGTCGACGATATTCTGCGTCCCGTGTTGTTTCCCTTCATGGCAAGTCATCCTGGTCTTACATTTCAGCAAGATAAGCCCACCCGCACACGGCGAGAGTTTCTACTGCTTGTCTTCGTGCTTGCCAAACCCTACCTTGGCCATCAAGATCGCCAGATGTCTCCCCCCCCCCCCCCCCCAAATTGAGAACGTTTGGAGCATTACGGGTAGGGCCCTCCACTAGCTCTGTATTTTGATGACCAAACGCACCAGTTGGACAGAATTTGGCACGATATCCCTCAGGAGGACATTCAACAGTGTTTTTCGTTACTCAGTCCAGAAGCGAACTGCTTTAAACACAAGCCCTAGTAAAGTTGATGCATTAAGTTGTTCTGAAAGCGGTGCTGATATTCAAGATAATAAAGGCGGGTTAAAAGCTGTGAGCTATCTGGGGAAGTTATCCTTGCATTACTGAGCAACTGTTTCACCAGGTATCCAGTCTAGCTTACCAAATTCCCAACCAGACTAACATTAATATAATCTTTTAATAGTCATCTTACGACAACCGGTGATATATGTGTATAAAGAGAATTTAAATAAAAAGAAATAAATCAGTTTATATTTCGACATTTATTTTAACATTGATCATTGTTCCGTTAAAATTTCAGCATATTAAACTTGATTCATAACTAAACTGGTATCCTATTTAGGATTGTGAAAATCTGAGTTTGTAATCTTACGGAACACATCAAATATGGGGCCAAGATTGGGAGACTGCATACAACGCTGCATTCGTAAAATAACACACGAAGAACGTTGAAACATATGCAAGAGGAAATTAACCACAACCAACCGATTCAATTCTCACCCAAAGAAGTTACGTTCGTAGCGCAAACCTGTCCGTCATGAAATTACCACACACTGGTGTACTAAATTCATACTAACTCTCTGTGAAATCTTCCCGAAAAAAATAGCTGAGGGCTACTTTGATGATTACACCACATGCTTCACGTGGTCAACTGGGTTTACACAAAGAGTGTAACTCCACAATAATTTTGATAATTAAAATCAATTACATCGAAATGCAATTTACAAAAGAAAAACCTCGAACTGGTTACTATCGTCTTACTATTAACCTGATGGGTCAAACAATTGTATAAGCACATGGTACTGGTCTCACAAAGTACACCCCACGTGGGTTGAACATAAAGAAAAGTTGCTATATTGAAAAATATTGTCAAGACGAGACGTTATAATCTCACGCACATTCGCATTTAAGATTGATGATCTTAGTTAGAGTTACGGATCATCAACACATGGTTCTACTTTACTCACAAAGTAGTGACAAAGCAATTAATGGAAGATATTCTGGACTTCACACTCGAATTACACTGCGTTGCAATTTAAGATAACATAAGATATTTTAGATCTAAACCTGAAATAAAGGTGATTAAAATTTCAGTTAGGCTGAACTTAAGAAATCCATTGTTCTACGGACTTAGCAGAGACGTGCTTAGCCGGAGAACTTACCACTTCAGACGCTCGCCGCGGACAGACTGCTGTGGGCCCCTACCGAGTGTGCTTCACAGATACAAACGGAAGTGGCCAGAGAGGCAGCTTCCTATACCGACATGATAAGGGATGGGCAGGACCATACTAAGAATAGAAACTTCTTTGCTTTTAGAAAGCGTAGCTACCTGTTCCGACGTTGGTCCTACTGTTCTCTAGCAGACAGGCTTGTCTGCTACTATCAAGCATGCAACTAGAAATACATTTGCTCATTCATCCTTTCACACAGAAGGGAAGGGGGATGACAGTATCTTATCATATACACTATATAAAAGAAAGCGGATGTAGGTTCCGTATGAGACTGTGTGACATGAATTACATATAAACTGTGTTTTAAAGTGTAGTAGTGTGACAGATCGTTCTTGTTTATGAGTAAAAGTAACACGTTCCACTGCTCAGTATCCTCCCAGATAGAGTCAGAAACACCACAGTAAATTTAGAAGTGGAATTTATGCCGTAAATGACAACAGATTTAAGAAATTAACATGAAAGGAATCCAACAGAGACGTTTCATCCTCTATGGGGTATAAATGGTCACCGCAACAGCAGCCACGACGGTCAGCTGTTTCTGACGAAGACAATGGACGATTTAATGTCTTATGAAAGTATATCATCGCGAGAAATGTCAGTTTCATTACTATGCCACTGTTAAATAAGTGTTGAAATTTTGTGCAGTGGGCTCCCATTTATGTGGCCAGCAGTTCCAGTCCTCGTTCGATTATCCAGATTTAGTCTGGCCGTTGCTTTCCTTTATCGTTTAAAGCAATTGCTGCGATGGTTCCTTTAAAAAGGAAACGATCGACTACCTTCTACACCTGAGTTTGTGTTCCGTCTCCAATGTCCTCTTCGTCGGCGGGACGTTAAACACTGTCTTCTTCCTTTCCATAATTCGTCCAGTTTGGATATCCTTGAAAATGTTTCATTTTTAGCTCACAACATAACAAACTGATAATCAAACACATTCTCAATATCGACTGTGTGGCTCAAGGAATTTTATTTGACGTATCACTGTTCTCCAACACTGATGAGGCAAAGTATTATGAACACTGCCCACCGCCAGGCTTAATGCTGCCTGATGGCATTTCCGTCACGTGATGCGGTAAGGAAAGTTTATCAGCGGAGCAGATAGGACTGAGGAAACATTTTAGAGACGCGGTAATTTCCAAAAATGATTGCTTATCGAATGCGCAGGTCCCGAACGATGTATATCAAACGTGCGATTCTAAATCGCCTACGCGGCTACTGCCGCGCGCTTTATGAATAGTGTTTACAGTGGTCACTAAAGCAGCAATAAAAGAAGAACGTTTAGTAATTTACAAGTAGTTAATTCACTTACTTCATTCGTCAGCGGCGTCGTCGTGATGAACTAGTTCGTTTGTGGTGTAAGCCACATGAAGCAATCTTTTTTTGCCGTGACACTCTTGCTAGATCACGGAAAACTGTTCCACTCAACCTCAAGTTGTGGCAGTAGAGGTCTTGAAACAGGTGAAGTTGGTCTCTGTCCCCTGGACGCCCCTCTCTCTTAAGCGAAGATCTGAATGATTTCCATAGTGTAATAATGTTCTGGGTGTGGACAGACGGATAGTCCGACGACACAAATTTCACTGAATGATTCACGAACTCGTCATCAAAGCCTTCTGATTTTAAGGTGTTGTACGATTTGAACCTGTCTGCAATGACTTTTGTACCTGGCAGTATGAAGTGCTTTATGAGACTGACTAAAGTTTGCTTGGCTCTTGAATAAATTCTTACTACGAAGAACTTGCAGGACTCTCGTTCAGTAACGACATACCCAAATACAGGGTCTCCTAAAAAGAATGAACCGATTTTAACTTGTAATAATATTGAGACAAATGTCACTAGGTAACTGAAACAGCACTAAATGTAATCGGCATGGTCTAGATTACAACTGGTACAAGCTCTTCGAGATACTGATAAAGTGAAGCGAGTGGACTTTAGCGATGCTATTCTAGAGGACATGGGAGATGACACTTTTATGTCACGGTTGATATTCAGCAATGAGGCAACTTTGCATATTAGCGGTAAGGTTCACCGTCATAATGTGCGTATATGGGGGCTCAAAAATCCTCACGAAACAATTGAACACGAACGTGATTCACCAAAAGTGAATGTTTTTTGTGCTGTTTCGCAAAGCAACGTTTATGGACCCTACTTTTTGACGAAGAAACCGTAACAGGACAATCATATCTTGCAATGTTACGGAACTGGTTATTCCCACAACTTGACTCTGACAATTTCATCTATCAGCAAGATGGAAAACCACCGCACTGGCACAACAACGTGCGCAGTTTCCTGAACCCCACGTGCCTCAACGTTGGATAGGGCGTACAGTCCTCCCTTACTTCGTGACACTGATGAACTAAAAACCAGAATAACAGCTGCTGTAGCTTCAGTGACAGAAGACACCTTACGCTCAGTTTGGGATGAATTTGGCTATCGGTTTGATGTCGTCCGTGCAGTCAATGGAGGACATATTGAACATTTATGATGGATTTTTATAAACTTCTGTCTTTTCTGAGTAATTTAGTATGCAATTTGTTGATGTTAAGCCTTTCGTCCTAATAAATAGCTCTATTTAAAATCGGGTCATTCTTTTTGGGACATCCTGTATCTTCCACTTCATTTTCTAACGGTCTTTCTCTCTGGTTTTTCTTGTTTCCTTTATGGGACTTGTCTGCTTCTACAACCTTGTTTGGTCCATCGATGGGAACACACTCGTTGATCACTATCATACAACACACTTTTCGGTAGAAGCCGAAGAAGTCGCATGCGGTGTTCGTTGATAATTCAGTGTCAGAGGCTATAGCTTGCAGAGTGTAGAATCTAATTCAGCAAGAAACTAAATTCAAGCATTTCTCGATCGAGAACTTCGAACAGTCAAACCATTTATTTTTTCTCACAGATGTTCTCTTCCCACATTTGGCGCACTGACACTGTAACGGGTTATCAACGTCAGGACATTTCTTGCGAAGTTTGACATAATCTACACAATCTCTCTTCTCTTCGTCTGGAAGTAACCTGAATTTCCAACAAAACTGCAAACAACTTTCAACATTACAGAAACGAAGAATTAAATTCCTACACCGCAATGAATCGGCAGAAGAAATGTCAACGCTATCAGTCATTGTTATTCACTAAAGAGAAAGATTAAATACGTTCCCCTGGCAATGCACCAAACACTTACCTTAACTCGCGCGGCAACAGTCACGTGGACGCTTTAGAATCGCACGTTCGACATATATCGTTCGAGGCCCGCACATTCGATAAGTAATCATTCTTGGAAATTATCCGGGCCGCAAACGGGGAAATCCACTGACTGAAGCGACTTTGACAAAGCGCAGATTGTTAGGGTACGTCGTCTGGGAGCGATTACTCGGAAACAGCGGAGATTTTCAGCTGTTCGTATGTTACTGAGGTGAGCATCTATGAAAAGTCGTTGGAGTACTGTGAAACTAAGAGTAGATAATAAGGTTTTGGACGAGCACGTCTCACCACAAGATGTGGAATGAAATTCCAATGAAATCCTGACCATTAGCTACTTACAGTCGTTGATAAGTATCAACGGTGACAGTTGACCGGGAATCGGACCCGGGATCTCCTGCTTACATTGCAGACGCTCTATCCGACTGAGCCATCGAGGACACACAGGATAGTGCGACTGTAGGGACTTATCTCTGGCACGCTTACCCGTGAGACCCACATTTCCAACTTACTGTCCACACACTACATTTGTAGTGCCCCTGCCCACTATACTCATTACTCGCGGCAGTCAATCTACCGATTCCTGTAGGAGTTTGATCAATGTGAGTGCATGTCTGAAAGAACAGATACCATCTTCATATAAATAAGACTTACTAGCCAATGATCTTCCTCAGTGCAGATGCACTCACATTGCTCAAACACTTACGTGAATCGGTAGACTGACTGCCGCGAGTAATGAGTATAGCGGGCACGGGCACTAAAAATGTAGTGTGTGGACAGTAAGTCGGAAATGTGGTTCTCACGGAGATCGTACCAGAAATAAGTCCCTGCAGTCACACTATCCTCTCTCTCCTCGATGGCTCAGTCGGATAGAGCATCTGCACATATAAGCAGGAGGGTCCGGGTTCGAGTCCCGGTCGGGGTACACATTTTCAACTGGCCCCGTAGTTACTTATCAACGCCTGTAAGCAGCTAATGGTCAGGATTCCATTGTAATTTCATTTTTTGAGAGCTGCAAGATATATATTCATACCAGGTGTGGATGTCGGAGGCTTGGCCGCTGTGTAGAGCAGGATAGACGCCGATGTGACGACAGAGTACAGTGCTGGTGCAGGCACAGCTGTTTCAGAGCACACTGTTCAGCACACATTGTTGAACATGGGGCTATGCAGCAGACAACCCTCTGTTGATCCAGTGATATAGTCAATCATGATTGCAGTGGACACAAACACAGACTGTTGTGGCCAGTATTATGGTATGGATTTCACCTGAGCTTCCATAGGACTTACGGTAGTACCCGAAAACAAGATGACAGCTGTGGACTACGTGAACATATTCAAATGGTTCAAATGGCTCTAAGCACTATGGGACTTAACATCTGAAGTCACAGTCCCCTAGGCTTAGAACTACTTAAACCTAACTAACGTAAGGACATCACACACATCCATGCCTAAGGCAGGATCATAACCTAAGACCGTAGCAGCCGCGTGGTTCCGGACTGAAGCGCCTAGAACCGTTCGACCACAGCGGCCGATGAACATTATTGCGGACTACTTGATCCCTTCTTGTTTGATGTCTTCACAGAAGTCGATGCCATCTTACAGTACGATAACTGTTTGTGTCACGAGGCATGATAGTGCTACTGTATTTTGAGAAGCATGACAGTGAACTTATGTTGATGTCATGGTCACCAAATCCGCATGACCTGAACCCGATGGAACAAGTCTGGAGCACCATAAAGCGACAGACAAGAAAGAAAGAAAAGGCGCATCACGAAAGGATTATCCGAATGGGATGGAAGTCGATAGATGTGACGTACATGTATAGACAAACAACTGACTACAATTGCAGTATAATTGGATGCTTTATTCAATAGAAAAAGCTTGACAAGTCGAGCAAGTTAATAACGCATTGGTTCACATTTGGCCTGGATGGATACGGTCTTCAAAAGAGGTATATGAATATGAATAAAAGTAATACAAAGGTAATCGAGTGTAGTTGAATTAAATCATATGATACTGAGCGAATTATGTTGGGAAATGAGACAATGAAAATGGTAGATGAGTTCGCTGTTTGGGTTGAAAAATAACTGACGATGGCAGAAGTAAAGAGGATATAAAAAGCCGACTGGAAATAGCACGAAAAGCGTTTTGGAAAAAGAAAAAAATATTATGACATCAATCACAAATCGAAGTGTCAGAATGATTTCTGAAAGAAAGAAAAAGAGGAAATTGTTAAAATATAGTATAAATTTAAAGGCCCGTCCACACGCAGCGATCTACAGGGTTATTACAAATGATTGAAGCGATTTCACAGCTCTACAACAACTTTATTATTTGAGATATTTTCACAATGCTTTGCACACACATACAAAAACTCAAAAAGTTTTTTTAGGCATTCACAAATGTTCGATATGTGCCCCTTTAGTGATTCGGCAGACATCAAGCCGATAATCAAGTTCCTCCCACACTCGGCGCAGCATGTCCCCATCAAAGAGTTCGAAAGCATCGTTGATGCGAGCTCGCAGTTCTGGCACGTTTCTTGGTAGAGGAGGCTTAAACACTGAATCTTTCACATAACCCCACAGAAAGAAATCGCATGGGGTTAAGGCAGGAGAGCGTGGAGGCCATGACATGAATTGCTGATCATGATCTCCACCACGTCCGATCCATCGGTTTTCCAACCTCCTGTTTAAGAAATGCCGAACATCATGAAGGAAGTGCGGTGGAGCACCATCCTGTTGAAAGATGTAGTCGGCGCTGTCGGTCTCCAGTTGTGGCATGAGCCAATTTTCCGCGGGCTACGCGTGAAACTTGCCCACACGCGTTCAACCGTTTCTTCGCTCACTGCAGGCCGACCCGTTGATTTCCCCTTACAGAGGCATCCAGAAGCTATAAACTGCGCATACCATCGCCGAATGGAGTTAGCAGTTGGTGGATCTTTGTTGAACTTCGTCCTGAAGTGTCGTTGCACTGTTATGACTGACTGATGTGAGTTCATTTCCAGCACGACATACGCTTTCTCGGCTCCTGTCGCCATTTTGTCTCACTGTACTCTCGAGCGCTCTGACGGCAGAAACCTCAAGTGCGGCTTCAGCCGAACAAAACTTTATGAGTTTTTCTACGTATCTGTAGTGTGTCGTGACCATATGTCAATGAATGGAGCTACAGTGAATTTATGAAATCGCTTCAATCATTTGTAATAGCCCTGTATATGCGCAGATAGATCGCTGCGTGTGGACAGGTGAACTCCACGGATATGAGATGTGCGCAAATCAACAAGGTGCTCAAATCTGTGCGCACTAACCATTTCTGCCCAGACAAATCGTGTCGAGTGGACAGGAGATCGCCGCAAATGTGGTGCGAAACGTTTTTTAGTGAGCTGTTTGTTCCGTCTACTGTTTCTCGTCTGTGTATGCACACTGCACAGCGGATATTAAAATGGCAGATACACTTAGGTTCTCTAGAGAATTTATTGAAATGTGTAGGAGCCACAAACGTTTGTGCAAAATTAAGAGCAAGGATAGAAGTACGAAGGCAGATACTTATATTTCGTTAATAGACAAATTACTAGCGATTGACCCGAGAGCGGAAAAGGAAGCGGTAAGAAATAAATAAATTCGTAGCGATCTGTTTACCGCAAAAAACTAAGCGAAGTAACTAAATCTATTCGATATGGTGTCAGGGAAGACAAAATACACACATATCAAATAAAGTTTTGCATCACCATTGTTCCCAGAACTCGTGAATATTGTATCACAGACACAGTCCCTTTACTGTTCAGAGATGTCACTAAATCCGCCCAAAGATGTAAACAACTATGCGTGAGCAGCGCCTATTAGACGGAGGGGGTTCGACAGCCGATCATTTCTAGTCATTTCACCGGGAAGGAGGTACACGGCTCGTGTTGTCTGTAGTTCAACCATGCCTAGACGGTCAATACCGCGGTTCGATCGCGTCCGCCTCGTTACTTTGTGCCAGGAAGGGCTCTCAATAAGGGAAGTGTCCAGGCGTCTCGGAGTGAACAAAAGCGATGTTGTTCGGACATGGTGGAGATACAGAGAGACAGAACTGTCGATGACATGCATCGCTCAGGCCGCCCAAGGGCTACTACTGCAGTGGATGACCGCTACCTACGGATTATGGCTCGGAGGAACCCTGACAGCAAGGCCACCATGTTGAATAATGCTTTTCGTGCAATCACAGGACTTAGCGTGCGCAATAGGCTGCATGATGCGCAACTTCACTCCCGACGTCCATGGCGAGGTCCGTCTTTACAACCACGACACCATGCAGCGCTGTACAGATGGGCCCAACAACATGCCGAATCGACCGCTCAGAATTGGCATCACGTTCTCTTCACAGATGAGTGTCACATATGTCTTCAACCAGAAAATTGTCGGAGAAGTATTTTTGAGAAAACCCGGTCAGGCTGAACGCCTTAGACACACTGTCCATCGAGTGCAGCAAGGTGGAGGTTCTCTGATGTTTTGGGGTGGCATTATGAGGGGCCGACGTACGCCACTGGTGGTCATGGAAGGCGCCGTAACGGCTGTACGATACGTGAATGCCATCCTCTGGCCGATAGTGCAACCATATCGACAGTATATTGGCGGGGCATTCGTCTTCATGGACGACAATTCGCGCCCCCATCGTGCACATCTTGTGAATGACTTGCTTCAGGATGACGACATCGCTCGACTAGAGTTGCCAGCATGTTCTCCAGACATGAACCCTATCGAAAATGCGTGGGATAGATTGAAAAGGCTGTTTATGGACGACGTGACCCGCCAATCATTCTGAGGGATCTACATCGAATCGGCGTTGAGGAAATAGACAATCTGGACCAACAGGGCCTTGATGAACTTGTGGATAGAATGCCACGACGAATACAGGCATGCATCAATGGATGAGGACGTGCTACTGGGTATTAGAGATACCGGTGTGTACAGCAGTCTGGACCACCGCCTCTGAAGGTCTCACTGTATGGTGGTACAACATGCAATGTGTGGTTTTCATGAGCAATAAAAAGGGCAGAAATGATGTTTATGTTGATCTCTATTTCAATTTTCTGTACAGGTTCCGGAACTCTCGGAACAGAGGTGATGTAAAACTTTTTTTGATGTGTGTATAAGGATAGTTCGTGCTGTTCCTCTGCTTTCTTAGCTGCCAGGAAATACTGAGACCCTGCAAGAACACAATTGAGGATGAAATTGGAGAAGTAAGGTCAGATGAAATGGAACGAGAGGTAATGGAAAATAATATAAAATGTTCAAATGTGTGTGAAATCTTATGGGACTTAACTGCCAAGGTCATCAGTTCCTAAGCTTATACACTACTTAACCTAAATTATCCTAAGGACAAATACACACACCCATGCCCGAGGGAGGACTCGAACCTCCGCCGGGACCAGCCGCAGAAAATAATATATTTCACATATGTTTGTCAGAAGTTTTTTTCAGGAGCATGTATTCGTGTGAATGCGAGATTTAATAAGCTGAAGGTGGTTGTATGATATTAATTACTGTGACAGAAAGAACATACATATACTTGTTCATGTTTTAATATTTTTTAAGTAAACAAAATTTCTTAGGACACAGATCTTTCCTGCCATGGAATGGATCTTATACAAGTATTTTTCTGGGTTATATGGGGAGTTATGACTGTTGAAAAATGATTACATGATTCTAAATCCATTCTCAAATAATTTCGCCAATCGACATGTTCGTCGTGCAACTCGCGAAGCAAACTTATCTGCTGAAACCGCTGCCTTTGCTTAAGCAGCCACTGGACAAGTTGTGAAGACAGACTATAACAGAATTTCCACCATTACGAATGCGTGAAAAAATGAAATTAACTTTGAGGTTTGCGAGAACGTAGTCACTCGCTGCTGAAATTTATTTTCTACAGCAGCTGATGAATTGGAACTTGTATCATCTGGATACACCACATTTGCAGCGATTTTGGGCATGCACAGACATTTGCGCAGAGACCTGCTCGGGCAAGGCGTTGCTTGTGGATGGGCCTTAAGTACTAGAAAGTCTTTTCTGAAGGTGTTCGTCTGGAGTATAGCCGTATGTGGAAGTGAAACGTAAATGACTCAGTACAGACAAGAGGAGAATAGAAGCTTTTGAAATCTGGTGCTTCAGAAGGATGTTGAAGATTAGGCGAGTAGATCTGATAACCCACGAAGAGACACTCAATCGAACCGGAAAGAAAAGAGCTTTATAGAAAAAGTTAACTAAAAGAAGGAAAATGTCGATAAGGAACACGCTGAGGCATCAAATAATAGATTAGTTGTTAACGGTAGGAAGTGTGTGTGTAAAAATTGTATAGGGAGGGCATGGCTTGATAAAGTTTCAAACCGATGTTGTGTGCAGTAGCTACGCAGAGACGAAAGGACTTTCACAGAATTGACTTGCGTGGGAAGGTGTGCCAGAGTAGTCTTCGGATTGATGACTACAACAACGCAAATGTGCCATCGGAAATTTCTGGCTCTGCTATCACATAATTAAACGCAAGATGAGGCAATAACTGAACGTGTTGTGGCTCCGTAGCGTTGGTGTTATACGGCATGACACGAGTGGTGAAGCTTCCGCCCTCTCGCTTCTTCGTGGGACGCATTGTACTGTGGCAGGGGGGCGCAGAGGGGTTGGCGGTTGCTATATAGGGGAGCCAGCTACCTGTGCCTGGGGTGGGAGCAGGAACAAGCTTACAAACACGTCTCGCCGTTCTACCAGCTCGGCACGCGGCCGAACGGTCGCCTGCAGCACTTTCGCCATTACGTCCGCGTGTACTGTGCCACAAAGAAACCTCTACGACCAGTTTCGTAGTTGTACGTTATAAAAAATTTGATGTTTTTAAGAACTCGTATGCAAGACACAGAAAAGGTGCATCATTGTAGTTGTTCGAGTATAAAAATGTGATGGATGTAACATGTGCCTAAAGTATGTAACAACTTCCACCATCGTAGGTTATTCAAAGATCCTGTCGAGAACCCGAGCAAAATTCTTGTCCAACGTAAATTTCTAAGCGCATCAAAGGCTTCTGTTCAGTCCCTCGTCCACCAGTATGGTGTGGAAACAGAACACTGCAACATAAGAAAGGCTGGAGTTTTAAATTTGGCATTTTATGGATTCTTCCGTCGCTTCTTGGTAGAACAATTCCACATTTAAGGTTTTAACATGTAAATCGTTTTTCTTGTACTGTTTTTTGTTTCTTTCTTGTTATACAACCTTAAATTTAAATACAAATGTTGATGGTGTTGAGCCAGCAACCAGCCACACATCTATTTTCAGTTCCTTTATTCAAAAGGTATCGTTAACGGTTTCGAATCGTTATGATTCATCTTCAGATGGTTTTCATGCTTTCATTACATGTGGTGTGTGTTTTTTACAGATTAATTGTCCTAAAATATAAATAATACATAATTATAAGCACGCCACACAGATGGTTGCGTTACAGATTTTCATTGGATGTGACTTACGTGAAATGTCGGTTTGGAGTGTTTGTTTCCATTACATTCGTCCAACAGACGTGAATACATTCCCACTGCATTCTTATCGTTGCACACGTAAATTTTTCTCACTGAACACTTTAGATTTGTCACAGAACATTTCTAATGCGCACCACATGTTTTGATACATACAAAGTGCTTACAAACATATGAGTGTCAAAGATGCTATTATGTATCGTAACATTATAAAGACGTCCCATGTTTGGAAAAACATCATATATTCACTTATGCAACTGAACCGCCTTTTACACTAGTACAGAGATACAATAATTTTGTGAGCTTTGAGAGCGAATACTGTTACATTAATTATATAGTTGTTCCATATTTATTTGAGTAGGCTACTTTATAGATACGACAGTACATTATTTATTTACATTTAGCATCGTGAAAATTGTAGTAACATCTAAATTTGATACTAGATCTGCAGATAGGCGTAGAAATATTATTTGCTTTGGAGGGTGGAAAATAATTTTTGGAAATTTTTCAGGAAAGGGGTGTTAGCTAACTCGGTTTGTTCATTAAGGATATAGTCTGGGGGTGCTGTTTTTGTGTGTGTGTATTTCTATTTCTTCTAATATATTCATAGTGGCTCGTTTTTCTGCTAGACGTAAAATTTTTAAGTTGTTCTCAGTGTTTCTCACTGAATGGTTTTCTTCAGCAAGTCGCCGAAGTGGCATCAAATCGGAAGACTTGCACCCGGCGAACGGTCACCCGACGGGAGGCCCTAGTCACATGACATTTACGTTTACCGCAGCACAAACCCCCGTATGGAGGATGTAAGTACAGGCATCTCTAGATTTAAAAAGAATTGAATGAGTAGAAAACAAATAAGACGTCTGCTGCGGATGTAATCACAACTACGTTTTAGAGAGAGTGCTCTTTTGTATTGGCCACATACTTAGCTTGTATTTATGGTGAATCTTTCGCACAGTGCGAAGTCCCAAGCGACTGGAAGAAAGCGCAGCTGACTCTAGTGTATGAGAGGAGCAACAGAACGGACCCACAAAATTACAGACCAAAAATTCAGCAGAAAACCGACGTTAAGGACATTGAACATATTCCAAGTTAGAATATGATCAATTTCCTTGAGAGGGGAAAACTTCTGTCCACAAAGCCCATTTCTCGCGTGATATCCTACAAACAATGGATGAAGGGCAACAGGCAGATTCCATATTCCTAGACTGACGGAAATCATTTGACACAGTGCCACGCTATAGACTGTTAACGTAGGTCTCAGTTATGTGAGTGGCATGAAAGCTTCTTAAGTAACAGGACCCGGTATGCTGTCCTGGACGGTGAATGTTAATCAGAGCAAAAGGTATCGTCAGGACTGCCACAGGAAAGTGTGATAGGACCGCTCCTGTTCTCTCTTTGCATAAACGATCTGACGGATAGGCTAACAATAATGTGTTTGCTGATGACACTATAGTGTACATGCAGTGTCATCGTTGAGTGACTGTAGACAGTGCCACATAAACGGCACAGGGTGGTATTGGCTGCAGGAGGGTGCAGGATGACTTGGCGAAAATTTTTATTTAGTGTGATGTATGGCAGATTGCTCTAAACGTAGAAAAATGTCTAGGCGTAACGTTGGATAGCGACAGGAAATGGAACGAATACGCAAGGTCGGTAGAATGGAAAGCGAATGGTAGACTTCGATTTATTGGGAGAATTTTAGGAAAGTGTAACTCGTCAACAATGGAGACAGATTACAAACACCTGTGCGATGCATTCCTGAGTACTGCTACAAGATAATTTATTATAGACGCTATGTAGATGACATGATTTTTTTTTCGATGGAACAAAAGAGGAGTAATCAAACTTAAAAAAACAAAGGAGAGTATAAACATTTTAGATGTTATTATCCACAGTGAAAATGAAAAAAAAGGCAGGAATATATGTACACGATATAAAGAACATTGTAGCTCAGACAGAAGCAATCCATCGACGTTTACTATGCATTTAAGGAGTACAGCAACAATACAATACATTTTCCTGTGGCTCACCGGCGTGGTGCAACTACGAGCTGAAATGTATGTAGTACACAAAATTGTAGATAGTGTTGTCGTTCTACATAAAGCAGAGGAAGGTAAATGCATGGATGAGGTAAAAAATTCACATTATTCTAAAGATCCAAATTTCATTTTGAGTGAACAACTCGAATTGAAATACATATATATTGAAAATTTTCGTGGTATTTTATCACAAAGGTAATACTAGTCATGATGGCAGTTCTTTGCGCTTTTATATTGTGTATTCTTTGGATAGTTGTGTAACTGCCACTCCATCAATCTACTTCTGCATGACAAAATATTATTTCTAAATATTATATTTTTGCCAATTATTTTACAATGTTTGTTGGAAATTCTGTTGCTAACAAAAAGTAATAGTATTTTGGAAAAAACGGCATTTTGTCATTGGAGTGCGTGATTGATTATTTTGTAATTTTTTTTGTTTATTTATAGACGCAATCACATGTTTATGACACAGTCATAACCGGTTTCGGCCATACAGTGACCATCGTCAGATTCTTCCGGCCATACAATCACCATCTTCAGATTCGTGTGTCGTAAACATGTGATTGCGTCTATAAATAAACAATTTTTTTTACATATTAATAGTATTGCTTGTATTTTACAACGTTTTTCCCACATTCTTTTTGATCGAAAATTTTCCTATATCCATGACATGTGTACAACAGATACTGGAAAATGGTCTCTGACCGAAACCAGTCGTACAACAAAGAATAAAAATGGTTCAGATGGCTCTGAGCACTATGGGACTCAACATCTTAGGTCATAAGTCCCCTAGAACTTAGAACTACTTAAACCTAACTAACCTAAGGACATCACACACACACATGCCCGAAGCAGGATTCGAACCTGCGACCGTAGCAGTCCCGCGGTTCCGGACTGCAGCGCCAGAACCGCTAGACCACCGCGGCCGGCGACAAAGAATAAATTGTACAGCAGTTCCACATGTTACATAAGGTCGTTTCTACGATTCTTCTGCCACCAACGTACAGCCAACGTTAGGAACGTGAAGGCAAGATAAATCAGGTCTCGTACGGAAATACGTAGCTAGTCGTTCATCCCTCCCTCCATTTGCGAGTGGAAACGGAAAGGGAATGACTACAATGATACAATGTACATCCAACTATGCACCGTATGTTGGCTTGTGGAGTATGATGAACAGGGCGGTTATAATCACACTTTCGATATTTGAAGCAGGGTAGACGGAAAACTATTTAACGTATTGGTATGCAACATAATAGGATCGATGTTGTGTTGTTAGTAGTGTTAGTGTCATGACTTGCCATTAGGCGCCGGTACTGGTACGGCGACGCAGGATTGAAACACAAGCATCCGTGTACACTACAAAAAAAATGGTTCAAATGGCTCTGAGCACTATGGGACTTAACATCTAAGGTCATCAGTCCCCTAGAACTTAGAACTACTTAAACCTAACTAACCTAAGGACATCACACACATCCATGCCTGAGGCAGGATTCGAACCTGCGACCGTAGCGGCCGCGTGGTTCCAGACTGAAGCGCCTAGAACCGCTCGGCCACACTGGCCGGCTGTACACTACAGTTGAGAGACAGCCAACATCGGTCTGGACGAGGTGAGCAAGGCTTGAATCGCAAAGTTTTTTTACCAAAAGAAAACTAAACGAGCATCTGTGTTATACTTTTGGTGAATATCGACGCATTAAAGGAAGTGTCCTATTGTATCGGGTTTGAAGAACGTGAAGTTCGATTTAACTGGTGATTTGGGAATTGCTCCTGGGAGATGCTGACGGTGAATTGCACCACATCTTGTTGAAGAAATTAATGTTGCCATGGCTGGAGGCAATGTGCGATATTCAAGCAGTGCGTGAGCTGTGTCTCTATAATCCAACATTCCAACGTCCACCGTTCATAAAGGGCTGCGAACAGTTGTGAAATGGTATCTCTAGTGCGGTTCCAGGCTGTCGTGGATGCATTTGGTAGTCTCACTGAGCAATGTTTGTAGTGTGTTTTTTCAATGATTTATTCGCCATTTCTCTTCTGCGTGTCCTTACAAATATTTACACAAAGTTTCACTGTTATACGATCACTCATTTTTTTATGGGTGACGTCTCAAGAACCGAAAAGTTATAGCCACCCTGTAAATGTAAAGGTTGTCTGAAACCTTTTCGATCATATTGAAGTAGGTGGTAGTGGGTCGACAACTGATTATATTGAGACAGGGAACCAGTGGTGGGAAATTAATATTTATTGTATTATGGACATACACAGCGTACACCGCATAACAACAACATAGCTCATAGTAATTGTTAAAAGCAACGATCGCCAGTCTCAATACATGCATGGCAACGGAGCATGCAGTACTGCCGCACTCTCTGAAAAATCCCGGGTGTCTGTCGTACACTGGAACAGGCAGCGAGCGGGGAAGGCTAAACAAAGACTGCGTTTTATTGGCAGGACACTTAGAAAATGTAACAGACCTACTAAGGAGACTGCCTACACTACGCTTGTCCGTCCTCTTTTAGAATACAGCTGCGCCGTGTGGGATCCTTACCAGATAGGACTGACGGAGTACATCGAAAAAGTTCAAAGAAAGGCAGCACGTTAGTATTATCGCGAAATATGGGAGAGAGTGTCACGGAAATGATACAGGATTTGGGCTGGAAATCATTAAAAGAAAGGCGTTTTTCGTTGCGACGGAATCTTCTCACAAAATTCCAATCACCAACTTTCTCCTCCGAATGCGAAAATATTTTGTCGACACCGACCTACATAGGGAGGAACGATCACTACGATAAAATAAAGGAAATCAGAGCTTGTACGGAAAGACATAGGTGTTCATTCTTTCCGCGCGCTATACGAGATTGGAATAATAGATAATTGTGAAGGTGGTTCGATGAACCCTCTGCCAGGCACTTAAATGAGATTTGCAGAGTATCCATGTAGATGCAGATGTAGATAAACAGCGTACATCCCTGACCACCAAACTGACATACTGTGCACTACTTACAGGGGAACCTCCCCATCGCACCCCCCTCAGATTTAGTTATAAGTTGGCACAGTGGATAGTCCTTGAAAAACTGAACACAGATCAATCGAGCAAACAGGAAGAAGTTGTGTGGAACTATGAAAAAACTAAGCAAAATATACAAACTGAGTAGTCCATGCGCAAGATAGGCAACATCAAGGACAATCTGATCCCAGGAGCGCCGTGGTCCCGTGGTTAGCGTGAGCAGCTGCGGAACGAGAGGTCCTTCGTTCAAGTCTTCCCTCGAGTTAAGAGTTTAATTTTTTATTTTCAGACAATTATTATCTGCCCGTCCGTCCGTCCGATGCGAGGTAACTGCGCCGTAGTATCGGACAAGATAGAATAATCTTTTTACCCATTCGCCAAGTGTACAAGTTAGGTGGGTCGACAACATATTCCTGTCATGTGACGCACATGCCATCACCAGTGTCGTATAGAATATATCTGACGTGTTTTCCTGTGGAGGAATCGGTTGACCTATGACCTTGCGATCAAATGTTTTCGGTTCCCATTGGAGAGGCACGTCCTTTCGTTTGCGGTGCGGTCGCAAAACAAAGAAAGTAAATTTTTCTCTCGAATAAAGACTTGAACGAAGGGCCTCTCATTCCGTAGCTACTCACGCTAACCACGGGACCACGGCGCTACTGGGCTCATATTATCCTTGCTGTTGCCTATCTTGCCCATGGACTACTAAGTTTGTATATTTTGCTTTTTTTTTCATAGTTCCACACAACTTCTTCCTGTTTTCTCGATTGATCTGTGTTCAGTTTTTCAAGGCCTATCCACTGTGCCAATTTATAACTAAATCTGAGGGGGGTGCGATGGGGAGGTTCCCTTGTTAGCTCATAGCACGTGTGTCGTATGACGACCTCATGCATCGCACCGGCGCTTTAACCTGTGCCGCACACACTCCACTATCCCTGGTGTCAGCTGTCCATTGCACCTACCCACTTCGATGCTAATGTCCGCGAAAGGTCCTGTGCCATGTCCACTGTGATCGCCACATATCACACTTCTGGACTTTTTTCTCTGGTGTTACGTTAAGACGTTGGTGTATGAAACCCCCACAGAAACGGATGAAGACCTGCGTGTTAGGGTCCTAGCTGCCTGTCTCCTCGTACAACAGATACCAGGGATCTTTGAGAGAGTGCTGCAGAACTTCATGCGCCGTTACCATGCATGCGTTGAAACTGACGGTCGTCACTTCGAACAGATACTATGAGCTACGTTGTTATGCAATGTACGATTTATATGTCAATAACATAATAAATTTCCGACCAATGGTTTATTATCTCTAGTTAATCGGTTGTGAACCCACTATCCCCTGTTTCAGTTTGGCCCAAAAGGTTTGAGACACCCTGTAATAAAAAATGAACGATTTCGTAACTTAACACGATTTCTTGCATTTGGTGGTCAAGTAAGGTAAGCTATTAGCAGTTTCAGTAAGGAAATACAGGAAGAGTGGAGACAACCATAATGTGCTCATAATACTCGGTGTCTCTCTTAGGTGTTGCCAGGAGAATTTTTTCTGGCATTTGGGCAGATATTTGCAATTCCGAATTTTGCACCGTGTGGGTGGAGGCCAAACAAACGCTACACATTACGTGTTGCATGCAACGCCAAGTGCCAGTGGGTTGATTTGTTTCTTAAGAAACAAATTTTTTTAAAAAATAGAATTTTATGTATTCATTTGATAGAGCCGTCCTGAATTAGTCGAGTTGTTCATTGTCACGGAAAAAACGTTTTTAAATATAGAATTTTGTATACCTTTTCGGTAGTGGTGTTTGAAATTGGTCGAGTACCATATCCAGTACGATATCTAGTAACACTCAACAGTGAGTATATATCGATATGCTTTGACTTTTAAGCTGAATGTCTGAATTTGTTATGGATTTCGGCAATGCCGTTTTGGAGTCAAAAGCATGTGAAGGAGGATTGGGATGATGATGTAAAACATTATTTTTCCTTCCGAAGCTCACTTTCGTTAATGCCACATTCCTTGTCACCAGTGTAGAAGGAAGAATGAAGATTAGAGTTTAACGTTCCCCCGGCATCGAGATCGTTAGAGAGGGGGTACAACTTATTCAGCGGTTTAAGCACGGGAGAAGGATTTTCAAACCATTCGAATAACGCTGCTAGGCCAACCATCAAAACCCCAAGTGAAGATGTCTGGACTGAGATTTGATAACTAATGATATGAGCTCGCCGGAAAACTTTTAGTTGTCTCCTCAAAAGACTACGTTGTTCACTTTGGAGCGCTGAATACGGTGCAGAATTGGCACAAGGCGGTCAGGTGACCGTCCACCGCTTCTGTAAAAAACGGCAGTGAAGTGATGTATATGTAGTAGTCGACAGTATGGAACCAACGTGGTAAGAAGTCGACGGGGAGTTGTGGCAGAGTGGCAGAATGCAAGTGCCCATGGCCGCATAGTGAATGGAGTTGTCAGATCTGTTGTTGACGTAACGCGATCTGTCCAACTTCTTTACAAGGAATGATGTACCGGTTCCAGCCACGTAGCACTGCGTAAGAACAGTGGTCGTAAAAATATCCTAACCGACAGGGACCAGAGACCAATGTCACTCATTGTTAGTGGCATTCGGTTTTAAGCCCGAAGTGAAACGCTTCTAGTAGCGAACGCAGGTCTCTCTGAAGCAATTTTTGAGCGAACATCGCGAAGAGATATACATGCAAGGGTCATTCGGAATCGGTGAAAAGGGCCATTGTTCACTGCGGCATACAAAGCTGGTCATCTTCAATGAGCCAAACAACACAGAAACTGGTCAGCAGGTAACGGAAACAATACTTAGGAGCCCTATCGCACCCCAACTAGCCCGCTGATCATTAATGAGTTGTGTACAGTCTTTCTCACCGAACTGAGAGCATTACCAAAGCTAGAGGCTTTGTTACGCGTTACTAGCTTTGTGTTTCTTGGAGGAAATAAAAAATTTTTTGTCCGTGCGCAATTTAGGTGTGTTAACCAAGCTGTGGTCCCGCTCGACGTCGGAGAACAGCAGGCAGTACTGTCAACCAGAAACCAGTGAATATGTGCACAAGAGAACGAGCAGTGAATTAAAGAATACAATTTATACACATCTGACGACGAGTACGGGAACCTTAATCGGACTAATAGGCTCACAACGAAACCAGCTGACCGGACATTTACTTCCGACTGTCTGCATCTTCCTCCACTGCGAAGTATATAGCCGAAAGAACTTGGTACCATATATTTATTTCTAGCCATTCCATTCACAGAAGGAGTGTGAACGAAAACAATTAGTTGTACAGTTCTGTGAGAGGTGTTACTTCCGTGATTTTATCTCCACTATGTCTATGGGTTATTGTTTGTGCCCTGATAGACTGCTTGAATTTTTTAAAAAGTTATCGTGTGCGTTATGGCGTCTTCCTTCGATTGTCTTCGAGTTAAGATTTTTTAACATTTCTGTTACACTCTCTCTCCATTCAAACAAGCTGTGACCTTTTGCGCGGCCCTTCTATGTACACGCTCAATATCTCCTTTTAGTCCGACGTAATATGTGTGACACTTGGGCAGTATTAAAGTATGGGGAGTACAAGTATTTTATACGGAATCTTTTCTGTAGACAGACTGCATTTGTAGTATCTTATCAACGAATCGTAGCCTACCATCTTCCGAGCGAGATGGCGCAGTAGTTAGCACACTCTACTCGTGTTCGGGAGAACGACGCTTCAACCCACGTCCGGCCATCGTGATTTAGGTTTCCCACGGTTTCCCTAAATCGCTTCAGGTAAACGCCGGGATGGTTCCCGTGAAACGGCACTGCCGACTTCCTTCCACATCATTCCCTAATCCTATGGAACCAATGACTTCGCTGCTTGATCCCCTCCCCCGAATCAACGAACCAACCAGCCTTCCATCTCCGGATTTAGCCAGCTTTCAGTGCCTACAAGGATCTGAGCATCAGTGCTTTCTATTAGCACTTGGAGCTCTGGTGCTTCCCCAACACAGATACGACAATTTACTACTGCTATACCGATGGTTGCTAGACCTACGTTCTTCCCGTGCTCGACCTGCACCCTTTGAGACTGAAGCCCTTTTTGTGTTTCCCCGAGACCCTCTAACCTAAAAAAAAACGCCCAGTCCACGCCACACCGCCCACTACTCGTGTGCCTGCCTCCTACTTGTAATGGACTCCTGGCCTATTTAGCGGAACCCGAAACCGCACGCGCCATCCTATGGCGCAAGTCGAGGTATCTGCAGCCTACACGGTCGCAGGACCGTCTCAGTCGTTGACTCAAACCCTCCACTCGGCTCTGCACCAGAGGTCCGCAATCGGTCCTGTCGAGTGTGCTGCAAATAGTGAGCTGTGCTTTCATTTCGCAAACAACACTAGCAGCCTTTACCACTTCAGATAGCCGCTGAAAACCTGGTAGAAAATCCAGAGAGATTCTGGTCATATGAGAAGGATGATAGCGGCAAGACGCAATCAATGCCTTCTCTGCGCGACAGCAATGAAAATACTATCGATGACAGTGCTTCTAAAGCAGAGTTTCGAAACACAGCCTTCCAAAATTACTTCACCAAAGAAGACGAAGTAAATATTCCAGAATTCGAATCAAGAACAGCTGCCAACATTAGTAACATGGAATCAGATATCTTCGGAGTAGTGTAGTAACTTAAATCACTTAACAAAACCAAGTCTTTCGGTCCAGATTGTATACCAATCAGGTTCCTTTCAGAGTATGCTGATGCAATCGCTCCATACTTAACAGTCGTATACAAATGCTCGATCAACGAAAGGTCCTTGCCCAAAGACTGGAAAGTTGCACGGGCCACACCAATATCCTAGAAGGGCAATAGGAGTAATCCACTAAACTACAGGCCCAGATCATTAGTGTCGATATTTAGCAGGATTTTGGAATATATATTGTGTTCGAGCATTATGAATTACCACGTAGAGAACAGTCTATTGACATGTGGACAACACGGATTTCGAAAACATCCTTCTTGTGAAACACAACTATCTCTTTATTCACACAAATTGTTGAGTGCTATCGACAAGGCATTTAAAATTGATTCAGTATTTCTAGATTTCCAGAAGGCTGTTACCACCGTACCTCACAAGCGGCTTGTAATCAAATTGCTGGCTTATGGAAGATAGTCTCAGTTATTTGACTGGTTTCGTGATTTCCTGTAAAGAGGTCACAGTTCGTAGTAACTGACAGAAAGTCATCGAGTAAAACAGAAGTGATTCCTAGCGTCCCCCAAGGTGGTGTTATAGACCCGCTTCTATTCTTTATCTGTATAAACGATTTAGGAGACAATCTGAGCAGCCGTCTTAGGTTGTTTGCAGATGATGCTGTCGCTTATCGTCTAGTCAAGTCAACAGAATACAAAAAAAATTGCTAAACGATTTAGAAAAGATACCTGTATAGTGCGAGAATTGACAACTGGCCCTCAATAATGAAAAGTGTGAGGTGATCCACATGAGTTCTAGAAGGTATCCGTTAAACTTCGGTTATATCATAAATCAGTGAAATTTAAAGGCCTTAAATCCAATTAAATGCCTAGGAATTACAATTACGAACAAAGTAAATTGGAAGCGACACATAGAAAATGTTGTGAGAAAGGCGGATCAAAGACTGCGTTTTATTGGCAGAACACTTAGAAGATGTAGCAAATCTATTAAAGAGACTGCCTACACTACGCTTGTCCATCCTTTTTTCGAGTACTCCTGTGCGGTGTGGGATCCTTACCAGAAAGGATTAATGGTGTACATCGAGAAAGTTCAGAGAAGGGTAGCACGTTTTGTATTATCGAGAAATAGTGGAGAGAGTGTCACGGACTTGATATAGAATTCGAGGTGGGCATAATTAACACAAACACTTTCTCGTTGCGGCGGAATCTTCTTACAAAATTTCAATCACCAACTTTCTCCTCCGAATGCGATAGTGTTTGTTGACGACGACCTACATAGTGAGAAAAGATCATCATAATAAAATAAGGGAAATCAGAGGTCGCACAGAAAGATACAGGTGTTCGTTTTTTCCGTGCACTGTTAGAGAGTGGAATAATAGAGAATAATGTGAAAGCAGTTCGATGAACCCTCTTCCAAGTACTTAAGGGTGATTTGCAAAGTAGCCATGTATGAGACTTGTTTTATAAGTAAGGTCCGTTTTGTTGTAGACACTAGTAGTTCGCGCGCATGCCGCAACGAGCGCGTGCGTAGTGTACCGGCATGCCTCGGGAACAACTGTGCTCGGTTTCAGCTCCGTAGCTAACCTCTACGGTTCTGTTCTGTGCCTTCAAAATGTTTAAGACTATCAACTCGCCTGCCGCGTGTGAGGTTCCCTCAGTGATACGGTTTTTGTCACCAAGGAACCTGTCTGCTGCAGAAATTCGTCTACAGATTTGCAAAGTGTACGGTGATACTGTTATGAGTTAAAGCAAAGGGTGTAAGTGAGTACGAAAATTCAAAGATGGCCGTGACAACGTCCATGATGAGGACCGCTACATTCGCCCTTCTTTGATTACAGACGATTTGGTGGCTTCAATTGAAGTGAGGATTCGTGAGAACAGGCACTTCACAATAACAGGTCTCTCAAAAGAATTGCCTGACATGTCGAGATCAGTGCTTTACAACATTGTTTCTGAACACCTATAGTTTAGGGTACTGTGCTCCCGTTGGGTCCCGAAACTCCTAACAGACGACCACAAAAACAAAAGATTTGAGTGTGCGATGAAGTTCTTGTCTCATTATCACGAAGAAGGTGATGAGTTCTTGAGTCAGATCGTAACTGGAGACGAAACATGGGTTCCGCATATCACGCCCGAATCAAAGCAACAGAGCATGGAATGGAGACACATACATTCGCCTGTAAAGGTGAAGACCAAACAGACTCTCCCCCAGTGCAAAATCATGGCGTCAGTGTTTTGGAATAGGCATGGTGTTTTCTTGGTCGACTTCATGCAACGAGGAATCACTATCAATGAAGAAGCATACTGTCAAATCCTGAGAAAGCTACGCAGAGCGATTCAAAACAAAAGATGTGGCATGCTGACAAAGGGAATTGTACTTCTCTATGACAATGCAAGACCTCACACTGCAGGTCAGACCTGCAATTTATTGGACAGTTTTGGCTGGGAAGTTTCAGACCACCAACCCTAAAGTCCTGATCTTGCGCCGAGCTATTACCATCTGTTCCTTCATCTCAAACAACACCTCAGTAGCAACCATTACAATGATGACGACGACGTGAAAACGGCAGTGAAGCCTTGGTTATTGGAGCAAACGGTTCAAATGGCTCTGAGCACTATGGGACTTAACATCTGAGGTCATCAGTCCACTAGAACTTAGAACTACTTAAACCTAACTAACCTAAAGTCATCACATACATCCATGCCCGAGGCAGGATTGGAACCTGCTATCGTAGCGGTCGCGCGGTTCCAGACTCAAGCGCCTAGAACCGCTCGGCCACAACGGCCGGCGGTTATCGGAGCAGGTGACAAGTTTTTGTGAAGAGGGTATTTTAAAATTGGTTGAGAGGTATGACACATGTTTGAACAAACTTGGCAACTATGTCGAAAAATAGAGTGAAGTATGCACTTTCTGAAAATAAATTTACTTTTTTGAAATAACCTTTAGTTGTGCACTTATGTTCAAACGGACCTTACTAATAAAACACGCCTTGTAGATATAAATGTAGATCACTGGCTTTATCTACAGCTGAGTCGTTGTGGTCATTACATTTCTGTATGTCAATACATATTACTGTGAAGCGCCAAGGAAACTGGTATAAGCATGTTTACTCAAATACAGAAATACACTTGTAAGGTGGCTATAATTTTGCACATTACAAGCACTCATCTACATACTTTGTCGTGATTTACAATCGGAATCAAGTATCATTTGATAGGTTGTACATCGTATGTATGAATATTTAAGGAAGACTGACACTGTCACTTACACCTTGTAAATAGTTGTTAACGCTTGTTGCATAAAAGGTGATGGAGTGTCTTTATTATCAAAACGGATAATGAATGATTGCCTATACTAGTAGAGGTTGGAACGCCAGTAGGAATGAAACAGCATGCATAACTTAGGCCCTGGTTGGAAAGGCTCGCACAGGTGTGTTGGTCCTAACACAAGAGAGAGGAACAGGGAAGCGTTACCTTGGTAATCGCACAGGCTGGGTTATTTCGGAAGCATACCATTATATGAATTCCTAAGTAATGGGTATAGGTATTTCCTCACAAACTTTCCACGCTTGACGACTTAAGTCTAAAATATGGTTGGTCGGCGTTCAGAAGAATCTATAGAGAGGGAGAATGTTCCATGGTCTCGAGAATATGATTCGCCTTCTGCAGTTACGAGGGGCAGCCGAGCTTTGCTGGGAAGCCAGCAGTGGAGGGAAAGGGTCTTCTGTTTTGAGCCCCCATGTTTGACGGTTGCTCAGTATCAGCTTTGTTGGTACAGACGGACTTGCTGTCTTTCAAATGGTTCAAATGGCTCTGAGCACTATGGGACTCAACATCTTAGGTCATAAGTCCCCTAGAACTTAGAACTACTTAAACCTAACTAACCTAAGGACATCACACACACCCATGCCCGAGGCAGGATTCGAACCTGCGACCGTGGTGGTCACGCGGTTCCTGCAGCGCCAGAACCGCACGGCCACCGCGGCCGGCTGCTGTCTTTGCTCTCAGGAGATTTTATAGTTAGAAAGTCAGGCACTGTACTGTTGCGAACTTATACGATTCTGGACTTCGTCTCCGGGCAGGGAGTCTTCACTGAGTATGCAGCGTTCAGTGACAGAGCACTTCTTCTGTCTATACTCATGTAGAGATGTTATTTGAATTCCGCCCTTGTGGCTGGGAGTTCGCGTTTCTTGTCTGTAGAACACAGAGAGGAGAAGACAGTATCAGATTATACTAGTCAGAGGACCACCTTCCCCTGTCCTAGTGTTTGAAAGAGTTTTTATTTTGTGGCTAGAATTCTTCCATCATGACAGATGTGTACAAGAACCATCACTCTGACGCACCGGACACAGTACGCACGGTGATATTGCTAGTTGCTTTGGCATATTAGGGCTAAAAGCTAAACAGCTATAATCACATAAGTTGTATTTCCACTGTAGATCATCTTTGAAAGTATTGTCTTCTAGTGTTTGCTATGTAGATGATGTCAGTCATCTAGCGTTATTTATATTAGATCATGTAGCCGTAAAAGGAGGCAGATTTCGGCATTTTTATCAATCATATTAGTTAGGAAATTCATTTGTATCTCTTTATGTCCATTGGACATTGATGTATAAATATTTGTAATATATAAAAGGATTTTTAATCTACAATAAATGTATAAACAGAAACTACATTTATTATTTTGTAGTTACTAGTTCCCTTAACCATTCATTTAAGTTTATGTTGTAATTTATATGTTAAAGAGCAGGGAGTAATATCAGAGCTAAGAGATCCTAAGATCTGCTTCAGGGGGTAGTCATACAGGGCCAAATCTTGATTTTTGTATTCAGTACTTTCCGTTGTGCACATTCATTTTTACACCCACCTGTAGTAGCATCTTGGGTATGGCTTACACTGCCAATATCCTGCTTAGGGCCTTCTGATAGTAGTCATAAAGTGGTTTGAAACCTTGGAAATTTTCAAATCTTTTTTTTCCATTTGTAATGTTTAGGTGTTAATGATAGTGATCAGCAGATTGCGTGTACAGTTTGCAGTGGTAAAGTCACGTGATAACATTAAGAATAATATTTGTGTATTTTATTGTATTTCTTTTCAGAGGCGATGCGCTTCAGCCCGCTGGCTGCAATTTATTGATACTCACATTATGTCATTTGTCGTTGTATTTTGTTTGTATTGTAACGACACTGGTCGTTCACGACGTTGCCATTAGTTTAGCTTGTTTCTAGTAGATATTTTATGTTACATGCCTGTTACATAATAAATGTGGGTATTGTAAATTGTGTGTACATTTAAGAGAGAACTGTTATCAGGAATCACTCTATGATAACTAGGGCACAACAGATCACTAGTTGTAACAATATAGAAATGACAGATACACAGTGCCGTCAAGAAAGCCTACGGAATGAGAAAGAGTTAGCTTTGTTAGCAGCACAAGGCACAGGTGAGGAGAATACCGATCCAAGGGAACTTTTTGAGAATTATAGGCAAAGTCAAGCCCGTGGTGGGCAATCTGATAGCGAAGATGAGGAACAGAGACACACTGAGGCAATCATAAAGATACAGGTCTATAGTGTAGGGAGTCCAAGTGAACGCAAAACAACTAATAATCATGGTAGATCACCGTCAGTGGCGTCGTCACAGGGCAGCATATCAGGGGTGCGCTGTGATGACTTTCTTGAATACCAAGAGATGGAAAGGGAAAAGGGCAGGAGATCACCTAAGAGTAGAGGAAGAGAAAGTCACAATAGGAGAGAAGATCTAGATAACACAGGTGTGTTGGACATCCTTGCATATCTAAAAGCAATGGGAAGATAAATGCGAAATAAAATTCAAAAGGTCAGCTCTGAATTGGGAAGCCAAATAAAAAGGGGGAATGATGAAGTACGCACTGAATTGGGAGATCAAATACAAAAGGTGAATGATGAAGTACGCTCTGAAATGGGAAGTAAATTTAAAAGCGTATGTGTCGAAATTCAGTCGATAAAACACGAAACAAGGGAAGTGAAAAATGAGGTAGTTATGCTCCAAACAAAACTAGAAGGAGAGTTTGCCGAGGTCAGAAGAACCGCGAACGAGGCGCTATTACTAGCGAGGAGGGCAAAGCGAATTGCTCTTGAAACATTAGAGAAGACAGAAAATACTACAAGGATAGGTAGAGGTGCATTAACGAAGTTGCAGATGCGCGTGAAAAAAAATGGTTCAAATGGCTCTGAGCATTATGGGACTCAACTTCTGAGGTCATTAGTCCCCTAGAACTTAGAACTAGTTAAGCCTAACTAACCTAAGGACATCACATACATCCATGCCCGAGGCAGGATTCGAACCTGCGACCGTAGCGGTCTTGCGGTTCCAGACTGCAGCGCCTAGAGCCGCACGGCCACTTAGGCCGGCTGCGCGTGAAACAAGTAAATATAACGCAGCTGCAAAAGACAGAAATTGCGCCAAATAAGGCATTGACAGCAGAGCTCTTCCAATTTAAACAAAACATAGAAAGCGAAATTAAGCAATTACCTCAGAAAGTCAGGTCGCAACCTAGTCAAAAGTCACATCTCAGAAAAGAAATAGTAGGCGATTTGGAAATAAAAGAAACCGAAAGAGCCAGTTCAAACTCAGCACGATCATGTCCAAGTACAGACGATATTAGAATGTGCTCGAAAGTAAGAGTTGCTCGTCAACTACAGACTGAAAGCATATCAGCATGGCAACAAAATATCGCTGGAGATATGGCCCCCGCGTCTACACAGGGCACAACTGCGTCGCAAATTGCGAATATGGAGAACAGCAGTGAGACATTTCACATGCATAATTGTTACCCGATAATGCGCACCACGGAACATTTTTCCAGCGATGAAAACGTGACAGGGAGTAGAAGAGAGGATGCCAAAGGTAACGGTAGACAGGAAACGTTAGCGCCAAATGAGAATGTGGTAGGCCGAGCAGGAAGAAATTCTAACGAAATTTTCGATTTTAAGCATTTTTATCTCTGTACGAAAATTCCAGCGTTACAGAGACGAGGGTAATGTTTTACACCAAAAAACGTTTATTGGACAGTTTGATTTATCATTACCTTCTCACTGGCCTCTGATGTACAACTGGACTACGTATGTTCATATATTGAGGGAACATTGGACGAATTCATGCAGAACATTACAAAAACGTGCACATCATACGAAGTGTTCCGTGACTCATTTTTAAACAAATACTGGTCCACGGAGAGACAGGACGGGATTAAGCAGGAAATAATGATGAGCAGAGACTTGGATAGTTCAGGGTTCCATAGTCCGGTGAAGTATTTCGAAAACTTGACCAAGAAAAATCAGTATTTGGACGACCAATGCACACTGGCTGAAATCATAAGATTGTGCTACATGAAGTTGCCAATTTCCTACCAGCAACGTCGTCGAGCGATATGGAAGTGATGTAAAAGGATTCAAGGGTATCCTAAGAGAGTTGGAGCTCGCTTTCAATTAGCATCAGGCGCGAGAATAACGTAGGCAGAGACGCGTGCAAAGTGAAAGAAGAGAGAACAACAGAGTGAGTAACAGAGGCCATAACTGGCAAAACAATTTAATCGGCCACCTCACGAGAACTTGTACTATAGGTATCGTAGTGGGAACAATGTACAGTGTAAGAACTATGGCAGAGAATATAGGCAACAAAATGAACGCAGATGGGAGCCACGAAGTAATGGCACATCATGGGGCGACAGTACAGAAACTCGTCAACGGTCTGACCAAGGATGGGGTGGCATGAATAACAACAGGAATCGGGAACAATCAATTGAAATTAGGCCACCTAACCCTGGGAGTGTATGGCAAAATGACGGAATAAGTAGGAAGAATTAAAGGAGGTTTTATGGAGAAAGTAAAGTATATTGTAAATAGTTAGCAATTAAGTTACTGCACTGAAGGGATATGTAGATTTATCACTATTTTCTGTACTATTATCACGTTAAAAAAGGTATTGCAATACATAAAAGGGCAGGATGTCGAGAGAGACAGAAAATTAGGGTATGTTTCTTTGTTTAAGCTATTACTATGTCCACAGCAAGCTGAATGTACAATTTAAAAGATGTATGGAGTTTAAGATGAGCTGTCTGCCCATAAAGGAATAAAGTAAAAATAAGAAACGGGTAGTACTGCAAAAAAAATGTTATAAAGATGTGTGAATAGGTAAGTTTGTTACCTGATTGATGTGGAACGTATTAGCAAAGAATGTCAGCATTTGGAAAGATTTTTGAGCTACTTCATGAAATGAGTGTCTATTTTCCATGTCTAGCAATGGGATCACAAATGAGTGATTTGTTAGCAATGGTTTGCGGTGACATGCAGGTGTATCGTCCAAGTATGATTTGCCTCCATTTAGAGAAACGAGAGTTCACTAGGAGGCGTGCTCCACGTGGCTACGCGAGAGCGTACCGTTATTTGTATGTGGAAGTGTTGTATTAACGCTGTCCAGAGAGATGGAATAATTGTGTACATGGTGGCCAGTTCTGCAGAATACCGTACGAGCGCACTGAAATATTGTTTGAGTGTTATAGCGACATGAAATGGAAACGTAATAATGGGATATAGACAGGTAAAAAATTAATAAAGGAAAGTAGGAAATGCTATGTTCAAAGCACATGACATCATGTGTAATAGATAAGGGAATGGGAATCATGTTGATGAGCAGTGATTTTATATAATGTACTAAAATCTTTACATTTGCAGGTACCACTTGTAAAATAAAATGTAACTTTATTAACATATAAGGAAGAGTTAATGACAGATAACGGTAATAGCAGCAGCTCCGGAAAAAGAACAGCTATAGAGAAGGTATTACTGAGTAAAAACATGTCCGCCGCTCGTGGTCTCGCGGTAGCGTTCTCGCTTCCCGAGCACGGGGTCCCGGGTTCGATTCCCGGGGGGGTCAGGGATTTTCACCTGCCTCGAGATGACTGGGTGTTTGTGTTGTCCTCATCATTTCATCATCATCCAGGAAAGTGGCGAAATTGGACTGAGCAAAGGTTGGGAAATTGTACGGGCGCTGATAACCACGCAGTTGAGCGCCCCACAAACCAAACATCATCATCACTGAGTAAAAACATAAAAGAAGGTACGTGACAGTATGATTAACGAAAGTAACAGTAATTTTGTACTAAACTTTCTATGTAGTTTATGATTGTCCACAGGAAGCACGCTCAAGCACGAAATGAAGGAGAAGCCCTCCTAATCATTCATTCGCGTATGTTTTGTGCAGATGTGCACTTTATTGTTCACAGATGTTCACGACGTCATTCACGACGAAACCAAGAGCCATGAGATCGGATGATCTTGTGATACCCAACGACAGTGTAGTACTTTGAATAGGGTTGTAGTTAGACTAGTATAAACATCCTACTGGCCAGTAGTTTAACAAGCAGTATTTGCAATTATTAACATTGGGATTTGGGGAAGATCATAATTCTACTGTTCTGTGCAGTTTTTCATAAGTACAGGGCTATTACAAAAGATTGAAGCGATTTCATAAATTCACCGTAGCTCCATTCATTGATATATGGTCACGGCACACTACAGATACGTAGAAAAACTCATAAAGTTTTGTTCGGCTGAAGCTGCACTTCAGGTTTCTGCCGTAAGAGCGCTCGAGAGGGCAGTGAGACAAAGTGGCGACAGGAGCCGCGAAAGCGTATGTCGTGCTTGAAATGCACTCACATCAGTCAGTCATAACAGTGCAACGACACTTCAGGACGAAATTCAACAAAGATCCACCAACTGCTAACTCCATTCGGCGATGGTATGCGCAGTTTAAAGCTTCTGGATGCCTCTGTAAGGGGAAATCAACGGGTCGGCCTGCAGTGAGCGAAGAAACGGTTGAACGCGTGCGGGCAAGTTTCACGCGTAGCCCGCGGAAAATTGGCTCATGCCAGAACAGGAGACCGACAGCGCCGACCTCATCTTTCAACAGGATGGTGCTCCACCGCACTTCCATCATGATGTTCGGCATTTCTTAAACAGGAGATTGGAAAACCGATGGATCGGTCGTGGTGGAGATCATGATCAGCAATTCATGTCATGGCCTCCACGCTCTCCCGACTTAACCCCATGCGATTTCTTTCTGTGGGGTTATGTGAAAGATTCAGTGTTTAAACCTCCTCTACCAAGAAACGTGCCAGAACTGCGTGCTCGTTCAACGATGCTTTCGAACTCATTGATGGGGACATGCTGCGCCGAGTGTGGGAGGAACTTGACTATCGGCTTGATGTCTGCCGAATCACTAAAGGGGCACATATCGAACATTTGTGAATGCCTAAAAAAACTTTTTGAGTTTTTGTATGTGTGTGCAAAGCATTGTGAAAATATCTCAAATAATAAAGTTATTGTAGAGCTGTGAAATCGCTTCAATCATTTGTAATAACCCTGTATACAGGTGCCGGCAGATATTTAATAATTAAATTACATAGGTTGAGTAATATGTTCTTTTATAATTAACATTAACTTTGTATGAAATTTTGATCAGAATAATAAGAGTAAATAAGTGAGCATCTTGGCTGATCGTACAAGTAGAACAATAATAAATGACCTCACTGTTGAGTACATCTTTAAAAAATTTATATTTCATAACAGAAACATGTCAGTGGCTTTGTGTTATGTATTGTATAGTATTTGTGTAAATCGGAAACTAATTGTATGTAATAGTGAGTAAAGGTTTCACAAAAAGAAACATTTGCGAGACACACTGGAAGCAACAATGTGATGTGCAGATGGAACGGGAGGCTAATGGCACAACTGCAAAGAAAAGCGGGAGGCTAACGGCACAGCTGCAGATAAAAGCAGAAGCAAGGGACACCGTTGGTAAGCCAAAGCCATGTCGTGGATGTAGCCAAACAGCAGGCATAAAATGCGGCTACCTGAAGATCTCTGGCAGCAGAAGGAGATTGAGCAGGTAGTCTGTGGCAGACTTGCTGGATCAGATCAGGATGGGTGTTTAAACGACCACTAATGACTTGTCTCCACTGTTGTATTACACGATGGAGATGAGATAAGCAACTTGCATACATGATACATTCAGTTAACCCTACAGCGCAACTGCTAATAGCTGTATGGAACTGTGAACTCTACTTGCTTTTCCTTCTGCTGTTCTCTGCCAGACAGAGACAGATACACATCATAATCTGTAGCAGTCAGTCACCTGAGGAATCTGAGTCACACACGATGACTCAAGTTCCACGTATAATGTCACCAAACAGATAACCTATCTGTCCACAATTACCAATATCCTTATCCAAAATACAATATTTATATCAAGAGAAAGAAGCGACATGAAGAACAGAAGAGTAGGAACACAAACATATTAAAAAGAAGAAACACAAAGAAATAAAGACTAGATACCATTACATTTCTCTTAGCTGACGCAGAAGAATTTTAGGTGACCTATAAAGATCCTACATGACTGTACCTCTCTCATACTGTGTGCAGATTTGACGAAAACTTGGCTCTTTCAAAATATACACACACGTACCTTGCTGTATATTCCGAGGATCTTCCACATCATCAACTCTGCAAGAGACTTGTAACCAGAAGGGATCAAGAATGGGCTGAGGGTCCAAAGACTGACTTGCAAAGCCACCATGACCGATCTCAAACAAGTTGTTGAATCAATCTTCGCTTCCTAAACTTCACAGAAACTGTAGCTTCCATCCCCGTTCAGAAATGAAGATGAAACTGTGTTGTGAAATCCAAATCAGTGTATGACTCTTGATAAAAGAAGTGTATAGTTTGATGAATACTGAACAGTTACACTCACAAAGTAACAGTTTCCGATATATTTATTATTTTTGTAAACACCTTGTACTTACTTTTCGGGGTAGTCTTAAGAAAATATTTGTGTATTTATTTATGTAAATCAGGAATCCTGTAAAACAAAACAATTTCATAGCGGGACCCCTTTGGTTGTCACCTGCGGCACCCTTACAGACAGCGATACGTCGATGATATACTACGCCTCCATTTTGTTGCCCTTCATGGCAAGCCATCCTGGGCTTACATTTCAGCAAGACAATGCCCGTCCGCACACGGCGAGAGTTTCCACTGCTTGTCTTGATGTTTCCCGAACCCTACCTTGGGCAGCAAGGTCGCCGAATCTCTCACCAATTGAGAATGTTTGGAGCATTATGGGCAGGGTCCTCAAACCAGCTAGGGATTTTGACGCTCTAACACGCCAGTTGGACAGAATTTCGTACTATATCCTTTAGTAGGACATCCAACAACTCAATCATTCAATACCAGTCCTAATAACTGCTTGAAAATCCTGGATTTATATCAGATCTTCGTGTCAGAAAATACAATACACGAGCACTTAAAATACAACCACACATAGTAGAAAGTTTACACGACTCACAGGTAGCGCATACCACTTCCCTCCCTAACGTTCACTGACGACCGTGCCAACCGGATGAGTATCCGGCCACGAAGCTAAAATAATTAAAATGGTAAATCATGGAGAACAGTTAACCCCCTATGACGAGATAATTGAATTTTTCTCAAAGTTCAAAGCTAGGCCCTTTGTGCAAAGCCAGTTGACAACTTTAAGAAGAACATTATTTACCGTTTGCTCGGCTTGACAATAATACTTGTATTACCTGCAGTCTACTCCCTCCTTCCTAGTTGCAGCTATTGTCCACATCAGTCTTTTATGAAGATTTGAGAGGAGCGAATATTACAATAAACATTCCAGTTTACATATATTTTCACATAGAGTTGGCTCCAGTTCTTCATGTCTAGGGGTCTGCTTATTGAAGCTGGAATTCTCACATTTTAGGTCCTCATGGTTGAATTGATCTAAATAAATTTGAAGATTGTTGTTGCAGAATTTTTACTGTTATGTTGATATATTTTATACATTTTAGTACATCATACAGTATTTTGATTTTTCACATTAACAAAGCCGAAATTATATTGTTTCCACAAAATACAAAAGTACGTCCGATCACATCACAGGCATGCTCACTACTGTCTCATTCAGAGGAAATAACAATATTCCAGAGGGTTTACAATTTTTCTTGACAAATTAATTTCTATTGGTTTCGATTATTATTTCATAAATGAATCCAGAAATAAACATAATAAACAGTACAAGATTGCGTAATTATTAACAGAAATTTTAAGTTTGCCAAATAATTCGTTATTTTAAACTTTTCTAAAAAATAATTTTAACTGTACATTCAGAACTAATACTTATTGATTATAACATCCAAAATAAAGTAATTCCTTTTCACAACTTTTAGCTTGAAATATAACATACTGAGTATAAAATTATATGAAAGTTTTCAGAAAAGCAGCTGAGATAATATTGGCCTGTCCTAAATTCGAAGAATACTACTGGTATCGACAACTACTGTTGAGGAAGAGTAATGCTAGAGGGGAATGTCTCGTTACACACCTACATATCGTTGCGAGTACTGCCCCGGGAACGTAAGTGCGCATTTCCTGTAGCTGTGTCTTAGCAATGTTCTTCGCAAACTATGTTTCCATGCGACTCAGTGTACGGAAGACGAAAATCGAATTTCTGAAACCGATTTGTGCTGTCTTTACATGTTGGGCACGCAGCGGTTTTGTTAGCGCGATCGGACATTTAATGTCAGAGCGTTAGCTGTTTTACGCGAATGGTGCCTGTAAGAAGGCTATTCTGATTTCGTCAGCACGCTGAAATGAGGTATGACTTCTTTATGGATGTCAGTGAATTTCCTGTACAGGAGGAGAAGAGGACATTGTTTTAGAAGAAATGTTTGAAATTGTTATCCACGTCACTCAGTGAATATCAAATTGTTTTATTACACTCACCTATATCATGCGCTTTGTGGATAAAAAAAATGCGGGGTGATCAGTGTCGGAATGTTGAAGTCAAACCAGTCTGGAGACTTGGAATACCTGGAGAACTGCGAATGAGTAACGACATTTTCATATTCTTGTGCACAGAATTAGCGAATTGTTTTTCATCACCCATTAGTTGGATATGACAGCTCTGTTCACTTCAAGAGTGAATGGACATAGCAGTTTATACATTATCCTGGCGTGTAGGCTATAAGGTTGTTGTCAAGCAGTTAGAATAATTCAGCAAATATATCAGCATTTATGAATCTTTTTCAACCTGACGGAAATAAAATGTGCTTCTCTTCAACCGCAGAAAGAAAATGGATAACTCCATCTTAAGTCCAAAACCTCATCTTTTCCTACACTTCACATTAAATAATTTCTTGAAAAGTAACCAACAATATCAACCTAACGATCCAATCATTACCAAGCTCAGATCCAATATTTTTATGGGAGCAATATTAATAGCTTATTGTTTTATAACCTTCCACAACACAGGCTGTCAAGAACATTCTGTACATCCTGTACCAGAGTTTCGTACACAAGAGCTTTTAAATGCCCCCACTACATTAGTCTACTAGGGTAGGTCCCGAGAGCGTGGAGGATAAGGAACTGGTCCTCCTGCATCTAACTGTCACGGAATTCATCATTTAGAAGCCTGCGAACATTAACACCGAATTGAGGAGGGACTCCATGATGTATGAAGGGTTTTTCGCAGTCGTAAAGGCGGATGTTCTAACAGAACAAGTAGATCTATGGTAAGTTTCTCTGAGTGGAAGAACATGAAGATCTAAGAAGCCGTCACCTACAATACCGGCTCAATCGTTGATAGAAAATCTTTGTTGATGACGTGATTCCACAACTTCGTGAGGATTCTCGACACACCACACGTGCTGACTGAGAAAATTTACAATCTGATCACATTGCAACGAAGCCTCATCCGTGATCGGCACATTTGCACTAAAGTGAGGGCTGACACATTGTTGAATGAACAATTCGCATAATTGTATTAGTGCAGGGAACGCAGCTGCTGGTAGTGCCTGCATACGCTGTACACGGTACGGAAACAGCAGGTTCTCAAGAAGCACTCTCCATACAGTCGTGTGGTCAACGTTACTTGTTACCGTTAACTGTCTTACGCTGTCACAGTGGTTGTCGTCAACTCCACTAACAAGGGAACCTCCCCATCGCACCCCCCTCAGATTTAGTTATGAGTTGGCACTGTGGATAGGCGTTGAAAAACTGAACACAGATCAATCGGGAAAACAGGAAGAAGTTGTGTGGAACTATGAAAAAATAAGCAAAATATACATACTGAGTAGTCCATGGGCAACATAGGCCACATCAAGGATGGTCTGACCTCAAGAGCGCCGTGGCCCCGTGGTTAGCGTAAGCAGCTGTGGAACGAGAGGGCCTTGGTTCAAGTCTTCCCTCGAGTGAAAAGTTTAAATTTTTTATTTTCAGGCAATTATCAGAGTTCAGGCACTCACACATAATCAACTTCGCTCTCATAAATTCCAGGACATGTTCAGATTTGCTTGGACATATGCAGGATTTGACGGTCTACACACGGAAAAATTTGAAAACGTTAAAAACATATGTTTTGACAGCGCAGAGAAAACTGTGCGACTGTGAAACTGTTGCATTCATTTGTTGCAGTTTATGTGACACACTCTTATGTTTTCATCACTTTTTTGGGAGTGATTATCACATCCACAAGAAAACCTAAATCGGGCAGGGTAGAAGAATCTTTTTACCCATTCGCCAAGCGTGCAAGTTAGGTGGGTCGACAACATATTCCTGTCATGTGACGCACATGCCGTCACCAGTGTCGTATAGAATATATGAGACGTGTTTTCCTGGATCAAATGTTTTCGGTTCCCATTCGAGAGGCACGTCATTTCGTCTAATAATCGCACGGTTGTGCGGTGCGGTCGCAAAACACAGACACTAAACTTATTAAAGTGAACAGAGATGTCAATGAACGAACGGACAGATCATAATAAATTAAGAAAATTTGTCGCTCGAGGGAAGACTTGAACCAAGGACCTCTCGCTCCGCAGCTGTTCACGCTAACCACGGGACCACGGCCTCCCTGTGTTCACCTCATCCTTGATGTTGCCCATGAACTACTCAGTTTGTATATTTTGCTTATTTTTTCATAGTTCCACACAACTTCTTCCTGTTTTCTCGATTGATCTGTGTTTAGTTTTTCAAGGCCTTTCCACTGTGCCAAATTGTAATTAAATCTGAGGGGGGTGCGATGGGGAGGTTCCCTTGTAAGAAGATACTCCTCCAGTTGACGTGTCTTCGTTCTTCTAGGTCGCCCCAAGTCACGCGTAGTAGGCCTAAATGTCCTATGCTCCCTAAGACGACCAGCAGTTACGGCAAACGTCCACCTGTCGGGGCATCGTCGTTCTGGAAATCTCTCACGACACTTAACGTTGAGCGCCTCGGCTATTACCACCTGTTAATCCATACAGCAAATGGACATCTGCTAGCTTCGCATTTGAGTACACATCCATTGCACTGTACAGGAAACTAAGTCCGTAATGAACATTAAACAGTTGATGCTACGTGGTTGATGCTAGTAGAGTTATGAGGTTGGCCGCATGTCAACACAAGTGATGAATTGAGTTACATATCAACATTACCTTTGTTTCATTGGAACAGTGAACACTGGCGGTGAAACTAAGAATTACAACTTGTTGTACATTCTAAGCAAACGTAATCAAGAGGGCATTTTGTACGTTTCAAGTAAGAAAACGTTTCATGTAATGCTGGTATTTTCTGTTTCTATGTCCTTCCCACGATTAATGTGATTATGAAGAGAAGTATAAAATGCGCTCTGACATGGTAATAAAGAGTTTTCGTACCCATTTCGATATAACACATTTTACTCCTCCATGGTCGCACGGGGTAGCCGTGCGAACTAAGGCGCCTACCCACGATCGCGCGGCTATTCGCATCGGAGATTCGAGTCCTCCTTCGGGCATGGGTGTGTGGGTTTTCCTTATGTAAGTTAGTTTAAGTTATATTAAGTAGTGTGTAAGCCTAGGGACCGAGGAGCTTAGCAGTTTGGTCCCACAGGAACCACAAATTTCCAAACTCTTCCATGTGTGATGAATTTTCAGCTAATTTTATGAGAATAAATTATATGAAAACTAAGAGCCTCCAAAATGGCATGGAATTCTAAAGCAAAAAAAAAAAAAAAAAAAAAAAGATTTGCTAGCGTCGTTTAACCCAGAATCATTTTCAGTTGCATTCCTGAGGGCTAGCGCACATTGACTGATATGAGACCTTACTGGCTGCACAAACATTACGGCCAGGAAAAGGCATCCATTCAGAGATTGACCATACCTGCTACCAACAAAAATATGGCCGGCCGGTGTGGATGAGCGGTTCTAGGCGCTTCAGTCTGGAACCGCGCGACCGCTACGGACGCAGGTTCGAATCCTGCCTCGGGCGTGGATGTGTGTGATGTCCTTAGGTTAGTTAGGTTTAAGTAGTTCTAAGTTCTAGGAGACTGATGACCTCAGAAGTTAAGTCCCATAGTGCTCAGAGCCATTTGAACCATTTTTGAACAAAAATATGATACTATTCGTGACAGCACAGATGAAAACACGAAAAATCAAAAGAATTTTTGGGTAAATGATTGTCATGTGATGTATGGATCTGAATTGCAGTTTCTAGGCACTTAAGAGGGAGTGTTGAAAAGTAATGCCTCCGAATTTTTTATGTGAAAACTCTTAAAGCTTTTAAATAAAACAGACGTTATTGACATTCTTCATCATTCTTCTTCATGTCTACAGATTCGATTCTCAACATAGTCACCCTGGCGACGAAAATATTTCTGTTAGAGAGAGACGAGTTTGTTGATACCGTCATTAGGGCATGTTTGACTTTTTTAACGGAGCCACAACCTCGACTCAGCTTATACCGCTTCATCGTCACCAAAAGTGAAATCTTCGAAGGTGTTCTTTACCTTTTGGAAACAGATGAAAATCGGGACAGTATAGAGGATGACAGATGAAAGTGAACCCAAGGCATCGGATTGTTGCAGATTTCGCAGCATTGTCATACTGAAGGGAAGGAGGTTCATATGTGGACGAACTATTCGAATTGAAACTCCATTATAGCACGTTGTTTCTCACGCACCGACATAGCAAAGTTACACACTGCCATGTTACACGCTACCATTCGGAGCCCTCTAGCTGCAGAAATTCACAACTTGCGTCAGCGAAGCGAGAAGGTTCACCGAGTAATATGCATGGTATCTAATGCCTCAACCGAAGTTGAGAGCAGAATGAAAAATTTGGAGGCATTATTTTTCATCACGTCCTCGTATACTTAAGCGATGTACTTTAACCGTTCGTATAAACAAATCATCATTGTTATTCTTATATTGAAACATTTCACAAATTTTGTTCACATTATTCTTACAATGTTAGGCTCTTTAATAGCCATGCGAATCCGAGTTATGTTTAGGAGGGGTGGGGTGGTAGGACGACACACAGCAGTGAACTGTGACGCATACCTTCCCCCTAAATCGGAACGCTGGATCCGTGCCTGAACACGACGCAATTGCAATGGCGTGTTAATGTGGAGCAAATAGGATTGTGGAAGTTGTAAACCGGCAGCCTACCTCCGCATTTGTGGAAACTGTATTCTAGTGATTGTACGATCAACGAGAAGAGCTGATGCGAAATCGGTTTACAGTATAGCGGATTTGGGTGCCCCTTTAAACGTTATAATAGTGGGCTGCTGGCCATTGGCCTTTCTTACTCGGGTCTGCGCGCGGTAACGGTAGCGTTTTGTTTTCCGTTACGGTGTGACGCCGGACCCCCGTTAGGCGGCCAGACACGGGCCACAGGGAATTCGTCTCTTTCTGTTCTACAGCGGCGACGTTACATCGCACCCGGCGACTGATGATCGACGGCATAAAGTCGCGGGTCTGCACAGTATGTGAGAACGGAAGCAGCAGAGACGTCCAGAGCTCACTCACCACTCTTGTACGATTTAATTATGGAGCCTGTTTTGTGTGTATGATACCTCTCCTCGGAACCGTATAGTTCTTCTGTAAGAATTTGAGCTCTGATCTTGTGAAACCCAGCTCACTTTACAGGTCTTCAGAAATGACTGCAAACAGTCACCTTTTGCGATTGTAGAATTTTTATTTTGCCATTACCGGTTTCAAGTCGCCTAGCGACCCGTCATCAGATGGCACGAGGTTCTCAGTGACTGTTTACAGCATTGTGGGGGTCGTTGTATAGCTGTGGAGACACAAGAAATTGAAGAAATAAGCACTGAATCTGGAACTGTTGACATCATAAGGTCAACTTGGTAGCATTACTTGCAGTAAGTTGAGTCCATGTGATTAATACTAGTGCACAAATCACTTTGGAGAACACAGTGCACCAGGGATAATACCATGGACTCAAATAACTGTATGTAACACCATAAAGTAGACCTTGTGACGCAAATAGTTCCGAACACTTAATGAAATGCATGACACGCATAAGGGACATTTAGAAACTGTGTGTCATGCATTTCATAAGATCCATAAGAGCTGTTCGCAAGCGCCTTCCAAAAATGTTTGCTTCCAGATCCTTCTCCACAGTCACTGCTTAGTGGTTTAAATTTTTTCTGTCTTGCCAGAGCTACATAACAACCCTCGCAATGCTATAGGCAGTCACTAGGAACTGTGTACCGTCTGATGAGGAGTCGCTAAACGACTTGAAGTCGGTACATCTACACGTACATGATTACTCTGCAATTCACATTTAAGTGCTTGGCAGACGGTTCATCGAACCACAATCATACTATCTCCCTACCATTCCACTCCCGAACAGCGCGCGGGAAAAACGAACACCTAAACCTTTCTGTTCGAGCTCTGATTTCTCTTATTTTATTTTGATCATCATTCCTACCTATGTAGGTTGGGCTCAACAAAATATTTTCGCATTCGGAAGAAAAAGTTGGTGACTGAAATATCGTAAATAGATCTCGCCGCGACGAAAAACGTCTTTGCTTTAATGACTTCCATCCCAACTCGCGTATCATATCTGCCACACTCTCTCCCCTATTACGTGATAATACAAAACGAGCTGCCCTTTTTTGCACCCTTTCGATGTCCTCCGTCGATCCCACCTGGTAAGGATCCCACACCGCGCAGCAATATTCTAATAGAGGACGAACGAGTGTAGTGTAAGCTGTCTCTTTAGTGGACTTGTTGCATTTTCTAAGTGTCCTGCCAATGAAACGCAACCTTTGGCTCGCCTTCCTCACAATATTATCTATGTGGTCTTTCCAACTGAAGTTGTTCGTAATTTTTACACCGAGGTACTTAGTTGAATTGACAGCCTTGACAATTGTACTATTTATCGAGTAATCGAATTCCAACGGATTTCTTTTGGAGCTCATGTGGATCACCTCACACTTTTCGTTATTTAGCGTCAACTGCCACCTGCCACACCATGCAGCAATCTTTTCTAAATTCCTTTGCAACTGATACTGGTCTTCGGATGACCTTACTAGACGCTAAATTACAGCATCATCTGATAACAACCTAAGAGAACTGCTTAGATTGTCACCCAGGTCATTTATATAGATCAGGAACAGCAGGGGTCCCAGGACGCTTCCCTGGGGAACACCTGATATCACTTCAGTTTTACTCGATGATTTGCCGTCTATTACTACGAACTGCGACCTTCCTGACAGGAAATCACGAATCCAGTCGCACAACTGAGACGATACCCCATAGGCCCGCAGCTTGATTAGAAGTCGCTTGTGAGGAACGGTATCAAAAGCTTTCCGGAAATCTAGAAATGCGGAATCAACTTGAGATCCCTTGTCGATAGCTGCCATTACTTCTTGCGAATAAAGAGCTAGCTGCGTTGCACAGCATGCTTATTACTTATAAATAGATCGTTCCCTTCGAGGTGATTGATAATGTTTGAATACATAAACATTCTAAATCACAAAAATCGATTGCTTGTAACCATTTCTGAAACCCTTTATGCATCACAGTCGCAAATGGCACATATCTATAACGGATAAAAGTTTTACAGCTTACTCTCTTCATTCGTGACAATTATTTATTTATTTATGCTGGCATATAAACATGTACTCTAAAATGCATACCTTAATAGCCAAGAGCAATTTTTCATCTTCGGTACTATTCTAATGAACAAGTGCTCATAAGTTTTAAGGTATGCATTATAGAGCACATGTTTACTGGACTTTTTTTCTTGTTTTGGTCCATATTACCACTTCCCAAAATATGGGAAGCAAAGAGCTTGCAGTAGAAGAGATTTGCTTCACAGTATCGAAGATGAAAAATTGCTCGTAGCTCTTCAGGTATGCATTTTCGACCCTATGTTTACTCAGACCTTTTTATTTCTAGTAACGCGTACTTTCAACTGTATGCGTTTACGCCATTAATTATGAACACCCTGTATAGGACTGCTTCCGTTCGCTCGACTAAAGATCCGTACCCAAAGACTGGAAAGCTGCACAGGTCACACCATTATTCAAGAAAGGTAGTAGGAGTAATCCACTTAATTACAGGCCGACATCATTAACGTCGATGTGCAGCAGGATTCTGGAACTTATATTGTGATCGAATATTATGAAATACCTCGAGGAAAGTGGTCTATTGACACACAATCAACATGGGTTTAGAAAACATCGTTCTTGTGAAACACAACTAGCTCTTTATTCGCATGAAGTGTTGAGTGCTATTGACAAGGGATTTCAGATCGATTCCGTATTTCTGGATTTCCGGAAGGCTTTTGACACTGTACCACACAAGCGGCTCATAGTGAAATTGTGTGCTTATGGAATACCGTCTCAGTTATGTGACTGGATTTGTGACTTCCTGTCAGAGAGGTCACAGTTCGTAGTAATTGACGGAAAGTCATGGAGTAAAACAGAAGTGATTTCTGGCGTTCCCCAAGGTAGTGTTATAGGTCCTTTGCTGTTCCTTATCTATGTAAACAATTTGGTAGACAATCTGAGCAGCCGTCTTCGGTTGTTTGCGGATGACGCTGTCGTTTACCGACTAATAAAGTCACCAGAAGATCAAAACAAATTGCTAAACGATTTAGAAAAGATATCTGAATGGTGCGAAAATTCGCAGTTGACCCTAAATAACGAAAAGTGTGAGGTCATCTACATGAGTTCTAAACGGAATCCATTATACTTCGGTTACACGATAAATCAGTCAAATATAAAGGCCGTAAATTCAACTAAATACCTAAGAATTACAATCACGAACAATTGAAATTGGAAGGAACACAAAGAAAATGTTATGGGGGAGGCTAAACAAAGACTGCGTTTTATTGACAGGGCACTTAGAAAATGTAGCAGATCTACTAAGGAGACTGCCTACACTACGCCTGTTCGTCCTTTTTTAGAATACTGCTGCACGGTGTGGGATCCTTACCAGATAGGACTGACGGAGTACATCGAAAAAGTTCAAAGAAGGGCAGCACATTTTGTATTATCACGAAATATGGGAGAGACTGTCACGGAAATGATACAGGATTTGGGCTGGACATCAGTAAAAGAAAGGCCGTTTTCGTTGCGGCAGAATATTCTCACGAAATTCCAATCACCAACTTTCTCCTCCGAATGAGAAAATATTTTGTTGACACCGACCTACATAGGGAGAAACGATCACCACGATAAAATAAGGGAAATCAGAGCTCGTAAGGAAAGATATAGGTGTTCGTTCTTCTGCGCGCTATACTAGATTTGAATAATAGAGAATTGTGAAGGTGGTTCGATGGATCCTCTGCCAGGTACTTAAATGTGATTTGCAAAGTATCCGTGTAGATATAGATGTAGATGTAAAGAAGATCATAACTTTTGAAAGATGGCTATTTTTTGATGATGTTATTGGATGTGTTAATATTTGTAAAAGAAAGTGATATATTGAAGAACTGTGATCAGAGAAACAGTCGTTAGGCAACACTATCTGTGCCTGCGATAGCAGCACTGTGGAATCGTAGAACCTTTGACAGGCAGTAGTGGATAGCTGCTGTGTGCAGCAGGCGGGATTCGTTGAGTGTACAGTGTAATGCATGGACGCACTTTTGGAACTGTGTGAGTTGCAGGTTTATTTCGAGGAGGAATGATGACTCAGAACAATGGTTCGATGGTATATGGACGTAAAAAAAGGTTTTGAGATGAAGAGAGTTAATTTACTGTACCATGGAAGTTATTAGATTAAATGAATTTTATGTTAGAGTCTATAATTGTTTTCTTTGATAAGGTCCTTCCCAACTGAAATTTCGGTACTTAAAGGTCGAGCCATGTGTTTAATTGGCATTTTGTGTCAAGATTATGAATCCAGTTTCCCTGGACCAACTGTAGTTAGTTTTTAACAGTATGATTTTTTTCAGCTGTTGCGGAGTCTTGCTGTGTTGCTGTTTGTGCCAGTATTTCATTTTGCAGGTGAAATTCATAATACGTGATTCTCTCGTTTCCTCTTCGGATTGTAGGTTGTGTCAGTTTCTCTGTATTTCCAGGACCATATGTCAGTGTAGAAATTTTCATATGTTTCAAGGTACATTCTTAAACAAGTCGACATTACAGTTTGGTTTCTTTTTTTATACAGTAACGTTTTTTTCAAACAGATCGCACTGACCAAGTCTACTGAGCGTAAAATATAGATTTGCTTATTTATTTGCTTATGAATGAGATCAGTTTTCACACACATATGATTCTTTTCAATTTGATGTCAGTGATGTAGCTTTGAGCTCAGTAGCACAGTTAGGGTGTCAGTTCACATACCCAGTTTTATATTTACGATAACACACACAGGAGTAAAGGCTACTCACTTACACTTACTATTGTCTATAACAATAATTAGCAGTTCTAAAGGACATGAGTGAAATTATGCAATAATAAAAGCAGAAACGTCCACGTAAACGAAAAGTTTGCGCGTTAATTTGTAATGAGTGGTTCGAGCCAACGTCCACTTTAGTAGGAAATATTGTCGAAGTTAGTATAATTACATTTGAAATTTAAATGTTCCGAATGTTAAATGTCCCTGTCGAACTGGGCTCAAAGTTGACGTAAGCCTACACTCTGTTCATGACTCGCCATACCAGCAACGTATTTCATTGAATGAGTGGTTAGAAGTACTAGGTTACCGCTTCATCGAGTAACGCACTCTTCTAAAAAAACTTTACGTTCGGCTTCTGCTGCTGGATCCCCCAAGATTAGTTGAAGATATTTCTCCCGCGCAATTTTAGAGAATGTGGTACATGTATGATTGGGCACCGGCACATTTTGCTTCTGATGTAAAGTGACGTCTAACTCACCAATATGGTACAAGACTGACTGCTCAAACAGGGCTTGTAACTTGGCTTCCAAGATCACCTGGTCCCAGTCCATCTGCAAATAGAGCGAGGAAAAAACGACTGTCTATATTTCTACGTACGAGCCCTAATTTCTCTTATCTTGTCTTCGTGGTCTTTACGTGAAATTTACGTTGGCGGCAGTAGAATCGTTCTGCATCCGGCTACAAACGCTGGTTCTCTAAACTTTCTAAATAATGTTTCGCGAAAAGAGTACTGTCTTCCCTCCACGGATTTCCATTTCAGTTCATGAAGCATCTTCGTAATACTCGCGTGTTGATCGAACCTAATGCTAATAATTGTAGCAGTACGCCTCTGAGTTGCTTCGATCTCTTTCTTTAATCCGACCTGGTGGGGATTTCAAACACTCGAGCAGCACTCAACAATGGGCCGCAGTGCTGTTCCATACACAATTTCCGAGCCGAATTTGGCCATACGCCTTCCGTACTCAAAAATGTGTGTGAAATCTTATGGGACTTAACTGCTAAGGTCATCAGTCCCTAGGCTTACACACTACTTAACCTAAATTATCCTAAGGACGAACACACACACCCATGCCCTAGGGAGGACTCGAACCTCCGCCGGGACCAGCTACCGTACTACAGTCCTTACGTGCTTGTTCCACTGCATGTCGCTTTACAACGTCTGAGTCAAGCAGCATACTAATGGTGTATTCTAAAATTACGGTATTGTTCTTGGTGCTCTTTTGCATTAACTTACAAGTTTCTAAATTTAGATGAAATTGGCATTCATCACAACATCTAGAAATTTTGTATCCTCCTTGACTAACTCAACGACGATACCTTTTCGAACACCACATCGCTACAGCGTCATCAGCATGGTCTAAATGTCTGAAAGAATTCGTAATTCACTGCAGGGTCGAGTGCACCACTATATCAAATCACGAGAACGACAGATGCAACAGTCTCTTTAACAGTTATGAGGGAGAGTACAGTAAATAGTAAGAATTAACGTGCTGAAGAGGTGTTATATTTCTTGTTAAGATAATCCATGGGTGTAATTTGAGCCCAGTTACATAGGACCGTAATTGAAAATTTTAAATTTCTGACGTTACATATTTTCTACAGTTAATTGTCGTTAATTCAGATACGAGAGGTAAGCACCGTGCCCTGTGATAAAATGAATACATCCTTCGAGAGTAGGGTGTGCTTTATTTGAAACCTTTCCATCACTCTGGAACAAAACTCATGGACACGTCAGTCATGACATCGAGAAGGAGTGGAGTTTAATGTTGATGCTGTATTTCCTGTCATCCAGAAAGTATTCCGCACAGTTCCACAGTGTGACTTAGTAAACAAAATAGTGAATAAGAAATATCGCAATAACTATGTGGCACTATTGAAGGTGTGCTCGCAAACAGAACTCATATGTAGTTCTTAATACGGAGGCATAGCCAGACGCGAAACTAGCGTACTGAGTAGGGTGACAGAATCACTACTGCTCATGACGTATACACTGATGAGCCAAAACACTATGCTTTCGGAACGCAATACGAGCAGCGATTCCACATGGATTGGATACGACAAGTTCTGGTACATTTCCGCTGGTGTATGGCGTGATCCATGTTATGAGCAGCTGTTTGCCCGGATTATGTCGTATCTAGACACGACAATCGAGCTGGTCTAACAATAAACGTGATTATTCCGATCAGGCGACACATTTCTGTCTGGGTCTGTGGCCTGGCCACTTTGGGATTCCAGCTGCTTTCGAACTTCTGTGCAATGCTCCTTGCTTTGTATATAAATCGTCATCGTTCTGATACAGAAAAGGTTCGATTACCCCCTTTCTTAACCGAGCGAGGTGGCGCAGTGGTTAGACACTGGCCTCGCATTCGGGAGGACGACGGTTCAATCCCGCGTCCGGCCATCCTGATTTAGGTTTTCCGTGATTTCCCTAAATCACTCCAGGCAAATGCCGGGATGGTTCCTCTGAAAGGGCACGGCCGACCTCCTTCCCCATCCTTCGCTAATCCGATGAGACCGATGACCACGCTGTCTGGTCTCCTTCCCCGCAACAACCAACCAACCAACCAACCCCCTTTCTTGTTGTTGCAAGCTTTCAGAGAACTAATTTTCGATCGTGTCGTTCGTGCCCTAGCGATGCTTACTATCTCCAGTTTTATTCAACCCTTATTCGGAGCAATGCTTCAAGAGGCTTTGGAAGATGTGGAATTGGGAGTTAAGGTAAATGGAAAGCGGCGAACAACATAGCAATACTGACGATGCAATCGCAATAGTTGATAATGCAGATTGCATACAATACTTGGTCAGTGTAACAGAACACAGCAAATCAATTAACATAAATATCACCGCCAAAAAGACATAGTTCATGATCATGTCAAGGAACTTCAATTTAGTCTAAGTTGCAATGAAACATTTAATACACTGCCCGTAAATAACAGCCAGCAATGTCTGGAAACATGTCTCTCCAAAGAATGTACATCCGAAAATGAAGAAAGATGCCGCAATGAATTGACTGGACTAATGCTCTTAAATTTAAAAAAGTGCTTCCACATTCGATTTTCACCAAGAGACTGGTGAAATATTTGGGCGATACTTCTTTACGATGTACAAGGTTGGATATTAAATATAAATACCACCGATAAAAGAGATGCTTCGAGATGTGGATCTACGACTCAATACCGTGTACTGCAAAGGTGACCATTCAGTAAGTCCTTAAGAGTGCCAACAAAGACCGAGAATTTTGTAGTGTAATTAAGAAGAGAAGGACGGCGTATTTAGGACATACCTACATCCATATATGCATCTGTAATGCGCTAGCCTCCTTACGGTGCGAGGCAGCGGCGATCTGTGGCAGATATGACGACAGAGTACAATGCTGTGGCAGGCAGAAGTGCCCACAGCACGCCGTTCGGCGCACACTGCTGAATATGTGGCGCCGCTGCAGAAGGCCCCTAGGTGTTCTCATGTTTACCCAACGGCATCGTAAATTACGGTTGCAGGAGACTTGGTGTAACATATCATTTCCTCGGCGCGCCTGTGTGCTAGTCTTGGGCGCTGTTGGGGTTGCCGCGGCTGCTTTCCGCTTGCAAACGGAAGAGGGTCTTTCTCCTGCCTGAAGATGATGGGCTGCTCTTTCCTTTGTTGTTGTTGTTGTTGTTGTCTTCAGTCCTGAGACTGGTTTGATGCAGCTCTCCATGCTGCTCTATCCTGTGCAAGCTTCTTCATCTCCCAGTACTTCCTGCAACCTACATCCTTCTGAATCTGCTTAGTGTATTCATCTCTTGGTCTCCCTCTACGATTTTTACCCACCACGCTGCTCTCCAATGCTAAATTTGTGATCCCTTGATGCCTCAGAACATGTTCTACCAACAGGTCCCTTCTTCTTGTCAAGCTGTGCCACAAACTCCTCTTCTCCCCAATTCTATTCAATACCTCCTCATTAGTTCTGTGATCTACCCATCTAATCTTCAGCATTCTTCTGTAGCACCACATTTCGAAAGTTTCTATTCTCTTCTTGTCCAAACTATTTATCGTCCATGTTTCACTTCCATACATGGATGGATATACTCCATACAAATACTTTCAGAAACGACTTCCTGACACTTAAATCTATACTTGATGTTAACAAATTTCTCTTCTTCGGAAACGCTTTCCTTGCCATTGCCAGTCTACATTTTATATCCTCTCTACTTCGACCATCATCAGTTATTTTGCTCCCCAAATAGCAAAACTCCTTTACTACGTTAAGTGTCTCATTTCCTAATCTAATTCCCTCAGCATCACTCGACTTAATTCGACTACATTCCATTATCCTCGTATTTCTTTTGTTGATGTTCATCTTATATCCTCCTTTCAAGACACTGTCCATTCCGTTCAACTGCTCTTCCAAGTCCTTTGCTGTCTCTGACAGAATTACAATGTCATCGGTGAACCTCAAAGTTTTTATTTCTTCTCCATGGATTTTAATACCTACTCCGAACTTTTCTTTTGTTTCCTTTTCTGCTTGCTCAATATACAGATTGAATAGCATCGGGGAGAGGCTACAACCCTGTCTCACTCCCTTCCCAACCACTGCTTCCCTTTCATGTCCCTCGACTCTTATAACAGCCATCTGCTTTCTGTACAAATTGTAAATAGCCTTTCGCTCCCTGTATTTTACCCCTGCCACCTTTAGAATTTGAAAGAGAGTATTCCAGTCAACATTGTCAAAAGCTTTCTCTAAGTCTACAAATGCTAGAAACGTAGGTTTGCCTTTCCTTAATCTTTCTTCTAAGATAAGTCGTAAGGTCAGTATTGCCTCTCGTGTTCCAACATTTCTACGGAATCCAAACTACCAGTTTTTCCATTCGTCTGTAAAGAATTCGCGTTAGTATTTTGCAGCTGTGACTTATTAAACTGACAGTTCGGTAATTTTCACATCTGTCAACACCTGCTTTCTTTGGGATTGGAATTATTATATTCTCTTTCCCTTATCCGCCTAAATTGATGGTGGCCGCGGTGGACAAGGATGGTGCCACGGCGACGGATTTTCTCAGGATGGTAGGTATTTCCAAGCACCTTCTGGGAAACAATCATTTGAAAAGCCCTGGCAGCAAGCAGTATTTTGCAGTGAAGGAGTTAGCGCGAACGAGAAATGAAATTTTCTGCATGTGGGTACCGATCTAACTGACCGAAAGCCTTTATTGTTAAATACAGGGGCACGCAGAAAGTAATGCAACACACTGTTTTTACGAAAACGGTTTTATTTTGGATTCGAATACACCATATTATTCCCCACTCTTTTGGCTGTGATGCTCTATTTTTAACACAATCTCTTTTCAGTACGACGGCCTTACGCCACCTCCCTTGGAGGGCCTGTGTGCCCGCATGGTATCACTCCTCTGGTCGACGTCGGAGCCAACGTCTTACAGCATTGTAACCTCCCCATCATCCACGTACTACTTCCGTGGGGTGCCTCCTTCATTGCGCCAAGCCGCGGGGGGTAGCCGTGCGGCCTTAGGCGCCTTGCCACGGTTCGCGCGGCTCCCCCCGTCGGAGGTTAGTGTCCTCCCTTTGGCATGGGTGTATGTGTTGTCCTTTTGCGTAAGTTATTTTAAGTTAGATTAAGTAGTGTGTAAGCCTAGGGACCGATGACCTCAGCAGTTTGGTCCCATAGAACTTACCACAAATTTCCATTGCGCCAAACAGATGGAAGTCGTAAGGTGCGAGATCCGGACTGTAGGGTGGATGTGGAAAAACAGTCCAACGAAGTTTTGTGAGCTCCTGTCGGGTGCGCAGACTTGTGTAAGGCCTTGCGTTGTCATGGAGAAAGAAAAGTTCGTTTGCATTTTTGTAGCGATGAACACGCTGAAGTCGGTTCTTCAATTTGCTAAGGGTAGCACAGCACACTTCAGAGTTGATCGTGACACCAAGAGGAAGGACGTCACACGCGATGATTCTTCTGAGTCTCAGAAGGTCGTCGCTGTGACTACCGCCTGAGGGTGTGGCTTTGAACTTCGTCTTCGGAGAGGTGGAATGGCGCCACCCAATGGATTGCCGTGTTGTTTCTGGTTCGAAGTAATTAACCCATGTGTCATTGCCTGTGACGATGATAGACTAAAAATTGTCACGATCAGCCTCGTAAAGCGCAAGTAATTTCGCACAGATGGTCCATGGTTGTTCTTTATGGTCTTTTGTTAAGCGTCGAGAAACCCAGCGCCGGCCGATGTGGCGGAGCGGTTCTGGACGCTTCAGTCTTGAACCGCGCGACCGCTACAGTCGCAGGTTCGAATCCTGCCTCGGGTATGGCTGTGTGTGATGTTCTTAGGTTAGTTAAGTTTAAGTAGTTATAAGTTCTAGGGGACTGATGACCTCAGATGTTAAATCCCATAGTGCTCAGAGCCATTAAACTATTTTTGAGAAACCCAGCGGGTACACACCTACGTTATACCCCAGCTGTTGGACGAGTGTGTCAACACTGCCAACAGAGACGTCCAGTTATGCAGTGATGTGTTTGAATGTGATCCGTCGGTCACCTCGAATGAGAGTGTCCACAGGTTCTAAAATGGCAGAAGTCACAGCTGTGTAGGGCCGGCCACCACGAGCGAGATCGGTCAGGCTTGCGCGACCATGTTGAGATGATGACAGACGCCTCTCCCAGTGACCCACCGTGCTTTTTTTCACAACCCCGTCTCCGTAGATACCCTGCAAACGCCTGTGAATATCCGCGATGCTTTGGATTTCCGTCAGAATAAACTCAATGACAGTTTTCTGCTTGGAACGCACCTCCGTTACTGACGCCATTTTGAAGGCTACGTATAGCGCCGCCACATATCGTAAATTCATGAAATTATAATGGCTGAAGAAGGAATATTCCAAGATGTCCTACAACAAATCGCATTTTTCAACCAAAATTGACCCAGAAAAAAAGTGTTTTGCGTTATTTACTGAACGCCCCTCGTAAAGTGTATTTCAGAAGTCGGGAGAACGTGATCAACCGAGTTATTTCTTGAAATACGAGAGCTATTCATATCATCACAAAAAGAGCAAAATATTGTGGCGTGGGAGGGTCATAAAAGATACTAACAAAAAAAGTAAAAACCCCACTAGTTCTGGGAGCGCTAAGGCAGGTTGGCGGTGAGATGATAAGAGGATGGAGAAATATGCACAATTCTTGCTGTAGAAACTGCTCGTAGATGACGTTATCGACACACTCACACACACACACACACACACACACACACACACACACCACCCTGCTAGGATAACAACACGACCCATATAACACTGCCGCAGTTAACTGTCATTTTGCGCTAGAAGTTGCGTTAGCAATCTCGGAACTCAAGAAGAAAATGGCACCTAGTCCAGATGGTGTCCACTCTGAGGTACTCAAAAGACTATCACCAGAGATCACCCTTTGTAACAACGGTTTTGAACAACGTCTTACGGCTGGGCAGGATACCATCAGCTTGGAGAACCTCAAAAGCAGTTAACAATAAAAAAATCAGCTGATAGAAATCCTTCAGATCCTAAATCACATAGTCCAGTATGTCTAATAAACATTCTGGCAAAGTGTATGTTTTTGGATAGGGTCCGCCGTTAGCAAAACACAATTTCTTTTTAACCCAAACATGTTTCACTGCAGTTGCAGCATCTTCAGTGGGATTTGTATTTTATGGCTCTTAAAGATAAAGAATGTTCTTTACTGTTTGTATACATGTAACTATTAGTTTTTAAATCGTAATTACAGATATTTGAAAAAACACATGAAATAATGAATTCACACCTTTTTACCACATGGTGTGGTTTTTCTGATACGTTCTGTTTCTACAGCGACTGTTTTGTTTCACAGTTTGTCATCTGCAACCACTTACACCTTAAAGTAGATAAATTGTTTAAGCCAAAATTACGATTTGAAAATCGTTATTTCTATGCCTGAAATTAATTAATTCTGTGTGTGTGTGTGTGTGTGTGTGTGTGTTTGTGTGTGTGTTGTGTTTGTGTATTTACATTATGTTTTCTTTTTCCTCATCTTCATCACTGTCAAACACTATATATTCAATTGCCACTGTTAGTCACTCTCACTGTTTCACTGTTTACCAGCTGTGAAAACAAACATGGCGGGCAGTGGAACACTTGAAGGTGTAAAAACAAGATGGCTGACAGTGGAACAGTTGAAGGTGTTCCTGGCGGTTGTTCTGAATCTTTCAGAGGTGTCTGTGAATTTGTGTGTGTGTGTGTGTGTGTGTGTGTGTGTGTGTGTGTGTGTGAGGAGGGAGAGAGAGCAGGTCTGAGGGTTTTTCGTTATTATTATTATTATTTTTTATTATTTTCGATTATTCCCATTTAAGAGAGCGTTTGAACTTGAATTCCTTTATGATGATTGTTTATATTTCTTCTGAGCCCAAATTTTCTTCATGTGTTCACTGTGTTGTTTCTTTCGCTCCTTTATGATGATTGTTTATGTTTCTTCTGAGCCCAACTTTTCTTCATGTGTTCACTGTGTTGTTTCTTTCACTCCGCTGTCCATTTGCATCCTGGTCTCTTCTGGGTTGTGGTGTCAAATTTATGTTTTTTGATGATGCTCCTGAATTCAGTTCTATTTTCTGCATCGTTTACTGTTATGTGTGCTTGTCTGAGGTCCTCTTCAACTTCTTTTATCCATTTTGTTTTTCCCCTGCCTGAGTTGATGTCTTTAAGAATTCGCTTTGAAATTCTGTTTTCATTCATCCTGTGGATATGTCCGTAGAGCTGCATTCTTCTTTTCCTTATTGTATTCGTAATCTTGTCAGTGTATTTATATAATTCTGATGTTGGTCTCTTCTTCCAGATTCCTTGCTCTTGTATCGGGCCAAAAATTTTCCTGAGAATTTTCCTTTCTTGTTTCTCTATTTCTTTGATTTTAGTTTGCCCACCTATTTGTGTTGTTTCAGATGCATACAGTGCCTCCGGAAGTACGACAGTGTTGTAGTGCCTCAATTTTGCGTGGATATGGACTTTTTGTTATAATAGTTCCACGTGAGTTTATATGCTTTCTGTAGTTTTTTTAATTCTTTCCTCATTGGCCTTTAGGTTGATCCCTGATGGCTGGATGATTTCTCCCAGGTACTTAAAATGTGGTACTTGTACGATTTTCCCATGGGTTGTCACAATAGGCAATTTGTCTTGTGGCACTCTTTCTATGTACTGGGTTTTCTCATATGAGATTTGCAGGCCAGTTCTTTGTGCAATTTCGTGTAACTTCTCTATGGCATTAGTGGCTTCTTTTCTATTATTTGTGAGGATTGCAAGGTCATCTGCAAAAGCTAAACACTTCACATTGAATCTATTATCTTTTCTAATGCCAATTTGGGTTCCTTTGACTTCTTTTTACCATGTCCTGATGATTTTTTCAAGAGTGATATTAAAGAGTAATGGTGAAAGTCCGTCATCCTGTCGCACTCCATTTCAAATGGTTGAGAGATATCACCCATAAATTTAACCTTGGAGACTAGGTCAGTTAATGTTTGTCGAATGATTGCTCTTGTCTTTCTGTCAATGCTGAATTCTTCCAGCGTGTTGCAGAGCGCTACTCTGTCTATTGAGTCGTAGACCTTTTTAAAATCTACAAAAGTGACCACTGTGTTTCGGGTGTTTCTCATCTGGAGAATCATTTTCAGATTCAAAATCTGTTCTATGCATGATCGTCCCTTGCGAAAACCAGCCTGGTATTCTCCTATTTGTAGGTCAGCTTGTTCTTCTAAACTATTCATGAGAACTTTTGATAGGATTTTACATGTGACCGGCACGAGTGAGATACTCCTGTAATTATTTGGTTCCGTTTTGTCCCCTTTTTGTGAAGTGGATGGATGAGTGCGCATTTCTATTCAGATGTGATCTGTTCTGTTTCTCAAATGTTTAATATGATTTTATGGATTTTTCCTGTTAATCTTTCATAATTTAGTTTCCATAGTTCTGCAATAATTCCATCTTCTCCTGGGGCTCTGTTGTTTTTCAGTGTCTTGATAATTTCTACTATTTCGTTGATGGTTGGTGGTTTAGCGTCGGGATTTGGTGTAGACGTCTGGTAGTGAATATCCTCTGTAGGTCTTTCGCAGTTGAGAAGTTTGTTGAAATAGTCTGCGAGGATTTGGCAGTTATTCTTCGTGTTAGTTTCTAGTGAACCATCCGGTTTCTTGAATCGAAGATTGAGTGGCTGGTATCCTGCAATATGATCTTTAAACGTCTTATAAAAATTCCTGGTTTTGTTCTTCTTAAAGTCTTGTTCTATCTCATCTAGTCGCCGTTTGTCATAATTTCTTTTTTCCCTCCGAATTGTTTTCGATGTTTGTTTTCGGATTACTAGAAATTGTTGCCATTTTTCTGATGTTTTGTGACTATTGAAGTTTTTACAGACATGACATAAACATCAAAAGAGAATCGCCCGATCGATATCACCATCGGATATCGAGCAGCATTATGCTTTTTACGGATGGTGAGACTAGGCCAGGTAAACACAAATGCCGGAACACCTATACAAACCAAGCGCCAGCTTAAACTCTGGCGAACGGGTATATTGCAAGATGAGTGGTACGCAAATGATACGTAACGTAGAGTATATGATTTCCTCTCCGACATAAAGGAGCGGTTAAGAATCAAACACATCGATTCCAACCGAGATATGGTGCATTTCTTACCTTTGTAAGAAATACAGAAACATCAGAATACAGACTACGGAAACATCAGAGACACATTACTCGAAGACTACAATATCAAAAAATGGTTTAAATGGCTCTGAGCACTATGGGACTTAACATCTGAGGTCATCAGTCCCCTAGAACCTAGAACTGCTTAAACCTAATTATCCTAAGGACATCACACACATCCATGCCCGGGGCAGGATTCGAATCTGCGACCGCAGCGGTCGCGCGGTTCCAGACTGTAGCGCCTAGAACCGCTCGGCCACTTCGGACAGCCACTACAATATCACAGAGCTATATAATATACCAAATAATTATAAACTAAGGGCAATGGACCCCACGCAGCACACTAACAGAATCCCCAAAGCTACATATGAAGAACATATACGATCATAAGCACACAGACGACAAGCCTAAATGCGATCCCGTGAGGGATTCTACTGGAGAGATGCAGAAGTAGAAGAAGAAGAAGAAAGCGACGATTGAGTTGCAACAACACAACTTTGTACGATAGACATAACCGTACCATAAAATAAGCTAGTACAGGCGAATTGTCGCAATACTGCACTCTACACGTGTATACCAGTTACAATAGTATAAGGTAGTACATGCGTATTGTCGCCAAAAAAAGTACGGGGTTGGTGCATAATTTCCTAGCATCTTTTCATAAGTTTAATAAACACGACAGATACACATAACAGAGACGTTACTTATCAATAATATATTCTTCTTCACTATTTACAACAGTCTGCGAACGCTGGGCTAACTTTTCGATTCAGGGACTGTATAAATCACGTGGCTTTGAGGCGAAGAGTTCGTACAATCATGTTCGGAGCTCATTTTTATCCGGAAAGGAAGTCCCTTCAAGGTCGTCCTATAGAGAGCGGAAAAGGTGAAAATCTAAGGGTGCAATATCAGATGAATAAGGTGCGTGCGGAATGACTTTCCATCCCCTGTATAGAGCTTTTCGTCATTCTAGCAGAATGCGGGCGGGCATTATCGTGGAGTAGCATCTCTTCACCCAGTCTTCTTGTTCGTTGTTCTTGGATTACGTCTGCAAGACGTCTCAGTTGTTGACAATAAATGTCGGCAGCCATGGTTACACCTCAGGGCAGCAATTCGTAGTACACAACACCAGATGCATAACATTATCTTTTGTGGATAAGCGCACGTCTTTGTACGGGGAATTGCTGCTTTGTTTGGGCTCAACGATTCCTTTCTTTATTTTAGGTGCTTACCATTTCTAGTTACCAGTAGCGATACAACATAGGAATGGTCGGTGTTATGCACGAGCCAAATACTTCTGGCTGCCTCCGCTACTGTCACCCTTCTATTAAACTCAAAGAGAAGAATATGTCGGAAATGTTCCTATTTCTCCACTTGACACTCCATTTGCTACCGTTCACAGCTCCAATCACTATCCCCAAATGACAAAATGCAATATGTAAACTTAAATAACAACAGTGGACTACAAATAAAAAATGACAATCAGTAAATAAACCCATAGCAACCGAAATACCAACATGCAAAACAAAACCGCTACGAACTCATGTACAAACCTAATATTATAAACAATTAAATATACCTACATTAGATATACCTTGACTAACACTGATGGCAGAGAATTCTATCTTCTACGGGGGCGTACTGAAAGTAACGCCTCCGATTTTTTTATGTGAAAACTCTTAATGCTTTTAAAATAAAACTAACGTCATTAACATTTATTCTAATGTCTACATATTTGTAGCCATCTGTCGCTAGATGGCTTCGAATTGTAGCATGTAACGTGGCGGTTCTAAGAGTTCGTCGACACATGGAGCACCATTTCCTTCAGCATGACAATGCCGCATCACAAAAGAGCGCTGCGACTTCTGCAACAACCCAACGCCTGGGATTCGCTGTCATCGATCATCCACCATACATTCCCAAAGCCGGCCGGAGTGGCCGAGCGATTCTAGGCACTGCAGTCTGGAACCGCGCGACCGCTACGGTCGCAGGTTCGAATCCTGCCTCGAGCATGGATGTGTGTGATGTCCTTAGGTTAGTTAGGTTTAAGTAGTTGTAAGTTCTAGGGGACTGATGACCACAGCAGTTAAGTCCCATAGTGCTCAGAGCCATTTGAACCATATGAACATTCCCGAATTGGCCCCATCCGCATCTCACCTGTTTTCAAAACTTAAAGAACACCTTCGAGGACTTCACTTTGATAGTGATGGAGCGGTGCAAGCAGAGATGAGGTTGTGGCTCTGTCAAAAAAGTCAAACATTCTACAGTCAAGATATCAACATACGGGCCTCTCGTTGGGAGCAGTGTGTTCGTTGCCAGTTGAGAAATAAATATGTCGATATGAAGAATAAAGGTGTATAATGTTAATAGAATTTGTGTTGTTTAAAAATCCTTAAGAATTTTCACATAAAATATTTGGAGTCATTTATTTTTAGTATGCCCTCTCATTTTTTATTCATGTTGATATCAAAACATGATTGATTGGTGACTCCATAGAGTACTGTGTGCACAACGACCATATGCGTGATATTAGAAGGAAGGTCAGCGTTGGCCGTAATTTTGGTGGTTTATTGACAGCAAAATCGATTTTCAGTCACATAATGATCATCTTCAGTGCTGTAGTGTACAAATTAACTCATAGGCGCTGGTGTCAAGTTATTATCAGTAACCAAAGCTATGAAACGATCAAAAACGATCACAACAATATTATTGTTACGGCCAACGCTGACTTTCTTTCTAATCCAAACATGATTTATACTTCCATTTACAAATTTTATGTTCAGTTACTTGCTTAAAAATCCTGCAGAAAAGAAAAATAATAATAAGTAAAGAAATTGATTGAAATAATAAGAAAAGGATAATAATAATAATAATAATAATAATAATAATAATAATACTAACATTAACAGGAAGGCCACCTACACATGGCAACAACAATATATGCGGAGGTATCTGCTGGAGGGAGTTGTAATCACCTCCCCCTCCCTCCCCTCCCTCTTCAGAACCCTAAACCGGGCGCGGCAGCTAAGTGGTCAATTCAAGACCCACCTTAAGATATCAGGTCGTGTGTCATTGAAAATGATGCAGAAACGGAAATTGGAGAACAGAATCAGAAAGTGCGCTTCTGTGCGCTGGCACCGATTTCAGTTGGAGTCATTCTAGTTTAGGCGAGTGTTGTCTCTTAGCGAGTGTGCAAACACTCAATAAGCAGAGACCTCAGAGAGGTTGTGGATTCGTGGCAAGGTTTTCATTAAAGCCAAAAAATTATATTCGTTTTCAGGGAAATTTGAGTGGGGAGTTTTTGTGTCATTCTTTCACAACTGACTTTGAACTAATCATTTTGTGGTCGAAGCTCTTTCCGTGGCCACGTTTGCTTCGTAATATGTAATAAGGAAATGTGGCTTTGCCTTGAGCAAACACAATTTTCCTTCGAGAGTCTAGTTTACAACGAAAATCTTTATAGTTCTGAAGATGGCCACTGAACTGGCTGAAAATGGTCGTCTATGTAACAAAACTTGCGATCTAGGCAATAAGGTATTCTAAAAGGGTATTGGACTCTCAAATATAGAAGATCGTTTCGTGCTTCACTGACGATGTGAGGTAATCATAACATACATGTTTCCGAGAAGTTTCTCCGTCTTCACAACCATGGACACACAAAACATAAACGCACAGAACAGAAACACACACAACACATGTGAAGAAGAAGCGTCAACAACAACAAACAAAAGGCACACACTCGCCTACAAGAACAAAACAGCTCACAGTACAGGCAATATGTTCAAAAAAACAAGGACTGAAAATTGCCTACAGAACTGCCAACCGTATACAGAAGAAACTGCGGCTAACTAATACTAAGAAAGACAAACACTTCTGGTATCTACCAACTCAAGTGTCAAGACTGCAGCTCAGTTTATGTTGCACAAATAAGTAGAAATTTCGACATGAGTTACACTGAACACGGAAGGGCACTTAAGAGTAACAGCAGTCATTTCACATTTGCAGATCATCTTATGGACGAGAAATACAGACTAACAGACATAACCACAGACTTAAAAATTCTTAAATTCAGCAATGGCCCTCTACATAAACGTATAGTAGAAAAAAAATAACATTTAGAAAAAGCCATAGCGTAAGGAAAAGAAGCGGTGAATGAATACACAGCACTATGCAGTGGAACCCTGTTCGCAGCTCTAAAGTAATTATCAGAAAACCAAGACACATTACACACACACACACACACACACACACACACACACACACACACACACACAAGCAAACAAAAGACACACATCCAACAGCCTAATGTCACTGCAAAATTCTAACTTCCTGCCCAAATCAAACACGACAAAATGGCAGAACAAGTGAACAGTGAAACAGTGTGTGGTAGGGAGCTGCACTCAAACACTCCGTAGAACCACGAAAACGCGAGATCTACAAAAAATAAGTACACACAGTTAACTATACAGTCACTTCCCCCTACCCAATCAACATTTCATAAAGTATAATCACAATCAGCAAACACTTCAACACATTTTTCGAAAAATATTACTGTTACTTAATAAGTGCTAGTCAAAGAGTAGAACAGAGAAGCTTTGTTTACAACATAATATAACGACAGTAGTGCTATAGAGAGTATCATATTAGGCCCCACAAATAAAAATAATTGTGGAAAATTGAGTAATAAAACAACGATAAACGCATATTAATTGCAGATGACATAGTGGAAAGCAATAATTGTAACTGCGCTGCAGTTACGAAACACTTGTGAACACCAATATGTAATAATAAGATATACAGGGTGTTACAAAGAGGTACGGCCAAACTTTCAGGAAACATTCCTCACACACAAATAAAGAAAAGATGTTATGTGGACATGTGTCCGGAAACGCTTAATTTCCATGTTAGAGCTCATTTTAGTTTCGTCAGTATGTACTGTACTTCCTCGATTCACCACCAGTTGGCCCAATTGAAGGAAGGTAATGTTGACTTCGGTGCTTGTGTTGACATGCGACTCATTGCTCTACAGTACTAGCATCAAGCACATCAGTACGTAGCATCAACAGGTTAGTGTTCATCACGAAAGTGGTTTTGCAGTCAGTGCAATGTTTACAAATGCGGAGTTGGCAGATGCCCATTTGATGTATGGATTAGCACGGGGCAATAGGCGTGGCGCGGTACGTTAGTATCGAGACAGATTTCCAGAACGAAGATGTCCCGACAGAAAGACGTTCGAAGCAATTGATCGGCCTCTTAGGGAGCACGGAACATTCCAGCCTATGACTCGCGACTGGGGAAGACCTAGGACGACGAGGACACCTGCAATGGACGAGGCAATTCTTCGTGCAGTTGACGATAACCCTAATGTCAGCGTCAGAGAAGTTGCTGCTGTACAAGGTAACGTTGACCACGTCACTGTATGGAGAGTGCTACGGGAAAACCAGTTGTTTCCGTACCATGTACAGCGTGTGCAGGCACTATCAGCAGCTGATTGGCCTCCACGGGTACACTTCTGCGAATGGTTCATCCAACAATGTTTCAATCCTCATTTCAGTGCAAATGTTCTCTTTACGGATGAGGCTTAATTCCAACGTGATCAAATTGTAAATTTTCACAATCAACATGTGTGGGCTGACGAGAATCCGCACGCCATTGTGCAATCACGTCATCAACACAGATTTTCTATGAACGTTTGGGCAGGCATTGTTGGTGATGTCTTGATTGGGCCCCATGTTCTTCCACCTACGCTTAATGGAGCACGTTATCATGATTTCATACGGGATACTCCACCTGTGCTGCTAGAACATGTGCCTTTACAAGTACGACACAATATGTGGTTCATGCACGATGGAGCTCCTGCACATTTCAGTCGAAGTGTTCGTACGCTTTTCAACAACAGATTCGGTGACCGATGGATTGGTAGAGGCGGACCAATTCCATGGCCTCCACGCTCTCCTGACCTCAACCCTCTTGACTTTCATTTATGGGGGCATTTGAAAGCTCTTGTCTACGCAACTCCGGTACCAAATGTAGAGACTCTTCGTGCTCGTATTGTGGACGGCTGTGATACAGTACGCCATTCTCCAGGGCTGCATCAGCGCATCAGGGATTCCATGCGACGGAGGGTGGATGCATGTATCCTCGCTAACGGAGAACATTTTGAACATTTCCTGTAACAAAGTCTTTGAAGTCACGCTGGTACGTTCTGTTGCTGTGTGTTTCCATCCTATGATTAATGTGATTTGAAGAGAAGTAATAAAATGAGCTCTAACATGGAAAGTAAGCGTTTCCGGACACATGTCCACATAACATGTTTTCTTTCTTTGTGTGTGAGGAATGTTTCCTGAATGTTTGACCGTACCTTTTTGTAACACCCTGTATATTAACTCTTCATGTTAATATTTCAGTCAATACTTGTAGTAAAGTAAACACTACAGAGGGGTCCAAAAAAATGTATCCACTGTTTAAAAGTTCATAACTTGCAAGCTAATTGACGGAGTTGTCTCATTTTTGGTGATAGCGTAGCTTAAAGTCCAACTTAAAGATATCACTGTAGGTGTTCGAAATGGTCGCCATTAACATCCACACACAAACGATGCCGCCGAACTGCAGCACAAACTACTGACTGCAACGTGTTCAGTTGTATATTTGCACATGAATGTACGATGGATTCTCGAAGTTCATCCATTGTGTGTGGCTTTTGTCGATAAACGACGTCCTTTAGTGTTCCCCACAGGTAAAAGTCCAGAGAAGTTAGGTCTGGGGAACGTGGTGGATACTCCACAACACTTCTACGGCCTATCCATTTTCCTGGTAGATTTTCGTCGAGATACGCTCTAACACGATTTTGGTAGTGGGCTGGGACACCATCTTGTTGAAAGTAAATTCTTCCGTCTCATACAAGTCGCGGATGGCAGGTAAAATGGATGTCTGAAGCTTCTGAAGGTACACCTCACCGGTAACTGTGCCGTCAAAGAAGAGTGGCCCAATCAAGTCCCGGTAAGACAATCCTCACCACACATTTACTCCTGGCAAATTCACGGCTTTGTCTAGATGGACGTTCGGATTTTCGGCGGCCCAGTAGATGCAATTCTGGCGATTTACTGTACCATTGAATTTGTACTGTGCCTTATCAGGCCACACAATCATCTCTGCAAACTCTTCATCGTTGCGCACCATGTTAATAAACCACTTGCAGTACTCCATTCTACGATTAGGGTCGTCCTTGTTCATCGCTTGTAGCAATCGTGGGATGTTGCACTTCCACTTTGCTGTTTTCAAAATTCGCCGAACACTTGAGGAACTCACTCCAGTTTCACGGGCACACTGTCTCACAGACTTCTGTGGTGAGCGAGTGAATTGTTGTAACACACGACGGGAATTAGCTGGACTTGTTACTGTTACAGGTCGTCCAGATCGTTGTTTGTGTACATCTTTAACACAGCCTTCGGCCTCAAATTTGTCTCGAAAGCAACGAATCGTTAAACGTGTCGGTGGCTCTGTTTGATACTCATTTCGCCATTGCCGTTGAACCTCATTAATGTTTTCGTACTTAAAATACCACTTCAAAACTGACTTCCTTTCATCCAATGTAAGCCTTGTGCCAGCCATGTTTACTCGAGTAACTAGGTGCAACAAACAACAAAACACTGAGTATCTGGTGACTGTCATCTGACAAAACAAAACAACGCTTGTGTGGCGATTGCCGGAACTACAAACTATTACACTACTAAAGATGAGACAACTCCGTCAATTAGTTTGCCAGTTTAAACAGTGCATACATTTCTTTGGACCCCTCTGTATAATCTCAAAAAACTGGTTAATATCATAATGCCTAAATACTTTGTGTATTGTACAACAGACAATAAAAAGTCCACTTGGAGAAACTTCTTCAACACATGTATGGGTAGTAACATAAGAAAAACTATGTTTGCTCATGACACCGGACCGTATGCCTGCTTTACTGCTGTGGAAATTAGCGGCGGGAGTTGCTAGTAATCAGTTGGAGGCAGTGTACCGAAGTGTAAGCGGTGAAGATATTACATTCCAGCGGCCGGGTCTCGGAATCCTTCCTGAAAGTAGTTGCACAGCTGAAGGGCATTTAATTATTAAAATCTGAGTTATGAGATGTTTAACCTTATCTCACTGGTCAGAGCGAGGCTACCGAGCCTTATTTAAACCGATTTTACATGTGTGTCGGTGGAAAGAATTAATCCGAGTCCGCGAAAAACTTTTTCAATCAAATCTGCGAAGCAGTACATGGAGTAATTTATCTGGCGCGCCGCACATCGCCATCGATCCAGGCCGCGGCCGCTACTGCGACATAGCGTGACGCCACAGAAGCTCCGAGGCACGGACGAAAGAACCTTTAAACGGGGTCTTCGGGGCTAGACAGTGGATCAATGGAAACGTGTGTCGCCTGGTCCCATATATCACCTTGCTTATTACACCAGGTCGATAATCGTGTTCTGATATGCCACCATGCAGGCGTACGTCTGCTCTATACGTGCACCGCAGTAGGGACGCAGGCCGGTGGAGGCAGTAGTATGTTATGGGAGATATTCATCCGAGCTTCTATTGGGCCTGTTGTAGTAACCGAAGGCATCATGATAGCTGTGGACTACCTGAACATTATCTCTCCATGCGTGATGCCCCGACGGCGATGGCGCCTTCTAACAGGATAACTGACCGCGCCACAAGCCCATCAGCGTACGACAGTGGTTTGAGGATCACGATAGGGAACTCACTTTGATGTATTGGTCATCGAGTTTTCCTGAGCTGAACCTGATGGAAACACATCTATAAAACTTCGGGCGCCAGCACTGCGCTGGGGATGGCAGTTATCGTTGAAACAACCGGTTTTCGGTTATATCGACCAGAGTGCGAAAATCGTTCAAAATACCGATTTCCGAAATAACTGATTTTCGTTTTTATTCCTGTTACACTGAAACGCCAAAGAAGGTGGTAAAGGAATGCTTACTCGCTTACCCAAATACACAGATACAGTGCTTTTCTTCTAAAAAAAAAAAAAAAAAAAAAAAAAAAAAAAAAAAAAAAAAAAAAAAAAAAAGTTTGAGGGTACTCCGACATTGGATATAATGCAGCGAAAATTACTTATAACTGAAGCATGGGATACCACCCGTCTGCTTTTAGCCATGACGACGTCATCAACATCATGGTAGCGGGACCGTAGAGACATCTATCGGTAGCTCGGCGTTTGAGCGTACGCATATCCGTTTAGCACTACCATCGCCCACTGTTAGCCGGCGAGCGCACTACATGCTTGTCGAACTGGCTGCCAGCGATTGCTGCAGCGGTTGCTGCAGATTCGAAATGCTTGAAACAGTCTATGACATCGCTTTTCCCACCAAAAACTGCGCTGGTATCGTTCATATTGCGATTACCAACACGAAAAAGTGAAATAAAAATTCACGTCCTTGAAATAAATCTTTGACACTCTTCCATGTTCTCAACATCGTAAAAAAATTACTTTGTCGACGGAAACGTTTAGGGGTACGCATCCGACAGCGTTCCCGCAGAAAAACAGCACTGCATAGATACGTAAACAGGCAGAATACGGCGCTGCTGTCGGGAACGCCTATATGACAATAAGTGTCTGGCGCAGTTGTTAGGTCGGTTACTGCTGCTACAGTGGCAGGTTACGAAGAGTTAAGGGAGTTTGAACGTGGTCTTATAGTCGGAGCACGAGCGATGGGACACAGCATCTCCGAGGTAGCGATGAAGTGGGAATTTTCCTGTACGACCATTTCACGAGTGTACCGTGAGTATCAGGAATCGAGTAAAACATCAAATCTCAGATGTCGCTGCGGCCGGAAAAAGTTCCTGCAAGAACGGGACCAAAGACGACTGAAGAGAATTGTTCAATGTGACAGAAGTGCAACCCTTCCGCAAATTGCTGCAGATTTTAATGCTGGGCAATCAACAAGTGTCAGCGTGCGAACCATTCAACGAAACATCATCGATATGAGCTTTTGGAGCCGAAGGCCCACGCGTGTACCCTCTATGACTGCACGACACAAAGCTTTAAGCCTCGCCTGGGCCCGTCAACATCGACATTGGATGACTGGAAACATGTTGCCTGGTCGGACGAGCCTCGTTTCAAATTGTATCGAGCGAATGGACGTGTACGGGTATGGAGACAACCTCATGAATCCATGGACCCTACATGTCAATAGGGGGCTGCTCAAGCTGGTAGAGGCTGAGGCTCCGTAATGGTGTGGGGCGTGTGCAGTTGGAGTGATATGGGACCCCTGATACGTCTAGACACGACAGATGACACATACGTAAGCAACCTGTCTGACCACCTGCATCCATTCATGACCATTGTGCATTTCGACGGACTTGGGCAATTCCAGCAGAACAATATGGCATCGCACACGTGTAGAATTGCTAAAGGTTGGCTCCAGCAGCGCTCTTCTGAGTTTAAACACTTCAAGAAAATGGTTCAAATGGCTCTGAGCACTATGGGACTTAACATCTGTGGTCATCAGTCCCCTAGAACTTAGAACTACTTAAACTAACTAACCTAAGGACATCACACACAACCATGCCCAAGGCAGGATTCGAACCTGCGACCGTAGCGGCCACGCGGTTCCAGATTGAAGCGCCTAGAACCGCACGGCCACACCGGCCTGCTTAAACACTTCCGCTGGCCACCAAACTACCCAGATATGAACATTATTGAACATATCTGGGATACCTTGCAACGTGCTCTTACGGATTTATGGACAGCCTTGCAGGATTCGTGATGTCGGTTCCCTCCAGTATTATTTCAGACATCAGTCGTTTTGCGGCACTTCTGCGTGCTCGCGGGGACTCTACACGATATTACGCAGGTGTACCAGTTTCTTTGGCTCTTCAGTGTATTTCCTGCAATAGACGCAGAAATAGAACAAAGATTGGAAAATTTTTACTCGCTCAGTGTCAAGATAAATTGAATCAAAATATTGAATTAAGTAGACATATAACTTACTGCTTTATAGAAAAGTGGTAGGTGGTTGAATACTACAAAAAATCACCAGTATTCTCCTTCTGTTTCTAATTTTATGAAACTCTGCTCAAATATCATTTTGTAATTGGAGATCATACCGCTATTTGGGAATTACGAATAATCAGTATTGGACTGAAAACTAAGATTGTGTTAATTTGTCCGTTTTCAAGGGCTAGAAGCAAATAAAAGGCATATTATGTAGACAAAGGCAACAGATCAGTTAGTTTCTATTTTATTGTTTACTATGAATGAATTGCTGTTATGTTTCTAATTTATTGCTGTTAGCATAATTTCCTTCCTCTTTTATTATTCTATAGAAATGGCAGACGGATCTTTGATCTGTTAAAGTTCAAATGGCTGTATGCACTATGGGACTTAACGGCTGAGATCATCAGTCCCTTAGACTTAAAACTACTTAAACCTAACTAACCTAAGGACATCACACACATCCATGCCCGAGGCAGGATTCGAACCTGCGAACGTAGCAGCAGTGCGGTTCCAGACTAAAGCGCCTAGAACCACTCGGCCACAACGACAGGCTCCAAGTCTTGCACACTGCGTGTACGCGTGTACATTAAGCTACGATAAATGGCAACAGGGACGTTACTGTCTGAGCAGTGCTGTTCCAGTTCTTACGCCATGCGCTTGTTGCTCGTTTCTGTCAGCATTGTTGATAACGTAGCACTAACTGCATTTCCCATTTTCATATTTCAAACCAATAAAATTTTACGAATATTTTTTTTTAAAAAGAGGTTTATATAAAAACGGAAAATTTTACCACTGCTGCTATGCCCAAATGATATCTCGGTTTTATACTCGGTTGTTTGCGGAAAACAAAAAAAAACGCCTGTTATAAACAAGACCAAACAAATACCGAAAAATAACGGTTATTCGGAACTAAAATATCGGTGTTGCTTTAACCGGTCGGTTTTTCCCATCTCTTCCGTGCCACTAACCACCGACCCGCAATTTACGGGAATTGCGTGACTTGTCCGTGGATGTCTGATGCTGCATACCTCAGGAAACCTCCCAGCGACTTGTCGAATCTCTGCTGTATTGCATAACAAACGTGGACCAATACGCTATTAAGCAAATTGTCATGACTTTTGTCTCGTCAGTCTACATAGTGACCCAGAAGTCCTTTAACATTTGAAAATTCACTAATTCACTGAATAATGTGAGGTAAAAACTGACATAGGTGCCTGAAATGACATGGGGTTTTACTGAACCCAAAAAAGAACTCAAAATGACCAAAAGCAATAATTAGCATAATAATTAATTTTTGCAAATTAATTTTAATACTGCAGCCAAGACTGCTTGTTTCTTCATGTCATACATACTGGTTACTGTACCAACCCCGTTATGAAACGAAAAAAAACTCTTTTAAGACACAAGTCAGTGCATTCCATTTAGGCTTCAAAGAAACCCGTCGTGAGCTGTACACAGTACGGTCAGAAACACGACTACAGTATTGTCACACTCTAAAATACTTGCGAGTAGCGCTTGTCAGAAATCTTACTTTCAAAAACTACTGTAAGAACAACAAAATGAAATCTCCATACGAAACAATCTGATTCGTAAACTGGTAGGGTCAAAATGGGGGCATACCCTCCAACACTCCGTGCACCTGCAGTGGCCCTGTGTTTGTCTGGTATCGGGGTCAGTGAATCCTGTAGACTAGTTACAGGTTGCATGAAGCCTACTCCAGCAGATAAACTTTATTACATGCTTGAAATAGCGCCACCGTATGTACGCGGAGGAGTGGCTGCTGATAAGGAAAGGCTTACAGTGGAGGAGAACAGCGGCAACCTGTTGCACGAGCATGCCCCTCCTCCACATCCGCTGAGCACCACGGAGAGTTAGCCACGATCACCTAAGAATTAAAACTCTGTGCGGGATCGGGACTCGAACTCGGAACCGTTGCATTTACCGGTAAAGTGCTGCAGTATTCAAAGGTCCCAGGTTAGAGTCCCAGCCTGGCACACATTTTTAATCTGCCAAGAAGTGTCATTACATCTCGCACTTCGCTGCAGAGGGAAAATTCATTTGGAATCGTCTAAGAAGCTTACTGTGACTCCCGACGAGGCGAAGCTAGAAATGTGGAAGAACAGACCACCTCTACTCTACAGAAGGATGAGAGCAGCCGAGCAGCTACCCCTGGACTCAGGTGGTTGGTATGGAAGTCGCTAAATAGGTTACAGTCCAGAATGGGAAGATAGGTGGACAACATGAAGAAATTAGGCTTTAATGCTGACGACGCTTACTGTGAATGCGCACAAGAGTAAATTACAAGCCGAGCTTCAATGTCTTCTCTGCCCAACATAGCGCGCAGACTGCTTTGGAGGTTGCGAAGTTCTGAATACCTGCAGTATAAAGCTACTGTATTTATTCTTTTTGCTGCCCGCCAGGACAGCCATGCGTGTTAAAGCGCCACTTCCAGGTCAAGAAGGAACGCCGGCCCATGGTGGAATCCGCCCGGCGGATTACCGACGATGGTCGATGTGCCTGAAAGACCGGATGTGATTTTTAGGTGGTTTCTCACATTCCACTAGCTGACTGTCTGACTTTTTCCCAAGTTCCGCGGGCCGGGGTGGCCGAGCGGTTCTAGGCGCTACAGTCTGGAACCGCGCGACCGCTACGGTCGTAGGTTCGAATCCTGCCTCGGGCATGGATGCGTGTGATGTTCTTAGGTTAGTTAGGTTTAAGTAGTTCTAAGTTCTAGGGGACTGATGACCTCAGAAGTTAAGTCTCATAGTGCTTAGAGCCATTTGAACCTAAGTCCGGCCTCCGTCACACGATTCGCAAACATTTAGAAAACTTTCCCTGACTTTCACATGTATAACACCACACGCAGTCTGTCGTGGTGCACAATCCCGTGCCGGTGGGTAATAGGGTGGCGACAGGAAGGACATCCGGCAACCTCGTAAATTAAACGTTGCACATCCGTTAGTAACCATGCCGACCCTGCTGCAATGTGGGTCAAAGTCATAAGAAAAAGAAGGATTATTCTCATTCCTGGTTTGACTGCCAGTCTGAGTGTTTCTGCGTTTCTGACTCAAGAATAATAATTGTAACGATTGAACTCTGGATATGCTGAGTCATTTAAAGATCATTTCTGTGCGTATGTCCTTTCCTCTGCTAAAGGTGAAGCAGCAACATGTCGACTCATCAGAACATCCAGGCGCCACGCAACCGGCAACGGACCGGGAAGTGGTAAGTGCTGGGGCGGGCCAGCTTCACAACCTGTTTGTCCGGTTTCCGGTGAGCAGACGCTCTCACGTACTGTTTTGGGAGCGCACCAAGCAAAGCAACACGTAGAAATGAGAGCGACACCCAGCACACAGCGTAGAATAATGTACCGAAACTCCGAGTAATATGAAGTTGTCTGGCCTTTTACGTATAGTTGTAGCCCTCTGCACCAGCGAGAGGACCCACGAGTTTGTGGAGTGTGTATTTCGATTCATTACATTAAACAAAGAATGTTTTATGTTATGACGAGAGGGCAGCAATAAATTTAAGTGGAGACCTGCATTCTATTTTAGCCGATGACGAAGCGAGTGTGGTACGCATTTTAAAATTTTGTAAAATGTCCAGACTTCATCCTGACTGTTGGACTGGAGGTTTTAGTGTGTTGCAGAGTGACTAGCGTATCCTTTGTTTAGTGATATTGGTTATAGCTTTGTAATACCTTTTTGGAAACTTTCTCCTTTCCTTTTACCCACCTTTCAAGAACTGACACATGACAAGCTTTTGTGGCATTTTCTTAATGGATTAGTGTATATATTCGACAAGAGAAATTTTAGAAAATATTTTATTCTTTTATTCTGCAATTTTTAAAACTTTTACTCTTTTTAACCGCATCATATCCCCAGAGTTTAGTATGAGCGCTAAAGACCTCGATTTCGTGCACCCAAATAATTCTATCATCATCACTGCGTGTAATAATTAATAAGGTGGCCAAGGATAAGCAAGGAAGGTTAAGGTTGAAGTCCTGTCGACGACGAAATTATTAGAGACTGAGCACAATATCCGACCAGGCAAATAAGATGGCCTTGTCCTTTTGAGAGAAACCATTCCGGTATATGGCTTAAGAGGTTTATCGAATCTTAGGGAAATGCAAATAAAAGTCACTTGTACCGCATAAATAGGCGAAGACATCCACTACTGTTCGAATACTCGTTTGGCGATGAACCACTGGAAACAGTAACTGCTGGGAAACAACTAGAAGTAACCAACCGGAGCAACATAAAGTGGAACCACCAGATAAAACAAACTGTAGTAAAAGCAAATGTCAGGCTGAGGTTCAGAGGAAGAATCTTAAAAAAATGTAATTCGTCCATGAATGAAGTGGTTTACAAAACAACTGAGCGGATGGTTATTGAGTATAGAACATCAGCGTGGGACTCTTAGCAGGTTAGAGATAGAGAAGAGCCAACGAAGAGCGGCGCGTTTCGTCACGGGATCGACAAAGCGCTGCGACGCTCAACGAACTCCAATGGCATACATTACAACAGAGGCGACGTGCACCTCGGAGAGGTTTACTTTCGAAATTCCGAGGGCGAACGTTCCATAATATTACTTCCTCCTACATATATCTCGTGAAATGATCAGAACGAGAAATTCTAAGAAATCAAAGTTCATATGAAGATTTACCGGCAGTCATTTTTACCACACACCGTTTGCCAGTGGCACAAGGAAAGGGGGAATAGATAGTGGTACCAGAAGTACCGCACAGTAGGGTGGCTTCAGAATATAATTGTGTATATAGAAATCTGGATGACCGGCTGAGCATTTGAATAACCATCCTCATGAATGCGAGTGAAATATCTTAACCACTGCGCCAGCTTCGTCGGTGGCGGCCAGTTATAATATAACAAATGAACGCCGTCATGCCACAGAGGTCAACAGTGGCCACTCCTTTGTTAAGCCTGTAGAGAGAGGAGATGACGGAGCACCTTTCAATTTCAGGGCGTTACATTCGATGAAATTCAAATTAATCTCATGAAGGACCAGCATGGGCGTACATAATGAAGCTACACTCCTGAAAATTGAAATAAGAACACCGCGAATTCATTGTCCCAGGAAGGGGAAACTTTATTGACACATTCCTGGGGTCAGATACATCACATGATCACACTGACAGAACCACAGGCACATAGACACAGGCAACAGAGCATGCACAATGTCGGCACTAGTACAGTGTATATCCACCTTTCGCAGCAATGCAGGCTGCTATTCTCCCATGGAGACGATCGTAGAGATGCTGGATGTAGTCCTGTGGAACGACTTGCCATGCCATTTCCACCTGGCGCCTCAGTTGGACCAGCGTTCGTGCTGGACGTGCAGACCGCGTGAGACGACGCTTCATCCAGTCCCAAACATGCTCAATGGGGGACAGATCCGGAGATCTTGCTGGCCAGGGTAGTTGACTTACACCTTCTAGAGCACGTTGGGTGGCACGGGATACATGCGAACGTTCATTGTCCTGTTGGAACAGCAAGTTCCCTTGCCGGTCTAGGAATGGTAGAACGATGGGTTCGATGACGGTTTGTATGTACCGTGCACTATTCAGTGTCCCCTCGACGATCACCAGTGGTGTACGGCCAGTGTAGGAGATCGCTCCCCACACCATGCTGCCGGGTGTTGGCCCTGTGTGCCTCGGTCGTATGCAGTCCTGATTGTGGCGCTCACCTGCACGGCGCCAAACACGCATACGACCATCATTGGCACCAAGGCAGAAGCGACTCTCATCGCTGAAGACGACACGTCTCCATTCGTCCCTCCATTCACGCCTGTCGCGACACCACTGGAGGCGGGCTGCACGATGTTGGGGCGTGAGCGGAAGACGGCCTAACGGTGTGCGGGACCGTAGCCCAGCTTCATGGAGACGGTTGCGAATGGTCCTCGCCGATACCCCAGGAGCAACAGTGTCCCTAATTTGCTGGGAAGTGGCGGTGCGGTCCCCTACGGCACTGCGTAGGATCCTACGGTCTTGGCGTGCATCCGTGCGTCGCTGCGGTCCGGTCCCAGGTCGACGGGCACGTGCACCTTCCGCCGACCACTGGCGACAACATCGATGTACTGTGGAGACCTCACGCCCCACGTGTTGAGCAATTCGGCGGTACGTCCACCCGGCCTCCCGCATGCCCACTATACGCCCTCGCTCAAAGTCCGTCAACTGCACATACGGTTCACGTCCACGCTGTCGCGGCATGCTACCAGTGTTAAAGACTGCGATGGAGCTCCGTATGCCACGGCAAACTGGCTGACACTGACGGCGGCGGTGCACAAATGCTGCGCAGCTAGCGCCATTCGACGGCCAACACCGCGGTTCCTGGTGTGTCCGCTGTGCCGTGCGTGTGATCATTGCTTGTACAGCCCTCTTGCAGTGTCCGGAGCAAGTATGGTGGGTCTGACACACCGGTGTCAATGTGTTCTTTTTTCCATTTCCAGGAGTGTATTTTGTGAACAGTTGACATTTTTTAGAGCACCGTCTTTGCGTGGTACGTTTGAAAGGAGTTACCAGCCGCTAATTTCGGACATGTCCGAAAGAACAGACACCACACACATATAATTACGGCGATAACAAGCTAAAGATCATTTCTGTGCGGATGCACACATACGCTCGAACTCATGCGGGAATAGGCCTTGCCACGAGCAATCAGATTAATGAGCAGGGAGCAGTACTTTCGTAGTGTGTGGAGTAAGTTGAGAATGTGGTTCTGCTGGGTGGGAAGGGGGAGAGGGGGGGAAGGGATCGTTCTGTGGATAAGTCCGTGCAGCCACGCTAATTCTTGTGTCCTCGAACATTTTGTTCATTTGAAGACTGTTCTAATTTTACGGGACGAACTGCCATACAGTGATGCACAGTTTTAAATGGAAAAATATTTGCAGGGGAAATGAACTGTAAACGTCCTTCAGTGTTTCACTCAGATCCGCTTCAAAAATCACTTTGTTTGTTACGGGAAATAAACCGACGCCCTCTGTCGCTTGAAAGACGTGATGATAAGCAGTTGTTTGGGCCGATTTCAGCTACACACTGCAAACACCAAATTTAAAATACCTGGAGAATCACTAGAGAAAATGCGTCTGACGACTTGTTGAAGGGCCACTCTGTATAATGAATGGCCCCATGTTGGTGCTTACTGTTTGCGAAAAAAATGTTTTAAGCTAAGTTTTATTCCATATGTATTATTTCAAACATCCAATACCTTTAACAATATGTAGTGCTGAATATCAAATAAAACAAAATAAAAATCAATTGGTCTTCACATTCCTAAATTTCACTTACACATTGCGAATATCCGTGTCATTTTGTTTACAAATATGCACATTTTAACGGATCATTTCCAGTTTTCGTTAAAATATACGAGTAATATTACTATAACATATTTAAAATACACTGATGAGCCAAAACATTATAACCAACACCCTTCGCGAAACTGAATGAGTGTGTGGGGCCGCGCGGAGTGGCCAAGCGGTTTGAGGCGCCTTGTCACGGATTGCGCGGCCACTCCCGCCGGAGGTTCGAGTCCTCTCTCGGGCATGGGTGTGTGTGTTGTTCTTAGCATAAGTTAATTTAAGTAGAGTGTAAGTCTAGGGACCGATGAGCTCAGCAGTTTGGTCCCTTAGAAATTCACACACACACCTCCTGGTGGCGCTGCGGGCACGTGACGCGGTAAGAAAAGAATACGCTGAAGTGACAGAATTCATGGGATACAACTGAATATCTTGTTGGACCTCTTTTTTCCCGGCGTAGTGCAGCACCGCGACGTGGCAAGGACTCAACAAGTTGCCGGAAGTCCCCTGCAGAAATGCTGAGCTAAGCTGCCTCTATAGCCTTCCATAATCGCGAATGTTGTTGGTGCATGATTTTGTGCACGAACTGACCTCTCGATTATGTCACATAAACGGATGGGATTCATGCCGTGCGATCTGGATGGCCAAATCATTCGCTCGAACTGTCCAGAATGTTCTTCAAACCAATCGCGAACAGTTGTGGGCCGGTGACATGGCGCATTGTCATACATAAAAATTCCAACGTTGTTTAGGAACGTGAAGCCTTTGAATAACTGAAAATGGTCTCCAAGCAGCCGAACATCAGCGACGACTCATCCATTCGATGTAAACACAGCTCACACCATTATAGAGCCACCACCAGTTTGCACAGTGATCTGTTGACAGCTTAAGTCCATGGTTTCTTGGGGTCTGAACCACACTCGAACCCTACCATCAGCTCTTACCAATTGAAACTGGGACTCATCTGACCAGGCCACATTTTCGCAGCTGTCTGTGGTCCACCCATATGGTCACAAGCTCAGATGAAGCGCTGTCGGCGATGTCGTGCTGTTAGGAAAGGCATTCGCATTGGTCGTCCGCTGCCATAGCCGATTAACGTCAAATTTCGCCGCACTGTCGTAAGGAATACGTTCCTTGTATGTCACACTTTGGTTTCTGGAGTTATTTCAGGCAGTGATTCTTGTCTATTAGCATTGACAACTCTACGCAAACGCCGCTGCTCTCCGTTGTTAAGTGAATGCCGTCGTCCACTGCGTTGTCCGTGGTGAGAGGTAATGCCTGAAATGTGTCATTCTCGGCACACTCTTGACACTGTGGATCTCAAGAATTGCCTAACGATTTCGGAAATGGTGTGTCTCATGCGTCTAGTTTCAACTACCACTCCCTGTTCAAAGTCTCTTGATTCCCGTCGTGCGGCCGTAATCACGTCGGAAACCTTTTCACATGGCTCACAAATGACAGCTCCGCCAATGCACTGACTTTTTCTACCTTTTGTAAGAGATACTACCGCCATCTATCTGTATATGTGCATGCCGCTATCCCATGACTTTCGTCAGCTCAGTGTATAAAGGGAGCAAGACGCATGGGGAATCCGACAATCTGGTTGGAGTCCAGACACCACTTGGAGCTCGTTAGTGTTTTATGTGGCGTTCTAGATGCGGATCTGTAAAATTCTTTTTCCTGCTAGCGTTTGGACAGTATAGTGACAGGCAAGTGTAGACAAGAGACGAGGATTTTTACAAAACCTGAGCCCCTGTAGCACCGAGAGGAGCCTGCGTCTTGTAGACCAAGACAGCTCAACAGTTGTTGAAAGTGATTACGCGTTTAGGGATAAGGTTGCAGTATGCACCCATCTCCACAACGTACAATTCAAATTTCTTTGCCAGCTGCAGTTCAGAATCATCGTAAACTGGCGAAACTGTGGAAGATAATCCAAACGAAGTCATCTAACAATGAGCAGCTTAGAAGAGATGTATAAATGAGAGGAGAGAGTTTCGGTCCTCAGTAAATGGAGTCCACAATCAAAGGCAGAAGAAACAACAATCCAGAAGATAAATAAGGTCACCAAGACGTCCAAACGCATCTGGTCTAACGGTTGGCTCTACCTCGTCAGAAGTGTCTTAAGGGTATTCAAGAGAACAAGAAATGGAAGCAGTTAACAAATAACGCGTCCCTAAGTTCAACTAGAATATGCCCACCCAGAAGCGGCCAGAAGATCTAGTCTTCCGAACGAGACCACAAACATAGAAACCACACATGCAGCTTTTACGGACGCCGAATTCAAAACAGTCACAAATGCAAGAGGAAAGAGAAGAATCTCTTGTCAACGAAACGCGCCTGAAAGAACCAACTGCAACGTTCACACTTTAAACAACTTGGAAAGTCTCTCTAAAAGCCGTGATAGAGAAGAGCGTATGAGACCCAAGCAATACCAAAGATAGCAGCGACGTAACAGAACAAACTAACCATACCGACACTGGTTACATATCATACGACGAAACAAATAGAGCAAATAAAGCTATTACTGGACCCCTGCGTGCTGTATACAAGGGCGACCGTGTTAAATTCCACTTCGAACCGATGGAGGAGTACAGAACGTACATCGATTTATGGAGAAGCATAACACACCCGTCTTCAGCCACCGGAACCCGAAAGAAAGGGGTCTGAATGCAATCCTGAAAGGTCTCCCGAAGGAGTTCCCGCAGAAGAGATCGAGAGCGAAATAAAAAACACGGCATATCAGATAAATGAAATCCGTCAGCACAGAAAGAGAGAGCCAGAGAACTGATACCTTTTTCAGTCAACGTGATTATGCTATACAAATACGAAAAGTCAGAGAAGATATACAACGAAAGATATCTACAGCACACAAGCATCTGCGTTGGAAACTATGAGCCAAAATCAGCTAACCCTCCGAAAAGAAAAATAAATTGAGATCAACAAAGAAGATATTTATGCAACATCATTAGACCAGCGGTAGCAATGAGCACAGCAACACAGCAACAATGGAAACGGCTGTAACATACTGAGAGGCGGCAGGCCATCCAGCCAGGTCTTATTTTACTTTCACTCACAGATTGTCGAACGGGTTAATTTTAGTTGTATTTTATATTTCATTCAATACATCAACTTGAATGATCACAGGATGAACGTACTGGAGATTTAGATTAATGACTCGTTTTCTTTCTCATTTTATGATCAAACTTACTACAGATATTACCTTCATATTATTTACACTTCAACTCTGTTTTGGGGAGGCAAATACCCGAAGGCGTTCGGTATACGAGTGTCTGGGGAAGTCATTTGCGCCCACTACTATGCCGAGGACGGAAGCCACCGTTTGTGGTAGCTAACCTTCTCACAACAATCAGCTGGCTCGGAGGCCAGCAAGGTACCGTGCCGCCTGTGAGTAACCCAGCTCTACAGCTGGACGTTCCTTTAGGCAGGAACTGTTTCTGAAGGCCTAGGAAGTAGGGTTCTGGAGGATGCGATAACATCTTTCGGAAAATTCTTGGGAACCACGACCCAAATTTTCCTTTCATGTCTTACTCACGGGACATTCCGTAGTGCGTGAGAAGAAATTTTCAGGGCTTTCTACTTGCTCTAGCCTTTGGACCGGCTGACCCAAACAAACTTGGTGGGAGCAAAAGTTACTATTATAGTTCTGTCATTGGAGGAGCGTTCGCACCATGCCCCGCGATTGGCCGTAGCAGCAGCGAGAGAGCACCGCAACAAAGTAAATGACGTAAGTTAAGGGAGATTGGAGAGGACACTCTTGGTTCAGTCTCCGTGCACTTACACACTGTTATTCTACGCTTGGCATGGAGCCGACGCCACCCTTGTGCTGGGTTCAGAGTTCTGCGGTTTGGCCGAATTTCGCTGATGAGACGTGGAAGCACGGTGTGCATCAGCCCTGCTGCTACGAACATATAGAGAGTGTTTAGTACTGCTGCAGCGCGATGGTAGCAATACCGGGGAACTTTCTGACACTTCGGTTAGGGAAAGTAGACAACTTTCACGTTGTCGGATCATCTGAAACGTGCAGGAGGCAGGGGGATCACTCACACAACCTCCCACATTATTCTTTCTCTGTGCAATTATACAGGTGGTCATTCACGTTGTCAACTAACGTAAATGGCAGTCGGGACCTTTTAATTAAGTTTCGTAAGAACCTTCCGGTCTGTAGAATCTAACTCATTTCGCTTTGTCTCTGAATTTCTACCTGTTTTCTTTTCGCTTTTACTCCGTTTTTCATTTTGTTTTATACAATTCTAATTGTCCACTTTTGTAAATTCAAATGGAATTTTATGCTGGGTCAACCATTCTCAGTGAAATGACGGAATTACCAGCGAAACCTTGCTGGTGGCGACCCAAATGTTATTCTTACCATCGTTTTTATTCTTAATTCCTTTTGTTATCTAAAATCAACCCAATATCAGAGGTGTTTTGAATGACCATTTCTCTTGGATTAGCGTTAACAAATAACATTTTTAGCGGAACAACCGGCATTATTTCGTAGCTGGAATTTCATCTTCGCGAGTTGTCTCAGCCTCAAGCTGATGTGTTAGGCCACAGTGATGTAGTAGGAGTGTTATCCAACGCGCTAACGGTGTGCAATCGCACAGTAACCATCAGCTTAGTGGGGACGGCCTGTTTCACTAGATCTGGGGTGGCAGGGATTAGCACAAGCTAACTTATCCTCCCACGAGATATCTCTTAGGAAAGCTGACGTTTGACGGCTCAGCCAGCACTGGGCACAGTTTCACCATCATTTTATAAACACACGTCCTGGCTTCTCGCATAAGTGGTGTGTTCCTGCCAGGATATTTGGTCAAATTCGAATTTTAGTTTGATTTGTTCACATAGTCAGAAAAATTTTGATCGCATGACAGTGGAAAATTTTTTTAGGCAGCTGAGTAAAGCAGGAACAAACTTGGGGATTATTTTTGAGTAATGTGAGCGAATACTTTGCGCGTTTAACAGTAGGTTGCAGCACTTCTGCTGATTTGGTTTCTGTTTTTAATCTGTGAGCTTGGTCCACTTTGTTGTTGCTTACTGCGTTATGTGCACAAGGACGTGAGATTTTTCACACTCGAGACAGGTAGGTTTCAGCGACGAACTAACAGATTTAGTTCGAATGTTGACGAGGAGCCTGAGTCAAGCTAAGACAGACATGAAGCGTTTAACAGCGCTCTTGCATGCAGAGGCAGATGATAGCATATGGGATTTAGTCATGGGCGAATTGTCATGACAACTAGACTCTGACAGTGAAGGCGTTGAGAAAATTCAGGATGTCGTAGAAAATGATTGCAGTGCGAGCAATGAGACAGTAACGAAGGAACTGAGTGATTTGACTTCGGGGCCAGAAATCGCAGGGGAGGCGAGAGTATTGGTAGCACAGAAAGTGAGAAAGCTCAAGTCAGCCAACCAGTCACAATAGCCACAACGGTGGTAAAGCAATGAAGGAGCTTGACGGAATTAAGAACCCAATGTTGCTACATATTAACCAAAATAAGGAAATGATTCAGAATCTAGAGGAACGATTCACGAAACAGGATAAGAAATACGAAGAGTCGGATAAGAGAGATGATAATAGGGAAAAGAGGCTAGAGGAACGATTCGCGAGAGAGACCAAAGAATTAGATATAAGGTTCAAAAAATCTGAGGAAAGACTAGAGGGTAACAAGGAATTTGATGACGCTGTTATCCAGTTCGATTCCATAATAGTGGAAAACCAAGGCCCAATGGTGCCACTGCACCCCGAGTTTGCGGGCATTAAATTTGGAGTAGATACGTTACCCGACTGGACGGAAGAGAGTACAGGGTAAGTAAAGGAAGCTGTAGGGAACACCAAGGGAATACGCAGTGATGTTTGTGAGGAGGAACTGCCTGAAACAGAGGACAGATCAGTTGTCGAGCCAGGATAGGAAGCTTGCTGAGGTGCAAGAGGTGGTAACGGGAGCTGTGCTTGTTACTACTACAGCATACCTGCTAAGTAAAGTTAAACTGAGTTCAGATGGTACGGTACCAACCAGTGACTGTGATTCAAAGGAGGTAACCGCTGTTCAGGAGGAGGTAGCGAGGAATGAGCTCACAACCGCAGAGACTCTGTGTGTTGAGAATATGTATGGTTGTATGTTTGCTGTGGCACCAAGAATTTACGCTTCGGAACATGTCAGGTCTTTTCTGAAGATTAGAATATTTCCACTTATGATGTCAACTGAGAACGGATTGGTTGCTCATTTGCTTTATAATGGTAGAAGTGGACGAAATGGAGCTCGTGGATGTTTAGAAACTATCGGATTTAGTGTGGAAAGTTTTCAGCCAATACTGCGCCGTGTTCTAATTTATGTGGTACCACAGTCAAGAGATTTGGAGTGGACTTGGAGAAAAGTGAAAATTAGGTGTTAGGCTTCTGCTGGGTCCAATAGAGAGTTCAGTATCCGGAAGTGTGTGCGGACCATGCTCTCTGAGGGTATTTTGTATAAAGTATTTAGGGTTCCTTTGTATACATGGTACGCCAAGTTGAAAAAGAGAGGCAGGGTGAGATAGGGTGATATATACTTGTGTATTATAAACCGTTTCTCTCGAAAATTTTTCTCATTCGTACCTTCTGTGTATTACCACAGATGACGTGTCACTGAACTCTTTTGTACTGAGAGCTGCCTATTCGTTTCCACCGCCCTGAGTGGATTGCGGAACTCTTAGCGAGTAATTGATGTTATGTGGATAACTACATTTCCGATTAGTTTGTTTATATGGGATGCCCCTCGCTTTTTATTGGCAGAACGCGAGAAACTGCACAATTACATTCCACTTTAGAGTCACAAATAATTTCCATTCTTCAACAAAATAATGTACTGCGTATTTAACTACATATCCATGTAACCATACATTGCTAATGAAGTCTTAACCCGATGCCGACAGCGGCAAACAACATGTCTGCCATCCGAGACTGCCGAACCAGCAATAATCTTACAGCCGAACCACTTCCATCCAAGTTAGGCGCCAACCCAAGATCAACGAAGTGCTTCGTCTGCCTTTTCGTTTAGCAGTTGTCTCTTATTTTGCCGGTTATTAACACCTGTGAAATAATGGAATGATAGCATGCTACTGAGTGATGCTTTAATGTGAAATGCAAGTAAATATGCTGTTTAGTTTGTCTAATATTAATAACAGCAGATTATCATTTTGGAGCGCAACTTCTGAATCTAGCAGCCAATCGCGGAGAAGGCACAAAATTGAGGGGGTCTTTCTCGCGATACCCGTATCGAACAAACCATCTGCCATCGGTACCTCAGACCACATTTCGTCATCTTGCCACTGCTGCCTTCTCAGCTGCTCTAAGAAGAGATTCTTGTACCTGAATATGATGGCTGCAAAGTAGATATATTACAAAGGCAAGACGGACAGTGTCAATATGTCTTGTGTGTTAAGGAGGTTGTGTAAGTGTATTTCTCAAATCAAAACATTTTTGTATTCAGAGGACATATGCGTAAATAAAAATGAGAAGAAACACTCAGTAATTCTGGTACCCAGAAATACAGGTAAACCTGGTAAAGTTAGAATCATACTAAGCAAACTTTTAGACAGCAGTAAATTCTCTGGATTAATGTCAATAATAATTCCATCTGCAGTATGAATGTATTAATGAAAACGCGCTTCGTGCGTAATTTGTTTTATGTTACAGGAATTCATGAAGTTAAGCAACGCTATCGAGATATCGATCATGATACACAGCATCGTAATTTGGTACGACAGAGGAACAGATAAAAGGAACAACATTTCGAGTACTTGATGAGGCTAACATGAATGACATCCACGCCGCGCGGCTACAGCCTTCTACATCTACATCTACATACATACTCCGCAATCCACCATACGGTGCGTGGCCGAGGGTACCTCGTACCACAACTAGTATCTTCTCTCCCTGTTCCACTCCCAAACAGAATGAGGGAAAAATGACTGCCTATATGCCTCTGTACGAGGCCTAATCTCTCCTATCTTATCTTTGTGGTCTTTCCGCGAAATATAAGTTGGCGGCAGTAAAACTGTACTGCAGTCAGCCTCAAATGCTGGTTCTCTAAATCTCCTCAGTAGCGATTCACGAAAAGAACGCCTTCTTTCCTCCAGAGACTCCCACCCGAGTTCCAGAAGCATTTCCGTAACACTCGTGTGATGATCAAACCGACCAGTAACAAATCTAGCAGCACGCCTCTGAATTGCTTCTATGTCCTCCCTCAATCCGACCTGATAGGGATCCCAAACGCTCGATCAGTACTCAAGAATTGGTCGTATTAGTGTTTTATAAGCGGTCTCCTTTACAGATGAACCACATCTTCCCAAAATTCTACCAATGAACCGAAGACGACTATCCGCCTTCCCCACAACTGCCATTACATGCTTGCGACGGTTCACGCGACTGCCCCCGTCGGAGGTTCGAGTCCTCCCTCGGGCATGGGTGTGTGTGTGTTGTCCTTAGGGTAAGATAGTTTAAGTTAGATTAAGTAGCGTGTAAGCCTACGGACCGATTACCTCAGCAGATTTGTCCGATAGGAACTTATCACAAATTTCCAAAAATGACATCCACGAGGATAAGAGGCGCGAAAGGAGAATAGTTGGGGGAGTATGATGTGTCATTGTAGTGTACATCTCATGATAACAATGCAAACATGTAATTACAGTTACCGGTAGCGCATGTTGCGATTTCAATTTGTTGTTTTAATATATAGTTAGCGTTGCATGTTGGATGTTGAGGAATGATTGTTTAACAAGTAGCCTTGGAAATTTATTGAGAACAAACTAACATGATGTGAATGACAGTGTGCGTTCAGTTGTTAGGTTAGGCGGATTATGTTTAAGTTTTAATGAGCTTTGATATTCGCCATTTCTAAAAGCCAATGTTTCTAGAGCTAAGTGAAAATTCTTATGATCAGTCCATTGAGTTGAATTATTTCTCATTGTTTGTAAGTGACGGTTCTATTGTAAAGTTAAGGCCTTCTGTCACTGAATCCTTGAACATAAGTCTAAATTCATAGGTCACTAGGGATTCAAATATAAACCCGCAGTAATTAAACCTTGTTACACGTCATGTAGGGAGTTTCACAGGAAAATTGTTCTTTACGTATTTGTTGCGTTTTTGTTAGAATAGTGAGTGGTGATAGTTGCTTTAAGCATACAGATAAGCGGCACGGACAGGTTCACAAAAAAGTGAAACTCCTGTGGGGCGTCGAAGTAGGGTGGCTGGCCAGGTGGTGCTGTCACCTGCAGGTCGTGGGCGACCGGTTTTCTGAGGGCTTCAAAACAAGAGGCACCTACGTACCTCCCCAGTTGGCTGACAATGGCGGTGTTCGTGGCGGCTACGGTTTAATAGGGAGACTCGACCTTGGAGCCACGTGCTAGCGGCCATAATCCGGAGCAAGACAAGCGTAGTAACACGCTGGGCGTAATTAACCTTTGCACCCGTGGGTTTCTCAGGTCGCAAAAGTAACTGGGCAACAAGGATGTCAGGCGCTTCTATCGAGCATGGCTGGCGCAAACACCCTTTTTCTTCTCCCTGTAAGACAGAAATAAGGTGCCACTGATCACACAGAAAACCATGCACTAGTCATAGAATCTTTTTCTCGTAAGGAAAACTATCTTTTTTCTGAGGCTGATTAACTCATCCTCTGTGCGTCACTCTAGAGGTCTCCTTATGAGTCACTATCGTTGTCCAAGCACACTTGTCGATACATACCTTACTTTTGTATCGAAAACGGCCCGGACGTCTGTGTGCGACTGTCAATCCAGACACTTCTAAGCACCAGCTATCTTGCCACAGCATCAGGCCCGCCATGATTGAGAAAGCGGACACAGTGTTGGATATAGCACCACCACCGCCAAGCACACTCATGGACAATGCACCCTTCGGTTACGCCACACCCGCCCCACGAAAGAACGTTGTGAAGACGATTTTCATGTGAAGTGGGTTCATTGTGAAACAATACGTGTAAGGTTCGTGTGCTGCTATGTGCTAGCTTTTGAGTAGAAAACCAGAAATTTACTGAAAGGATCTCCCGGCAAGGCAATGTTTCGCAATCGTTCTTTTTGGTCAGTTGGCAGCAGACATTACAGTATTGTACTGCCACAATGAGAAACTCAAAACTATTGATGTGGAATCTGGGAAGTTTGTAATAAGATCACATGCAAGACCTCACTGACACAAGTTTTCTTTATGTACCTTTCTATGTTGCATTTTCTATTTCTACTTGTTTTCCTTTATGAGCTGTTTTATTTCTAATACCATGCTCTGCACAGATATTTTAATGTAATATGGTGACTCCACGAGCCATGGGCCTTGCCGTTGGTGGGGAGGCTTGCATGCCTCAGCGACATAGATAGCCGCACCAGAGGTGCAACCACAACGGAAGGGTATCTGTTGAGAAGCCAGACAAACGTGTGGTTCCTGAAGAGGGGCATCAGCCTTTTAAGTAGTTGCAGGGGCAACAGTCTTCATGATTGACTGATCTGGCCTTGTAACACTAACCAAAACGGCCTTGCTGTGCTGGTTCTGCGAACGGCTGAAAGCAAGGGGAAACTACTGCCGTAACTTTTCCCAATGCCATGCAGCTATACTGCATGGTTTAATGATGATGGCGTCCTCTTGGGTAAAAAATATTTCAGAAGTAAAATAGTCCCCCATTCGGATCTCCGGGCGGGGACTACTCAAGAATACATCGCTATCAGGAGAAAAAAAACTGGCTTTCTACGGATAGGAGAGTGGAATGTCAGATCCCTTAATCGGGCAGGTACGTTTGAAAATTTACAAAGGCAAATGGATAGGTTAAAGTTACATATAGTGGGAATTAGTGAAGTTCTGTGGCAGGAGGAACAAGACTTCTGGTCAGGTGAATACAGGGTTATAAATACAAAAGCAAATAGGGGTAATGCAAAATAGGTTTAATAATGAATAAAAAATAGGAGCGCGGGTAAGCTACTACGAACAGCATAGTGAACGCATTATTGTAGCCAAGATAGACACGAAGCCCACACCTACCACAGTAGTACAAGTTTATATGACAATTACCTCCGCAGATGATGAGGAGATTGAAGAAATGTGTGATGCGATAAAAGAAATTCTTCAGATAGTGAAGGGAGACTAAAATTTAATAGTCATGGGGGGCTGGAATTCGATAGCAGGAAGAGCCCGAGAAGGAAAAGTAGTAGGTGAATATGGAATGGGGGTAAAGAATGGAAGAGGAAGCCCCCTGGTCGAATTTTGCACCGAGCATAACTTAATCATAGCCAACACTTGGTTTAAGAATCATGGAAGAAGGTTGTATACATAGAAGAGGGCTGGAGACACTGGAAAATTTCGGATAGATTATATAATGGTAAGACAGAGATTTAAGAACCAGGTTTTAAATTGTAAGACATTTCCAGGGGCAGATGAGGACTCTGAGCACAATTTATTGGTTATGAACTATAGATTAAAACTGAAGAAACTGCAAAAAGATGGGAATTTAAGGAGATGGGACCTGGATAAATTGAAAGAACCGGAGGTTGTAGAGAGTTTCCGAGACAGCATTAGGGAACGATTGACAAGAACGGGAGAAAGAAATACCGTAGAAGAAGAATGGGTAGCTTTGAGAGATGACATAGTGAAGGCAGCAGAGGATCAAGTCGGCAAAAAGACGAAGGCTAGTAGAAATCCTTGGGTAACACAAGAGATACTGAATTTAATTGATGAAAGGAGAAAATAAAAAAATTGCAGTAAATGAAGCAGGTGAAAAGGAATACAAACGTCTCAAAAATGAGATCGACAGGAAATGCAAAATGGCTAAGCAGGGATGCCTAGAGGACACATGTAAGAATGCAGAGGCATATATCACTAGGGGCAAGATGATACAATTGGAAGTACCCTCTGCCATGTACTTCACATTGATATCAAGAGTATGAATGTAGATATACATGTACATCTACATCTGCATGGATACACTGAAAATCACACTTACGTTGCTGGCATTGTGTTTATCGGACCACCTTCAGAATAATTCTCTATTATTCCAATCTCGAACACCGCGGAAAAAACGAACACCTATATATATCCGTGCGACCTCTGATTTCCCTTATTTTATTATGATGATCGTTCCCCCCTATGTTGGTCAGCGTCAAAAAATAGTTTCGCATTCGAAAGAGAAAGCTGGTGATTGAAATTTCGTAAGAAGATCCCGCCGCAACAGTTTTTTTTTTAAAGATAACCATCTCAAATCCTGTTATCATGTCCGTGACACTCTGTCCACTATTTCTCGATAATATAAGTACAAAGCGTGATACCTTTATGTGAACTTTCTCGATGTACACAGTTAATCCTCTCTGATAAGGATCCCACACCGCGCAGCAACACTCCAAGAGAGGATGGGCAAACGTTCTGTAGGCAGTCTCTTTAGTAAATCTGCTGCATCTTCTAAGTGTTCTGACAATAAATCGCAGTCTTTGGTCTGCCTTCCTCAAAACATTTACAGTGTGTTCTTTACAATTTAAGTTGTATGTTATTGTAACTCATAGGTATTTAGTTGAATTTACGGCCTTTAGATTTGATTGATTTATCGTGTAACCGAAGTTTAACGGATTCCTTTTTGCACTCATGCGGATGACCTCACACTGTTCATCATTTAGGGTCAATTGCCAATTTTCGCGCTATACAGATATCTTTTCTAAACCGTTTTGCAATTTGTTTTGATCTTCTGACGCCTTTACTAGACGATAAACGACAGCATCATTTGCAAAAAACCTAAGACGGCTGCTCAGATTGTCTCCTACATCGTTGATATAGATAAGGAACAGCGGAAGGCCTATAACACTACCTTGGGGAATGCCAGAAATCACATCTGTTTTACTCGATGACTTTCCGTTAGTTACTATGAACTGTTACCTCTCTGACAGGAAATAACGAAATCATTCACCTAACTGGGACGATATTCCATAAGCACGCAATTTCACTACAAGCCGCTTGTGTGGTACAGTGTCAAAAGCCTTCTGGAAATCTAGAAATACGGAATCAGTTTGAAATACCGTGTCAATAGCACTCAAGAACGATGTTTTCTAAATCCGTGTTGACTGTTTTTCTAGACCGTTCTCTTCGACGTATTTCATAATGTTCGAACACAATAATGTTCCAAAATCTAGCTGCATATCGACGTAAATGATATGGGCTTGTAATTTAGTAGATTACTCCTACTAACAGTCATGAATATTGGTGTGACCTGTGCAACTTTCCCGTCTTTGGGAACGGATATTTCGTCGAGCGAGCTGTTGTATTGATTGTTAAGTATGGAGTTATTGATCCGGACCGGAAGGCGTGCTTTTATTAAGTGATTTAAGTTGCTTCACTACTCCGAGGGTATTTACTTCTAAGTTATTCATGTTGACAGCTGTTCTTGATATGAATTGTGGAATATTTACTTCGTCTTTGTTGGTGAAGGAATTTCGGAAGGCTGTGTTTAGTAACGCCGCTTTGGCAGCATTGTTTTCGACAGTATTTCCATTGCTATCGCGCAGAGAACGCATTGATTGTGTGTTGCCGCTAGCATACTTTACATACGACCAGAATCTCTTTGCATTTTCTGCCAGGTTTCGAGACAAAGTTTCATTGTGGAAACCATTGTAAGCATTTCGCAGTAAAGTCTGCTCTAAATTACGAGCTTCTGTACAAGACCACCAGTCTTGGAGATTTTGCGTTCATTTAAGTTTGGCATGTTTTCTTCGTTGTGATGTAGATGTGGAAGGATGGAAAGTACTGCACATAACGATAAGTCAATAATTTTTGGTTAACTTCTTTGTATTTTTCAGTCCTCACTAAAATGTTTGGGTTGTTCAGTCAATAATTTATATCAGGTATGGTAGAAATATAAGAAATAATAATAATAATTTTCCTTACAAACATAAGGCTGTTGTCTGTTGTCAATTCACAAAGAAAACCAACGCAGCTTGCAGTTCAGGATCTACTGGGTAATTCTTCAAAAATGGTTCTGAACACTATGGGACTTAACAGCTGAGGTCATCAGTCCCCTAGTACTTAGAATTTCTTAAACCTAACTAACCTAAGGACATCACACATATCCATGCCCGAGGCAGGATTCGAACCTGCACCCGTAGCGGTCGCGCGGTTCCAGACTGAAGCGCCTAGAACCGCTCGGCCACTCCGGCCGGCTGGGTAATTCTGTGCCCTCACATTCTCATGAGGTTTGTCTGAAATTTTCACAGCACTTTTTTTTTTTTCATTCATGCTGAAAATATTTAACTCTGTTTAATGTCTGCGGCTCTAATCATGTCTCTCCTTGTCCAATCCTTCGTCTTCCTTAGGAACCCCATCGCTGCTCTTTGGATTTTTACTTTCTTGCTTCTTTTTTAAATTTTATTTATTTATTTATTTATTTACTTTTTTGGGGAAACACAGCTTTCCCTTCCATAGGATAACACAGGAACCGCCATCACTTATAGAATTTCACGATGTTCTCGTTTTGTATTTTGTGGTTCAATGTTCCCCTAATGGTACCACACACAGCTTAGAATTTCTGTATTTTCTTTTCAAAATTAAGCCTAAATAAGATATTGTGAGGCTTGTTCTCAAACTGTAGTACCTAAAATAACTTTTTGTCTAGCTGTATATTTGCTCAGGATGCCATTATCTTCGTTTTATTACTAGAACCATTAAAGCAGTTTAAAGTAGTAAAGTAGTACTGCGCAGTAATGTCGTATCTTGGCATTACCTGATATTTACTTCTTTTTATAGGCACTTTTGGTTAGCTGATAGGCAGTTTCCATTTTTTTATCCGTGAAGCAAAGAGTTCTTTCTCAGTGTAGTTTGGCTTTTTCAGTTCTCCGATATACTGTAACTTCTCCATCCGTTTGATTTCTCTTTCTTCTACCTATAGTACTCTGGGTTGTAACTTGAAGTTTCTAATAAATTCAGTTTTTTTGAAGGAGATATAGAGTCCCGCCTTTGCTGATAGCGACTGCGGTTAATTCACTTATTCTGCAGTTGTGTCTAGCGGATCTGAAAGAATTGTTTGGTCATATGCAAAAGCCGGGCAGTCAGCTCCCAGCGTGATTCTAACAACTTTGTCACTCACTCGTTTTCGCTACATTCTCAAGAACATAGTTGAAAATTCCGTCTCCTTGCCTGACCCTCGACCAGATTTCAAAAGCATATGAAATCCTTCCCGTAAACTTCACTTTGGAGGTAATGTCAGTAATCACACACATCCATGCCCGACGCAGGATTCCAGACTGCAGCCGGCCGAAGTGGCCGTGCGGTTAAAGGCGCTGCAGTCTGGAACCGCAAGACCGCTACGTCGCAGGTTCGAATCCTGCCTCGGGCATGGATGTTTGTGATGTCCTTAGGTTAGTTAGGTTTAACTAGTTCTCAGTTCTAGGGGACTAATTACCTCAGCAGCTGAGTCCCATAGTGCTCAGAGCCATTTGAACCTTTTTTTTTTATTCCAAACTGCAACCGCACCGGTCGCGCGGTTCCAGACTGAAGCGCCTGGAACCGCTCGGCCACAACGGCCGGCTTCCATTTATGCTAGACACACAGTTTTCATCATGTATTCACCGCACAATTTGAAAGGAAGTTAAGATAGTGTACATCTCTGTCTGATCCATTTTCCTATCCAGGAAGGTACTGTATGTTCTTGGTGTATTTCTACTGAGGCTTCTAAATTTTTGTACAGATTTCTGGTTAGCCGTTTAAGGTGTTCTGGTATTCGCGTTAAGCACAGTAATTCCCACAGTTTTGAACGGTCTCTCAAATCGTTGTCGGTGGGATCGAGTTCAGCCTGTATATGCTTGCTTATAAATAAAACTAAACATTTTCATGTAAAAAATGCCACTGCGCACGTCAGCAAAGCTCCAGGTTCCTCTCCCTTCAAGCTCACAGTTCGAATATTTATCAAGTTCCAAACGGTGCACAAACCGCTACACAGAAAGATTCGCTCTAGTACATAATTTCACTTATCCGTAAAACCTAAGGACGGTAATAACTTCCGCACGACGTGTCACTGCCAAGTAACATAGCTCGATAAAACTTGGACCATACATAGAAAGAACTGCTGCATTGTAGTACAGAAGGTAACTGAAATACGCAATGAGACGAACAGAAATTGCACTTTCATTCAAAGAGAATAATTACAGTGAGGTCACCGCGATTCATGATGGTCCCCTGGACATTACAAAAGGCGCGACATGGTTCTTAATAGGGTGTGAGATCACCATAGACGGTAATGCATGCCCTTGCAACGTTATCGCATGCTGGCAACAAGATTCGTAAGAGAATGAGATTTTCACTCTGCAGCGGAGTGTGCGCTGATATGAAACTTCCTGGCAGATTAAAACTGTGTGCCGGACCGAGACTCGAACTCGGGACCTTTGCCTTTCGCGGGCAAGTGCTCTTCGTAAGGATCTCTTTTGGTAGGTCGTTCCATTCTTCCACCAGCGCGGTTGACAATTGCTGGATGGTCTTTGGTGTATGTGGTCGTGTTGCAGTACGTCTTCCAACGCACCCTATACGAACTCGATAGGATTTAAACCGGGGGAACGGACAGGCCAGTAAATCCACTGAATATCCTCTCGCTCAAAGAGCTCCTCTACCTGCGCATTTCGATGCGGTCGCGCATTGTCATCCATAAAAATGAAGTCAGGGCCCAAATCGACCCTCAAAATCCGCACGTGGGGAAGCAGTACACTGCTACAGTTGCGCTGACCAGTGGGTGTACCGTGTTCAAAGCTTTGCAGGTCAGTACGCCCGTGCAACTTCAAGCCTCCGCAACCCATAACACCTGGAACACCGAAGCCATCATGTCCGACAATGTTCCTGCGTGAGCTACGTACCCTATGGCGAGGGGTGGGAACGCTTCTGTTCGTCTCATTGCGTTTTTCTTACCTTCCGTAGTTACTGTACTGTACTATACCATGACAATCTTTTCAGTGTACGTTATTTTCGTCTTTAAAATTTTACACACCAGTGTAGTATTTTACCGTGTCACGCAGTTAACCGCTGTCTGTTGCTAGCGTACGTGGATACCATACGCTGTTCTAATTTTATTTTATGAGTGCAAAATGAATTAGAGTATCTACATCTACATCTACATGGATACTCTGTAAATCACATGTAAGTGCCTGGCAGGGGGTTCATCGAACCACTTTCACAATTCTCTATTATTCCCATCTCTTACAGCGCGCGGAAAGAATGAACACCTATATCTTTCCGCACGAACTCTGATTTCCCTTATTTTATCGTGGTGATCGTTCCTCCCTACGTAGGTCGGTGTCAAGAAAGTATTTTCGCATTCGGAGGAGAAAGTTGGTGATTGGAATTTCGTGAGAAGATTGCGTCGCAACGAAAAACGCCTTTCTTTGAACGATTTCCAGCTCAAATCCAGTATCATTTCTGTGACACTCTCTCCCATATTTCACGATAATACAAAACATGCTGCCTTTCTTTGAACTTCTCGATGAACTCCGTCAGTCCTATCTGGTAAGGATCCCACACGGCGCAGCAGTATTCTAAAAGAGGACGGACAAGAGTAGTGCAAGCAGTCTCAGTAGGTCTGTTACATTTTCTAAGTGTCCTGCCAATAAAACGCAGTCTTTTGTTAGCCTTCCCCACAACATTTTCTATGTGTTCCTTTCAATTGAAGTTCGTAACTGTAATACCTAGATATTTAGTAGAATTTACAACTTTTAGATTAGACTGATTCATCGTGTAACCGAAGTTCAACGAGTTCCTTTTAGCAATCATGTGGATGACCTCACAACTTTCTTGTTTAGGGTCAACTGCCACTTTTCGCACCATTCAGATATGTTTTCTAAATCGTTTTGCAGTTTTATTACTTCTGATTACTGTATTAGTCGATAAACGACAGCGTCATCCGCAAACATCCGAAGACGGCTGCTCAGATTGTCTCCCAAATCGCTTATATAGATAAGGAACAGCAAACGGCCTATAACACTACCTTGGGAAACGCCAGAAATCACTTCTGTTTTAGTCGATGACTTTCCTTCAATTACTACGAACTGTGACCTCTCTGACAGGAAATCACAAATCCAGTCACATAACTGAGACGATATTCCATAAGCACGCAATTTCACTAGGAGCCGCTTGTTTGGTACAGTCTCAAAAGCCTTCCGGAAACCGAGAAATACGGAATCGATCTGAAATCCCTTGTCAATAGCACTCAAAACTTCATGTGAATAAAGAGCTAGTTGTGTTTCACAGGAACGATGTTTTCCTAACCCATGTTAACTGTATCACAGTGTTGTAGCGTCTATAACGAAGTGCTTGAGGCATGTACTGGTGACCTATTCGTTGTCTGGTAAGCAACTGCTAGCGTGCACCCTTTGCCCCGAGAGTATCTTTCGCTTACGCCGCTTTCACACTATACGGTTTTGACCGTACGGCAAAAAGCCGTACGAGTTTTAGCCGTGCCTGTGTTGCTTTCACATTACACGGCTTTTTGACGTGACCAGTTGTTGGTGTCTATTCAGTTTGCTTAATGTGTGTATCAAGATGAACCGTAAACGAGTTGTTGCTTTGTGGTTGCTTCATCGTCGCCGCAAAAGAAAAGGTCGTCTTTTGTGGGTACACCCCATTAACCAGAGAAGAGACGAAGTGGGTTTATTTTATACACTCTTTGAAGATTTGAGGAACGACGGAAATAAATTCTTTAACTATTTCCGAATGTCTATTACCTCGTTTGACGAATTACATAGAAAACTAAAGGATGTGTTACAACGACAAAACACACAATTCCGCAATTGCATCCAACCTGTTCAAATGCTGGCTATCACGTTAAGGTAATTTAATACATAAAAACTAGTTCTGTTTATTTACTTATTTATTTGTGTTTTACATTTTTATTACGCTCAGATTATGAAGTAGAAAAGTCAATATCAATATCAGCAGTTGAAACCAAAGAGTTTGTAGCAGGACTGACTGTACTGTCACTTTGTGGCGACAGGCTCTCTGCAAAAACGTTGTAGAACTGCGTTGTTGATGGTGGGCCTTCATGGCTACTTGTGGAAGGCGAAGGGTATGGTGGTGGCACTTTATTAATTCGTTGATAAGAACTGCGACCTTGAGAAGTCTGTAATGGTTGTTCGAGAAAAGTAGTTGGGTTTGGTGCAGCTGGAGGAGGACGAATCTGATGCGTATGGTAAGAGGATATTGGAGCAGCATTTTCCATAGGTGAATAAGAATAAGCTTGAAATCTATTATTATAGGGCATGGGAGGTGTGTAATGGGTAAATGGAGGAGGTTGAGCTGTCAATATATTTCTCCTTTCATATATATTTTCTATAACTTTGAGGACTCCCATCTGAAACTGAAGATAATCCTGTTCATCAAATTTTTCCAGATGAGGCTTCAGACTAAGTAAAAATGACATTTTGCTGCAAGGTTTGTCTTCTTCCAGAGCTCGTAATATTTTCATTTCGATTGCATCAGGTTTTCTATGTTTTCTGTTTGTATGGCACTCGCTTTTGGATGTTTGTTGTGTGGGTGCTGTATCAAATGGCCCAGAAACATTCTCAGTATTTTCGACGGAGCCCTGCGTTTCTATATCTTCTTCCAGTCTGGCGGTGCGTTCCGATTGAAAACTGTCCTCCGTCTCTCGAGCATCATACAGCTTTTTTAGAAACTGCAGCTGATCAGAATATACATACTTTTTCTTTTTCTTTGCTGCTGAGCCACTTTTTTTCGCAGCTTGAATTTTTATGTTTGACTTCACAAAGGAGTCTCGTAGATTGGTCCACCTCCGTATTACTTCTATACCTACATCAAAAGGAAACAAAACTGTATGAAAACATTTTAATTTTGTATAGAAAAAAGCAAAACTGTAACAAAAAATGTCCACTGCAAACTAAATGTCACTGATTTTTTTTCGTTTTGTTCAGGTATCTGGCAAGCGGTTGTTCCTTCACTGACTTACATTTCCAGTACAGAATTGGGATTTCTACAGCAAGTAAAGTGGTTAATGATGTATGCACAGCAATTTGGTCATCACTGCGGGAAGAATGTATACAAAGACCGACCAAAGAGGTATGGGAATCAATAGCGGCTGGATTTGAACGTACTGCTAATTTCCCCCACTGCTTAGGAGCGGTGGATGGAAAACATATCCGTCTTACTGCCCCATTTAATAGCGGATCAATGTACTTCAATTACAAAGAATACTTTTCTGTGGTTCTGATGGCTGTAGCGGATTCCAACTACAGGTTCATTTATGTCGACGTAGGAAGTTATGGCAAAGACTGTGACTCTTCAGTGTTCAGACGGTCCAGTTTATGGAAGTCAATAGAAAGTAATTCCCTGGAATTTCCAGACGTCCAATGTCTGCCTGGTACGGAAGGTCCAAAAGTACCCTACTTCTTCGTGGGAGACGCAGCATTTGGCCTACACACGCATTTGCTCCGGCCTTTTGGGGGAACAAACTTGACAGTTGAGAAACGTGTATTTAATTACCGTTTGTGCAGAGCAAGGAGGTATGTGGAATGTGCTTTTGGCATCCTCACCAATAAGTGGCGGTTGTTTCACCGACCTTTAAATGTTCATCCAGATTTTGCAGTAAAAATGGTTAAAGCTTGCATTGTTTTACACAATTTTGTACGTCAGAGAGATGGATTTATAATTGAAGACACCACATCCTTCACTGGTTTGGAAGACTTAGCCCAAGATGCCAACATAAGAGGAGGACTGACAGCCAACGCCATAAGGAACACTCTTTGTAAATATTTTATGACAAATGCTGGAAGCGTGTCATGGCAGATGTCAAAGATATAAATTAACAAGCCTTTTCCTTTTTGTAGATTGTTTGTGAAAGCCTGCGACTGTATAGTAAATAGTTTTCTTTATAAATAAATTACTGCTACCACTCACGTTTTTAATCGTTTTGTTTATATTTTGTACGACGCGTTTCGGGAAATAATTCCGATCTTCAAGTGCGTTTTTTTCTCTAAGTTTTCATTATGTGTAGTGTTTTTTTATTTGTGAGGTCTTGTGCGTGTTTCTCTTATAAATTACAGTAAAGAAAACAGAATGCAAGACCTGACACATAAAAAGACACCACACATGATGAAAACTTAGAGAAAAACGCACTTAAGGATGGGAATTATTTCCCGAAACGCGTCGTGCAAAATATAAACAAAACAAAAAAAACGTGACTGGTAGCAGTAATTTACTTATAAACAAACGATTTACTTTTAGAATAAAATTTATAACGTTAAATAAAAACTGTTTAAAACGTATTAAATGTAATATTAATATATTAAATAAATACTTACCAAACGCATTTTTATCTTTGTCTTCCATCTCATCAAAATCTTGCTTCAGTGCTACGCAAACTTCCCGCCAAGCATTCTTTGTAGCAATACGATCTCTATACGCATCTAGAGTTTTGTCCCACAGAACAGGTCTTACTTCCACCAAGGTTATCAAAAGTTCAGTATCAATTTCATCCATTCTTCTACACTTTTCAGTAAACAAGAATAAACACAAATGAATAAAACGACACTACAACGAACTAGTCGACGCCGTACGGCTCAAAACCGTCCAGTGTGAAAGCATGCACTTAGTCACGTAGGCCACTGTTGTCGAACTTGCCGTACGGCGACCGTCTGTTGTAGTGGCAAGACACGGCTGCAGCACGGCACGGCAGCGGCATTTTGCCGTCGCCGTATAATGTGAAAGGCGCCATACATTTCTTCACACCTACAGCCGTACGGCTTTTTGCCGTACGGTCAAAACCGTATAGTGTGAAAGCGGCGTTACAGCTGACACACCGGGAGAACCGTGCCGTCTTACGCTTAGCAAGGCCCTGTGGCCCACGGCGCAGCCTGTGACAAGGTCAGCTTGCGCCTTATGTGGCGCGTCCCACGCTACGTGACATCCGTAACAGTGCGGCAGGTGGCTTCAGGAGAGTCCCGCCGTAGTGTGACAGGGCCACTGCTGTTGTTCATGTAATCACACCAGGGGTGGCTATTCAGGGGTAGTAAGTGAAGTGGCACTTCACCAATATTTTTATCTTTCCACACTTAAATTTATTTATCTTACCACGTATGTTGGTTTTTACTCCATGCGTATTTCCCTGTTTTGTACTGCGAGGAGCTCTGATCAGGCGAAGCGAAGTAGCCTTCCTCTTTCTCGCTACTCGACACCATGGGCGGAGCCACTGACTGTGAATAACTGCGTGGTTGCTATAGCAACCGTGACGTCACCGGCTTGAGTTCGGTGAGGGGGCACGCGATGAGGTAGATGGAAATTGTATTATACGCGCAAACTAAGTTGACAGTCAGCGTGGTGACTGATGGTAGCAACTATAAAGGCATTTCCCATTTACAGTGGTTCCCATCAGCCACTGCGCCGAGTGTGAATTTAGTTTACGCGTATAGTGTTACCGGCTACTTCCAACTGTAAGGCAGTGGTTGTTGTATGTGTCGAACGCATTTAGGGCTGTATATTTTAAATATGGCTGCTGCTTAAGATACAGAGTATATTTTATTCGAAACACACTTTTCACGTTGTATCGGCTCGATTACGAAATTTTATGTCACACTTTGATAGAAATGGATGAGAAACTTCGCGATTGTGAAAAAATTTGGTCTGTTAGTCTTGCCGATACCACAATATTTGAAGAGTACCATACTTGCTTTCCTTCTAGTGCTGTTGAAAATTTCCAAAATTTCTTTGGGCATTTATTCCCCAAGAAACATCTTTTAAGAAACGAACTCTCTCGTACTCTCTAATCTGTATGCCGATGAGAAGTACGGAAAGGTTTCTTCCGGAAATATGTTACAAATGCTTAATGAGGATAAGGACATTTTTACGGATACTTATAAACTGTTCCCCTTTATTGTGTCATGTCTTCCACTACAGCATCTATGGAACGAAGCTTTTTTTTACCCTTTTTTTTACCTGAAGCGTATAAAAATATAGCTGAAGAATGAAATTTCAGAAGAGAGACTTTCTTCTTTAGCGAATGTTTCAGTCCAGAAAGAACTTCTAGCGTAGTTTATAAAAACACAGCCATTCTATGAGGACATCACCGACAACTCTGCAACTTTAAAGGACAGAAGGATTGGTTTGATGCACAAGAAATGGGTAACTTCAATTACTGAGATAAGCTTGTGTAAATATAGGTACAGTTTTCTTTCCCGCTAGCTCTTCACCTAGCTTCCCAGCCACCAGCCGGCACTGAATCACACTAGGCAGGATAATAATAAACACAACGTACAAAACAGTCACCTCAATTCCTCGAGAAAGAAAGTCGGCAAAGTGTTTTCAAGTGTGGCTTATCCAGCTGAAGCCATACAGTGACCGTTAGATCCCGTAGAACTACCATTACGTGGGAATGTTGACACTATGCTTCATTCGCTTTTCCAGCTAATTCCAGAAATTTTCTATGCGTTTAGACCGGCTGATTAGGCGGGCCAGTCAAAGTGCGGTAGGATACCCTAGTGCCGGCCGTGGTGGCCGAGCGATTCTAGGCGCTACAGTCTGGAAACCCGCGACCACTGCGGTCGCAGGTTCGAATCCTGCCTCGGGCATGGATGTGTGTGGTGTCCTCAGGTTAGTTAGGTTTAAGTAGTTCTAAGTTCTAGGGGACTGATGACCTCAGCAGTTAAGTCCCATAGTGCTCAGAGCCATTTGAACCATTTTTTGATACCCGAGTGCTCGACGATCCAGGAACGTATGCTATTGTCGTTGTGGTAGGCGGGAGTGTCCAAGCATACTCGTTATGGAGATGTAGGAGAACGAGGAACACTTGGCCAATGAGAACAATGACGTTGTACTAAAGAAACGCTAAAAGCATCATTAACTACTTCTGTCCGGAACTGCACCCTCCACTAACTGCGGGTCAAACTCCTCATTGGACCATCGATGCACCCGAAACCTTGCATCATTTGAAAACAGTTAAAATCACTACTCGTCAGACCACACTACACGCCTCCAGATATAGAAGTACGAAGGCGCGCTGGAAAGTAAAGCATTTGTTTGTGAAAACTCTTAATGCTTTTTTTTTAAAGAACAAACATTATTAACACTCTGCAGTTATATTCTTCATGTCTACATATTTATTTCTCAACATTGTCACCCTGGCGACGAACACATTTCTTCCATCGAGAGACCAGTTAATACCGTCACTAGATAATGTTTGATTTTGTAAATGGAGCCACAACCTCACCTCTGCTTGCACCGCTTCGTCTCTATAAAAGTGAAATTCTCAAAGATGTTGTATAAGTTTTGGAAGCAGATGAAAATCGAGTGGGGCCAAGTCGAGACTGTATGGAAGTTGATCGACGACAGTGAACCCAAGGTGTCGGATTGTTGCAGACGTCGCAGCGCTCGCGTGTGGTTTTGCATTGTCATGCTGAAGGAGAGGGTGATCCACACGTGGACGAACTCCTCGAATTCTAAACTCGATTACATCACTTACAAGGGGAGGCCACGACGTTTGGAATGCGGATTTACTGCAAACTTCGTACACTCGTAGTACTCCATGAGGACAACAAAATGTGTAAGCAGTAGCGCGTACTTCTCAAGTGTTATTGAGAAAATCGCAAGATAATTTCGGTCGTCAAATATGTACCTGGGCGTGGCCGTTATTATCACAAAGCGGCGGCCGTTATAAACACGAAGCGACGGCGGCTGGGTGATTAGCGTCAAAGCCCCGTAATTGTAGGTCGTCGGACGTTGGATCGAGTCCTGTTCGTCACCTCTTTTTTGTCAATACAGTCATATTCTTTACTATGATCCCTATTCTACCTCGGTTCGAGCCTGGTCCTCCCCTCGTTGGTCGTTTAGTAGTTGGTAGTTATGAATATTATATTATTTGGGATAATAAAACTTTGTTGACTGCCAAATAACATTGTAAATGTAATAAAAGTTCATCTGATTACACGTATTTTTCCCGTTATATCAACTGTAATATAAATAGTAAAGAATATGACTGTGTGGAAAAAAAAGTAAAGAACAGGACTCGATCCATCGACCGACGACCTACGATTACGGGGCTTTGACGCTAACCATCCAGCCACCGCTGCTTTACGTTTATAAAGCCCGCCGCTTTGTGATAATAGCGGCCACGCACAGGCTATTATGGACGACCGAAATTATCTTGCGATTTTCTCAATAACGCTCGAGAAGCACGCGCTACTGCTTACACAGTTTGTTGTCCTCATGGAGAACTACGAGTGTACGAACTTTGCAGTAAATCTGCGTTCCAAACGTTGTGGCCTCCTCTTGTTAGTAGTTACGATACAGACCGCCATGTTACACATTACAATTCGGAGCCCTCTAGCGGGAGAAGGCTGCAAATGTGTAGACATGAAGAATAAACATGTAGTCTGTCAATAAAGTTGTTTTATTTAAAAAGCTTTAAGAGTTTTCACTTTAAAAATTCGAAGATATTACTTTTCAGCATGCTCTCGTAGGAGTCGATAGAGAAATTCTACTTTTTCCCGTGGAAACTTAATGAGTGGTATCTATGTGTGTCTTTTGACCAACTGATGGGTTGGGTTGTTTGGGAGAAGAGACCAAACAGTGAAGTCATCGGTCTCATCGGATTAGGGAAGGAAGTCGGCCGTGCCCTTTCAAAGGAACCATCCAGGCATTTGTGTGGAGCGATTTAGGGAAATCACGGAAAACCTAAATCAGGATGGCCGGATGCGGGATTGAACCGTCGTCATCCCGAATGCGAGCCCAGTGTGCTAACCACTGCGCCACTTCGCTCGGTGCCCAACTCACATTGAACTGTTTCTTGTTTTGCTGTTGTGGAGATTAAAGCGGAAATTGTTGGAACCATCTGATGTCGGCAGGTGAACTGTAATCGGTGTACATTTTCCTGTCAAGTGGTCGTATTTCGGAATCTTCCTGAAAACTTTTAATTAGGTACAGGGCTTTAATCATTGACTTGGAAGATTAAGCCTCTCCCACCTGCCAAAGCGATGCTGCCAGCTCTTATTTAGAATGTTTTTTAAGTGTATCAGTGCAGAAAATTAATCCGTGTCCCCAAATGAAAGATTCCGCATCAAACAGCGAAGCGGAGCGTCGCGTTACTTGTCTGGCACGCCGTAGAGTGCTGGAAGATTGCGTGGATTGGGGCCGCGCCGCCGGCAGAGCTCGACGCTACGAGAGCGAGGCGGAAGGCACGTTTCAGAAGGGAAAACTTTGTCGATCACTGGGGGTCGCTAACTTCTGACACCGGCTATCAGAGACACCGGCGACCTGGCTCCGACACCCGGAAGCGCTGCAGGCCAACTCAATTTCGCGAACTCCAAGCAACACCCGAATCTGTTTTGCCTCGCCTTTCAGCCAATCAGACCTGGCTTACGATTCCACTGACCATCTTCTTTCCCGATAGTGGCTCTTCTTAGGAAAGTTCTGTCCCCTTCCAGGGCTTTCCACAGCATTATTTTTCACTTAAAGTTAATTGTAATTGAGCAAAAGTCGTGGGGGGGGGGGGGTGTAACTAGGTACGTTAATCAATAGGAAATGACAGCTGATGCCGAGATCACGGTCAGAAAAGAAATCTACTGGCAGGTTCGCAGTTTAGCAAGTGCCTGACGACACTGGGGAGATTAAACGGCTGTTTAGCGATCACAGGGAGCACCTCCCATCCCACTTCGTTTTTTACACCACTAAGCGAATTAGAGGAAACCGACTTGTCAGTTCCTGGCTCCTAAGCGATCACCTTTAACTCTGGCGGCTCGTGAGAGCCCCACTAGACACTGGATCCTACGGTCGCAGGTTCGAATCCTGCCTCGGGCATAGATGTGTGTTACTGCCACATTTAAAATGCGAACCGGGTAGCTGCTCTTCTGAACGCACATTTCTTAACGCTCAGAAATGTTTTACATCCTGCACAAAAGAGAGGTGATGAGTTATTGACAAATTTCAACACCTGAATGTTTTCCTCGATCATGTTTTTGTGTACGAATTAGAAACTGCCTGCAATTTGTATTCAGAACACCAGCTTGACGCTGGTTTGAAATTTCTTCACATCAAAAGCAGTGCTTGTTGTGGTTCACTTTCTTTAAAACTCAATCGCTCGTAAAAAAATGAATACTTAGATTCGTTGGCTCCATTTTATGTCATTCAGTAGAACATATAGTGAATTCAATGCAGATCTCGATTGCTTAAAACGACTTTCGCTTGAGGTAGAATTGTATTACAGTTGCTAGTAGGTTTCTTAGTGACAGTTCTTTATTGCCCAACACTTCAACAACTCAGTGCCATTCATTTGAACAGGTTTTAGACGTCAGAAAATTAAGCATAGCTGCTAATAAATATGCCCAAAAAGTATTAGGCATCCAAGTGGAGCTAAATGAAAAAAGTCAATAATTCGGAATCCCGTGATCTTTATTTTGTTTTCGTGATTGATTGCTATTTCAAGACAGGCCCTCTTAAATATCTATTGCAGATCCTTTAACAAACAAGTGGAACTATGCTACAATCCGTTTTAGCTAAAGTAAAGCCCGGTATGCTCCCATCGGCCCCTAGGCGACTGACAATCGATCACAGCCGCCATGGCTCCACAGATCAACACTCACATCGAACGACGGCAACCCATTTACTTAAATTACAAACTACAACACTAAACACACTCTTTCCTGCCGCATCCGGTAGTTTCATGTGTACAAATCCTCGAATGCCTCTATTTTTTAGTTTCAGTCTGAATATTTAAAATATCTAACTTCAGTACATTGTTTTGTATATTTTGTGTGCTATATAAATTCTCCGAGGATCCTCCCGTTGGAGCAGTTTTCTAGAAATGATCGAAGCAGAAGCAATATCAAATTTATGAAGTCGCTAACGATAAACACGAGGATTTACAAAACATGGTTGTCCATCCTCATTCATTGTTAGTAGTTGTTGATTTAGCATAACATTTACTCTTAACTGTCTCCTTGAGAATTTAGGCACGACAGTTTCCATTCGAGTCTTAGTATTGATACGGAAAAGATGGCAGAACTGAATGACTGTATTCCTGTGGTCGTTAAAAGACGGTTAATCTGCAGATACGTGCCTTCGTGCGCTAATGTCCTTCAGCCGCACAGAAACTTAGAAATACCCTGTGGAGTGCTTGGAGTCGTAACAAGTTTGGCGTAGCGTCTGAGTATAGAGCGAAAGGAAGTCAACATTTTATTACACTGCTGACCACTGAATACGCAACACCATGAAGGCAACGTGCAACAAACGTCAAACTGGCATCAAGTACACTACATGCTCCGACATGCAAATAAGGGGCTGAGATACGAGTGTCATCTTTAGCAAACTGAGTAAATGGCTGTCAAATTTAAATGCCGATTTATAAGTTATGTGAGCCGTTATCGGAAAATCAGATTTTTTTATGATAGGGAATCCGTGTATAGTTGTAGCTATGGTTAGAGATTGTAGTTTTATAATGTATTAAAAATACTTATGCGTCTTGTGTTCAAGCCTTCTTAAAGTAAAACAGGTACAAGTGCAAAAAAAAGTTATTTACTGTGCTTGATATGACATACGTACTTCATTTCATGTGTATTGTAACAGAAGAGTAAATAGTAAAGGGAATAAAAACACGAAAACCGAAATATGTTAGTGAATTTCAACATATACGAGAGATTATTCGTAGTCGCTTTCTATTATCTCCTCATAGTCAGTGTCTACAGAATAAGAATCTTATCTTTCTGTGGTATTTCTTTAAGAATGTCCTGCCTGGGGCAACACTCGTGATCCTCTACCATTATCTTGTGCGTTTTTCGTTCTTCCTCGTCCCCATCTTTCAACACGTCCTCTTCTCTGTCCACTCTCTCTCCTTGCATCCAAGGTTACTGCTGTCTGAGAATAGGACATATTGTTATAGAAGGCATTCCACGTGGGAGGGATGTAGATCTTTATCTGCTGAAGATTGTTCCACTTCCCAAATTTTAAATCAGTGCTACGTTCATGTAAAGGCTGCAGAAGAGACATTGAGGGGCGTCCGATACTGCGCCTCCTAAAACCCACGTCCTTAAACGCAACGTCACGGTTTAATGAAGACTTGAACTGCATTATTCGAGGATTTCCCCATTGCTTATTGGGATCCATCTAATATTCGTCCACTGTATTTTCTCTCCTTCAGTATATATAGCAACTTCGTCCTTTGCTGTAGAATCCATGGCTTTAATTGAAAGAAAGTTTTCCGGTTTCATCTCCACTACAGTAAACTTTCTGCTAGCCTTCTTCACTGCTTTTATGTAGCCTCGGGGAGCAAATGAGTTCAACTGTTTCTTTGCCTTTTCAATTAGACGAGAATTTAAATCACATCCATACATTTTTTGAAAGATTTCTTGAAGTCTTCATCTGCCATTCTCTTTATTTCCTGTACGATTGAACAATTTCAGCCTTAGGTCATTTTCAAGTATCTTAAACGGAAGTATCATACATTGGATACGTTAGTGACCCTTGTGATTTGGATGTAGGAACAAGTCATAGCTGTAGATATACTACACGCATTATAACTTACTTTATGGATGATTTTTTAGTAGCAGATTGTCATGTACGTCATTGCTCCTATGACATCATCTTATACCCATAAAATAAATCCGAGGTGTTCACGCTATTTTAGGAGCACGTCACTTTCGAGCTGTTGTTGCAAAGCTCTTATATATAACGTACTGAACACTAGGAAGATTTATTTTACAGAAACTTGCTACTTAACCTCCATATGCCTTTGTTGTCAGCTATATTCAATTATCGTTCATCATTGGTGTAAATATGACTGTATGTAGTTTCTTTAAAATAACTTGTAAATATTTGCGCTGTTATTGTAGGAGCACGTCATTTTTGTATAGTTGGTCCAAAGAGCTTATGTATCACATCTATCACAGTACTTCAATCAAACAATACTGAGAACTACGAGAGTCGAGTAAAAACTTCTTATGCTACTTAAAAATCATCATAAAGTAAGTTATGATGCGCATAATATATCTACAGATATGACTTGTTGCCGGCCGGAGTGACCGAGCGGTTCTAGGCGCATCAGTCTGGAACCGCGCGACCGCGACGATATGACTTGTTCCTACACCCAAATCACAAGTGTCACTAATGTATCCAATGTATGATACTTTCGTTTCAGATACTTGAAATAGCCTAAGCTCGAAATTGTATAATCGCACAGGAAATGAAGAGAAAGGCAGCTGAAGGCTTCAAGAAACCTTTCAAAAAATTCATCGCAGCTGCGGACCCTATCGCATTGAAAATTATATATATATATATATATATATATATATATATATATATATATATATATATGTGGCCAGGTTCAAGGAACTTATTATATATTGTGTTAATGCGTTCATCTTTCCCCAATATGTCAAGATGTGCATCCAGTATTACAAAACATGGCGGTTCTTCTATTAATCACCGCAGCTGCCACTTTATGCAACGATATGAAATATTTCATTGGTCAGTTGTTTAGAGTATCTGATCAAGCATTAGCCAACTTCCTGTGAACCCCTCCAAGCGGTAGATTCATACCACATGAACATTTTGGCTCTTCCATATTTAATGGGATGCACACTTAGATTGTAGGTCCACAATACTCTCAGATAAAATATTTTGTTTGTAGTTAAATAAGGTGTCGGCAGTGTTTTCTGCAAGTCAAGTGTAAAAACAGCAGTAGTCTCGAGAAGTACTCTTATCCAGTTTCTTTTGTCCATTGCCTTTTGCGCCTTTTATTAAATGAAGCTCATTTTGCCTCTCAGTTTCGGTAGCTAACGCCCTGCCTGAGGTAATATCAATCTTGAACTTGCCACACTTATTGCATGTATCACTGTATGGATGGTGAAAGCTTAGGCTGAAATCTCTGTTAGAAACATCACGGTAATACCGTTCTTTAACTTGAGGTGTAATCAGTTCCATGCGCTTGGAACAATAGAGTGCATACTTTTTGCTTAGATTGATCTCTGAACTCAGATACTGTCTGTGAGAATGGTCTGCTATGCTGTAATGACTCCTGTATTTTGGGAAGGAGGCATATGGTTTCGTACCTCTTCTCTTTTCTCTGTTGGTATCTTTAATGTATATTCTTTTCGATCTCTGATATCCTGTTGCGGAAGTGACTGATTCTTGTTTCTTTCTCGTAGCTGTTGTAAACCCTCTATTACTAATATCCAAAGTCTTTAAACAAAATTCCTTACACACACGTTTAGCCTTGAGGTGTATTTATTTGATTTTGGATTAGCCGCAACAGTTATAGAACGCTTGGGCTGCTTCATTGATACACATGAACGTATGAATGTAGTTGTTAGTGTGATTACAGCTCTCCTCACTTTTACTTGGATCTGAAGTTCATCTCAGTTATACACACATCAAAAATGTTTTGCATCAGACCGGTTCCCAGAACTCCTAAAGATAGACGTTGCCTGTGGATATTGTATCACAGACACAGTCCCTTTGACTGGTTAGAGATGCCCAAAGATGTAAACAGCCATGTATAAGCAGCGCCTATTAGACTGAGGGGGTTCGACAGCCCACCAGTTCCAGTCAATCTACCAGGAAGGAGGTCACGGCTCGTGTTATCTGTAGTTCAACCATACCTGGACGGTCAATACCGCGGTTCGATAGCGTCCGAATTGGTACATTGTGCCAGGAAGGGGTCTCAACAAAGGAAGTGTCCAGGCGTCTTGGAGTGCACCAAAGCGATGTTGTTGGGAGATAGAGGAGATACAGAGAGACAGGAACTGTCGATGACGCACCTCGCTCAGGCCACCCAAGGGATACTACTGCAGTGGATGACCGCTAACTACGGCTTATGACTCGGAGGAACCCTGACAGCAATGTTCAATAATGCTTTTCGTGCAACCACAGGACGTCAAGTTAAGACTCAAACTGTGTGCAATAGGCTGCATGATGCGCAACTTCACTCCTGACGTCCATGGCGAGGTCCATCTTTGCAACCAAGACACCATGCAGCGCGGTACAGATGGGCCCGAAGACATGCCGAATGGACCGCTCAGAATTGGCATCGCGTTCTCTTCACAGATGAGTGTCACATATGCCTTCAACCAGAAAATTGTCTGAGAAGTATTTTTGAGAAAACCCGGTCAGGATGAACGCCTTAGACACACTGTCCAGTGAGTGCAGCAAGGTGGAGGTTACCGCCTGTTTTGGGGTGACATTATGTGGGGCGGACGTGCGCCGCTAGTGATCATGGAAAGCGCCGTAACAGCTGTACGATACGTGAATGCCATCCTCTGACAGATAGTGCTACCATATCGACAGCATATTGGCGAGGCATTCGTCTTCATGGACGACAATTGGCGCCCTCATCGGACACATCTAGTAGATTACTTCCTTCAGGACAACGACATCGCTCGACTAGAGTGGCCAGCATGTTCTCCAGACATGAAACCTATCGAACATACCTGGGATAGATTGAAAAGCGCTGTTTATGGACGACGTGGCCCACCAACCTCTCTGAGGGATCTACGCCGAATCACCGTTGAGGAGTGGGACAGTCTGGACCAACAGTGCCTTGATGAACTTGTGGATAGTACGCCACGACGAATACAGGCATGCATCAATGCAAGAGGACGTGCTACTGGGTATTGGAGATACCGGTGTGTACAGCAATCTGGACCATCACCTCTGAAGGTCTCGCTGTATGTTGGTACAACATGCGATGTGTGGTTTTCATGAGCAATTAGAAGGGCGGAAAAGATGTTTATGTCGATATCTATTCCAGTTTTCTGTACAGGTTCCGGAACTCTCGGAACCGAGGTGATGCAAAACCTTTTTTTGATGTGTGTATCTTTGGAAAGGTTTGGTCCATTCATTCCACTTTTTGCGTCCAAACATTAATTTATTTGCTCTACCGACCATAGATGAGTATGGTAAATTGTTCATAATTTTCTCAAAATGTTACAAATAGTGAAACCACTTTCGTTGCCTTGTAGGACACTAGGACTACAATTTCAGAAACTTGCTGAGTTTTCTAAAGACACGCATAGCTGTAATTATGAAAAATCTCGATTGCACAAACTACCTGGTGTTTACCTAGGTTTCAGCGTGGGTAACCACGCCTTCTTCAGCTGTGTTTACTTACGAATGGAATTGAAAAGTGAGTCTTTGCCTAACTCCTGAATGAGCCAGGACATGTGCCTGTTTTCACTGTTTAATGCAATCCTTTGGTACGAGATAAAGGATAAGTAGGAGACAAAAAGGTTTGCAAACTTCACTTCCAGCTTACATTCATATTCTATCCAACAGAATGACCTCCTCCATGCAAACCAGCATGGATCCCGAAAACATGATCAGCGAATTTCAACTCAGTTTTCTCACATGACATACGGAAAGCTTTGGATTAAGGCAGTCAGATGGTCAGTATTTCTTGATTTCCGAAAAGCATTTCATTCAGTACCAAGTCTACACTTACCGTCTAAAGTACGATCATATAGGGTATCAAGCGACGTTTGTTAATGTATTGAAGATTTCTTGGTAGGGAGGGCGCAGCATGTTATCTTGGGTGGAAAATCATCTAAGATGTAGAAATAACTTCGGGTGTGGCCCAGGGAAGTGTGCTGGGTACCTTGCTTTGAATTTTGTTTATTAAAGACCTTGCAGACAGTATTAACAGTAACCTATGGTTTTTTGCAGATGCCGGTCGGGGTGGCCGAGCGGTTCTAGGCGCTACAGACTGGAACCGCGGGACCGCTACTACGGTCGCAGGGTCGAATGCTGCCTCGGGCATGGATGTGTGTGATGTCCTTAGGTTAGTTAGGTTTAAGTAGTTGTAAGTTCTAGGGGACTGATGACCTCAGAAGTTAAGTCCCATAGTGCTCAGAGCCATTTGATCTTTTTTTTTTTTTTTGCAGGTAGTGCCATTACCTGTAATGAAGTACTATCTGAAAGAAGCTCCATAAATATTTATTCAGAGCTTGATAAAATTTCTGAGTGGTGCAAAAATTGGCAAAGTGCTTGAAGCGTTCAGAAACGTAAAGTTTAGCGCTTCACAAAACGAAAATACATAGGCTAGCGTTCTATGACTATAACATTAATGAGTCACAGTTGGAATCAGCCAATTCATACACATACCTGGATATGAAATAGAATTATTACGTATGTTTTGTCATGAGTAACACAGGTGGTAGACTTCGGTTTGTTGCCAGAATACTTGGAAATGCAACCAATCGACAAAGGAGATTGCTTGAAAATCACTATTGAAACCACTTCTAGAATATTGCTGAAGTGTGTGGGACCCATACCAGATAGTACTAACAGAGGATATTGTACGTACACATGGAAGGACAGCGTTAATGGTCCCAGGTTTGTTTCACTTGTGGTAGAGTGTCTCAGAGATGCCTAAGAAACTAAACTGGCAGGCTCTTGACGATAGATATAAACTATCCCGAGGAAACCTACTTACAGAGTTTCAAGAATCAGTTTTAAATGATGACTCTGGGAGAGTACTACAGCCTTTTGCGTATCGCTCACATAGGAATTGTGAGAAGAAGTCAGATTAATTACTGCACGCACAGAGAAATTTAAACTATCATTCCTCTCGCGCTCCATACATGATAGGAACAGGAAGGAACCCTAATAACTAATTCAGTGGAACGTACCCTCTGCCACGCACTTCACAGTAGTTTGAAGAGTATAAGAGTAGATGTAGATGTGGATGTAGATGAGGACGTAGATGTAGAAAGCCATTGATCAGTGTGGATCAGGTAGATGCAGTACGGTATTTCTCGATTTCCGAAAAGCATTTGACTCAGCACCTAACATATTCTTATTATCAAAGTGTAATCGTACGGGATAATAAGTGAAATCTGTGACTGAAGTGAGGATTTTTTAGTTGGGAGGACGCAGGAAGTAATCTTGGATGGAGAGTCATCAATAGACGTATAAGTAAGTTCGGGGGGTATCCCAGGGAAGTGTTTGTGAGCCCCTTGTTGTTCTTCTTGTATACATCTTGTATATTAATGATCTAGTGGACAATATTAATAGTGACTTCAGACTTTTAGAAAGTGACACCGTTTTCTGCAAAGAAGTACAGTTTGAACGAAGGTGCACAAATATTCAGTCAGATCTTGATAATGTTTCAAAGTGGTGCAAACACTGGCAACTTGCTTTAAATATTCAGAGACATAAAACTGTGTTCTTCACAAAACGAAAAAAAACATAGTATCCTATGACTATAATATCAGTGAGTCACAGTAGGAATCAGGCATTGTAGGAACATGAAATGAAACGATCATGTAGCCAGGTCATGAATAAAACAGGCAGCAGATATCGGTTTATTGGTGGACTACTAGGGAAATGCAAACAGTCTACGGATATTGCTTACAAAGCACTCGTGCTACCCATTCTAGACTATCGCTCAAGTGTGTAGGACCCACACCAAACGGGACTAACAGGGGATATTCAGCATATACAGAGAAGGGCAGCACGAATGGTCACAGGTTTGTTTGACCCGTGGGAGACTGTCAGAGAGATGCTGAAGAAATCGAACTAGCAGACGCCGGAAGATACTTAAACTATCCCGAGAAAGGCTACTTACAAACTTTGAAGAAATGGCTGTAAATGATGCCTCTAGGAATATACTACGACCCCCTACTTATCGCTCGCATAGGTCTCATGAGGACAAGACTGGATTAATTACGTGGCGCACAGATGTATTTAGATAGACGTTCTCCTCACGCTCCATACCTGAATGGAACGGAAAAAATCCCTAATAAGAGGCACAATAGGATTGTGCCCTCAGCCTCAGCCTTGCAGTTCACAATGGTTTCGAGAGTATGGATGTAGATGTAGATGAAGAAACATATCAAAATAGTTGCAAACTGGCACGTGGTATTTATGTGTTTCATTTGCTTTACATTTGACTGCTTCGTGTACGTCCAGTTTTGCTTGCTTCTCCGTATGTGCTTCTTATAGTGGCCTATATTCAGTGTACTTGAATATGATCTCAGAATGACCTGTGTGTGATGTTAGATCATAGTAAATCAACTTCGATTGTTTCTCCTTCAACATACGTTTGTAATTTCTGGCCGAGAAGTCGATCTGTGGGTCATTCCCGTGTAAAAATCAAATCCCGAAACACATTTCAGCGAAAAATCTCCAACTACCAAAAATGAATATTCAAATATCATTTCATTCAGTATCAACTCTGTCCGGGCTTGTCATTTAACTGCCTCCATCCTACGTCCAATGGCTCTGATTAATTTTACGTTGCGCACTGGCAAGATCAGTACCACCACCACCACATCCTCCTCCTCCTCCTCCTCCTCTTCCTCCGCGTGCTTACTGCGAAATAAATCAGCAGAGAGAACATTAAAATCCATTCCTGTGTTGATAACACTATGATCATCATTTCTTCTATGTTTACGATTGTAGATAATTGCTTCATTTCATTCGCTATACATTTGTTTGCTTCGTTTCATAGTTAATGCTCTATGTTTTCCTCGTTATTCTAATGCAAATAACTTTATTTATCTTCTTTTGCTCCAATCCACAGCATTTCAGGATTAGGGATGATTGTCTCTAATTTCCAAATTCCTTTATCGTTGGTCCATTTTCGTCCCCATTTTCATTGTTCTAATCCTGTCCCTACTGACTAACATTTGCATTGTTCCATGGTCTCTTCTTCTATCCACTTCTCCAGTGGTCTCCACTTCTACCTCGTGGTTGACACCTGTTGTCATACTGTGACTATCAATAAATCCTACTGGTATTTTCATTGTGGGTGTGTCCGTTAGTCTATCGTCTGTTTCACTCGCTATTCTTGCTGCACGTATCTCTGCCATTTGACCTTTCAGTTCTACTGTTGTCATCGTTCCAGACATCATTTTGCATCACTCACGAATTCTGTCCGTTTGCTTCTCTGCTATCTTCTTCCATCATATCTGTGATATCGAGAAGAGCCAACAACTCTTCTTCTTCATTGTCTGGTACCGTTAGTAATTTTTCCCTAATTCCAAAGGCATTTAACGATCCACAAAATACCAACTTCCGGCATATCTCGTTCCCAGTATTTCGTTTCATTGAAATATCACTGAAGTATCTGCTAACGTTCCTGGCTGCATGCTATATCATTCTGAGCTGATAACCTCTATGTGAGCTTCTTATTCAATCCATGATACATAATATTTCAATACGAACGCGCACTCGAATTTGTGATATTTTTGCATGTGTCAGAGACTTCTGTTGCCCGTAATGTGGCATCTCCTTGCACATAACCTCAACGATTCTATATTTTTCATTTTATTTCCAGTCTTCTGTCAATACACCACGGTAAACCTCAAGGTTTACTTTGCGCCATCCAGATACAAATGTACAAAATTGATGATACTGCAGCACAATATTTTTCGGCATGTATGACATCACAAATGGTTCCAAGCCCTGCCTGTAGCGGCTCTTGTGGCATTTCCTCCATTTGTGGCATTTCTGACCTATAACCTCAAATGATTCAATTCAGACCACATACGCTATGTGACCAAAAGTATCCGGACACCTGGCTAAAATGACTTACATGTTCGTGGCGCCCTCCATTGGTAATGCTGGAATTCAGTATTTTGTTGACCCACCCTTAGCCTTGATGACAGCTTCCACTCTCACACGTATACATTCAGTCAGGTGCTGGAAGGTTTCTTGGGTAATGGCAGTCCATTTTTCAAAGAGTGCTGCACTGAGGAGAGGTATCGATGTCGGTCGGTGAGGCTTGACACGAAGTCGGCGTTCCAAAACATCCCAACGGCGTTCTGTAGGGTTCAGGACAGGACTCTGTGCAGGTCAGTTCATTACAGGCATGTTGTTGTTGTGTAACCACTCCGCCACAGGCCGTGCATTATGAACAGGTGCTCGATCGTGTCAAAAGATGCATTCGCCATCCCCGAATTGCTCTTCAACAGTGGGGAGCAAGAATGTGCTTAAAACATCAATGTAGGCCTGTACTGTGATAGTGCCCCTCCATGAAAAACACACTGTTGGCACTACACACGCTGGCAGATGACGTTCATCGGGCATTCGCCATACCCACACGCTGCCATGGGATCGCCAAATAGAGTACTGTGATTCGTCACTCCACTCAACGTTTTTCCACTGTTCAATCGTCCAATGTTTACGCTCCTTACGCAAGCGAGGCGTCGTGTGACATTTACCGGCGTGATATGTGGCTTATGAGCAGGCGCTCGACCATGAAATCCAAGTGTTATCACCTCCCGCCTAACTGTCATAGTACTTGCAGTGGATCCAGATGCAGTTTGGAATTCCTGTGTGATGGTCTGGATAGATGTCTGCCTATTACATATTACGACCCTCTTTAACTGTTGGCGGTCTCTGTCAGTCAACAGACGAGGTCGGCCTGTACGCTTTTGTGCTGTACGTGTCCATTTACGTTTCTACTTCACTATCACATCGGAAACAGTGAACTTAGGTATATTTAGGAGTGAGTAAATCTCGCGTACAGACATATGACACAAGTGACACCCAATCACCTGACCACGTTCGAAGTCCGTGAGTTCCGCGGAGCGTCCTTCTACTCTCTCACGATGTATCTTGACTACTGAGGTCGCTGATATGGAGTACCTGGCAGTAAGTAGCAGCACAATGCACTTAATATGAAAAACGTATGTTTTTCGGGGTGTCCGGATAATTTTGATCACATTGTGTGTCTTGTACTGTCGGTTCAAAGCCACAATTGTGTGAACGCCCATTATACTGTTGTGGATAAGAAACATCCATGCTCAACACCAGTAAACCGTTATATGCTGACCAAAACCGTGATGATCACTGAAACAATTGATGCCACACGTAAGTAAGTCAATGAAATGCGTTGTATGTCAACACAAGCAATGAAATGTCACTTGTCAAAACTACCGTCGGTGAAGTAGAACACAACACACTGACGGTGAACCTACTAATAACAAATAACACACTGACGGTGAACCTACTAATAACAAATTAACTAGATGTAATCCAAGAGCATTTTGAACATCCCGTGTAAGAGTTCCGTGTAGTAAGCTGGTACTCTGTTTCTGTGTTTTCCCGCCGGCCGTTGTGCCCTAGCGGTTCTAGGCGCTTCAGTCCGGAACCGAGCTGCTGCTACGGTCGCAGGTTCGAATCCTGCCTCGGGCATGGATGTGTGTGCTGTGCTTAGGTTAGTTATGTTTAAGTAGTTCCAAGTCTAGGGGACTGATGACCTCAGATGTTCAGTCCCATAGTGCTCAGAGCCATTTGAACCATTTGTGTTTTCCCCACAACTAATGTGCTATGAAGTGCTGTAGAAAACTGGCATGGATCGAGGATTCGGTTCTGGTGTGTGTGTGTGTGTGTGTGTGTGTGTGTGTGTCTGTGTGCGTGCGTGTGTTTGTGTGTTGGGGGGGGGAGGGGGAGGCAGGGGAAGGGATTTCTCTGTTTCCTCCCCCTTGCCAAATACGCCATCTGTTTGCAAGCATCTGGCCATCACTATGCAATGCAAAATTGGCCACAAGATATCACGAGAGGTAGAATTGCCAGTGTAAAAAAAGGCAGTTTTGCGTTGGTAGCATACAAGCAGTAACACATAATGGGTCTGTCAGGAGACCTCAGTCACTGTGAAGGGCTATTAGTTATCGGTTGTCACCTGAGTAACGAATCCATCAGGGATATTTCCGGTGTAGGTGATGGGACTGTGAAATGGAAACGCAATGGAACAACCACAGATAAACCAAGACTTGGCAGCCACACGTAATGACAGACAGGGTCCGTCGATAAGTGCGGAGGGTGGTTGTAGAAAATCGCATGAAGTCAGAGGAAGGCATAACAACTTGTGAGTTCCAAAGTGCTACCAGCAATCCAACTAGCACAACGACTGCACGTAGAGTGTTCAAAAAATGGGGTACGTTGGTCGAACAGCTCCTCATAAGCTACACATTTCTGTAGTCAGTGCTAAACGACGCTTGAGGTCACGTGAAGAGCAACGCCACTGGACAGTGGTGACTGGAAATTAGTGATGAATCGTGCTATACCCTGTGGCATTCCGATGGAAGTGTTTGGGTTTGGCGAATGTCCAGAGAGTATTACCTGCCATCATACATAGTGCCAACACTGAAGTACGCAGGAGATGGTGTTACGGTATCAGGGTGTTTCTCACGATTAGAGTGTGGTACGCTAATTGTGGGCGAAGGATATGAAAACATTTTATAGAATTGTGTACCACATGCATTAGAGGAAAAGTTCGGAGGCGATAATTGTTTGTATCAGCATAGCAATGCTCCCCGTCATAAATCAGCATCTGTGAGACAATGATTTGTGTACAATAATACTCCTGAAATGGACTGGCCTGCGCAGAGTCCCAATTTGAACCAAATGTAACGCCTTTGGCATGAGGTAGAACGTAGATTTCGCTACAGATTCCAGCGTCCAAGATCACTACCTTGTCTGGTTTCGGATCTTCAGGAAGACTTGCCTGCCATTCCTCTATAGACATTTAGACGTCTCATCCAGAGTTTCCCGGCAGATTTCAAGCCGTCATAAAGCCGAAGGGTGGACACACCTCATATTAACGTCCACTAATATGTGTCCTGATAGTCTTGATCAGTGTATTGACTGCCGTCACACTCGCTTATATCATAACACAGATGCCTACTATTTGAGTAGTAATAGCAATAAAATATATTAGACGTTTTAATATAGTTTTACCCTAATGTCCAAGAAATTACATATGCACCTGTTGGAAACTGAGCTGAACCATATCCATACAATATACAGGGTGAGTCACCTAACGTTACCGCTGGGTATATTTCGTAAACCACATCAAATACTGACGAACCAATTCCACAGACCGAACGTGAGGAGAGGGGCTAGTGTAATTGTTTAATACAAACCATACAAAAATCCACGGAAGTATGTTTTTTATCACAAACCTACGCTTTTTTAAATGGAACCCCGTTAGTTTTGTTAGCACATCTGAACATATAAACAAATACGTAATCAGTGCCGTTTGTTGCACTGTAAAGTGTTAATTACATCCGGAGATATTGTAACCTAAAGTTGACGCTTGAGTACCACTCCTTCGCTGTTCGATCGTGTGTATCGGAGAGCACCGAATTACGTAGGGATCCAAAGGGAACGGTGATGGACCTTAGGTACAGAAGAGACTGGAACAGCACATTACGTCCACATGCTAACACCTTTTTATTGCTCTTTTTCACTGACGCACATGTACATTACCATGAGGGGTGAGGTACACGTTCACACGTGGTTTCCGTTTTCAATTACGGAGTGGAATAGAGTGTGTCCCGACATGTCAGGCCAATAGATGTTCACTGTGGTGGCCATCATTTGCTGCACACAATTGCAATCTCTGGCGTAATGAATGTCGTACACGCCGCAGCACATCTGGTGTAATGTCGCCGCAGGCTGCCACAATACGTTGTTTCATATCCTCTGGGGTTGTAGGCACATCACGGTACACATTCTCCTTTAACGTACCCCACAGAAAGAAGTCCAGAGGTGTAAGATCAGGAGAACGGGCTGGCCAATTTATGCGTCCTCCACGTTCTATGAAACGCCCGTCGAACATCCTGTCAAGGGTCAACCTAGTGTTAATTGTGGAATATGCAGGTGCACCATCATGCTGATACCACATACGTCGACGCGTTTCCAGTGGGACATTTTCGAGCAACGTTGGCAGATCATTCTGTAGAAACGCGATGTATGTTGCAGTGCTCTCCGATACACACGATCGAACAGCGGAGGAGTGGTACTCAGGCGTCAACTTTAGCTTACAATACCTCCGGATGTAATTAACATTTTACAATGCAACAAACGGCACTGATTACGTATTTGTTTATATGTTCAGATGTGCTAACAAAACTAACGGGGTTCCATTTAAAAAAGCGTAGGTTTGTGATAAAAAACATACTTCCGTGGATTTTTGTATGGTTTGTATTAAACAATTACACTAGCCCCTCTCCTCACGTTCGGTCTGTGGAATTGGTTCGTCAGTATTTGATGTGATTTACGAAATATATCCAGCGGTAACGTTAGATGACTCACCCTGTATCTTACCTTTTTGGTAAAACCTGTTTAGAAGCAGGCTTGGACTGAGTATACACAAAACTGGCTTGTGCGATGCTGCTATAAAATGGTTGATCATGCGTGTGTGTCAAGTCGGAAGTTACATGCGTCGCCGCTATTACGAGCAGGATTTGAAGAGCACGATTCGTGCGACTTTTTTAATAGGGAGACTGCGACGTGAATGAGCGGCAATGGGTTTATTTCCTTTTGGGGCCAATGGCAGTGGAGTAGCGAGACGGCTGCGCAGGTCGGCGAGTTCAAATGTATTCCGGACTGAGTCATCAGTATTCACGGGCGGGCGCAGCGTTGCGCAAGGCGGTGGTTCCAGTCCACATAACGCCGTCTAGAATCGAGATTCTTGACAGCGGCTCGGGGCGGCTCCCTGGGTACACACATATATATATGTAATGGCTGATACTTCGTTAGCCCAGATCTTATAACAATACTCTTGTTGAGTTGTATATATTAAGCAAATAGAACGGTCCACTCTTTTTTATTCATGATGTTTTGAGGACACCGCGGCTGTTTACGTGCGTATCGGCATTAGGCTCACTTCTTGAAGCACTATTTTCTTTCATTGTAACTTCTTTCCAACATGGGACTATCGTCAGACGAAAGCGATGATTTATCGTACAAATTTCACATTTCTTTCCTAAATACAGCCGATTATTCATGAATTTCTGGATCACAAAAGATTTTATATGACATTCAGGGTCTTTAGATTTTAGTTTCTTGTAAAAAAAGATTTTTCTTTGTACATTATAGCACAGAGATATACATCATTGATACGCGACATGGAATATTACGAAATTAGTACTGCATGATGAAGCCAATGGTAAGACACTAAATCTTTTAGAATAACTGGAGATAAACCTCCATAAAATCAAAAAACGAGAATCTACGCTAAATATACATACAATTTTCACAAGTCACAGTTATTTCAGTAATTTAAAGACGTATTCTAAAGTTATTCTCTGCATATGTAAACTGTTTAATAATTATATATCTGACACTACGAATAAATTCATCAGTGTTTACAAAAGTGTGTATGAAAATGTGCCTCTTGAGTGAAGTGATGGAGAAACCAATGTATAATGGTGTTAAAAAGTTAAAAACGCTTTTCTTGGGTTATGAGATAAGTATACACTGTTCATTTTTTCCCACTGCTTCGCACATATTTTCTGCATTTGACTTACAAAATTCATAACCTAATATCAAATTTTTTCATGGCAGGAACATGCATTTCACCTCATTCAAGAGCAAAACTAACGTGTATTAAGACAACTTACACCTGAGGATGGACCCACAAGGTTCCAAATGCATGGTGTGTTTAATAAAACACGAAAATTTGTGTCTGAAGGCGTTTTTTAATTCATACTTCCATTGTTGTGAATACAGTCACGTTTGCAGCTGCGAAATATGGATAAAATTAAAGTTGTATACTTTTTATATGTGTATATAAAAACTGGATCCTTTGTATATAACTAGTTCTGATTTTTTAAGGTACCTTAGCTACTATTAAGAAATACTTTATTTCCACGACAGGTCATTTCAATGAAAGTCTTGAGTTGACCTGCCTTATACCGTAACAGAGACGTACATTAATAAAAGCAGCTATCGCTACGTGAAAAGAACATTTAAAACATTAGGGTATGTTGATAATTTTTACTTTTGGACCGCTCAATTACAACTGAATGAAACACAGTTTTCGTGCCATATGTGTTTCGGTTTTATTTTTTGCAAGGCATCGTTACATTACAATTCTCACACGTGTCTATGACTTTTATGAGTGGTTTGGTAAGTGTGAAAAAGGTCACAGTAGCGTGTGGCTATATGCCAAGCCTTTTATGACAGAATAATAACCAGTACAAGTGCCACTGTAGCATAGTAATGGACCGACAAGCCGAAGTGAGCCAGTTATGCACTATACAGGGTGAGTCACTAACTATTGCCACCAAGAATAACTCCGAAAGTATAATAGGAGCTGAAACGTTAGTGGAACAAATGTTGCATGGGACAACGGTGCCATAATATGACGTTGGTTTTTTGTTGCTAGTTGGGGTCGCATCAGAGATATGAAGGTCAACTTTCTTTTTTTAAATGGGATGCTATAGCTTGGTACTTATTTTCTGATAGCGACTATCGAGACGAATCCAATGATTTGTAACGGTAAGGTCTTTGAAGGTCAACTAAGGTCACAAAGGTGGCATGAACGTCCATTTACAGAAGGTGTTCGAAGTGATGACCATTGGTATCAATGCAGTGCTGCAATCTTCTTATGGTGGATTGAGTGGTATTCCTTATCACATCGGCACTTATAGAAGCACATGCTCTGACAATTCTCTCTCGCGTATCTTCAGGTGTAGTTGGAGCGTCTTTATGAACAATATCTTTTACGAATCCCCACAAGAAATAATCCAGAGGCGTCAAGTCTGGCGAACGAGCCGGCCACGACACATCTCCGCCTCCAATCCAACGGGAATTGTCTCTGCAACTCATTTCTAGCCACCAGCGAAAAATGTGCCGGACACCCATCGTGTTGATACCACATTCTGTTCCTTGTTCCTAAAGGTATTTCTTCCAATAACAGACCTAATGTTTCTTGCAAGAAAGTGGTGTACTTCCTACCATTAAGATTTCCTTCGATGAAATAGGGGCCTTTAATTCTGTCCTTCAGAATTCCACACCGTACATTCACCGACCACGGTTTTTGGTGTGCAACTTGCCGCAGCCAACATGGATTTTCAGGTACCCAATACTGCATGTTATGCAAATTAACATCTCCATGATTCATGAATGTAGCCTCATCAATAAATAAAATCAAATTAATAAATGTGTCATTCCTCTGAATCTTAATTTGAGCCCATTGGCAGAATTCAGTGCGACGCATACAATCCGTACCAGTTAATTCTTGGTGGAGACTGATATGGTAGGGATGATATTTATGGCCATGCAGAACACGAACAACACTACTCCGGCTCATGCCAGATTCCCCTGCGATTTGATGCGAAGTAACACAAGGATCTCGAACCACAGTGGCAAGAGTAACAATTTCCGTTTCCTCGTTAGTAACTTTCCTCTGCCGGATATGTTTCCGTTGCGTTAAAGATCGAGTCGTTCTCAATTTATCATAGACATATTTAAATGTACAACGTTTCGGGTGAGTACGTTGAGGATATGTTTCAGCTAATAAGTCTCTAGCTCTCACTGAATTTCGTTGGCATTCTCCATAAATGAGAAGAATATTGGCTTGTTCTTTGAAGGAATACATCATTCACATTCGCTTGATTCGACCTTACTAGTATTACCGTTCCTATTAGTGTTGTATTGCGAAACCGTCGAATGGTGTTTACATGTGAATGGCATGTTAGATTGGTACGCCGTATTCGGCGAATATTTAGTATTTCCACGATATATGAGAGAGAATTGTCAGAACATGTGCTTTGATAAATGCCGATGTGATAAGGAATACCACTCAATCCATCATAAGAAGATTGAAGCACTGCATTGATACCAATTGTCATCACTTGGAACATCTTCTGTAAATAGGCGTTCATGCCACCTTTTTGACCTTTAAAGACCTTACTGTTACACATCATTGGATTCGTCTCTATAGCCGCTATCAGAAAATAAGTATCAAAATATAGCATCCTACTTAAAAAAACAAAGTTGACCTTTATATCGCTATCGCGACCCCAACTTGCAACAAAAAACCAACGTCATATTATGGCCCCATTGTACCATGCAACATTTGTCCCACAAACTTTTCAGCTACTATTATACTTTCAGAGTTCTAGGTGGAAATAGTGACACACCCTGTATAATCAAAAGTGCCTAGACACTTTCTTGTAATGCGGAACTGACGACTGTATATCACAAGAGGTTGATTTCCCAGAATGTTGTCAATAGAGACACAGTAACAGCAAAAAGGGTGGGTCAGGAGACCTCAATGGCTTCGAACGCGGACTAGTCACTGGGTATCACCAGAGTAACTAATGAATCAGGGATATTGCAAGCCTTCTGGAGTTGCTCAACTGGACTGCTGGTGACGTAATTGTGAAGTGGAAACGTGAAGGAACGACCACAGCTAAACTAAGATCAGACAGGCCTCATGTCTTGACGGACAATGTACAGTCGTGGACAAAACGAGCGAGACCCCTCGCTTTTTCGTTGTGCTGAACTGCACAGCTTTAAAGTCTGCTACACAGCATACAAGGCAAGGCGACGAAGTGCTACCAACATACTATGCACAGGTGTGAAATTGAAAAGCTATCCGAACTTTGTCAGACAGTTTTCAGTCACGTGTAAGACCATATTAATGCTGGTTAGTGTGTTAAACAACACGTAAATATAAGGTATAAATGAAAGAAGAAACGCTAATTAGTACGAACTGTACTAATAAAAATCAATTTCTTACACCACCAAGGGTCCGTATACCGCAGGAAGTGCGATACATTTCCGCTTATTGGGTCTACCTGTACTCGAGGTAAATGGGTTTTAAGGGTTGGGTAGACAGATGACGCTCAAGAAAGTGACACTAGTAGGGTTCCATTTTTACCGATTTAGGTGACGAAATCCTAACAACGAAAATAGCTACGACAGCTACTGAAGATGAGGGCCACATAAATAACACCCCCTTCTCTTTATTCGAAATGTTCTAGTTGCAGTCGATACATCACCATGTTAATCGTAGCCACCCTTTCGATCCAAATCACGTTTACAGGGAAGCAAATAAAATACATTTGCCTATACACGTGGTAACTCAGATCACAGTATCAATGCCACCGCGTTTTAGAAGTGCGAGCATTCCCATTGCTAGCTAGCTTAAGAAACACTTCGGCTAATGAACGTTTTCCGGCTGTGGCGAGTCTAATGGAGAATTCGGAACATTGTAGAATTCGTTTGGAGCTATGTAGTCGTTTATTTCCTGGGGTGGTGCAGAATTATCCTACTAAATTTACTCGCTAATAATAGTATTTTGTTATTTCGACAAACATCGCGAATGAATGTCACATAAGCGGTGTCATAAAGGTAGAAAATTCATGTTTTTGACTCCAGAAAGGTCTATGCAACAGAAACTGCATTTTGCCATTTTCAGTGCGAAATTGGCTGCTTATTCATGTGTGGGGTAATAATAGAGGGCTGTTTGCCTAGGTTGTCTGCTAGTGTAGTGAAAGGTGTTTGCTACTGCAAGGGAGGTCTGATTTGTTTTCGGTTCCAATGTCGATGGAGCAGATAGACTATCAGTAAAGAAATTGTAACAAATTCTCGTGCCCCCCCCCCCCCGCACCAATACGTTTTATTGCTACCTTTATTGTGTACCGGCGCCCTGTGGATGTAAATATGAAAATCTTGTAGAATTTCATACTTGTTACTGCCTACTTTTTCCTCTTCTGTCAATAAATGAATTGACATAACTGTGGCAATTAATGATTTTTAAGTGAATTTCGTTATAAATCTTCACGTATTGCTAAATTTGCAAACTTTCATGGTAGGTCAGCAACAGTGATCAAGTATGACTGGTCTGAACGTTGACACAGACCGTAACCATCTGGGGTGCTTTGTCTCACTAAAACAGTTATGTTATCTCGATAAGCTGAAATTCATTTTTATTGGTACAGTTCATACTAATTAGCGTTTCTTCTTTCATTTATCTCTTACATTTACATGTTGTGTTTAACACACTAATCAGCATTAATATAGTCTTACACATGATTAATAGCAGTCTGACAAAGTTCGGATAGTTTTTCAGTATCACGCCTGTGCATAGTATGTTGGTAGCACTTCGTCGCCTTGCCTGTTATGCTGTGTAGCAGACTTTAAAGCTGTGCGGATCAGCATAACGAAAAGGCGAGGGGTCTCGCTCGTTTTGTCCACGACTGTACATAAAGCATTGAGGAGGTGGTTGTAAAAAACAGCGAAGGAGAGAACCATCGTGTGTTCCAAAGTGCTAACAAAAATCCAACTAGCACGAGGACTGTGCACAAGGAGTTAAAAAAAAGAAGGGGTGCGATGGTCGAGCAGCTACTCATGAGCCATACATTTGTGTGGTCAACACTAAGTGACACTTGAGAGTGGGTCAAGAGCGACGCCATTGGAGAGTGGATGATTTGAAACGAATGATTTGGAGTGATGAATGACGCTATACCTTGTAGCAATCCGATAGAAGTATTTCGGTGTGCTCCAGGCTTGTAAGTTTCTTGCAGCTCCAACCTCTCCTGCTCACCAGGACCGCCTTTTTTCCCACCGTCCCCGGGCTACGTTGCCGTTTGGGATCCGTGTGCAACGTGTGCTAGAGTCCCTCGGTGTGGAGTCTGTACTACCCCAAATCCAGGGTTTTAACCGCCTGCTACCCTGGTTACTGGAGAGGCCCAGAGTGATTTTAGATTTGGTGCGGTACAGGAGAGATAGCACTTCTGCTTCCGTTTTTCATGGGGTCTTTTCTACCGTTTTATCTGAGCACCACGACTATGTAGCTGTTTTTACGGATGGGTCGAAGCAGGGTGACTCTGTTGGTTGCTCTGTCGTCTTCCTGGATCGTGTCCTCAAGGTCAGACTGCCTCCCGAGTTTACCATCTTTGACTCAGAATTGTATGCCATCTTGCGGGCACTGGAGCAGATGAGACTTTCTCCTAGTGGTAGATTTCTCGTTTGTTCAGATTCTTTGAGCGCCCTTTACTCTCTCCAGCGTTTGTACCCACCACATAAAGGAACCCAGACTATACACGACGCCCTCCTCCAACTACAGCGACTGGGGAAGCAGGTATCTTTCTGCTGGGTACCAGGGGATGCGGGAATTCTTGGGAACGAAAGGGCTGATCGAGCAGCCAAGGTGGCGTGTCGTGACCGTCAGGTCTTTCAATCTGCTATCCCATTGCATGCCCTCACCTCGCTGTTGAGGTATAAAGTCCTGTGTCGTTGGGAACATGAGTGGCTAGAAAGAGACCGACAACAAGCTCCGTGTGATCAAGCCCACATCTCGGCCGTGGCGTACTTCCTTCCAGCCACGTCGACCGGACGAGGTCATCCTTACTCGTCTTCGCATCGGCCACAGCCCTATGACGCATGGATTTTTACTGCGGCGAGAGGACCCTCCGATGTGTGGTGCTTGTGGCGTGTAGATCACGGTGCACCACATTTTACTGGACTGCATTTTATTTGCTGACCAGCGAACTGCAGCGGATTTTCCGGCGGATCTGCAGTCTATTTTATGCAATGCTCAAACGAATGTGGTTCGGGTTTTAAAGTTCTGTGAATTGTCCCACATTTTTAACAAGATTTTGGGGAGATCTTTTTAATGTGTCAACGGGGTGGCTGGCTCACCCAAATTTTTTTCGTAAGTGGTCAGCCAGTCTCATTTCCCTGTGCTGTTCTTTTAGCTCCTTTGTGGTTTGTTTTCGCTCTTTTAGTTTCTTGATTGGCTATCTTGCCTCCTCATTGGTTTTAGTGCATGTGAGAGTGCCTGTGCGATAGTCATTGTGTGGTCGTTTTGTGTGCATGCGCGTACGACAGTTTTCGTTCTTATCCACATTCGTTTGTTTTCATCGATGCCAGGGCTCTGATAACCTCGCCGTTGGGCGACCATAAGATCCCCAAATCACACATTTCGGTCTACTGAATGCTTGGAGAACGTTACCTGCTATCACATGCAGTACCAACAGTGAAGTACAGAGAAGGTGGTGTTACGATATCGGGGTGTTTTTCGTAGTTAAAGTGTGGTCCCCTTAATGCAGTTAGGAAACCGCTAAATGCAGAAGGATATGAAAACATTTTACAAAATTGTGTACTGCATACAGTTGAGGAACAGTTCTGAGACGATAACAGTTTGTATCAGCATGACAATGCACCATGTCATAAAGTAGCATCCGTGAAACAACGATTTGTGGACAGTAATACACCTGAAATGAACGAGACTGAGCAGAGTTCCAACTTGAACCTAAGGGGACACCTTTGTGATGAGCCATAACGTAGATTTCGCTACAGACTCCAGCTTCCATCATTACCTTCTCTGGAAATTCGTAATATGTGGTAAGGTCTTATGGGACCAAACTGCGGAGGTCATCGGTCCGTAAACTTACGCACTACTTAACCCAACTTAAACTAACTTATACTAAGGACAACCCACACAACCATGTCCGAGGGAGGACTCGAACTTCCGACGGGGTGAGCCGCTCGGGCCGTGACAAGGTGCTTTTGACCGCGTGGCTACCCCGCGCGGCTACCTTCTCCTCCACAGACATTCAGAAACATCTCATAGAAACTGTCCACAGCAGATGTCAAGGCGTTATAAAGCGGAAGAGTGGACTCATCCCATATTAATATCCATTCACTGGTGTCCGAATACTTTTGATTTTTTTACATAGAAGGAAGGAGTGAATGGTCACCGGCTTATTTAACTGGGGAGAGAGTGCACGGAAATGTTAAGAAATCTCAACTAGCGGACACTCGAAAATATACGCTGGGCATCTCGCGAGAACCAACGTAGCACACTTCGAGTCAGAAACTAGTCGTATTAATCAACCTCGTAGGTCTGTATCCTGCAAATACAGTTTGGGAAATAAGACCTTGTACTGAGGAGTACAATCGGGCGTTCCTCCTTTCTTCCTTTCTTCTGTCTGTGAATAGAATGTGAAGAAACCTTAATGTGTGCTACAGTAAAAGTCCACTGTGTCACACAGCACATAGTTCGCAGAGTATACAGGCACGGATAAGGGGGGGGGGGGGGGGTGACCGGGATGTGTCACCTGTTCCCATCTCTCTCCAAAGAATATTTTCTTTGTAGTGTTTATATATTTTTATACACCAATTTCCAAATTTTTCAGCTACTTGTCGGAAGACAGAGTAGCATCAATACTAAGAGTTTGGAAAAAGGTAAGAATTCTGGAAAATTACAAGCTGTGATTCACACAGAATGGTTTTGCGTTGCCTGTTTGACTGATAGTCCAAGTTGATAGGCTTTCGACCAGACAGTACATCCAGCTAAATGCAACCATCCCCACTGACAGAACAGGCAGAGCACACGAAGTTTAGTAAGGTCAAACGGAAAGGGAGAGATCCGGGAAAAAAATCAAACGACTGGCTTTCTCGAACATAGGCAGAAACAGCATCCTCTCCTCTCTCCCAAATTACCCCGCTTGCGTAGCTATAGTCTGAAGCCCTGTGTTCACAATCAAAGTACTAAGTGAAATACTAGTAGTAGTGAGTGCACACTCCGATTTTATATTCTGCAAATTATGATTTGTCAAAGTATTTCCAATTTCTTATTATTCTTACTTTTAAATCAACCGAATGACACATTTACTTCTCAAAATTGAGGGGAAAAGCTTTTCAGATGGTGCATTTCTCTAAACTGTAATTGCTTTAGAATTATGCTAAAGAGATACATTAAGGTACTGTTACATTCGAACGTCTATACTTGTTATGAATTGGAGTCCCCCGCCGAACTTTTCTGTCTGTAAGTGAAGACTGATCTCAGGAACTACTGTAGGCATTTTGATACGGTTTTCCTTAACAGACAGACTGATTCACGGTGAAGGTTTGTGCATAACTTTTATAATTATATTAATGATGACTGTGTGATACATGTATTGTTACCTTTTCCATATTGAACTGGCGGTTGGCGTGACATCTAATGGCATTGATGGGAGCTATGACATGGTCAGCTATAGAGGAGGCGGAGTTTGACAGAAAAAGCAGTAAACAGCCGCCGAAACTCCAGAGAGCGGCGAAACTTAACCAGAATCTATACCCCTACCCATATCCTCCATATACGTTCTAAAGTACCCCGCCGCTGTCTGTAAGTGAAAGCTAATCTCAGGAGCCACTGTTGGATATTTTGATACGGTTTTCATCAATAGATAGAATGATTTACGAGGAAGGATTACGTACATAATTCATTACCTTAACACGAAGCAAGTCGTCCGGCTGGAGATACGGCGAGGACGGGGCAGGTCGCTAGCTTTATACATTTTATTGTTATTGCTTTTGAAATCCTAGGTATCTGTGGCACGTTAAATGTGGGGGTGGAGGGCGCTGATTGTATTTACAGAGTGAGAAGGTAAAAAACTGTTATCGACCTAGAACCGAACTCTGGATGCCCAGCTGTGAGTATAGATAGTGTGAATGTAGACGTTTGTGGGAAGAAATTGACCTTTTCCTTTTCAAAGGCACCATTCCCTACGTTGACTTTTCGGGAAACTTCAGTGTGGTTGCCTCGACCCCTGAGCCACCTCTTTCACTGGTTGTTATATGCATTACCAGGGTCACATGAATGGGTGATGGCGAAATGTGCAGCAATTGTGCAGAACAGGAAATGAGAAAGTCACGCGTATGTCTGCCTGAAACGTGACGTATGGAGGAGTGGTTGCGTTGTTTCGTAAAATGATGCGCGCTGCACTCACGGTCGCCGTAAACACAGACGGACGACGCGCGCGGAGCTGACGCGGTGCTGCCTGGCGAGGTCTTATCTCGCCTTATCCCGTCTTGCACTTGTCGCAAATTGTTCACATAAGTCGTCTTCCTACTCATTCAGCAGTTAATTCGAGATATTGAGCTTACGTTCAGAAATTTGTGGAACGTCACTAAGCTCATTTCCGTTGGCGGTTTATATATCTAAGGTATGCTTTTTGAATTTTATAAGATTTACTGTACCATTAACTAGTTTTGCAAATAACAGAAGTTTAGGCATAGGTTAACGAAATGCGTACGAAACGAAAAGTCACCGTATTTTAAGTTCCTCATATTGGTTTGCATCCCGATTTTCGTGAGAAATTCGTTTTGATAATGTACATTCTAGCCAGCTTACACACACACACACACACACACACACACACACACACACATACACACACACACACACACACACTCTGTATTTAGCTGCAGTTGCTTTTACGGCAAAGAAACGCTGAACTTTAATTGAAAGAACAGGTTGAAGCTAGATTAAAGTTTCGCTTTACCAAAACTACGGTTCGGCAGTTTTAGTACAGTACCTAAATGACGTAGTAAATGGTAGGATTGCCGATAATATTGGTAGCACATGTAGGAAAAGAAACATAAGCGAATGTGTGAGAGAAGACGTAGGAGCGAAGACTTCTCCTTGTTTTTTGTTTTTTTTGTTTTTGTTTTTTTGTTTCGCACATACTTAGAATCGCACATCGTTCAGTGTTAGTCCATTGTGTCCTTACAAAATCTAAATTCCATTGTATAAGTAATAAAAATTAGCTACTCGTGTAACTTCTGGTTCTTTTATGGAACAAAAGCAATCCATCGATGCGATGCGAATATAGTTTACATGTACAAACAGAAAAAAATATCTATATAATTATTGTTATTTTGTACTCAATAGAATGTTCTTCATCATGATCAAGGGAATGAGTTTCCTTTATTACTGATAAGTGCGGAAGTTGTTTAACAATAACAAAAACATGTTACACATTCGAGGAAGTATTGTTTTTGTTTCGCTTTTTTTTAATTTTACCTTTTTTTGAGGAAATTGCGTTTTCTAGTGCTGTTTGAGAAATCTGTATTTTTTTTTTTGTAATTCGTACTACAGCATCCCACTGTGTTACGTTAAAAAATCAATAAATTTCAAATAAACCCTGAATTAAACTTTGAAAATTTCAGTTTTGCTATAAAAACTTATTTTTAATTTACAGACAGGAGGATAACTATGTAGAACAAAAATGTCCCATACAGGGCATTCCATGAACTACAGTGATGTGAAGATTCTAGCATCCACCTCTTCCTTTTGGGATTCTGTCTTCAAGGAAGCTATAGAGATTAGATTAGTTGATAATTTAATAAACAGAGATAATGGTTTTAATTTGCACAAAGCATGAATTCCGGCCCTTTGGACAGTTAAACTGCAGAGAAGTCGTCATGGTGCCATCGCTGCCGAACATACATCGAAAACGGAATGGAATGTCTGTACGCCTTCGCCACAGGCGGCGCCTGTGTAAGTTTCTCTCTCTGCTGCTGACCAGCGTTTGTAACTTGCAGGCGCGAACCGCCGCGGTGGAGCATATAGGCGCGTGGCACCTTGTCAGTCTTGCGACTTACTCTGAAGATGGCCGGACGATATGCAGCCGAAATATCAGTAGAAGAAATTTTATTTGCGCGGTTGCATGCCCGAAATCTGATGGACTGTTCCGTAGGTTACGCGGGCCTTTATATATCTTCATTCAGTTTGTAGACGGTTCACCGCTTCTGCTTGGTAGGTGATTTTAGTAAGACATTCTCACATATGCAAACAGAGCGACTGAAATGAGGTAATGCCCGGTTGGTATGCGACACATCTAATTCAGAGGTAACGTGGTTACGATCTTAACTGACCAAGGCTACTAGGAAAAACTGCTGTATTCTACGCTCACTTAACGGTAGCCTACGGTAGTTTTACAACTCCAAGCTAGATATTACACTTTGCCACATTGCGATCGCTTACATGAGACATATTAAATTGCAGAATTATATGCCCTCTAGTTGTACGGCTAACTCTAAAATGGTTCAAATGGCTCTGAGCACTATGCGACTTAACTTCTGAGGTCATCAGTCGCCTAGAACTTAGAACTAATTAAACCTAACGAACCTAAGGACATCACACACATCCATGCCCGAGGCAGGAATCGAACCTGCGACCGTAGCGGTCGCTCGGTTCCAGACTGTAGCGCCTAGAACCGCACGGCCACTCCGGCCGGCGGCTAACTCTAAAATATTTCTGTTTGCTGATGACACTAGCTTGGTAGTAAAGGATGTTGTGTGCAAATTGGCTGGGTTTCAGATAGTGCAGTTCATGACATAAGTTCATGGCTTGTAGGAAATAAACTAACGCTAATTACAGTAAGATTCAGTTTTTACAGTTTCTAGCACACAGTTCAACTAAACTCGACGTTTTAATTTCACAGAATGGGCTTATGATTAGCGAAACTGAACATTTCAGATTTCTAGGTGTTCAGATAGATAGGAAACTGGCGTGGAAAGCCCACGTTCAGGATTTGTTCAAAGACTTAATGCTGCCATTTTTACTATTCGAACGGTATCTGAAGTAAGTGATTGTACAACACGAAAATTCGTCTCCTTTGCTTATTTTCGTTCACTCATGTCGTTTGGTATTACATTTTGGGTTAACTCTTCCCTTTCTAAAAGGGTAGCTTTGGCTCAGAAACGGGCGGTTCGGGCAATAAGTGGTGTAAGTTCACGAACCTCTTGTCGATCCCTGTTCACTAGTCTGAGTATTTTGACATTTACCTCTCAATATTTATATTCTTTACTCTCATTTCTTATTAACAATATCAGCTTATTCCCAAGAATAAGCAGCTTTCACTCAGTTAATACTTGGCGGAAATCCAACCTGCATTTTGATCGAACTTCTTTAACTCTTGTGCAGAAAGGTGTGCGGTATACTGCTGCATCCATTTTCAATAAGCTACCACAAGAATTCAAAAATCGTATTAGTAATCCACGCGCTTTGAAATCGTAACTGAAGAGTTTCCACATGGGTCACTCCTTCTATTCTGTCGAGGAGTTCCTTGCAAAATTAAGCTTATTCTTATGTTGTATTGTTGATTGCCTTTATTTAAACTTATGGCTTGATTTTTTTGGGTTCATAAACATTTTATTTTTATTTGTTATTACTTTTACGTTGTAATTTCATGTACTGACATGTTCCATGACCTTGGTGATTTGCTCCTCAATTTGGTCCTACAGAACATGACGTGTAAATAAATGAAATTAATCGCGAATAGGGTAGATGCCAGACTAAGTTTTATTAGCAGAATCGTCAGGAAATGTAAAAAAATGGTTCAAATGGCTCTGAGCACTATGGGACTCAACTGCTGAGGTCATTAGTCCCCTAGAACGTAGAACTAGTTAAACCTAACTAACCTAAGGACATCACAAACATCCATGCCCGAGGCAGGATTCGAACCTGCGACCGTAGCGGTCTTGCGGTTCCAGACTGCAGCGCCTTTAACCGCACGGCCACTTCGGCCGGCCAGGAAATGTAGTCCATCCACAAAAGTGGTAGTTTACAAAACAATAGGAGCAATACATGAATATTGGTCGTAAATCGGGCATCGGTACGAAATGGGATTGATGGAGGAATTAGGGAAGATTCAAGGAAAAGCACCACATTTCGTTACAGATTCATTTAGTAAGCGTGAAAGCGTCATGGTGATGCTCAACCGTCTCCAGTGGTAGAAGCTGCAAGAGAGGTGTTCTACATCCCAATCTGGTTTACCGTCAAAGTTCCTAGAAGAGGCAACCCATTTATTAGTCGCCCCTACGTATGTCTCCTGAAAACAAAATGAAGATAAAATTAAAGAGATTCGAGCCCACAGAGAGGTTTACCAGCAACCGTTCTTCCCATGAACCACTCGCTGTGGGCACAGAAAAAGTGGGAAGTGACACTTGTACACATTGTACCCTCCGCCACTCGCCGTGAGGTGGCTTGCGGAGTATAGATGTAGATGTACGTAGATGTAGATGAAAAATTTAGACTTCAAATAATGGACGTCAACATAAAGGGGATGGAGGAGAGGTTAGATTCTATAAACGTAAGTTATAACGCAATTCATAACGTCATAGTGTTAGTCCACCGCGACCAACCACATAGTGCTAGAATTGACTAAACGAGAGGTTTGCCGGAATCACGGGAATCATTTCTAGAGGAGCATGAGACTCCTGTAATGAATAAAAGCCCCGCCTCCCCCCCCCCCCCCATTTGCACGCATGTGTGTCTAATAGATTTGTACCAAATAGAATAATACTCCGCACTAAAGTCCGTAACTACACATTCGCAACTATCTGACAAACAGTTCGTCTGCGGATATATGTTTACTGGAACTTTGTCGTGTCTGTTGTCGTATACTTTTATCTGTGTCAGTGTTAGTTACTAATAATGATACACTCTGAGTATAAAAAAATGCCGACGTAGGAGGGAAGCGATTTTTTTATGCTGTACGACGATTGTGGGTGGTAGATGATACTCGTAGTTCCAAATTTTAGGTGGTAGGTAGGTGACTTTTACTGAAGCATCTTTTAGATTATTCCGAGTTCATTTTTGCCAGTAGATTACAGAAAATCTGTCTTTCTTAGGATGCTGTTCTCTTAATATTTCCCATGCGAGTAGCGTTTTCAAGAGGACCAAGTTCGCAGTGGACTGCCTGAAGCCAGGTGTGAAGGGCGGTGAATGAGCTGTTTGCACGTGAGGAAACCCCAGTAGATGCCCGGGAGCATGTAATCCCCTTTAATGGCTTCACGACTGAACTCTACTGGCTTTGTGTGTTGGGATTGCCCTATTATCGCAACCAATGCTAAGCGAATTTTATCTGTTAAGTTTTCATATAAGAGAGGCAATACAGGGTGACCATAAAATCTTCCCCCGATAATAAGATGTTTTCTTCTGATGAAATATGTATGCTAAATGAAGCTATGTTATTGGTTGTAAAAGGTAGCTTCACTTATTAAGGTTTTTTATGCGTACACTCTACATGTGCTCCGACTGTTGCCAGTAAAACGTCTAGATGATACTCAATTTCTTTCCATGTCTTTGACAACTTCTCTACCGTCACCGCCTCTACAGCATGCTTTGTTCGTGCCGTGGAGTGTGCACATCGAGAACTGGTGAACTGAACACTTTATTCTTAACGTAACCCCACAAGAAATGTCAAAAGGTGTTATATCTGGTGAACTGATCCATCTGTGAGGAAAAGTTTCACCCAAGAACTGGAGAACAAATAACTACTACTGTGACGGTGCACATCCAATAATTGTGCATTAAACCACAACACACGTTCGCTTTCAGGCTGTCCGTTATCTGCACCAAGATATGTGGTTTCTCCGACCCCTAGATCTCGACATTATCTTTGTTTACTTTCCCGGAGGTGTGAAAAGTCGCTTCATGGGAAATAAACCAATCTTTTCAACGTAGTCATGGTCTGCCTCGATTCGTTCCAGTATATTCCTAGCAAACTCGGCACATCTGGCCCCATCATCTGGCCGCAAATCTTGCAGGAGTTGCACTCAGTATGCGTGGAAATACAACTGCTTGTGTAAAATCTTCACACATTATTGCTTTTCCGATATTCCCTTGTTTTCCTTAAGCATATGTGTAAGTAAGGTCACGGCCTGTAGCAGGCTATGCTATCCCCTCTTTCCCTGTTTAACTGTGCCACTCTCCACAAATATTCCGCACTTTCAGCAACACTTATAATATCGTGTTTATACTCTGTGATTTTCAGCAGTTACAAGTAAATCATCGAACTCTCGAGAGATCGTCCCTTCACAGATGTTTAATTGAAAGTTATTTTTTTATACTCAGAGAGATTGTTACTTGTGTGCTGCGGGTCTACTCATGGATGCTACCAACTATGGAAACTGCTCTGACATGTGCAAAAAGGACGATTCCTATAACGAAGACTTCATTTATTCTAAGAATTCTTAGGTCAATGTGTGCTTTCCTGATCTTGTTTTGATTATCTATCATCAGATTTTCCTTATCTACTGCCGTTTCACTTTTCTCTACTCTCTATTTTATTCGAGCCATTGTTAGTGCTAGTATCCTGTACTGTTTCTCGAACTTTTCCAGATTCTTCACAGAGTAAGAAACAACTACACTCTCTAATCGAAAGTATACGGATACCTATTAGTGGGCATTAATATGTGATGTGTCCACCGATCGCCTTCATGACGACTTCAGCTCTGCTGGGACACATTCAGTGAGGTGTTGCAAGATCTGTGGGAGAATGGCAGCTCATTCTTCCCCAAGAGCCGAAATCGGAGAGGGTAGCGATATTAGACGCTGAAGCAAGGAGTGAAGTCGACGTTCTAACTCATTCCAGAGGTGTTCCATTTAGTTCAAGTTGAGACTCTGCTCAGGCCAGTCCATTTCAGGACTATTATTGTCCACAAATCATTGTCTCACAGATGCCGGCTTATGGCAGGATGCATTGTCATGCTGATACAAACAATCATCGTCTCCGAACAGTTCCTTTACTATAAGCAGTACATAGTACTGAAAAATGTGTTCATATTCCTCCGTATTTAGTGTTTTCATCAGCACAATAAGGGGATCACACCATAACCACGGAAAACATCCCCAAATCATAACATCACCTTCGCCGTACTTCACTGTTGGCACTACACGCGCTGTCAATAACGTTATACAGGCAGTCGCCAAACCAAAAATTTTCCATCGGATTGCCACAGGGTACAGCGCGATTTATCACTTCAAATCATTCATTTCCAGACAAGCACGGTCTAGTGGTGTCACTCTTTGCATCACCTCAAGCGTTGATTAGCATTGACTACACAAATGTGTGAGAAGCTGCTCGACCATTATAACCCGTTCTTGTTAACTCACTACGCACAGTCATTGTGCTAGTTGGACTACTAGTAACACTCTGGAACTGATTTCATGCAAATTTTTACAGCCAGCCTCGGCAATGGTGGATTTTTTACTCATGCGTCATCTAATGACAAGCCCACGTTAGAAATCACCGAGCTCTCCTGACCTGTTACTACTTCTCTACTGACAACTAAGCTGTGAGGGTGGGTTGTGAGTCGTGCTTGGTTAGCTCAGTCGGTAGAACATTTGCCTGCGAAAGGCAAAGATCTCGAGTTCAACGCTCGGTCCGGCAGTTTTAATCTGCCACGAAGTTTCAACACTATATTCCCCACCTCCTTTTATGCTGGAGGATCTGACTCTCGTGATATCTATTGGTCAATTGTGCATTACATAGTAGTGTCCGGATAGTTTTGATCAGATAGTATAGATAGCCGCTGATAGAGGAACAAGCTCCACCTACCTCGGACGGTGCTGGTTCTACGTATCTGCTTCGTGTGAAGAATGTGCCCTGAAATTTGTGCCATACATTTTTGTTATACCCGTTCGACAACCATTGTACTCCTGCGAAACTAAAAATTCCCATCTGTTATGGCGGTGAGTGGATAGTGATTTATCTTTTCTTTAATCTCCTTGTATTTCAGCGAGTCTGCTTAAGGCAAATCGAATTTTTTTGTAAACCCAACTGCTGTCATCAACAGTTCTCTGTACTGACTTTCATATTGCGTGTTGCACACGAGATACAAAGTATGTACAAAGCTTAGAGCGAGTGGCAAGAGGAAAAATATGGCAGCTGATTTCATGTTTGAAGCATTTCCCGTTATTATGGTAGTGATTTTAAACTTGATATTATATTCAGTGGTAACACTCTTTAGCCAGTTTGAAATATTGTATCTTTCTTCAGACTGAAAACACCCTAGAAAGTACGACCATAATTGAGTCTTCTTATCTATAAAATTTGTCCTGAGTGCATAGAAACTCATATTATTGATAGCCTTTGCAGCAGTCAAGTCATTTTTAATTCTTTCAAGTAACTGGGCATTAAAAAGTCTGGCAATGTTTTCGAATTTGTGAATTACTATTTGTGCTAAGCATATTTTAATTTTTTTAAAAAAGTTCTGTATCTAATATCACAATTCAGTTGAAAATGATAAGCTTTACAACACTGACAGATTTAATTATGCGTTACTGAACATGTAAATCGGCTGGGGTAGGGGCGTCACGAAAGAACGTAAATCAGGATCCGATTGGGAAAAATTGCAAGCTGGAAACTGACTGAGACTCACTTTGATTCCCTGAAAGGCAAACTTCATCTAAAATGGAAGGAGGCATCGGTGATGGCCATTCAATAAAAAGAATTTCTTAAACTTCTGCAGAAAAATCATTGATTGTTTGCAGTCTTGATCTGTTCTCTGACACACCCCATTCCATAGGTACTGCTGGATACTTGGACTTCAGATGCCTCTTCACGTCTGCTGAGAAACCAGAAAAACAGAAAGTTATTCCCAGGCAATAATGGCATTGTCCTTTTTTTTAAACAGTTTGGTAAAGTTATACGTATATCACTTTAAAGCTCTTCTATACAAAGACGATATGATTGACTTATGTCCTGGAGCGTTGAAAAATATGTTGTAGGGAAAAATTAAAATACTTACTATTAATATGCACTTCTTAAATAGTAAAAACTTAAAATGAGAACAAGTGAATACGCAGTGTGTTCATGCTCTGATATGGATATAAAATTTAATAACGTAGTATATATACCATTGTTATTACAATGAACAGTATCCTTGGCGAGGCGAACTCGAATGTGGAGCGCTAAATCAAGAAAGAAACCAATTCGGATTTCGAGCTGAATCAGTGAGCAAGCCAAGTGCCGTGTCCCTCCTACACGACAGCAACCTGCAACATACTTGCGCCCTGCGGATGGCCACGCTTGGGGCATTGTCTGCCGCAACAGGCAGCTGCAAGCCAAACACAGATTCGCACTCGTCTCGTACGTTGGTTAACGTTTTGGATAACAACAACACGCCGACTTGTTGTCCACATAGCCTCTAGGAGCTGCCACGAGAGGTGCCACGATCCCTGACAGCACTGCGCGCTTTCACGAACACGGTGCTGTGATCACAGGCGGTATTTTGCTACACGATACCACATGTCCGTTAGCAGCTCACGCTGCATCCACGCGTAGTAACAGTGTTTATGCCGGTGCACAACCACAGAATGGCAATTCGGTCTTAGCTACTGAACCAGTCTTTCCCTCAGGTTCTCTGAACCAGGTATCGACCAGAATAGTAATTCATGGTTCACAGCTCTCGCTAAGGAACTGTCGTTGGACGGTTACTGTGCTGTGTTTAATTCTAATCTCTACCGAGCTTAGAGCAGTGACCATACTTCTTCAGACTTTGACCTAACTTCAGTTAAGTGAACATGATTTCCCTTCGCCGAAACTATAGCGTTTTGAGTTTTTAACTTCAAAACATTCCAAGTGAATCAGGATTTGAACATCTTTGTTACTCACTTTCACCCTCGGCCACTTAATCATTATTTGTCTTCTTTGTTGGGATTCAAATTACCAACCGAAATTTTATTTGTATCTAATTTAAGACTCCACAAATGAAATTTGTGTTCTTGCATATTTAATAAACTTTTTCTACATTGTTTACCTAGGCGGTACTCTCATCGTGTGCCACGGGCGCACAACATGTAATCTGGCGACGAGGATAAAATGATGGTGAGTGTTACGTCCCAGCATTTGGCAACGAGTAAACAATTTCATGGGCTCCAGTGGTGCCTCTCAAAATTTCGTCCCATACCAGTGGGCGACAAGATTTTTTTCTGGCCCAGCATATCCACTGGCACCAGTGTCACCTCCAAGTTTCGCCCCAGAACATTTGGCGACGAGGTATTTTCTTCTGAACTCAGTTTCTCACCCATCTCAGGTAGGCAGTGTTTTCTTTTTGTTCCAGGGTTCAAAATTTTTCGTCCCACCACTATCAAAGGCTTCCACGTTTCCGTCCCACCACTGGTGATGGCTTCCACATTTTCATCCGACCATTGGCAATGGCTTCTACGTTTTATTCCACCGTTTGGCAACAAGGGTAAAGATTTGCATTGGCTCCTGTGCCACCTCCCAGTGTTTCGTCCTATCAGCTACCAATGAGGTGGAAGAAGTTTTCATCGGCTCCAGCATCGCCGTTGGCTCCTGTGCCACCTCTCACCGTTTTGTCCTGTCAGCTGGTGCAGAATATGTTCATCCTCGACGTAGAAGTGACTCTTGAAATCTTATCTTTCTTCCACAACATGCAGCAGACACAAAGACGCATTGTGGAGGAGCTAGCCAGCCAGCGTCATCATGACACCAGAGGTATCCAACCATCATCCATGATACAACTCCAGGGTCAACCAGCTCTGGGCAGCACTGTCGCAGCTGCTTCCTTCTGGCATGGCATGGGAAACTTAAACTCAACACTTCCTCACGCATGGACCTCATAGTGGCTCCCATCAGCAACCCTCAGCAGTCTGGCATGTTCCCTTTCCACTGACCCAGCTCATGCCTGACCCTCACACACTATTTACGATCCTCTTTTCTGTGCCTGATCCTCACATATTTTATAAATATTCTTTCCGTGCTTATTGTCTTGTTTCACCAGCGCTCCCACGCCCACTGTGCCCTATGGTCTCAATAACTTTACATCCTGCACACACTTATGCCTGGGCACAATAGTTTCCCATGCCTATGCTGCCACACCCAACTATTCCCTCCAGGCACAATATTTTTACTTCACAAGTGATCCCACACCCATCTATGCCATCTGGGCACAACAATCCCATTTCTCAAGTGCTCTCGCTCCCATCTGTGTCTCCCAGGTACAGTAATTAAACTGTTCAGGTACTTCTGCACTCACATACGCTCTCCCGGCACAGATATCTTATCTTTTGGGTGCTCTTACACTCACATCCGCCCTTCAGATGCATTTTTAGCGTGTTCCTTTGGTGATGCTATCTGGCACTAAGATCCACTCCCCAGTCTCTGGCTTGACGGTCGCGAATGACGTCCTTGTGGCCGCTGAGGATGTCTCCAATGCCTTCGGCCGATTTCTCCCAGCGGTTTCGAGCTCCGCTCATTACCACCCTGCCTTCCTCCCCCGAAAACAGGCAGAAGAGGCAAGGCCACCTAACTTCCGCTCCTCGAATCATGAAAGTTATAATGCCTCATTTAGTTGCGGTTTTCAATCCGAAGACTGGTTTGATGCGGCTCTCCATTCTACTCTATCCTGTGCAAGCATCTTCATCTCCGAATAACTGCTGTAACTTACATCCTACTAAATCCTTCGTAATGTATTCATCTCTTAGTCTCCCTCCACAATTTTTACCCCGACCGTTTCCTCCAATACTAAATTGGTGATCCCTTGATGCCTCACAATGTGTCCTAACAACTGATCCCTTCTCTTGGTCAAGTTGTTCCACAGATTTCTTGTCTTCCCAATTCTATTCAGTATCTCCTCATTAATTACGTGATCAACTCATCTGATCTTCATCATTGTTCTGTAGCACCACGTTTCGAAAGCTTCTATTCTCTTTTTGCCTAAATCGTTTATCGTCTATACATGGTTACACTCCAGATAAATACTTTCAGAAAAGACTTCCTAATACTTAAATCTGTGTTCGATGTAAACAGATTTCTCTTCTTCAGAAATGCTTTTCTGGCCATTGCCAGTCTACATTTTATGTCCTTTCTATTTCGGGCGTCATCAATTATTTTACTACCCAAACAACGAAACTCATCAACAGCTTTAAGTGTCTCGTTTCCTTATCTAATTCGGTATCACCTGATTTAATTCGGCTACATTCCACTATCTTTGTTTTGATTTTGTTGATGTTTATCTTATACCCACCTTTCAAGACAGTGTCCATTCCTTTCAGTTGCTCTTCCAAGTCTTTTGCTGTCTCTGACAGAACTACAATGTCATCGCAAATCTCCTCAACTTTAATTCCTTCTCCAAATTTTTCTTTTGTTTCCTTTACTGTTTGCTCAACGTATGGATTGAATAACATCAGAGATAGGCTACAACCCTCTCTCACCCCTTTCTCAGTCACTGCTTCCTTTTCATGACCCTCGACTCTTATAACTGTCATCTGGTTTCTGTACGAGTATCTAAGTATAGTGTCTCTCTTACAGTCTTTGGTATCCTTGCAGATTCACTCCAGAAGGCTCGCTCCTTGGCTGCTGCCAGTCTTGCCAGCCACTCCAGATGCACCTATGCTAGCCTTATTGCGGGTCCAGGATTCCAGCCTATGGACACAGTCATCTCTGACGCCACTTCCTCAGGACTGATGCCATGACAGTTCCTCACCCAATATCTCCTGGTCATGCGTCCATTGATTTTGGAGGTGGCAAGGAAGCCCGATCGTCACTATCTACTAAAATAACTATGTCATCTCTTACCTGGGCGAATGGATGCAGTGTCCCTCCTACAAGGTAACAACCTAGAACACACTCAACATCCTGTGGGTGGCCATATCTCAGGCATCATCTGCTGCCACAGATACAAGCACTTACAAGCCAAATACCGATCTCCACTTGTCTCGTATGTTGGTAAATGTTACAGACGACAACAACAACAACAACACACCGACTTGTTGTCCACAAAATCTCTTGCAGGCACCACTGGAGACGCCAGGTTTTCTGCCAGCAGAGTGCCCTTCCATTACCATAGTGCTATGATCATAGGCACTATTCTACTACACGATCTCACATGCCCGCTAGCAGCAGAGACAACATTTATGCAGGTGCACAATGACAGAATGGTAGTTCGGTGTTGGCTATCGAAACAGTCATTCCTTAAGTTCTCTGGGCCAGATGCCGACCACAGTAGTGGTCCATTAATCAGAGCTCTCGCTAAGGAACTGCTGGCAGACTGTCACTGTGCTGTATTTAACTTCTAATCTCTACTAAGCTTAGGGCAGTGACTAACTTCTTCAGACTTCGACCTTATACCAGTTAAGTGCACATGGCCTATCTTTGCGGAGGCCATGTTTTTTTTAATAGTTAATCCAGAACATTCCATGTGAATCAGAACTTGAACGCTTTTTTTTTTTTTTTACTCACGTAGGCCTTCAGTCACTTAATCATTATTTGTCTTCCTTGCTGGGATTCAAAGTAGCAACCAAACTTTCGTTTGCATGTAACTTAAAACTCCTTGAAGGAGGTTGCCTTCTTGAATATTTAATACATTAATTCTACCTTGTTTACCTGGTCAATGTTCAATTTGTATCTCAACGAGGTGCAACATGTCACCAAGAGAGCTATTAGCTGAATCAGTGAGTGCATTGGGACTCAGGAGTGGTGAGCATTAGCAGAACAATGAATAGTGAATGGTAGGGGAGCGGAGAGGATTGAGCAGTAGGAGAGCAGAATGTGGTGAGTGACTGCTGGGCACTGAATCAATGAGTGAGCTGAGAGTGCAAAGTGCATGGTGACTCATGAGCTGGGAGCAGTGAGCCAGTTCCTCCCAGATATCTACTTTTGTGACGTAGTGTTATCAGCACCAGGCTGAGCTCATTGTGAGTCTCCATTTGGCTGGCTTGTTGAACCATACGATATTCAATCTAGTGGGGAATTTGGATGAGAAAGTGGCCTAATGTTGGACTGCAAGGGAACGTTAGGATAGGCGTATTTTTCATCAAGCTTCCAGTCGACCCCATCTGACCACTACAAGGGAAAATCGTCTTATTGTACATCAAGCACAGCCTAACTCAGTTACATCTGCAGCTGCCATCCAAGGACAAGTAATGGACACTCTGCAACACTATGTGTCAACCTGATTTATTGATGAGAGACTAGAAGCAGCTAGAGTAGGGAATTAGCGTCCCAGGCTGTTGTTAAACCCACGACATAAACGACTGCATTTGGAGTGGTTCCTAGACTGAGAAGTTTGGGATGGTTATGAATGGCGTCACGTCGTGTTCAGTGATGAATTTCAGTTGTGTATTTACCGAGCGAGGTGGCGCAGTGGTTAGCACACTGGACTCGCATTCGGGAGGACGACGGTTCAATCCCGTCTCCGGCCATCCTGATTTAGGTTTTCCGTGATTTCCCTAAATCGCTTCGGGCGAATGCCGGGATGGTTCCTTTGAAAGGGCACGGCCGATTTCCTTCCCCATCCTTCCCTCACCCGAGCTTCCGCTCCGTCTCTAATGACCTCGTTGTCGACGGGACGTTAAACACTAATCTCCTCCTCCTCCTCCAGTTGTGTATTACGTTCGTTGGGGAACATGGTAGTGACCTGGAGAGAAACCCCATTCTTCCAATGTCTTGGAGAGGTACAACAGTGTTACTTCTGGCATCGTGGTGTCTGAAGCCATTGTGTATGACTTCAGGTTACTGCTGGTAGTGATTGGAGGAATTCTGGCAGTACAATATCCTGTATCCTCAAGTGTTACCTCTCATGCGACAGTATCGTAGTGTCATTTTTCAACAGGTCAATGCTTGTCTACACATGGTACATGTCTCTATGAACTGGCTGAATGGTACTGACAAGGGAACCTCCCCATCGCACCCCCCTCAGATTTAATTATAAGTTGGTACAGTGGATAGGCCTTGAAAAACTGAACACAGATCAATCGAGGAAATAGGAAGAAATTGTATGGAACTATGAAAAAAAATAAGCGAAATATACAAACAGAGTAGTTCATGCGCAAGATAAGCAACATCAAAGACAACGCGAGGTTAGGAGTGCCGTGGTCCCGTGATTAGCGTAAGCAACTGCGGACCGAGAGGTCCTTGGTTCAAATCTTCCCTCGAGTGAAAAATTTAGTTTTTTATTTTCAGACAATTATTATCTGTCGGTCACTTTTTTGGGAATTATTATCACATCCACAAGAAAACCTAAATCGGGCAAGGTAGAAGAATCTTTTTACCCATTCGCGAAGTGTACAAGTTAGGTGGGTCGACAACATATTCCTGTCATGTGACGCACACGCCGTCACCAGTGTCGTATAGAATATATCAGACGTGTTTTCCTGTGGAGGAATTGGAGAGGCACGTCCTTTCGTCTACTAATCGCACGGTTTTGCGGTGCGGTCGCAAAACACAGACACTAAACTTATTACAGTGAACAGAGACGTCAGTGAACGAACGGACAGATCATAACTTTGAGAAAATAAAAAAGGAACCTTTTCACTCGAGGGAAGACTTGAACCAAGGACCTCTCGTTCCGTAGCTGCTCACGCTAACCACGGGACCACGGCGCTCGTGAGCTCACGTTATCCTTGATGTTGCCTATCTTACGCATGGACTACTCAGTTTGTATATTTTGCTTATTTTTTTCATAGTTCCACACAACTTCTTCCTGTTTTCTCGATTGATCTGTGTACAGTTTTTCAAGGCCTATCCAGTGTTCCAACTTATAACTAAATCTGATGGGAGTGCGATGGGGAGGTTCCCTTGTGAGGTGGCCAACAAGATCTCCACATCTGTCTCTGGTAAAACACGTGTGGGACCACCTCGGACGTCAACTCAGTCCCAGTGACAGTATTCAGTATATCAAGTACCGATTACAGTGTTTGTGGTCCAGCTTGCCTCAGAAGAGGATACAACAGCTGTGTGACACCCTTTCCAACAGAAACAATGCAAGCATCTAGGCTAGATGGAGTGCAACTTCGCACTGATAAGTGGGCTCACACTGCTACACTACTGGACATTAAAATTGCCACACCAAGAAGAAATGCAGATGATAAACGGGTATTCATTGGACAAATATTTTATACTACAACTGACATGTGATTACATTTTCACGCAATTTCGGTGCATAGATCCTGAGAAATCTGTACCCAGAACAACCACCTCTGGCCGTAATAAAGGCCTTGATACGCCTGGGCATTGAGTCAAACAGAGCTTGGATGGCGTGTACAGGTACAGTTGCCCATGCAGATTCAACATGATACCACAGTTCATCAAGAGTAGTGACTGGCGTATTGTGACGAGCCAGTTGCTCGGCCACAATTGACCAGACGTTTTCAGTTGGTGAGAGATCTGGACAATGCGCTGGCCAGGGCAGGAGTCGATCATTTTCTGTATCCAGAAAGGCCCGTACAGGACCTGCAACATGCGGTCGTGCATTATCCTACTCAAATGTAGGTTTTCGCAGGGATCGAATGAAGGGTAGATCCACGGGTCGTAACACATCTGAAATGTAACGTCCACTGTTCAAAGTGTCATCAATGCGAACAAGAGGTGACCGAGGCGTGTAACCAATGGCATCCCATACCATCACGCCGGGTGATACGCCAGTATGGTGATGACGAATACACGCTTCCATTGTGCGTTCACCGCGATGTCGCCAAACACGGATGCGACCACCATGACGCTGTAAACAGAACCTGGATTCATCCGAAAAAAAGGCGTTTTGTCATTCGTGCACCCAGGTTCGTCGTTGAGTACACCATCGCAGGCGCTCCTACCTGTGATGCCTCTTCAAGGGTAACCGCAGCCATGGTCTCCGAGCTGATAGTCCACGCTGCTGCAAACGTCGTCGAGCTGTTCGTGCAGATGGTTGTTGTCTCTCAAACGTCCCCATCTGTTCACTCAGGGATCGAGACGTGGCTGCACGATCCGTTACAGCCATGCGGATAAGATGCCTGTCATCTCGACTGCTAGTGATACGAGGCCGTTGGGATCTAGCACGGCGTTCCGTATTACCCTCCTGAACCCACCGATTCCGTATTCTGCTAACAGTCATTGGTTCTCGACCAACGCGAGCAGCAATGTCGCGATACGATGAACCGCAATCGCGAGAGGCTACAATCCGACCTTTATCAAAGTCGGAAACGTGATGGTACGCATTTCTCCTCCTTATACGAGGCATCACAACAACGTTTCACCAGGCAACGCCGGTCAACTGCTGGTTGTGTATGAGAAATCGGTTGGTAACGTTCCTCTTGTCAGCACATTGTGGGTGTCGCGACCGGCGCCAACCTTGTGTGAATGCTCTGAAAAGCTAATCATTTGCATATCAGAGCATCTTCCTCCTGTCGGTTAAATTTCTCGTCTGTAGCACGTCATCTTCGTGGTGTGGCAATTTTAATGGCCAGTAGTGTAAGTTCTTTGTAAACTTGACTCAATTTTGCAATTGCTGGAGTAACATCACATACTTATCCTCTCGACCTGTGAAGTTTCATTTAGTTTTCTCTTCAACTTCTTTGAGTTTCTCTTATTTTGTCAAATAGTGTATTCATTATATGCTTTCCAACAAACCTGTATTACTGGTCACTGAGGATGCTCTGTATACAGGGCGTCCCAGAAGAAATGATCAATATTCAAAGATATGACTGGAACGATCGTTCGAAACAAAAAAGTATAGTAATCATGGGCTCTAAAATGACTACTTTAAGAGCTATGAGCATTTCTTCATCTTCAATACTGTGAAATCAGTTCTCTTGTACTGCAAGTCTTGGCTTTCCATATTTTGAGAGGTTGTAGTATGCCCCAAAACAAGGAAAAAGAATTCCAGAAAACTTGGTTTCTGAAGTGCATATCTTAAGAGCTATGAGCACTTGTTCACCTTTGCTATTGTGAAACACCTCTCTTCTACTGAACAAGTGCTCATAGCGCTTAAAGTATGCATTTTAGGGCCCATGTTTACAAGCCATTTTGCTTTGAATGATCGTTCCTGTCATATCCCTGAATACCGATCATTTCTGCTGGGACACCCTCTATAAACTGAAGCGAAACGTGTACGGCGTAAAAACAATGTTTTATTTTCTTTCGTAGACGGACTACATCTCCAAGAAGATAATAATAATAACAACAATAGTGTAGAAACAACAAAAGGACGACGGAAATGACAAGAAGTATTTTCTCTGTGTGTTCTGTTATTTGCGTTGCACTCACAAACTTTGTAAACGCTTCTTATATTAACTTTGGTCGGTTGAATTTTACACGTAGCTAACGTTGACGGGACTGAAGAATTGTTTTCAATTAGTACGTCGTTTAACGCTAGTTCATTTACCCTGATTGCGTCTACATATGTGCTACGGTAGTACGATGCGTGGTGGAATGTACTTGTAAACAATATCAGCAAATTTTCTGCCGATTCGCGTACTGAACGAGCCGAAAATAACATTGTGTATGCCTCTGTACGCCCAGTTATCTCTCTTTAAGTAATTTCCGTGGTTCCTACATGAGATATACGGCGGTGACCCATAATTGTTGAGCAGTCCACCTAGTATATGGGTTCTTTACATTCAGCCGAGTGGGTTTCAAGAGAACAACGTCGCTTTTCTTCCGAAGATTCCAATTTAAGTTCCCTGAGCGTAAATGGTACACTTCATTATGTACTAGTCCTACCTCTTAAGGTCCTAGCAGCGCTTTTCTCAATTCGTTCGATGTCTGCCCCCCTTGATAAAGACAGCAGTACTGTAGAGCGTCTTGTATGCGATTTTCTTAAAAATGTACTGTTCTTTTCCAGAGATATTGCAAAAAATCTAAGTTTTGCCGACTTCAGATGAGGCTGTAATTCATTACACCGGCTTAAAATGTTGGCCAAGTCTTACTGCGTCGCCGGCCGTTATGATTGAGCGGTTCTAGGCGCTTCAGTCCGGAACCGCGCTGCTGCTACGGTCGCAGGTTCGAATCCTGCCTCGGGCATGGCTGTGTGTGATGTCCTTAGTTTAGTTAGGTTTAATTAGTTCTGAGTCTAGGGGACTGATGACCTCAGATGTTAAGTCCCATAGTGCTTATAGCCATTTGAACCATTTTCTTACTGCGTCACCATGCTATATTCTCATAACGATACTTTCCTATAGGTGATAGCATTATCGGAGAACAATCTGAAAGTGCTCTGATCTTATCTCATAAATCTGTTATGCATACTGAAACAATTAGATGTCCTATTATGCTTCCGTGTGCGAAACCAGATGTTACGTCCGTTACTGTTGAACATGTGTTCTCCAATACGATGGCCTTGGATCTACGAGGCCGTGTTGAAAAGTAATGCCTCTGAATTTTTTGTGTGAAAACTCTTAACGCTTCATAACTTAAACATATGTTGTCAACATTCTACATCTTTGTTCTTCGTGTCTATTTATTCCTCAACATAGTCAGCCTGGCGACGAACACATTTCTCCTAACGAGAGAGCAGTTTGTTGATACCAGCGCAGTAGAATGTTTGACTTTGTAGACGGAGCAACAATCTCACCTCTGCTTGCATCGCTTCATCACTATCAAAGTGAAGTCCTCGAAGGTATTCTTTAAGTTTTGGAGACAGATCAATATTGGATGGGGCCAAGTCGAGACTGTATGGAGGATGATCGATGACTGTGAACCCAAGGTGTCGGGTTATTGCAGCTGTCGCACCGCTTGTGTGTGTGGTCTGGCCGTGTCATGCTGTAGGTTATGGCACTCCATGTGTGGAATAACTCTTTGAATTCGAAACGCGATTACAGCACACTGTTTGTCACGTACTGGCATAGTTGCGTAACACACCATGTTACACGCTAAAATTCGGAGCCCTCCGAGGGCAGAGGGCTACAAATATGTACACATGAAGAATGAAGATGTAGAAGGCTAATAACGTTAGTTTTATTTAAAAAGCTTTAAGAGTTTTCACATTAAAAATTTGGAGACATTACTTTTCAGATAGCCCCCGTATTAACTAAAAAGTTTCCGAGCCAATCTTTTTTCTGTGAAGGTATTCCGTATCTTGGATATCAGCGACGATGTGGTCGTGTCGAGCGCCTTCTATCTTTGTTGTTACTATCTCCTTGGACAGACAGTCCGTAATAACGAATTGCAGCGTTTCTAATCTACATGCCGTGATGTGGCCCACACGTCAGGCAGTGGACACTTACAAAGCTGGCAGGCAGCAACGGCGCGGAAGTCATTAATCTGCATGGCATCCGTCGCGAGGAGCCATCTGTTGCAGGAACAGGAGCAACAAAAAACCAGTCCGGCTCTCTCCGGTCTCCGGCATCTGACCGGACGCTTCCGGGCCCTGCCTGCTCCTGCGTGCGTTACCGCCAAGGAGGTCAGAGGCGTTACTCATGCTGAGAATAGCCACTGGCTGAAGCCTGAGGGCGTGGCAGTCCAACGTCTCGGGGAGACCGAGACCAGGATTTCTCCGTTAAACACTTGGGTGAACTTACCCTCTGTACTTACGTCTTTGAAATGACAGTTATTTCTCACTATGTATTTATATACGATGTACTTTCGTGGAGGAATACTCGTTATCTTACAGTGACAACCTAATCTGTTTATGCGAACTTTCATTCAGAAAGTTCACGGCAGAAGTGTCGATCGTTGTGATTTAATTGTATTTCACAGCAGAAACAGCAAAAGGTCATTTCACTAACAAAATGTGCAATTTTCAGGTCAGCTTTGGAAAGACGCTTTTTAGTCAGAGGAACACGAGAACGTTGTGTGAAAATTATTGGTCGAGTCTCTGAAGATTTAAATATTACCACCATAATGAAAAATACACGGGTCTCTCGTCTCTCTGATACATAACCCCTCACCCCCTCCCAACCCTGTCACCTTTTTAACCTACCGTTATAATTGCTACTGAACATGTATTCAGCTATGATGTCCGTAAAAAGAAATTTCAACAGAAAATCGATTGCACACTTGAATAGTTATTTTGTTTACAATAAACCGATACACCAGTATTTTGTGAAATTAAATGTTTATTAGCCGGCCGCGGTGGTCTAGCGGTTCTAGGCGCTCAGTCCGGAACCGCGTGACAGCTACGGTCGCAGGTTCGAATCCTGCCTCGGGCATGGATGTGTGTGATGTCCTTAGGTTAGTTAGGTTTAATTAGTTCTAAGTTCTAGGGGACTGATGACCACAGATGTTAAGTCCCATAGTGCTCAGAGCCATTTGAACCATTTTTTAAAAATGTTTATTTCACTTTCACAAACAAACAAAACTTGCAACTTATTAACCAATGTACTACATCACAAATCTAGTTCACTGTACATCACAGATAGTTAGTTTAGTGATTTGCATATAATTTCGTTTTTAAGTGGGCAAAAGCATTGAGCGTTCTCACTGCATGAGCCATACTAGACTGAAATACCAAGCGATTATCAGGTAACAAATTATGTCTCCTGTGAGTACTCAGTTCAGAAATAATGCCTTCTTTACACTAATACCCATAGCTTCACTAACCAGTAAACCAGTGGAGTTACGTGGACATAAATGTTGCGTTACTTGTGAAGCCATGCACCCGCTTCACACTTTCATACCACATACGTACTGTTCTAGGATGTGGCAAGCAAGTACCAAATATAGCCCTGTCATAATCATATGCTCTTGTAGAATAATAGTTAAGTGACGATGCAAAAGACCTCAAAGCTGAGCTATGTTTTGTAGTATGTTAGTGTCGGGGATACGGACACTACTAAAAGTGCCAGGTTGATAGCCTTAGGATGGGTTGGGTACTACCAGTTACCCGGCAGTCGCATCAGAAGAGCTCAGTTAACAATAACATTCTTTATTCAGAAAGAGTCTCGTACAGAGGCTGATGACGACTCAGTAGCCTCAACTGCACAGGTGGCTGTGTGCTGCCTCAGTGAAGTCGCCGCGCCTGTTTTGACCTCAACAGAGGTAAGACGGAGGTTGCTTCCGGATAGCGGTCGGGTTTGTGCTGGACAGCCAGCCAGTCACGGCGGTCAGTCAGGTCCATGATATGCGGGTGTGCAGAAACTGAATCCAGCACCCCTTGCCCAGAGTCTGGATGAAGTTACCTAGGAGATAGTCCCCTCTCGGTGTCACCGGATCGACACCTGCTACCATCATTACTAGCAGTGGCGGGTAGACCTGCGGATGATATGACCACACATAGTCGAATTTGATTGGCTCACAGGGGACCGATAGATGGCAGGAGTATGTCCCGGTATTGGCAGCAGTCGAAGACAAGGTACTGCTAGGGTCTGAAAGGCGAGGTCCTGTAGGTGACCGATGGAACACAGCATTGGACCACGGCATGAGGAAATACAGCTTGCCTCTGCGGTGGAATAGGATCTAGTGCCATGTTGTGCCAGCAATAATACAGCACCGACAGCAGAATTTCGTAGGCATCGTGCCTACCCTTCACTCCATGGGTTGCGAACTCTGCAAGGAGGGGTATTGCGGCAGTACTCTTAGCAAAATGATGTCACAATAGATATACATATTTACATCTGATACACTCTTAGCCACTGAAATACTACCTTCGTGTACGTAGCTGCTCTTCTGCAAGGGCCGGCCCAGGTGACCGAGCGGTTCTAGGCGCTACAGTCTGGAACCGCGCGACCTCTACGGTCGCAGGTTCGAATCCTGGCTCGGGCATGGATGTGTGTGATGTCCTTAGTTAGGTTTAAGTAGTTCTAAGTCCTAGGAGACTGATGACCTCAGAAGTTAAGTCCCATAGTGCTCAGAGCCATTTGAACCATCTTCTGCAAGGAATGTATCATATCATTCTAATGTTTATTTCGCTGCATAATGCAACAGTTTGCTTCCTCTACTTCACGTTTACTCCCCACACAGTTTACACTTTTCTCTCGATGCAAGCCACAGTCCCATGAAGAGGTATGTCTGGGTTGAGGGGAGATCTTTTGGCCACTCTATAAAACAAACAAAGTATAAAATAACAAAAGCAGCATAATATAAATTATTACTATTTTGTGGAACAGCAGTTACCGAAATGTAGAAAAATCTTCCAACATAACAATTAGCACAAATTACATTACTTATATATGAACAAAAAAATTCTTGGTGATAAGTTATGATGAATAATTTGTTGCACAGTCACAACATTTATAGTGTGAATTTTCTCAAACGTAGACAATAAAGTAAAATATTCAATGCTGTGACATCAGCTGACAACAGCAAAGAAAAACAAGTCGAACATCAAATTTTCTCAAGTAGGGCTTAGTAATCACAAACTCCTTTTTTAAACATAAGAACATTCACCGGTATACTTGGGAAGGCAGGGGAACCAGATCTGTCATTGACTATATAATAACAGATCAGGAATTCAGGAAGGCTGTGAGGGACACACGTGTATTCAGGGGATTCTTTGATGACACTGATCATTATTTAATCTGCAGTGAAATTGGGATTGTGAGGCCGAAAGTGCAGGAGGTCAGGTCCATATGTAGGAGGATAAGAGTGGAGAAACTTCAGGATAAGGAAATCAGGCACAAGTACATAACAGCGATCTCAGAAAGGTACCAGTTAGTTGAATGTAGTCAATTACAGTCATTGGAAAAGGAATGGGCAAGGTACAGGGACACAGTACTAGAAGTGGCTAAAGAATGTCTTGGAACAGTAGTGTGTAAAAGTAGGATGAAGCAAACAGCTTGGTGGAATGATACAGTCAAGGCAGCCTGTCAAAGGAAAAAGAAGGCGTATCAAAAATGGCTACATACCAGAACCCAGGTAGACAGAGAAAGTTATGTTGAAGAAAGAAACAAAGCCAAACAGATAATTGCAGCATGCAAGAAGAAATCGTGGGAAGACTTTGGAAACAGGTCGGAGACTATGGGTCAAGCTGCTGGGAAACCATTCTGGAGTGTAATTAGCAGTCTTCGAAAGGGAGGTAAGAAGGAAATGATAAGTATTTTGGACAGGTCAGGAAAACTGCCGGTGAATCCCGTGGATGCCTTGGGCAGACGGAGGGAATATTTTGAAGAGTTGCTCAATGTAGGTGAAAATGCGATCAGTAATGTTTCAGATTTCGAGGTAGAATGGGATAGGAATGATGATGGAAATAGGACCACATTTGAGGAAGTGGAAAAAATGGTCAATAGATTGCAGTGCAATAAAGCGGCTGGGGTGGATGAAATTAAGTCGGAACTCATCAAATACAGTGGAATGTCAGGTCTTAAATGGCTACACAGGATAATTGAAATGGCCTGGGAGTCGGGACAGGTTCCATCAGACTGGACAAAAGCAGTAATCACACCAATCTTTAAACATGGAAACAGAAAAGATTGTAACAACTACAGAGGTATCTCTTTAATCAGCGTTGTAGGTAAAATCTTCTCAGGTATTGTTGAAAGGAAAGTGCGAGTATTAGTTGAGGACCAATTGGATGAAAATCAGTGTGGGTTTAGGCCTCTTAGAGGTTGTCAGGACCAGATCTTTAGCTTACGGCAAATAATGGAGAAGTGCTATGAGTGGAACAGGGAATTGTATCTATGCTTTATAGATCTAGAAAAGGCATATGACCGGGTTCCTAGGAGGAAGTTATTGTCTGTTCTACAAGATTATGGAATAGGAGGCAAACTTTTGCAAGCAATTAAAGGTCTTTACATGGATAGTCAGGCAGCAGTTAGAGTTGACGGTAAATTGAGTTCATGGTTCAGAGTAGTTTCAGGGGTAAGACAAGGCTGCAACCTGTCTCCACTGTTGTTCATATTATTTATGGATCATATGTTGAAAACAATAGACTGGCTGGGTGAGATTAAGATATGTGAACACACAATATATATGCGGATGACTTAGTTGTGATGGCAGATTCGATTGAAAGTTTGCAAAGTAATATTTCAGAGCTAGATCAGAAATGTAAGGACTATGGTATGAAGATTAGCATCTCCAAAACGAAAGTAATGTCAGTGGGAAAGAAATATAAACGGATTGAGTGCCAAATAGGAGGAACAAAGTTAGAACAGGTGGACGGTTTCAAGTACTTAGGATGCATATTCTCACAGGATGGCAACATAGTGAAAGAACTGGAAGCGAGGTGTAGCAAAGCTAATGCAGTGAGCGCTCAGCTACGATCTACTCTCTTCTGCAAGAAGGAAGTCAGTACCAAGACTAAGTTATCTGTGCACCGTTCAATCTTTCGACCAACTTTGTTGTATGGGAGCGAAAGCTGGGTGGATTCAGGTTACCTTATCAACAAGGTTGAGGTTACGGATATGAAAGTAGCTAGGATGATTGCAGGTACTAGTAGATGGGAACAATGGCAGAAGGGTGTCCACAATGAGGAAATCAAAGAAAAACTGGGAATGAACTCTGTAGATGTAGCAGTCAGGGCGAACATGCTTAGATGGTGTGGTCATGTTACACGCTTGGGAGAAGCAAGGTTACCCAAGAGACTCATGGATTCAGCAGTAGAGGGTAGGAGGAGTCGGGGCAGACCGAGGAGAAGGTACCTGGATTCGGTTAAGAATGATTTTGAAGTAATAGGTTTAACATCAGAAGAGGCACCAATGTTAGCACTGAATAGGGGATCATGGAGGAACTGTATAAGGGGGGCTATGCTCCAGACTGAACGCTGAAAGGCATAATCAGTCTTAAATGATGATGATGATGATGGTGAGGTATCACACACTAAATCACTACATTCATTTATGAAACACCTATCGAAAATTACATTCTGCATGTAATCAGAAAGGATGACAAATTCAAGGCTCTGATGTGAACGCATGACGTCAAAGTTAGATCAATGGCAGCTTCGTGGAAATGCTTTGAACATACTATATTTCGCTTGTGTGCTATACTTCGTCACAGTGCGTTGATGCATAAGTTTTCCTTGCGCTGCCATTCTTGAACCTATATATTGTAAACATATAATTTTGAATCCAGTGAATGAAACATCAAAACGAACAGTCCATATTTAAACCACAAGCATTAGCTTGGGTGAAACATTTACCTGTAGAAAGTAACGGGCGACTTTCCTGTTCTTTTTGTGCATACGTAGGCAATTCCATTATGAAACAAATTTACGTTTTTATTTCGGTGAATAATACTACAATACACGAACTCCACTCATGGTCTTTTAGTCTCTCTAATATGGTGGAGTGAAAAAGTCGCTCGCTTTATGATTACAACTCTAGGGCATCTCAACAGAAGTTATTAAATCACAGAGTGACAGCTGTTCTGGTATTGATTCTGTTCATTACGCAGTGCTTGTGAACTTGTCTATGGATGTGAATGATTTGTTGTTGTACATTTTTGATCGGTACTGGATGCAAAAGGACCTCATGGCAAGCTAATAATTCCAGTTCTGAAAAGTGTCAAACATCGAAACAAGGCCTCCCGCTATCGACCGATCGCGTTGTCGCCATGTGTTGCAAAAACGCTGGACCGCTTTGTAAAAAGGAGATTGCAATTGTGGTTTGAAAATAGTAATCTGATGCATGGGACTCAGTAAAGGTTTATAAAACGCAAAGGGATTATGGTCAATCTGTATTCGTTTACTATTGTTATCACGTGAACCTTTCAAACGAGAAAAACCCCTGTTATCGCATTTCTTGACATTAAGGTAGCATATGATCACATTCATATAGTGACTCTCTTGGGCAAGCAGGCGGGAGACGGAAATCCTTCAAGGATGATTTGTGGTATCACCTCCCTGGTCGTGAAAGAACAATCTGTGTCAGATTGCAAGGAAACCTGCTTGGTCCGTGCCGCAGGGTGTAGTTTTAAGCCCCCGTATCTCGTATCTCCAGGCCAAAACAGCATTACTAACATACCACACATCGATTTGTGGCTGTCTACTGACAGGCTGAAATCGATGATTGTCCCCTTTACAAAACGAATGTTGCTCGCATAGATGATCACGGTACTTTTGGAAAGTACACTTTCCAGACAAAATCTCATGCTCGATTCCTAGGGAAGATATTCCACTCTCATTTACGCAAGGCGCCTCATATTCGAACTTCTGTTACTGCGAGGGTTGAATGAAAAGTAATGTCTCCACCTTCGTTAATTGGGTTTGGATGAGAATATTTTCGTAAATCAAACGCAGAAATAATCCTTATAAAGTGATCTTTAATTACCAATATTCACTTTTCCACATAATCACCAGCCAGTTGGATACATTTCTGCCAACGATGAAAAAGTTTTCTGGAGCCGTCACGGAAGAAGTCGACACTCTGTTTCCGCAACCACAGTCTCACTGTTCTCTCAACGTCTTCAAATGGTACAAATGGCTCTAAACACTATGGGACTTGACATCTGAGGTCATCAGTCCCCTAGACTTAGAACTACTTAAACCTAACTAACCTAAGGAAACCACACCCATCCATGCCCGAGGCAGGATTCGAATCTGCGGCCGTAGCAGCAGTGCGGTTCCAGACTGAAGCGCCTAGAACCGCTCGGCAACAACGGCCGGCAACGTCTTCATGAGAAGTGTAATGATGTTCCCGCAGATCGTCTTTCATTATCAGGAACAAATGGAAGTCAGACGGTGCTAAATCTGGACTGTGCGGAGGATGCCGTACGGTGGTGAGATACAGTCTCTGAAGTTCTGCTGTGGCGGCACGTGAAGTGTGTGGTTTGCCAAGCAACTCAACAATGTGACCCACACGTTCTTATGAAATGCCGATTGTGATTGCAATTGCTCTCTGAATGATACGACGATCGCGCCGGCCGCGGTGGTCTAGCGGTTCTAGGCGCGCAGTCCGGAACCGCGCGACTGCTACGGTCGCAGGTTCGAATCCTGCCTCGGGCATGGATGTGTGTGATGTCGGGCTCTGAGCACTATGGGACTTAACATCTATGGTCATCAGTCCCCTAGAACTTAGAACGACTTAAACCTAACTAACCTAAGGACAGCACACAACACCCAGCCATCACGAGGCAGAGAAAATCCCTGACCCCGCCGGGAATCGAACCCGGGAACCCGGGCGTGGGAAGCGAGAACGCTACCGCACGACCACGAGATGCGGGCTGTGTGATGTCCTTAGGTTAGTCAGGTCTAAGTAGTTCTAAGTTATAGGGGACTGATGACCACAGATACGACGATCGTCATGAATCAATTTGTCAACATTGGTCGTGCGGTAGCGTTCTCGCTTCCCACGCCCGGGTTCCCGGGTTCGATTCCCGGCGGGGTCAGGGATTTTCTCTGCCTCGTGATGGCTGGGTGTTTTGTGCTGTCCTTAGGTTAGTTAGGTTTAAGTAGTTCTAAGTTCTAGGGGACTTATGACCACAGCAGTTGAGTCCTTTAGTGCTCAGAGCCATTTGAACCATTTTGTCAACATTTTGCTTGTGAAACTCGGTTCTAGCTGTCACAGGACGTCGAACTCTTTGTTTATCATACAGGTCAAATGTTCCCGTCTCAACTTACTCGTCCAACGAAGCACAGTACTCACATCAACACAATCACCATAAACTGCTTTCATTCTCTGATGAATCTCCTTTGGGGTGACACCTTTTGCTATCAAGAATTCGCCGGCTGCGGTGGCCATGCGGTTCTAGGCGCTGTAGTTCGGAACCGCGCGACTGCTACGCTCGCAGGTTCGAATCCTGCCTCGGGCATGGATGTGTGTGATGTCCTTAGGTTAGTTAGGTTTAAGTAGTTCTAAGTTGTAGGGGACTGATGACCTCAGATGTTAAGTCCCATAGTGCTCAGAGCCATTTGATCCATTTGTCAAGAATTCAATGACTGCACGTTGCTTAAATCGCACTGACCGACCATCTGCTCAGGGTTCCATACTTTACACTGTAACAACACAACTGTTCAATGCTAAGGCTTCCCGCCAACTGGAGCTGTAGAGAAGAGGCTACGGAACAAGACACTATCTGCCGCATACCAGTGCTGCCAACTATTGAAGAGTTTCGAAGGTGGAGACATTACTTTTCAGCCAACCGTCGTAAATGTGATGAAGGTTTAAATGTAACTTTCTCCATCACTCGTGTGTCGTGACGAGAGCACTCACTATGTACCGGGTGATTATTCGAACTCGACCGAATTATGGCTGTCTACTACTCATACATCACAATACGCCTAAGGTTTATAACTCCAAATTTGATACTCTTCAATACAGAGCCATTCGTACTTGTTTTGGAGCCGTGGGTTCCACGCCCACAAACATCCTTTTAGGGGAGGCAGGGGAAAAGCACTTGAGCATTAGACACTAAACGTTATCAGATAAATTTTATATTCAAGGCAAGGCCTCCATGGACAGTCCTGTCTATAAAAGTAGAGACTGCAATTAGCGATTATGAGCTGCCTCCTACAGAAGACGTACTAATCTTCTGGGCGTCTGTATCAGCTTTGAGCCTTGGTCTCCTGTCACACTTTTTATTCGATATTTTCCGCATTTGTATTTATTAGAATATGATCTCGACATACTCAGCTGCCAGATTCCAGCCCATTATTTTAACACGACCAGCTCGGGAAATACACTCCTGGAAATGGAAAAAAGAACACATTGACACCGGTGTGTCAGACCCACCATACTTGCTCCGGGCACTGCGAGAGGGCTGTACAAGCAATGATCACACGCACGGCACAGCGGACACACCAGGAACCGCGGTGTTGGCCGTCGAATGGCGCTAGCTGCGCAGCATTTGTGCACCGCCTCCGTCAGTGTCAGCCAGTTTGCCGTGGCATACGGAGCTCCATCGCAGTCTTTAACACTGGTAGCATGCCGCGACAGCGTGGACGTGAACCGTATGTGCAGTTGACGGACTTTGAGCGAGGGCATATAGTGGGCATGCGGGAGGCCGGGTGGACGTACCGCCGAATTGCTCAACACGTGGGGCGTGAGGTCTCCACAGTACATCGATGTTGTCGCCAGTGGTCGGCGGAAGGTGCACGTGCCCGTCGACCTGGGACCGGACCGCAGCGACGCACGGATGCACGCCAAGACCGTAGGATCCTACGCAGTGCCGTAGGGGACCGCACCGCCACTTTCCAGCAAATTAGGGACACTGTTGCTCCTGGGGTATCGGCGAGGACCATTCGCAACCGTCTCCATGAAGCTGGGCTACGGTCCCGCACACCGTTAGGCCGTCTTCCGCTCACGCCTCAACATCGTGCAGCCCGCCTCCAGTGGTGTCGCGACAGGCGTGAATGGAGGGACGAATGGAGACGTGTCGTCTTCAGCGATGAGAGTCGCTTCTGCCTTGGTGCCAATGATGGTCGTATGCGTGTTTGGCGCCGTGCAGGTGAGCGCCACAATCAGGACTGCATACGACCGAGGCACACAGGGCCAACACCCGGCATCATGGTGTGGGGAGCGATCTCCTACACTGGCCGTACACCACTGGTGATCGTCGAGGGGACACTGAATAGTGCACGGTACATCCAAACCGTCATCGAACCCATCGTTCTACCATTCCTAGACCGGCAAGGGAACTTGCTGTTCCAACAGGACAATGCACGTCCGCATGTATCCCGTGCCACCCAACGTGCTCTAGAAGGTGTAAGTCAACTACCCTGGCCAGCAAGATCTCCGGATCTGTCCCCCATTGAGCATGTTTGGGACTGGATGAAGCGTCGTCTCACGCGGTCTGCACGTCCAGCACGAACGCTGGTCCAACTGAGGTGCCAGGTGGAAATGGCATGGCAAGCCGTTCCACAGGACTACATCCAGCATCTCTACGATCGTCTCCATGGGAGAATAGCAGCCTGCATTGCTGCGAAAGGTGGATATACACTGTACTAGTGCCGACATTGTGCATGCTCTGTTGCCTGTGTCTATGTGCCTGTGGTTCTGTTAGTGTGATCATGTGATGTATCTGACCCCAGGAATGTGTCAATAAAGTTTCCCCTTCCTGGGACAATGAATTCACGGTGTTCTTATTTCAATTTCCAGGAGTGTATTTATGTAAGTAGCAGTTTCAATCGTCTCGCTGCAGCTCTGCTGCCTGATTATGGATCCGAAATTCCACAAGAGAAGTATACTGGATGTGCGTTTCTGTGCCACCAGTTCCGATCTGGAAAGGCTTCAAACTGTCTACATGCCCTTCTATTTTTACGGCGTAGACAATGGCACTTTTAAAAGCATTCAAGTTTGTATCTTCAGCTCCATTCTGAAAGATATTAATCTTGTCCCACTCGCAGAGCGTCCTTAAAAATATTCAACACCGTAGACGAAATAAATCAACCAACCGTTATATATTGGTTGTGATTTTGGAATATGTAAGCAGTATACGCAGGGGGCACATAATCCATTTGCTGTGAGAGTATTCCCACGCTGGCATCCGCTGTAATTAGAAAATTGACGTATTAGAGAAGCAAACTGGTTCTATAGGCACCGACCTTGATCTGAAATTGCTGTATACGGAATATTTGTGTGAGGTCAAGACCCACGAAAATATCAATGGCAAGAGATGTAGAACGTGGCCCAACAAACGGAAGATAGTTATGTTACGGTGCTACAACCTAGAATCCCTACAAAGCCGTGGTTTACGAGGATAAGTTAACATTTATAGTTCACCTGCATATGAGTGTGATTCCGAATAGGAAGCTGATGTAAGCCACATCTTGTTTTCGAATCCCAGATTTGACCACTAAAGCTTGGAATTTTTGAAAACGTTGCTGGGTATGGAATACTACCTCCCTCAATCAGCTGCTTCTCTTTTGTTTACTAAAGACATTCGCCTTTATAACATGATTGTCAATTTCCTTAAGAGTAACGGGAAAAATCTGTAGGGTTTAATGATATGCTTATTTCATTTTTATGTTTTTCTTGTAATGATAATCCAAAAATTGTGTGAAATGTAGAAAAAAATTGCCTAATTTGCGTCTAAATCTATTTTTTTTATCAAAATTGTGACAGCTTGGACTCTTATACACTAGGTGTCAAAGTCATGGGATAGCGATGTGCACGTATACAGATGGTGGTAGTATCGCTTACACAAGGTACAAAAGGGCAGTGCTTTGCGGAGCTGTCATTTGTACTCAGGTGATTCTCTTAAAAAGATTTACGAAGTGATTATGGCCGAACGACGTGAATTAACAGACTTTGAACGCGGCATGAAAGTTGCAGCTAGACTCATGGGACGCTTCATTTCTGAAATTGTTAGGGAATTCCTTATTCCGCTATCCACAGTGCCAGCAGTGTGCCAAGAATATCAAATTTTAGGTATTGCCCCTCACCACAGACAACGCAGTGGCCGACGGTTTTCACTTAACGACCGAGAACAGCGGCGTTTGTGTAGTGGAGTTGTCAGTGCTAACAGACAAGCAACAATGCGTGAAATAACCGTCGAAATCAATGTGGAACTTACAACAGACGTATCCATTATGACAGTGCAGTGAAATTTTGCTTGAACTGGCTATGGCAGCAAACGACCGATGGGAATGCCTTTGCTAACAGCACATCGCCTGCAGCGCCTCTCCTGGGCTCGAGACCATACCAATTGGACCCTAGACCATTGGGAAACTGTGACCTGGTTAAATGATTCGCGAATTCAGTTGGTAAGAGCTGATGGTAGGGTTCGAGCGTGGCACAGATCCCCCGAAATCATGGACGCTAGTTGTCCACAAGGCATTGTGGAAGCTGGTGGGCTGCGTTTACATGGAATGGACTGAGTCCTGTGGTTATTTGCAGCCATTCATGGATGTCACGTTCCCAAACAGCGATGGAGTTTTTATGGATGACAATGCGCCAAGTCAGCGGGCCACAATTGTTAGCGACTGATTTGAAGAACATTCTCGACAATTCGAGCCAATGGTTTGGTCACCCAGATCGTGCGACAGCAATCGCATCGAACATTTATAGCATATAAACGAGAGGTCAGTTCGTGCACGAAATCCTATACCGGTCACAGTTTCGCAGTTATGGAGAGCTGCAGAGGCGGCATGGCCTAATATATCTGCAGGAATTTCCAAAGACTTGTTGAGTCCATGCCACGTCGAGCAGCTGCACTACGCCGGGAAATAGGAGGTCCAACGCGGTGTTAGGAGGTATCCCATGACTTCCATCACCTCAGTGTATCTGTAAATATACTAAACTAAAAACTGAACTCCGTCCGAACAGGCGTTGAAGATCCAGCGGTACTGACCGGCCGCCGTGTCATCCTCAACCCGCAGGCGTCACTGGATGCGGATATGGAGGGGAATGTGGTCAGCACACCGCTCTCCCGGCCGTTGTCAGTTTTCGTGACCGGAGCCACTACTGCCCAGTTAAGTAGCCCCTCAATTGTCATCACAAGGGCTGAGTGCACCCCACTTGCGAACAGCTCACGGCAGACCGGACAGTCATCCAAGCCCGGCAGCACTTACCGTCGGTTATCTGACGGGAACCGGTGTTACCAGTGCAACACGGCCGTTGGCGTATCTGTAAATATGCATTTATACATTCTCTTCGTACAATTCCGTGTACATTTTAACCATGTGTTTTAAATGACTAAATAGAGTTCACACTCTGGAGCTCAAATAAAAAATAAAATAAAACGAAATAAAAAACAAGAATTAAAGAACGATTAGAAAATATAATGCAAATGGGAATGATCTGTCTGTACTAGTGTTTTACATCCACACTCAAGATGGCAGTGAGCTGGAGCACCACCAAGGGCACAACTTCCAGGAGTGGAGACAGCTTCACTTGCAGGGTGTGCGGACTTAGCTCGCTTGTGGGGCATTGCGGAAGAGTTACTTGTACGATGAGGGGCGGCCACAAATTATCGCCACCCACACTTTGAGTCTGAACCGGTGCTGACGGTTCACTGCCATGATACCATGGGGATTCTCCGTAGGTTGACGATATAGCCCCTAATAAAGGTAGCCTCATTTGTGAAAAGGATGAATAACAGAAATCCCAGCCCCATGATGGTCTTTGCAGCGAACCAGCGACAAAACCATCGCTGCGGATGCAGGTCTGTAACTAATAAGGAGTGCACATCTTGTATTGATATAGATAGTTGCAGTTGTCGTGGAGAACGTTCCGCAGGGTCCTTTCTTGCTCTTTATGCTCCCAGGGATTATTTTCTGTATTTTGTCCCCATTTAGCAAAATCATCATATATGTAGATATATATACATCGCTATTAAGAACGAGGTACTGTATTCTGCTAGCTAGTAAGTCTTCAGTCTTATTGCACTTCTGTTTAGATATTCTGACTACACGATCTTCGTATACTACCGGAAGTGTAAGCTTTAAGGAAGTTAAGAAGCACAGCATCAACCTCAGCACCGCTGGTAGAGTGTATCTCAAGAACGAACAGAGCAAGTTGCATTTCACACGATTTACGCCTGCGGAAAGATAGGAGTGTTTCTTTCTCCAGAAATGTCATCTTAGGCGAGGACATTGTATGTTCCACATTTTTGAAGGAAACTGATATTGTGAGAGAGGGCTACTGTACGGATGCAGTGGGAGATGGTCACAGTCTGGAAGCAGCTGGAAGGTGTTGGCCACTGTCGACAGGCTTCAGGCTGCTGCCTGGGCAGCGCTGGGGCGGTTGTGACGGATTTTTTAAACCTCTGGTGGCTGTAGGGTCGTCTGGGATCCCTGACGATGCAGCACCTTCACACTCGCTCGTTCTGCCCAGTCAACACTCATCTGATGGTGAATGACGGTTAGTGGCGGGGTCACCAATACCCAATCGGAAGATGAAAGTGGATAGAGGTCACACAGCTGTTCCCTTACCTCTTTAAAACAGGATTGAGGTACCATCCACCCACTACTGAAATACAATTGAGCCATCACAGGCCGTGTCATCTGTTAGGACTGGGGTCAATCTTCCTGAAAGGGGGTGGGATGGAACTTCTGGTCTTTGGCAGCTCCAGAGTTAGACGGGTAGTGGACTCCTCAGAGAAATAGCAGAAAGGTTGCGAAAGAAGGCTAGTGTCCAACTTTGGGGGTCTCGCCCAAGATGTGGAGTTGGCTCCTGGACGCACTGGGTACACTGGGCTGTAAATCGTGGCTCACGTCGGCACGACTGACGCCTGGTGCCTGTATTCAGAGGCTATCCTCGGTTCCCACAGGGGCTGGCTGATTTGGTTAACACGGCTAGCCTCGCACACGGGTTGGAAGCATTGTTTTGGAACATCGTTCACAGAACCAGTTGCGGTCCTCTGATTCTGGACCGAGTGTAAAGATTAAAACCAGAGACTCAGACGATTCTGTGAAGAACTTGGGTGCCGATCTCTTTACGTGCGCTTTCGGGTGGGGAATTGTAGGAACCCTCAATAGATCAGGTGTGCAGTACACGCAGCGGAGTACGTACGGTGCATATGTGAGATTTTTAGAATAGAGAGATCCCTCCACATGCCCGATACAAAACTTCTGGTTTCAGACTGGGAAGAATACCAGCCTCATAATCAAAGAGAGTAGCATTCGTCATGGTAGAACGCAGAACGAAAATCCTAAAATACTAATATAGCAATGATTAACTATAGCAGTCTCCATTGAGAGTTCCCACCACTAGTCACGTTTATAAACTATAATAATAACCACGTAGTACTAGAGACAGAAAGCTGACTGAAATCAGACGTTAGTAGCAATGAAATTGTAAATTCCAATTGGGATATGAATCTTAAAGTTAGGTTGAACACTGGTGGTGGAGGCGTATTTATAGCCTTAAATAATACCATATCATCTGGTGAGGTTAGTACAGATTCCGAATTTGGATAAAGATCAATGCTAATGATTGATCAAACGGGTCAGTCGGATACTTTTGTGCGCCACTTGCCTCAGGAGCATTAGTGGCGAAACATTATTGATGGAAAACTTGAAGAAGGTTGCGCGTAAATTTTCTGATCTTGCCTTAGTATTAGAGGTAAATTTAAACTAACTGGCTATAAACTGGGAACTCAAGTGAGTAGGATGGGTAGTAGGGACAGGGAAACGCGTGAAATCGTTCTAAATGGCTTATCCTTCTAAAGGCCTTACCCTTGAGCGCTTAATCAGGGAACTGACTCGTGAAGGTAACATACTGGATTTCCTGGTTACCAACAGACCGGAAATGTCGACTCAGTTATAGTAGAAGAGGGAATCAATGATCAAAAAGTTGTTACAGTACCATTTAATACTGTTGTAAATAGGAATGCAATGGGAGGTAGGAAGATGATGATGTTTGGTTTGTGGGGCGCTCAACTGCGTGGTTATCAGCGCCCGAAGGGAGGTAGGAAGATATTTCTGCTTAGCAAGTACTGCAAGCAACATATTTCATATTACGTGAGCTGTCAATATGAAATATTCATCTCCAGAACTGAAAATATTAAGCGTAAATGGACAAAGCTCAAGAGTGCTATAAAGAACGCCTTAGACAGGTATGCGCCGAGAAAAGTTATGAGGGATGGGAAAGACCCGCCATGGTTTAACAGACCTGTTAGAAAGCTTCTCCGAAAGCAAAGAGAGCTTCATCGCAGATTTAAACGTAGTCAAAGACCCATAGGGAAACGAAAACTGAATGAAGCCAAAATTAGCATAAGGAGAGCCATCTGTAAAGTGTTCAACGAATTTGAAAGTAAATTGTATCTACCGATGTGACAGAAAATCCAAAGATGTTTGGTCTTATATCAGATCATTAAATGGATCGAAGCCGTCTATCTAGACACGCTATGACCATAATGACATGGAAACGGGGGATGAAAGAGAGAAGGCCGATAAATAGTAACACGAACGTTAAAATGTAATATATCGAAATAAATGTCCACGGGATAAAAATTCGACTATAAATACTCCTAATCATTTCTTGTGGCTGAACGGTCGAGTGTAAGTCTTTCAATCGGACGCCACTTCGGCGACTTGCATGCCCCTAATCTACCCCATTTATCACATTTTTGATAGGTGACTGCTAGATTAAAAGTAGATGGAAAATTTCTGGGGACCGGCAGGAATTCGATCCCACGACTTTTCGATTTCAAGGCAAGCGATTTATTTCTTTTTCATCAGGTAGAGGAATTACTACAAACAGAAATACTACCTTCTTCATAAAAACGTAATTGCTTCTTGATAAAAAAAGATTATTCCTCTCGTTAAAAACAAAAAGAAATTCTTCTTCTTAAAGTAGTTAGATGCTCGTAAAAAGAAACTTTTTCCCTTGTGTTCTTTAAAAAGATAAAATAAAATAAATAATAGAATATATTTGACTCTGCATTATACTATCATGTTCCTCTTAGAAACAATAAATAACGAAATTGCGAGGGTGGTTTGATAAGTCTGGTAAATTTCCATGAAAGAATGGAACAATTTTGTTGTGCCTTTATGGTTGGCAACCTTGATTATTCAAAGGATCGTATACACAATTTCAACAATGTACGGCCAACATTTCACTTTTAACAACGATCTGAACTGGTCAGCGTGCAGACCATTACTGAAAATGGAGAAAACCAAGTTTCGTGATGTTATTAAACATTTCCACTTGAGTGGTTGAACTACAGCAAAAATCAAAACAGAACTTGATGCAGTTCAATACAGACTCTGTACTATCACTGAAGATCATTTACTTTTGGATTAACGGATTTAAACGCTGTGGGACAAGAATCGAAGACGAAACTCGCTTCGGCCGTCGAAATGAGAAGAATGGAACAATTGACAAAATCCGTGATGTAGTAATGCAATACCGCCGAATAAAAATTCGCGAGATTGTGGGGATTGTTTGGCACCTCAACTGACAGAGCGCATAATATCCTGCACGGAGAGTTGGCTATGAAGAAGCTGTGTGCGAAGTGGATGGCGCGATGGCTCACAGTCGGCGAACATTTCAACACAATGTCTGGTGATCTTTAATCACAATCCGCAAGACTTTTGGGCCGATTTGTGACTTTTTATGGAACCTGGATCCATTATTAAACTCCAGAATCAAAACGGCAGTCAAAACAACAGACAAAGGCTGGTGAAAGTGCACCATAGAAGGCAAAGACCATTTCGTCAGCTGATAAGGTGATGGCCACTGTTTTTCGGGATTCCCAATAATCCTCGTAGAGTACTTAGAAAAGGCAGAACCACAACTGGACCTCATTATGATGCATTGTTGGATCGTATGAAACTTGCTTGCATTGGCTGAAGAAAGATTCCAGGTTAGCACGCAGAAAAGTGCTCTTTCACCAGGATAATGCATCATCCCACACATCACTGATAACTTTGGCGAAAGTGCGTGAATTGGCCTTTGAATTGGTTCCTCATCCACCCTATTCACCAGACGTAGACACACCTAACTTCTTCCTGCTACCTAACTTGAAACTTCGGCTTGCTGGAACGAAATGTTCATCAAATGAGGAAGTGACAGTTACCATCGAGTATTTTACAGCGTGTGACAGAACCTGTCTTTCAAATTGGTTTTATAATTTTCATAGAATTTAAATTTAGTGTAATATTTCTATTCAACAGTTGAATTGGATCCTATTTTATTGATCACATAGTGGACGAAGTTACCAACAGTATCATTTAATATTTCGTTAAAGCATGGTATCTAAAGAACTGGGATTATTTCGTCCTGTTATGGAGTTATACCATTTTATTTCCACCGTTTACAGCCATGATTCAGGACCGATTCCATGAGCATTGCCACCATCATTTCCAGTAGGAATCAAAGTTTGAATTGATCCGTTGGTTGTCGATGACCGATTTTCCTTCTCGACTCCCATTTCAGTGGCCCAATACAGTGCACTGCCTACGGTTTTATCTTTACCTCTCTCTTCCGGTTTGTTTCTTCTTAAAGTGAGACATTTGGCTGGCTCAGCGTTCATTTCAAAGTTTTCAGCCTGTGAAAGATTCTCGCTGTCCATGTCCGGGATATACACTGCTGGCCATTAAAATTGCTACACCAAGATGAAATGCAGATGATAAACGGGTATTCATTGGACACATATATTACACTAGAACTGACATGTGATTACATTTTCACACAATTTCGGTGTATAGATCCTGAGAAATCAGTACCCAGAACAACCACCTCTGGCCGTAATAACGGCCTTGATACGCCTGGGCATTGAGTCAAACAGAGCTTGGATGGTGTGTACAGGTACAGCTGCCCATGCAGCTTCAACACGATACTACAGTTCATCAAGAGTAGTGACTGGCGTATTGTGACGAGCCAGTTGATTGGCCACCATTGACCAGACGTTTTCAATTGGTGAGAGATCTGGAGAATGTGCTGGCCAGGGCAGCAGTCGAACATTTTCTGTATCCAGAAAGGCCCGTACAGGACCTGCATCATGCGGTCGTGCATTATCCTGATGAAATGTAGAGTTTCTCAGGGATCGAATGAAGGGTTGAGCGACGGGCCGCAACACATCTGAAATGTAACGTCCACTATTCAAAGTGCCGTCAATGCGAACAAGAGGTAACCGAGACGTGTAACCAATGGCACCCCATACCATCACGCCAGGTGATACGCCAGTATGGCGATGACGAATACACGCTTCCAATGAGCGTTCAGCGCGATGTCGCCAAACACGGATGCGACCATCATGATGCTGTAAACAGAACCTGGATTCATCCGAAAAAATGACGTTTTGCCATTCGTGCACCCAGGTTCGTCGTTGAGTACACCATCGCAGGCGCTCCTGTGTATGATGCAGTGTCAAGGGTAACCGCAGCCATGGTCTCCGAGCTGATAGTCCATGCTGCTGCAAACGTCGTCGAACTGTTCGTGCAGAGGGTTGTTGTCTTGCAAACGTCCCCATCTACTGACTCAGGGATCGAGACGTGGCTGCACGATCCGTTACAGCCATTCGGATAAGATGTCTGTCAACGCGATTGCTAGTGATACGAGGCCGTTGGGATCCAGCACGGCGTTCGTATTACCCTCCAATTCCATATCCTGCTAACAGTCATTTGATCTCGACCAACGCGAGCAGCAATGTCGCGATACGATAAACCACAATCGCGATAACCTACAATCCGACCTTTATCAAAGACGGAAACGTGATGACACGCATTTCTCCTCCTTACACGAGGCATCACAACAACGTTTCCCCAGGCAACGCCGGTCAACTGCTGTTCGTGTATGAGAAATCGGTTGGAAACTTTCCTGATGTCAGCATGTTGTAGGTGTCGTCACCGGCGCCAACCTTGTGTGAATGCTCTGAAAAGCTAATCATTTACATATCACAGCATCTTCTTCCTGTCGGTTAAATTTCGCGTCTGTAGTAGGTCATCTTCGTGCTGTAGCAATTTTAATGGCCAGTAGTGTAGTTCGTAATCCCAGTCGGCAGTTGCGCTGCATCCCGGCTAAGTGAGCGTATACGCAGTAAAGCTGCAGATTCTTCACGTTAGTGGCTGTTCGGAAAGTAAGGAACGATCGGTCGCGAAATGAAAACCACAGTGAAATTTCTTAGAAGTTTCGCACATATGTGTTGGGCATTGTGTCTAGTACGCCCGCAGATATCGTCGCGTCGCTGTTCTCAGTTCTGAGCGCACAGAGAGCAAATGGTTCAAATGGCTCTGAGCACTATGGCACTTAACATCTGTGGTCATCAGTCCCCTATAACTTAGAACTACTTAAACCTAACTAACCTAAGGACATCACACTCATCCATGCGCGAGGCAGGATTCGACCGTTGCGGTCACGCGTTTCCAGACTGAAGCGCCTAAAATCGCAAGGCCACTCCGGCCGGCCCACAGAGAGCACGCACAGATGCCTAAAAAATAGTGTCTCCCGCCAAGTATGGGTGCTGCGGAGAGATTTCGCCCGATTTCATGCAACCCCACATAATGTAACTGTCATGCAGTTCCTTCTTCGAGACAGTTCTCGGCCGAACATCGCAGGGTCAATGAGGACGCTCCTGCAGCGTTTTCGGTAGGAAGTATTCAGCCCGGACTTGGCTCCCTCTGCTCAAATGAACCGCTGGCTACGAAGACAACATTTTCGCACAGACGAGCTGCAGTCCAGCGTAGAAAATTGTCGGAAAACATAGGAGGCTGCTTCTATGACGAGGGCATTGGAAAGTTGCTACAACGCTACGACAGATGTCTACGTCGGAGTGGCGACTATGTAGAGAAGTAGCTGGAAGGTGTAGCTAACTGTTGCACATAAATCAGTTTTGATTTTCACTGTGATTTCCGTTTCGGGAACGATCGTTCCTTACTTTCCGAATAGCCGTCGTAACTGGTACGCGGTTACCAGATACATTTGTTAATGACGGAATGTGTTTCAATAAATCAGTCTTACCTTGCGTAACACCACTGAGAAGAGGCAAAGCAAATCCGTTGTTGCCTAATCTCTGCTCATAAACAGAAATTACTCGTCCACATTCACCTAAAACTTGACTGACATGATCACATGAGATTTTAAAGGCGAGCTCATCTGCAACTCTTGGTCACTATATGTTATCGAAACCTCACTTATACTTCAGTTACAATGTGTAAATTTCCTAGGGCCTGCTGTCTCTTCAATTACATAACTACAAATGCACAAATCTTTAAGTCTCATATAAGCAACAGTAGCCAATGGGAAAAAATGCACACCATGAATATTATCTAAAGACATTATAGCCTTCTCAACAAGAAAACTGCGAAACTTAAATGCTCTAGGTTTCACACAGTCACTACCAAAACTAAACTACAAAATATCTGTTCTTGAAATCAACGACATCTTGAAGTAACATAGCCGGCCACAGTGGCCGAGCGGTTCTAGACGCTTCAGTCTGGAACCGCACGACCGCTACGGTCGCAGGTTCGTATCCTGCCTCGGTCATGGTTGTATGTGATGTTTTTAAGTTAGTTAGGTTTAAGTAGTTCTACGTTATAGGGGACTGATGACCTCAGATGTTAAGTCCCATAGTGCTGAGAGCCATTTTTTTTCAAGTAACATACACTGACAAAAACGGTTGCGCAATAGCAAATACTCAGTGACCAATACAGAAAACTTGTCTTGCTTTCTACAGGGTACACAGAATGGCTCTGAGCACTATGGGACTCAACATCTTAGGTCATAAGTCCCCTAGAACTTAGAACTACTTAAACCTAACTAACCTAAGGACATCACACACACCCATGCCCGAGGCAGGATTCGAACCTGCGACCGTAGCAGTCCTGCGGTTCCGGACTGCAGCGCCAGAACCGCTAGACCACCGCGGCCGGCTACACAGAATCCATTTGCGACGAGGCTTCATGCCAGATCATCACTAGACCACCAACTCTGCCTAGAAATTCACTGAATTCGCTCAACAAGGAAAAAGCGACTGCACCTGATGGGATACTTATAGATTCTACTACACAGAATATGTGGTAGAACTTGCACCTGTTCTAGCAGCAGTGTACCGCAGGTCGGTGGAGCAGCGAAGCGATCCCAGTGATTGGAAGAAAAGCGCAGGTACTTCCCATTTGAAGAAAGGTCGTTGAGCAAACACAAAAAACTGTAGTCCTATATCACTGACGTCATTATCTTGTAGAATATTGCAATATGTTTCATTCTAGCGTGTTATGACTTTTATGAAGACCAAAAATCAACTCTGTAGGAATCCACTTGGACTCAGCAATCGACGATCAGCTGGCTCTATCTGTCCACGAGGCCCAGAATGCAGTAGATGCTGGCGCCCAGGTTGATACTGTGCTCCTTGAATTCCGAAAATCCATAATGTCGTCTAATGATCAACGTACTAGCGTACGGAATGTCAGTCGAGCTATGTGATTAGACCGACGATTTCCTAGTAAATGGAACACATTATGCCATGCTTAACGGAAAGAAATTTTCAGGCGTAAAAATAACTTCGGGCGTACCTCAAGGGAGTGTTATACGAACATTACTATTCGCTAAATATATAAATGGATAACGTCGGGAAGCCTATGAGGCAGTTAGCGGATGATGATGGTGCATAGAGACAACAGTAGAAAATTATAGTGAAATTCAGGAAGAGCTGCAAGGATCGACGTTTGGTGGATGGATTGACAGTTGACCCTTAACATAAACAAATGTAACGTACAGCGCACAAACAGGCAGAAAGGCCCATTGTCGTACGATGTATAAAAATCACTGGAAGCAGTTATATTCATTAAAAGTGTAGGGGGATGCGTAAGGAGCTATTTCAAGTGGAATGACAACATAAAAGTGATCGAAGGTAAGTCAGATGCCAGACTGAGAATCCTTATAAGAATCCCCAGGAAGTATAGTCCCCCCACAAAGGAGGCAGCTTACAAAGCCCTTGTTCAACCAATAACTGAATATTGCTCGTCACTCTGGGATGGATACCAGATAGGATTGACAGAGGAAGCAGAAAAGACTGAAACGACAGGCACCTTTTTTTCAGTCAGCTGTTAGGGATCCCGCACATTCCTTCCACTGAGCTGAATGTTCGCCGACAGCTCCGTTGCTTTCTGTTTAATTTCCATAGTACTTGTTTAGCAGAAATTTCATGTCTGTCTTTCTTAGCTTATACTGAATGAGACAAGATGAACAGAACTAGAGAAGAAGTGACATGTTTAATCTTCCACGTGGAAAGCTATGAATGATGTACATTGTCATAGAGATTAATCTGATCCTGATGTGAAATCGAGAGGGAGATAGGTTTTAGAAGGGGTTAAAGTCTGTACATATGAAGGAATTAAGAGCGCCAACAATAGCTAACTCCCAAAGTGGACAGGAAAAAACAGCTGAAAATGTGGTCTAGGTTAGTCATACAAGCAAATTGTCCATCACATGGCAGATCAGAGAAAAGAATACAAGAAATATTTCTAGCTAAATTCAACAGTAATCCACTCGTCAATTCATCCATACACGATCTCATAAAGAAATTTGAAGCAGCAAGGTAAGAAACATGAATATCAGCCTTTGTAAAGGACCGGGATACAGAAGGAACCTATTCACAACTGGGTAGGAGAAAGTCTTTTTTTTTCAATCGATCGAGCTTCTCTAACCGAAAAAGTTTTTTTTTTTCACGTCTATAAGACCGAGGCCGTCAGTAGCCTTTTCCGAAGTCCACCTTCCCATTTCAAATTCTGCCTTTGTCAGGTTTTCCAGTTTTCAACAACTCGCTAGTGTTTAAATAGTTTAAATGCCCTTTCACAAAATAATTTAGTTAATACTTTTTGAGCACATTTACCTGAATGACTAGCTGACACTCATCACCCATTAATCTGCTGATCTATTTTTCTGTATCGTATGCGTAGCGTCTGAGTCATAAGCATTGTGTACATTCTCAGAGTGATCATAGAACTTAAGCTGAGCCAACAAAAGATACATAGCATACTCGCTGAGTGCCCAACGTTGCCTGAGTACGTATTTATTCTAATCGTCTATTAGTTCATCTCTCCTTTCCCTTCTATCTGCCGATTTCCTCCTCCCTCCTCTCTGACCATCTCCTCCTTCCCCCTCCCTCTCTCTCTCCCTCCCTTCCTCTCCCCCCCCCCTCTCTCTCTCTCGCTCTCTCTCTCTCTCTCTCTCTGTCCCTCTTCACCTCCCCCTCTGTCCATCTCCTCCTCCTCTTCTCTGTCCAGCTCTCTATCCATATCCTTCTCTTTCCTTTCTCTGTCTATTTCGTCCTCTCCCCACTATCTGACCATCTCCTCCCTTTTCTTTCCATTGCCCCCTCCCTCTCTCTACCTGTCTGTCTCCTTCTCTCCCCTCTCTCCATCCATCTCCTTCTCCCTCCTCTCTCTATCCATCTCCTCCTTTCCTCTCTCTCTCTCTCTCTGTTCATCTCTTCCTCTTGCCTCTGTCCATTTCCTCATCCCCCTCCCTCTGTCCGTCCCCCTCTCAGTGCATGTCTCCCTAACCCTCTTTCTGTCTGTCTCCTCCCGTTTCATGTCTCTATCTGTCTCTTCCTCTCCCCTCTCTGTACATCTCGTTATCTTCCCTTTCCTCTTCCACCTCTCGCTGCCCATCTCTTGCCCCCCCTCTCTCTGTCCATCTCCTACCCCGCCCCCCTCTGCCCACCTCTTCTTCCCCATCTCTCTGCCAATATCAGCCTCTTTTCTCTCTCTGTCCATCTCCTCCCTCTACTCTCTCTGTCCATCACCAACTCTCTCTATCTCTCCCCTTTCCTTTGTCTGTCCATCTCCTCTTCCCCCCTCTCTCTGTCCACTTCCTCCTCTTTCCATTCTATGTCCATCTCCTTTCCTCTCTCTCTCTCTGTCCATTTACTCTTCCTCCCTTTCACTGTCCATTTCCTCCTTTCCCCCTCTCTCTCCATCTCCTGCTTCCCCTATCTGCGTCCATCTTCTCCCCTCTCTGCCTGTGCACTTTCTACTATCCCCTTCTCTCTTCACTTTATCACCCCCCTCTAACAGGAGGCTCTTACTCTCACAGTATTTCATTACAGATAGTAAGTAGATTGGTACCAAGTCTGGCTGAAGTCGCCCCAAAGGTTTAGGAGGAGCTTTTTATCCCATGTACGCATGTGTCACATATATTTCACATATATTAACATATTTCGCACATATTTGTACACGTATTTCATCTGTCTCTCTAGCGAATTTCGCCTGCAGTTTCATTTTCACACAACTCAATGAATATAATGTAAAATCTCCTGAATTACGTGTTGTACAATAATAATTTCTTGCAAGTACAATCAGTGGTACATGTGAGTACTATCTGTGTGGTGTCCTGACCATTCGTTTCTTACAGGGTGCCTAAAAGATGCTGCTTTCCCGGATAGCTAAAAAATAATTCAAGCAAATCACCTTAATGGTTTTTATTAGAATAAAGTAGTTTGACAATACTTAACTTTGGGTTGCAAGCAATTGGCGACATGCAAATAATCAATGTCCTTCTCTATATACAATGCCCATACAAGCAATTAATATAAGGCACAAGTCTCAGTATAACAGTTAAGATGACGGCTGTTCGAGTCCGGGTACACTAGTGTCTCTGCTAGTGCGCGTCTTGTGCTGTCCAGCTGAGGTTCGCAGGAGCGGCGCTTATATTCTCTTCGGCTAGAGGCCGCTCCTGTCGTGGTGCGGTCCTTGTCAGCGAACTATTGGCTGATGTCGTCTCACAGCCTTCTCTGCCCTTGCGTTCTTCATCTTCGTGCCGGCGCTTTCGTTACGCCGGAACATCCCGCCACCCCCCTCAAACTGACGGACCGTCGTCGTGTAGGCCCCCGACAACGGTGGGGCAGGCAGGAGCGTAGGCGCAGTGGTGGACCGGAAGCTGTGGCTGCAGGGGACGTCAAGCTTCCGGTCGTACCCCGCCAACCGGCCTTCGCTCTAGTGGAAACGTCCCCTGGAAAACGACCAGATGAGGAAGGCGGCGACTTCTGCGGTGTGGGCGGGTCCAGCTCCATCGGTAGGACGAGAGGAGGCGGAGGTGGCGAAGGCTCTGTCTACATGGGGTCGTCCCGCGGTGTCGTGATGACACCCTCTGGCTGCTGCTGTGGCCGCGCTGTCGCCCGGATCCGTGAATGTGGGGGAAGAGACACTCAAAGATCATCCTGCATATGACAGAGGGTGAAGTTGATTTTGATGGCGGCGCTGCAAGCCATCTGGACCTTAAATAAGATACATGCAAGCGTCAAGCGTATGTAGCGAAATGCAGGAAGATCTGCAGCGGATAGGCAATTGGTGCAGGGAGTGGCAACTGACCCTTAATATAGACAAATGTAATGTATTGCGAGTACATAGAAAGAAGGATCCTTTATTGTATGATTATATGATAGCAGAACAAACACTGGTAGCAGTTACTTCTGTAAAATATCTGGGAGTATGCGTGCGGAACGATTTGAAGTGGAATGATCATATAAAATTAATTGTTGGTAAGGCGGGTACCAGGTTGAGATTCATTGGGAGAGTCCTTAGAAAATGTAGTCCATCAACAAAGGAGGTGGCATACAAAACACTCGTTCGACCTGTACTTGAGTATTGCTCATCAGCGTGGGATCCGTACCAGATCGGGTTGACGGAGGAGATAGAGAAGATCCAAAGAAGAGCGGCGCGTTTCGTCACAGGGTTATTTGGTAACCGTGATAGCGTTACGGAGATGTTTAACAAACTCAAGTGGCAGACTCTGCAAGAGAGGCGCTCTGCATCGCGGTGTAGCTTGCTCGCCAGGTTTCGAGAGGGTGCGTTTCTGGATGAGGTATCGAATATATTGCTTCCCCCTACTTATACCTCCCGAGGAGATCACGAATGTAAAATTAGAGAGATTAGAGCGCGCACGGAGGCTTTTAGACAGTCGTTCTTCCCGCGAACCATACGCGACTGGAACAGGAAAGGGAGATAATGACAGTGGCACGTAAAGTGCCCTCCGCCACACACCGTTGGGTGGCTTGCGGAGTATAAATGTAGATGTAGATGTAGAAGTCGACGGACGGTCTCGCCCCGCGCCCACCGTCTGCTGCCGCTAAAAACCCTTTAAAAGGCAATATCACGCGGCGGGGAGCGACACTTGCTGCCTTTCTTCGGCGCCAGATGCTGAGGACGGTGGACCAGGTGGAGCAGTGTCCGATGGTGGCGGCCGTGAAGCAAATCCGCCGGCGTTGGTCCATCTCGTGGGTGCGAACGATAGGAGGAGAGAAACAGCTGCAATGCTTGATCCCTGGTGTGTGTGGAGCGAAGTTTGGCCATCTACAGCTTGAAGGTTCTGACAAAACGTTCCGCTTTGCCGTTTGACTGTGGATGGAACGGTGCACTAGTAAGATGCTGTATGCCGTTGCGTTCACAGAATTTTTCAAACTCATTTGACGTGAACTGAGGTCCGTTGTCTGACACTATTACTTCAGGTAAACCTTCGAGGCAAAAAATGGAGGACAACACCTGAATTGTGCTACGTGACGTTGTCGAGTTCATTGGCACACCAAAAGAAACTTGCCATACGTGTCAGCCACAATCAACCAGCGAGTGTTCCAAAAAGGTCCCGCAAAGTCACTGTGCACATGCTGCCATGGTGATTGCGGCTTAGCCCAAGCAGAGAATTTTTTAGGCGGAGCGAACTGATTTTCCGCACATGTGCGACAGTGTGATGTCATCTGTTGTATTTGGGTGTCCATATCCTGCCAAGTACAGTGTCGACGGGATAACTGTTTCGTACGTACAATCCCCCAGAGTCCTTGTTGAAGTAACTGCAACACTTCTTTTTGTAAAGCATTAGGTATATATACACGTGACTGTATACTGCGATTTTGAACAAGGATCACACTTTTCTGTAGATTGAGGCTATGCCGCCGTGCGAAGTACCGGCGCACTAGAGAGTTCTTTATGCTATGCAAGGAACAAGGTCAAGATGTGCGAACGTATGCTAGAAAAATGTTCAAATCCGAATCAGCCTCCGTGACCTGTGCAATTTTCCTATAGTTCAGCGGAAAAGATTGAAGCAATTCAGAATCCTGAGCATCAATGTAACAACAAGATGCAACAGAAGCCTCAAAGTCTGTATAAAGGTCAATCGGAAAACGGGAAAGTGCGTCAGCGTTACCATGTCGAGCCGTCGGACGATACACAATCTCGTACTGGTATTGAGACAACAACAAAGCCTATATTTGCAATTTTTGGGCAGTTCGTACAAGAACCGGCTTCGTCGAATGAAACAAGGACTGCAAAGGCTTGTGATTCGTTACTAAGTACGATTTTCTGCCATACAAATAGTGGTGGAATTTGGTGACACCACAGACAATAGACAAAGCCTCATTCTCAATTTGTGAATAGTTACATTGAGCCTTGGACAACACTTTTGATGCGAAAGCAGTAGACCTGTCTTTATCATCAATTCTGTGCGAAAGCACTACACCGAATCCGTAAGAGGAAGTGTCAACTTGCAAGACAGGTGGTTTGTCAGGATCAAAGTGAACTAATTATCGATCACTGAGCAATGCCTCTTTCAGTTTTTGAGAAGCTACTTGGCACTCATCTTCCCAAATAAAGAGGCCACTCCTGTCGTGGTGCGGTTCTAGTCTACGAACTATTGGCTGACGTCGTCTCACAGCCTTCTCTATTCTTGCGTTCTTCATCTTCTTGCCGGCGCTTTCGTTACGCCGGAACAGTCTGCAAATTTTTTTTTTTTTTTGCAAATAGAGCTAGTAGTATAGAAGTAATAAATGAAAACGTCATGCCCGATACGGAAGTTTTACTGCATGAACAGCGAGAATATAATAAGCGATAAACTTATCTCCTTCCATCATTTTGTGAGGTGTACCAGCGGGAAAATGTCTCGTAAAGGTTTGAAAAGATGTGTAAAACTGGTTGAAAGTAACAAAGTGTTATCATTCTGAAATACTGGATGAATGTAGTCTGGCTATTTGCACGTCGTGAACCACGCTTCTTTTCCACCCCCACCCTACCCCTTAGAGAGGTAGGTGGTTCTTACGCCTCAGTGGTTCTTTCCATGCAGTTCGGTTGAAGTCGATCGTGTTGTTTTGGAAGGAGATGTGAGACATAGATACAAACATTTTTATAATGTGTACTAGCTGTTACGTGGAGTTGGACTCACATCTCAGTAGTTTGTTATGATGACTGATGGTGAGTGAGTAAGTTTGTAATTTCATTTGTCTGTGTATATGGTGGTGTACAGACGTATGTGTAAAAAAAAATGTATTCAGTGCCCGAATGTAGGTGAATAATGAATGTCTTTCTATTATTTTACTCTAGTCGAATCTGGAAGAATGCATTATATTTTCTAATTATACAGAGTACACATTAATAAAACCAACAAACAGCAGGGATGGATTCCTGACTGGAAATGGAGCAAAAAGGTTTTATGGTCATGTGTCCGGAAAAAGACGGTGTGCGTGCAACGACAACAAATCGTTCCGGAACACAGTACAGAGCTGCATCGCACTAACACGCATGTCTATGGGAGTGTAGGTGATAGGGATAGTAGTAGTTGTCATGCAGGATACACATAACCATACTTTGGCGTACACCATGTTGGCGGGCCACTTGCCTGGAGCCTGTACTAGGGTTCGTCTCAATATCCTGTAAAACCCGATTCTCCAGTAGTGTACACGCAGTCCGCCGCCTCCATGCACGTTCGTCTGTCTGAAAGCGTACAATCACAAAAAGAGTTTGAAATGTCGTGTGATGTGATTAGTGACTGTGGGGTTTCTTGTTCTGGTATAATTGCGCTGCCTCTCGACCGGTTCCATCTGCTGGTCCGTACTAAAATACGATCTCGGCTTTTTCGCGACGCGTACGCCGGACCATTCTGCTGCTTACAGTACACACAGCCTGTAACACACAAGGAATACACGGCACGTGGTCAGATGAACTGTCATTCGTCAGCAACAATGAATTTCCGGACACATTTCTAGGAGCTTTTTTCCTCCATTCCCTGTAGTTTGTCGGTATTATTAATGTCCACTCTGTGTTTAAAAATGCCTCAAAAATGGTTGAAATGGCTCGGAGCACTATGGGACTCAACATCTTAGGTCATAAGTCCCCTAGAACTTAGAACTACTTAAACCTGACTAACCTAAGGACATCACACACACCCATGCCCAAGGCAGGATTCGAACCTGCGACCGTTGCAGTCCCGCGGTTCCGGACTGCAGCGCCAGAACCGCACGGCCACCGCGGCCGGCAAAAATGCCTCGATTCATTACATTCGTATAGAGGTAGAGTTTTCAAGGGTTCCCCTCGCTCTCCTAGTAATGGATTTGAGATTTTGCCACTGGAGCAACACCGTTTATTCCCTCAGTTTTAATGCATTATAGTGCCTACATTTTTGATCGATCCCCGTAAGATGACAAATTTATAATTAACATAGCCAATTAACAGATCATAATCAAATGCAGCCTCACAAAAAGCCTCTCACATTCCATATGTAAAGATAGACGTCTCTCAGTTTGTCGTACAGCCTTTAAACGCTGCAGTGGTTGTGAGTCTTCAAGCGCCTCGGAATTATATGAGACACGTGACGCTCAGCGTCTACAATGCGACGGGCTTGTGACTGCTCTACTGTCTCTGTAGCCCTTAAGGCCGCCTGACGTTCTGTACCCAACTTCCTGAAGATGATCGAGTTCAGGCAGCCTGGAAGTAACAAGAAGAATTAGAAGCCGCCAGAGGCATCTGTCAGACAATTCTTTCTTTTACAGATAACCAGAGGCCAATTCAAAACCTGAGGAAAAACATCCCTAACAGCGAGGAATTGAGGAGGAATAGCTTAGTCAAGCTTAAACTCCTACAACTCGGGCCAAGGCAGGCCCGTCATTATAGCGACAGCGACAGCGACAGCTACCCAACTTCCGGCGGACCTGAGATTGCTCCAAGGTTTGTTGGGTCGAGTAACTTTCGCAGCTCGAGTTCTCTTAGAACAGTGCGCTGAATCAGACTTATGTTTGCCAGGTTTATCTTAATAGTTTTAAGTATGATTCTGAGGATTACCGTCGGGTCTTACTAATATATCTCCACAAAAACTCTCAAGCTAAGTCAGGTGGTGTAGCAAGTCAATATCATAAACTCCGTGCACAGTAACATTGTATTTGCATTGTCACGGAATAATCTATAAATGCTAAGAATCGCCGACCATAGCGTCAGCGTCGTTTGCATGCCACTCACGTATTAAATATTTAAACATGTTAATAATTCTCAAAAATGCTCAACTTTCTCTAAAGGAACTTATAGTCTTCCTCATTTTTCAAGCTATCTTCGTACCAAATGACATCGGAATGTTTTGACCGGCAGAATCATGAATATGTAGTAACAGACAGAGTTACTTTCACATTTGGTATTTGTATGAAGTATGAATTAAAAAACATGGAGAACTGAGTAAGCATTGTATTGATTAAGTTGAATCATATTACGTAGAATATGAAGTTCGTAAGTGAAAGAGTAAATAGCTTTTTCAAATAGTAAATATTTTTCTTAATTCATGTAATATTCTTAAAATAATTAAATATCATATATTATACACTTTGTAAAGTAGTCTGTGTTCTTCATGGCTCAAGCTATCTCATAGTATATTTCATGGATATGGGGACAGCGGCTTAGTGGTGGAAACATAAGACAGAGTTACTTTCGCATTTATAGAATTAGTGTGAAAGTACGGGTTGGTATGGATTAAACACTTTAAGGATTGTACAAGCGTTGTATTCTAGTTGTCACCCGCGGTTGCGCTCGCAATCAGTAAAATTAAGTGAAATATGCGTATGGTCGTGTTGGCCGGGAGATCCCGGTCGAGATGTTCGGGACGGCCTTGTTACTCGTATTAGCAAGGAAGTATGGATTAAAGACATTGAGGATTGCATAAGCATTGTATTATGTTGAATCGTATTATGTAGAACACATCAAACAATAAAAACATTTTCACAAATATGATATTCAGAAGCCAAAGACTAAATAGCTTCTTCAAAGAATAATTATTGTTCCACATTTAGAGTTATATTCTTCAGATCAATAAACTTGTTGCACTGCACACTTTATAAAGTAGTCTGTGTCCTTCCTCAGCGTTCAAGTTATCTCTATACTAAATTTCATCAATATCGATTCCAAGGTTTAGACGTGAAAGCGTAACAGATTTACTTTTGCCTCTATAATATTAGTATGGGCGGATTCCCGCAGAAGCACAATAACGTTTCTCCTTTCTAAACCATTGAAAGGAATCGTTTTCTGACAAGCGGTACAAACTCAGATGATCTCTGTACACCGGCGGACAGCAGTTGTCAGTGTGTTTGGGTACCCGCATTCTGTACGGCCTCGGCACCTACCGGTGGGAAACACAGACCAGTGTTGGAGCAAATGCAGGCCATTAAAGTTACAGCACCAGGAAAGAAGCATAGAAGCAAATTTTACTTACTGTAGTATAGTAGGAAGAAATATGCTGAGGTGACAAAAGTCTTGGGATAGTGGTATGCACATATACGGATGGCGGTGGTATCGCGTACACAAGGTACAAAACGCCAGTGCACTGGTAGAGCTTTCATTTGTACTCAGGTGATTCATGTGAAAAGGTGTCCAACGTTACTATGGGCATACGACGGTAATTAAAGTACTTTGAACGTGGATGGTAGTTAGAGCTACACTACTGGCCATTAAAATTGCTACACCACGAAGATGACGTCCTACACACGCGAAATTTAACCGACAGGAAGAAGATGCTGTGATATGCAAACGATTAGCTTTTCAGAGCATTCTCACAAGGTTGGCGCCGGTGGCGACACCTACAACGTGCTGACATGAGGAAAGTTGCCAACCTATTTCTCATACACAAACAGCAGTTGACCGGCGTTGCCTGGCGAAACGTTGTTGTGATGCCTCGTGTAAGGAGGAGAAATGCGTACCATCACGTTCCCGACTTTGATAAAGGTCGGATTGTAGCCTATCGCGATTGGGGTTTATCGTATCGCGGCAATGCTGCTCGCGTTGGTCGAGATCCAATGACTATTAGCAGAATATGGAATCGGTGGGTTCAGGAGGGTAATACGGAACGCCGTGCTGGATCCCAACGGCCTCGTATCACTAGCAGTCGAGATGACAGGCATCTTATCTGCATGGCTGTAACGGATCGTGCAGCCACGTCTCGATCCCTGAGTCAACAAATGGGGACGTTTGCAAGACAACAACCATCTGCACGAACAGTTCAAAAATGTTCAAATGTGTGTGAAATCCTATGGGACTTAACTGCTAAGGTCATCAGTCCCTAAGCTTACACACTACTTAACCTAAATTATCCTAAGGACAAACACACACATCCATGCCCGAGGGAGGACTCGAACCTCCGCCGGGACCAGCCGCACAGTCCATGATTGCAGCGCCTCAGACCGCTCGGCTAATCCCGCGCCACGAACAGTTCGGCGACGTTTGCAGCAGCATGGAATATCAGCTCGGAGACCATGGCTGCGGTTACCCTTGAAGCTGCATCACAGACAGGAGCGCCTGCGATGGTGTACTCAACGACGAACCTGGGTGCACGAATGGCAAAACGTCATTTTTTCGGATGAATCCAGGTTCTGAAACTTCATGGCAGATTAAAACTGTGTGCCCCACCGAGACTCGAACTCGGGACCTTTGCCTTTCGCGGGCAAGTGCTCTACCAACTGAGCTACCGAAGCACGACTCACGCCGGAACTCACAGCTTTACTTCTGCCAGTACCTCGTCTCCTACCTTCCAAACTTTACAGAAGCTCTCCTGCGAACCTTGCAGAACTAGCACTCCTGAAAGAAAGGATATTGCGGAGACATGGCTTAGCCACAGCCTGGGGGATGTTTCCAGAATGAGATTTTCACTCTGCAGCGGAGTGTGCGCTGATATGAAACTTCCTGGCAGATTAAAACTGTGTGCCCGACCGAGACTCGAAATCGGGACCTTTGCCTTTCGCGGGCAAGTGCTCTACCAACTGAGCTACCGAAGCACGACTCACGCCCGGTACTCACAGCTTTACTTCCTGGCAGATTGGAAGGTAGGAGACGAGGTACAGGCAGAAGTAAAGCTGTGAGTACCGGGCGTGAGTCGTACTTCGGTAGCTCAGTTGGTAGAGCACTTGCCCGCGGAAGGCAAAGGTCCCGAGTTCGAGTCTCGGTCGGGCACACAGTTTTAATCTGCCAGGAAGTTTCATATCAGCGCACACTCCGCTGCAGAGTGAAAATCTCATTCTGGAAACATCCCCCAGGCTGTGGCTAAGCCATGTCTCCGCAATATCCTTTCTTTCAGGAGTGCTAGTTCTGCAAGGTTCGCAGGAGAGCTTCTGTAAAGTTTGGAAGGTAGGAGACGAGGTACTGGCAGAAGTAAAGCTGTGAGTACCGGGCGTGAGTCGTGCTTCGGTAGCTCAGTTGGTAGAGCACTTGCCTGCGAAAGGCAAAGGTCCCGAGTTCGAGTCTCGGTCGGGCACACAGTTTTAATCTGCCAGGAAGTTTCATATCAGCGCACACTCCGCTGCAGAGTGAAAATCTCATTCTGGAAAAATCCAAATGGCTCTGAGCACTATGGGACTCAACTGCTGAGGTCATTAGTCCCCTAGAACTTAGAACTAGTTAAACCTAACTAACCTAAGGACATCACAAACATCCATGCCCGAGGCAGGATTCGAACCTGCGACCGTAGCGGTCTTGCGGTTCCAGACTGCAGCGCCTTTAACCGCACGGCCACTTCGGCCGGCTGGAAAAATCCAGGTTCTGTTTACAGCATCATGGTGGTCCCATCCGTGTTTGGCGACATCGCGGTGAACGCACAATGGAAGCATGTATTCTCCAGATCTCTCACCAATTGAAAACGTCTGGTCAATGGTGGCCGAGCAACTGGCTCGTCACAGTACGCCAGTCACTACTCTTGATGAACTGTGGTATCGTGTTGAAGCCATCCAAGCTTTGTTTGACTCAATGCCCAGGTGTATCAAGGCCGTTATTACGGCCAGATGTGGTTGTTCTGGGTACTGATTTCTCAGGATCTGTGCACCCAAATTGCGTGAAAATGTAATCATATATCAGTTCTAGTATATTTGTCCAATGAATACCCGTTTATCATCTGCATTTATTCTTGGTGTAGCAATTTTAATGGCCAGTAGTGTAGTTTCGTTGGGAGAAGGGAAATTATTGCAATTGTTTTAAGCTTTTCGTTCGTTGGAACTTGGAAAGTGTCCTGCTGTTGGCTGCTATTGACAACTCAGATTCTGGCACTGGCAGAACCAGCTAGATTTTGTGCAGAAGAGGAGAAAGACACTTCATTTCAGATCTGCACAGAGAGAGGACTTCGTCGTGGGACTGCAAACAGAGGATACTTTAGTGCTGCAGAGGAAGATGTCTTTACCTTACAGCTGTTACCATATGCTAGGCCTGAATTTAGAATTACCATATGCTAGGCCTGAATTTAGAATCCCAAGTCACTATGCAGCCACCCTCTGCACGTGAGTAGCAGCAGAGTGGTAAGCATGGGCTGCATTTGCATACATCACGACGAGGGGACTGCGAAGTTGTTTGTTGTATGTCAAAGTATCGTTTTCTGAACTAATCCATACAACCAGCTAGCTGCACTCAGTATGCGCTACAGGGAGAGAGCTTGTACTGGGTTTTCTCTTTAAGCAACCAACATATTCATAAATCATTGGCGAATTTCGTGGACACAGTTTTATGTATCTTTCCTATCTCAAATCCAGCCACTGTGCTGAGGTCTTTCGCACATGTTTTTACATTCCTGTTACCTTTTCAAATTATTTATATTGTTTATTCAGTCGCTAGAATCACGTTAATGCACTAGCAATAGAGCGGATTGTTATAATGACCTTTAGATTCGTTTAGTTTCTCATGGGGAACGATCATTGGGTTCAGGTCTCGTAGTATCTCAGGGGTATGCTAATGCTCCACTGATACCTCTCAGTATTCGATATGATTTATTAACATCGCTAAAAGCATCTATATTTTTAAAGAAGGAATACGAATTTGACATTCGTGTCCTTACAAAAATCAGTAATTCACTTTTAAAATCAACATGTCGTAACTAGAAGCAAATATCTTTGGTAGGCAAATGTAAGATAACAAAAGGAATGGTACAATCATGCAAATTTTACTTAAATTAAATTCAAATAAAATACTTTCCTGCAATATTTTGATAACGAATAAAGTTTCTGAAAATAGTTTCCCCGTCAAGAGCTCAAGAATTAGCATCTGGCGTCATGAAGTAAAATATTTTATGGGTGCTGGTGTGGATGAAGTGAGGGATGGAAGGAATCAACTTTCCGAAAATTCGAACTCACTTCAAAGTGCAAAGAAACGTTAACCATTCTTTTAAACGTCTTAGCGCTCTTAACACGTTTTTATCACGCCGCTATCTCATCTGTTTGTCTGTTCGGTACAAATATTGTAGTTGATTTTAAACTAACTTATAGAGACTTGAATTTTTAATAACAGCTCAAAACCGGACGACAATGCAATATAACTCGCTTTCTCATGTCTGGTAAGGGCGGAGGTGGGGGTGAAAAAGGTTGATTACGCTGCCCTGCAGGACCGGCGTGCTGTGTGGGTAGTAGTATCGGAATGCAGTCTAGGCGTTATGCGCGCGGATGGACGCGGCTGAGCCGAAAGAGGAACGAAGAGGAGACAGAGAGGGGAAGAGGAGATGCGTGTGATACATGTGACATACGCATGCACGGGGGAAGTAGTTGGCAAAAAGCTAGAACACATATACATGATTATTTAAATAAAAATATAATTTCATAAAAACGTTTAAAATCCATTGAGAAATTTCACGCACACAATACTAAAAATTACTTTAATGAAAATAAGTTTATAATATAAGATGTTTTTAAAGTGACTAAAAAGTATAAAATAATCTCTCCTAGACCTATACGGGTTCGTAACATCATAAAGATAAACCCGAAAATTAGTGCTTGTGAATTTTTAATAGCTATGACAATACTTGTAAAATTTATAATGAAAAACAGAGTGCATGTAGTAGATAATAGTGATGAGGTGAAATATTCATATATCAGTTATGTACTGAGTGCACTCCGGATTTTTTGTTACAAACCATGGAAGCATTATCATACTCATTAAAAATTCACAAGCATAAAGTTTCAGAGCTATCTGTATGGGGTTAGGAATCTGTGTGGGGCTACGAGCAATTATTTTATACTTTTCAGTCCGTTTTGAAAAAGTATTTTATCACAAATTTAATTTTATTTACGGAGCTGTTGTCAACTGAAATGCCAACTGTTTGTCCAGTCGCTAATGGGAATTTGACGATAGGGAGCACTGTGTTTGAGAGGTGAAAGCGTTCTTGATTCATATCAGCTACCCATTGAAAACAGAAACCGAATAAACCAGTGTACAATAATCACGTCTACGTCTGGTACGAGAGGCCGCACAATTTTATTAAAACGAAGACATTTTTAAATTTCACATTTTTGTGTTGCAGGCCCGCAGTTTATAGACTAGATAGCCTGCGAGTAAACGCGACTCTGCCAAAGGCGACGAAGTTCCAAAACCAAATACGTTCAGATTGGTTAGTAAAGATAACCGAGCAGGCGTGAGTGATACATCGGTCGAATGTAACGATATGTCTTTGAAATATGACTACATACAAACAGAGAAATTTCTTACCGCTAAAAGTCGGCAGATATATTACGACTCTCACCAGTTTCGTCTGTTCCTTTGCAGAGGGAAAACTGTCAGCTATATCGTTACTAAATATTAGCAGAAATAACTATGAAATTTATTTCAGTAACCAAAACGACAGAAAAATCTTGTCTATAAGCACCTACTGCGAACATATGTTGCTGGCTATTAAAACTGCAGGCCCATCAAGTCAGCGTGCGACAAACCTTAAACTGGTATGAGGTGTAACACATGCTCCAATATGCAAATGATTAGCATTTCAGCACAACTGGACAAGGTAGACAGGACTAACGCCATATATATTAATGTGACAAATGTCATAGGATACCTTCTAATATGGTGTCAGACGTCCTTTTGCCCGGCATAGTGTAGAAACTCGACTAACATGGACTCGAGAAGTCGTTGGCAGCCCCTGCAGAAGTTAAACTACTGGCAATTAAAATTGGTACACCAAGAAGAAATGCAGATGATAAACGGGTATTCACTGGACATATATATTGTACTAGAACTGACATGTGATTACATTTTCACGCAATTTCGGTGCATATATCCTGAGAAATCAGTACCCAGAACAACCACCTCTGGCCGTAATAACGACCTTGATACGCCTGGGCATTGAGTCAAACAGAGCTTGGATGGCTTCAACAAGATACCACAGTTCCTCAAGAGTAGTGACTCGGCCACCATAGAGCAGACGTTTTCAATTGGTGAGAGATCTGTAGAATACATGCTTCCAATGTGCGTTCACCGCGATGTCGCCAAACACGGATGCGACCATCATGATACTGTAAACAGAACCTGGATTCATCCGAAAAAATGACGTTTTGCCATTCGTGCACCCAGGTTCGTAGTTGAGTACACCACCGCAGGCGCTTCTGTCTGTGATGCAGCTTCAAGGGTAACCGCAGCCATGGTCTCCGAGCTGATAGTCCATGCTGCTGCAAACGTCGTCCAACTGTTTGTGCAGATGGTTGTTGTCTCTCAAACGTCCCCATCTGATGACTCAGGGATCGAGACGTGGCTGCACGATCCGTTACAGCCATGCGGATGAGATGCCTGACATGTCGACTGCTAGTGATACGAGGCCGTTGGGATCCAGCACGGCGTTCCGTATTACCCTCCTGAACCCACCGATTCCATATTCTGCTAACAGTCATTGGATCTCGATCAACGCGAGCAGCAATGTCGCAATACGATAAACCGCAATCGCGATAGGCTATAATCCGACCTTTATCAAAGTCGGAAACGTGATGGCACGCATTTCTCCTCCTTACACGAGGCATCACAACAACGTTTCACCAGGCAACGCCGGTCAACTGCTGTTTGTGTATGAGAAATCGGTTGGCAACTTTCCTCATGTCAGCACGTTGTAGGTGTCGTCACCGGCGCCAACCTTGTGTGAATTCTCTGAAAAGCTAATCATTTGCATATCACAGCATCTTCTTCCTGTCGGTTAAATTTCGCGTGTGTAGGACGTCATCTTCGTGGTGTAGCAATTTTAATGGCCAGTAGTGTACCATGCTTAACCAATACTGCTCAGTTCTCTATTAGAGTGGAGCATAAGACAGAAATTCTCTCTCACTATATATGTATTTTCATATTTAGTGTGATACAAAAGGCTGCACGTCGGCATTCGCGAGTATGCACCACCGCTACAGAATTAATTGTCATGAGCCATCTACAGGCGTCCTTACAGAATAAAACATCTACACCTGTGGCTTCCTTTGGCCCTTGTCTCTTCCCTCTGTAGATCTATCTTTTCCAAAGGAATTTTTTTATGTTCTTCACGCACTGAAAGTTTAAAACGTGATGAGCGCTCTCGGTCTGCTACCCCTGTGACGCCTGCCCGGAATCCTCACATCTGCTGAAAAACAGAGCACAGTACCCAACGCGTACCTGACTGAGTCCTGGCTCACAGAAGAAACATTTTTATGATCTGTGCTCTGTCCTCCCCTCAGAGGTCTTGTTCATTCTCACAGTCGGCTAGTCGTCCAAAGTTGCAAAAAACACTACAACGACGCTACAGAATGAAAGGAAACAGTACTACTTAGATTCACAAGCATTGGCATTAGATTTAATTGTGTGCATAGTTACATGTAGCAGTAATAATTCAAATGGACCGGCTATTATAATCTGAATAATTAATAAGATTATGGAAGAGGTTTGAAAAAATTATCCCTAAACAATAATGATTTCAATTTCTCCCATTTTTTAATATCAAAAGTTTATTAAACCCAAATTTCATTCCAAACTTTTGTGGATAATAAACCTTCAGTGCCGAGTTACAGGCTTTTAATCGAAAAACTGCTCTAAATTCCTGCATTTGTGGGTTAGTTATCACAAAATTTCTCTTGATAGAGCTCACAGCACATTTTGCACAGCACATTTTCAGTACAGAGGACTAAATACGAAAAGACAACTCTAGTCTTTTGTAAACAAAAGCAAATAATACTACTACAGGTGTGTGATGTGGGACGTAGGTATCATTAGCACTGTTTCCACTTAGTTTCTCCTCTTCAGCATCCTTCACTTGCTTGTGAAACTTGATCTTCTGTTTTGCGTTTTTTGTAGTATAATCTTCCTCTATTCTACGAACTACTCGTGAGATAAACCTTTCAAGGCATGAAAGGCACCGATCTGTTTATTTGTATCGGGTAAACGGGGCAGACTTTTTGTTGTGAGTCGGTCAACAATGGTCAAATGTGGCGCGTTTTCTCGACGTCGCAAATCGACCAATGTCTCGCCCTTGGAATCTTGGGAATAAACTACACACTAGAGGACACATTTACGTGCCGATATCATTGACATAAACTGTTAACAAACATATGTAGAGATCGAATGGCATTGTCGGCTGGGATATCCCGGGGAGTGGATTCTGGTGCCTTTCGGAAATGTTCTTCCTCCGTGTACATTGGCCCTTTCCACGGGGATATACACTGATCAGCCAAAACATTATGACCACCGCCCTCCCATCGATATGAGCCCGTCCATGCTATAGCAGCGTCACCTGGGGAGGAATGACTGTTAGAGACACACGCACGTTGCATGTAGTATCAGCGAGCGTGCTGTCCATGTGTAGAATGGGGAAGGCTTGCGGTCTATCTGTGTTTGACCGAGAGTAGATTTCGATGGCCCTGAGGCTTGGCAAAAGCATTTCGGAAACTGCACGTCTTGTTGGGTGTTCGAGGCGTGCTGTGGTGAGTGTTTTCATCACGAGGCGAAGCCGAGGTGAAACAACGTCCAGACGTTGTGGGGTTGGGCGGCCAACCCTCACTACAGAATTCGATGGTCGTAAGCTAGGCAGACTGGTAAAACAGGACAGGTGGGAACTGCGGCGTAACTAATATCAGATTTTAATGTTGGGCAGAGTACAGGTGTACCTGAACTCACAGTGCACCGAACACTCCTAGCGATGGGTCTCCGCAGCCGACGATTGATTCATGTGCCAATGTTAACACCACGATGTCGGCAACTACGACTGAAATGGGCACGTGACCATTGACACTAGACGTTAGCGCAGTGGAAGAGCATTGCATGGTCTGATGAATCCCGATACCTTCTTCATCATGCCGATGGGAGGGCGAGAATCCGTCGTTTTGCAGGGGAACAGCTCCCTGACACCTTCACTGCAGGGCAGAGATAGGGTGGCGGCGGTTACACTATGCTCTGGGGAACATTCACGTGAGCATCCATGGGTCCAGTGTATCTTGTGCAAGGCACCATGACAGCCAAGAAGATTCGTACACAGGTTGTAGACCACGTACACCGTTTCATGACGATCATGTTTCGCGACGGCAGTGGACTTTTTCATCAAGATAATGCGCCATGTCACAAGGCCAGGATTGTGATAGAGTAGTTCGAGGAACATAATGGTGAGTTCAAATTGATGTGCCAGCCCCCCAACTAGCCAGATCTGAACCCGATCGAACATGATGTGATTGAACGTCGAGTCAGAGCTCATCTCCCCTCTCCCTGGAATTTATGAGAATTCGGTTACTTGGGGGGGGGGGGGGAGTGCAGATGTGGGGTTTATCTCCCTCCAGCGACCTACCTGCTTCCACGCAACAACGCGTCTCCGCTGTTATTCGTACCAAAAGTGGATATACCGGATATTAGGCAGTTGGACATAATATTCTGATCGATCAGGGTATGCGAGTCGTGTCGTATGTGAATTTGTAGGGTGTAGGTGAGTGAAATGGGTGCGTGTATAATGCAGTGTTATGTCAAGTCTGTGTTGCATAATGATGATGAAAGAAGGGAGAGGGTTGAATAAAACCTGGTGACGGCTCGTATCCTACTGCTCTAGAATAGCGAAAAGGGAGTCGCCGAACTTAACGTCCTCATCCGACGGACGTATCACTATCAACAATATGACACGCACTCTCTTCATGAGACTACAGTGTGTTTTGGAATCCAATTCAGGATATTGGAGCGATGACTGGTGATCAGAAACTTGGCGCCACCACCTCTCATACCCTTGCCGGCCAAATACATATAATGGAAATGTCATCCAACAGGACGATTCGAATCTGCTTACGTCCGATTCAGAGGCCACCGAACAAGCATGCGTTAGCGACTTCGCTCACATTGATAGGTTCTACCTACTGGCCCTTCCGGGTGACAAATCGAGTCGTGTACGTACCAGTCACTCGTACCGGAGAAACAATGGAAAAACAATTAAACGGTCTTCGACCCAAAGAGCCTACAAGACCCCAACAGGCAGAGCATGGAAATAAAATTACTGACACAGAGAGCCATTGGATAACAGGCATATACGGACTCTTTCTGGGCGTCACATTGAGTGCAGAATAAGAAATCTTTAAATGGAAAGGGCTATCTAAGCACGTCTAGCAAATCAGGGTGTGACTTATTTCTCTGTCTCTTCCTTATCACGCTATTCATTCTCAAGTTTGATATCCGGTTAGGTGCCGAATGTGAATACCACATATGTTCTCTGAAAAAACATGCGCTACAGAAATTTTTGGCATACTGTGTGTCCAACCTTCAGCCCATTTCTGGAATATCAAAGCCGACATTCGTCTAAGTGATATATCGTTATCTTCTCGCTCGAAAACACGGAAACGGCAGAGGCACAAAGGTGAGTTTATTAGACTTAGATTTCTTGGGAAGCTGTAGATAAAGATGTGTGGAATAATCTGATAAGGAAATACGTTTACGTGCAATGTGAGAGCAGATAATTCAATGACTCAGCCGATATCTTGGAAAGGGCCGATCATCAGCATCGCTAGTGACGTAGAAATTCAGATAGGCGCGGTAGTACTGTTTCCATTCAGTATTACTCATATTCCTTACAGTGTACGTGGGCAATATTGTCTCAGGCCATTAAACGATAGTGTAGACAGATAACAGCTATCACGTGGGTTTGTTACGAAATGGAGACTAAACTGTTGTGTTTGTGACTCATGGTAACCTCTAAATATTGTCAAGTAGAAGGATGAAGATATCTGAAGGATTGATGCGGCTCTCGCTGTCTGTCTGAAATAATGAATGGATGCTTGTGTTGACTAGGAAGTCCTCTGCAGGTACAGCCCCGTAAACCGAGCGAGTGGAGAAGTGGTGAAACACTAGATTCGCCTTCGAGAGGCAGGGTTGTAGTGAGGGATGGCCCCCGACAAGGCCAGTCTTCCCCAAAGTAAGGACCACATGAAATAATTAATATCTTCTTCCTTTTCTCCTTTTAATTTTTCATTCTCCCTCCTATATTTATCTCTCCTTTCTTCTGTCCATATTGCGGCCGTTTTTTTCATTGTTTTCTTCTGGCAGCCCTTGAAACTTTTCACTCTAGCTCGAAACTTTTCTCCTTCTCCTATTTCTTTCTCGATTATTTCCATGTTCCTCAGATCTGCTTTCACTTCTTCTATTCAAGTCATTGATGTTTTTGTGTTTCTGTCAAAAACTTTAAATTTGCTTTTGTTAATCTTTTTTATTTAGCCTTTTTAGGTATCTGTAGAATGGAAATAACTCTTCTCTTCCTCATTCTGTCTAATATACTCCTATTATTTCAAAAAGTGGTTCAAAGGGCTCTAAGTACATCTGAGGTCATCAGCCCCCTAGACTTAGAACTATTTAAACCTACCTAACCTAAGGACATCACACACATCCATGACCGAGGCAAGATTTGAACCTGCGACCGCAGCAGGCGTGCGGTTCCGGACTGAAGCGCTTAGAACCGCTCAGCCACAGCGGCCGGCTCTATTTTTTCGTAAACTAAACTACTTTTTTACTCATTAATTTGGATTTCTCATTGTCATATTTTGGTCCAAAGATTTTCAAGGTATTTTCCTTTCCTTCTTTTGTATTTTACGTAATTATTTGGCTACATTTAAAGAAAGGCATTCTGAGGCAAAAATGGCATTCTGGACTACTGAGAGGTCGGTCTTTTGCATCTATGTAAATGTTGTTATACAGGTTTTTTGTTAATTGAAAAGCTACCTCCATTTTCCTCGCCCTGCTAAGTTCGCTTCTTTGCCCAAAGCATTTGGTTGAATTGTTTCAGTTAGATTAGTGGTTCCCAGTCTTTCTTCGACGATTACCCCCGAGTGTAATCAGATATTATCTGTTACCCTCTCTCCCCCAACCACCATCAGCATTACCCCGGACTGCAATTAGATATTAGCTAGTACTCATCCTGGCTCCTCCTATCACCATCAGCGTTAGCACATGTGTAAACATCAGATGAGAATGAATTTTCTTTTAAGACTTTTATTTTTAAAACGACTAAAGACAAATATATGCAGTTTTTCAGGTCTTTTATTAAACCACGAATATGAGTCGACGAGACAACTGGTGTTAGCCGGCCGCGGTGGTCTCGCGGTTCTAGGCGCGCAGTCCGGAACCGTGCGACTGCTACGGTCGCAGGTTCGAATCCTGCCTCGGGCATGGATGTGTGTGATGTCCTTAGGTTAGTTAGGTTTAAGTAGTTCTACGTTCTAGGGGACTGTTGACCACAGCTGTTAAGTCCCATAGTGCTCAGAGCCATTTGAACCATTTGAACAACTGGTGTTATTTCTAACAGCCCTTTTTATACAGTGATGGAGCAATTCTCAGTGTTCAGGAAAGAAAGCTAACTATCCACATTGAGGATAGACACTTGTTACAAAACATGCTTCCTCTGCACTACTATTCTACTTAGTGACACTTGTTTCCTCCACACTCTGTACCCCCATTCGAAATCAACCAAGTTAAAACGTGTGCACTATACTTATTGTTTTAAATCACTTGGGTGCTAGACTCGTCTTTCCTTAGGTGGCAGAAACTGGAAGACTTCAGGTTGTCAATGTTTTTTGCCTAACTACTGCCACCAATAATAATAACAATAATTATACTTTTTGTCGTGTTTCACTGTCAGTTAGTTTGTTTATTGTTGCGAAATGAATAATGACGCCATTACTGGTCTGTTGCTGGAACTACCTACAACTCGGAGAAGGCATTTTCATGAGATATTTAAGCGTATGTCATATATATGCCTCAGTTTTACTATGAAGATGAGAAAGATGTTCGTACATCCGTTTCACAAGCTGTAGCCTCCACCAAATTGTGTCAGCATTATTGTTAGTATTTGAAAAAAAGTAATTATTCATAATTTATGTAGTTAGAATTACGGTCTTACAAAATAATGATAATAATAATAATAATAATATTTAGTAAATAATTTAGCTTCCTGACCGAAACACAATGGAACCCTATTTTTTCCCCTCAGAAAATTTCAGTTTACCCTTCAGGGGGGTTATTACCCCCAGGTTGGGAACCACTGATCTAGATATTTAGATTTTGTAGACTTTTTTATTCTGCCAGAATCAGTTTCCATGTATTTCGGTTCCTCCTCCGCATCTGCCATATATTCTGTTTCTTCAAAAACATACACTGAAGGGGCAAAGAAACTGGTATAGGCATGCGTATTCAAATACAAAGACATGTAAATAGGCAGAATACGGCGCTGCGATCGACAACGTCTATGAATGTCAACAAGTAACTGGCGCAGTTGTTAGATCGGTTACTGCTGCTCCGATGGCAGGTTATCAAGATTTAAGTAAGTGTGGACGTGGTGTTATAGTCGGAACACGAACAATGGGGCACACCTTCGAGGTAGCGATGAAGTGGCGATTTTCCCTACGACCATTACCGTGAATATCGGGAATCAGGTAAAAAATCACATCTCCGACATCGCTGAGGCCGGAAAAATATCCTGCAAGAATGGAAACAACGACGACTGAATAGACGGTTGGGTTGGGTTGTTTGGGGGAGGAGACCAGACAGCGAGGTCATCAGTCTCATGGGATTAGGGAAGGACGGGGAAGGAAGTCGGCCGCGCCCTTTCAAAAGAACCATCCCGGCATTTACCTGGAGCGATTTGGGGAAATCACGGAAAATCTAAATCAGGATGGCTGGACGTGGGATTGAACCGTCGCCCTCCCAAATGCGAGTCCAGTGTGCTAGCCACTGCGCCAACTCGCTCGGTGACAGAAGAGAATCGTTCAACGTGACGGAAGTGCAAACCTTCCGCAAATTGCTGCAAATTACAGTGCTGGGCCATCAACAAGTGTCAGTGTGCGAACCATTCAACGAAACGTCATCGATATTGGCTTTCGGAGCTGAAGGCCCACCCGTGTACCCATGCACGACACAAAGCTTTACGCCTCGCCTGGGAGCGTCAACACCGACATTGGGCTGCTGATGACTGGAAACATGTTACCTGGTCGGACGAGGCTCGTTTCATATAGTATCGAGCGGATGGGCGTGTACGGGTGTGGAGACAACCTCACGAATCCTGCATGTCAGCAGGGGACGGTTCAAGATGGTGGAGACTCTGTAATGGTGTGGTGCGTGTGCAGCCGGAGTGATATGGGACCCCTGATACGTCTAGATACGATTCTGACTAGTGACACGTACGTAAGCGTCTTGTCTGATCACCTGCATCCGTTCATGTCCATTGTGCATTCCGACGGACTTGGGCATTTCCAGCAGGACAATGCGACACCCCCAGACATCCAGAAGTGCTACAGAGTAGCTCCAGGAACACTCTTCTTCTGAGTTAAAACACTTGCGCTGGCCACCAAACTCCCCAGACATGAACATTATAGAGAATATCTGGGATGCCTTGCAACGTGGTGTTCAGAAGAGATCTCCACCCCCTCGTACTCTTACGGACTTATGGACAGCCCTGCTGGATTCATGGTGTCAATTCCCTCCAGCACTACTTCAGACATTAATCGAGTCCATGCTATGTCGTGTTGCGGCACTTCTGCGAGCTCGCGGTTGCCGTACACGATATTAGGCAGATGTACCAGTTTCTTTGGCTCTTCAGTGTGTAGAGGCCTGGTATTGAAGGAGATTTATCTGCATTATTGTATCTTCTATACATTCAACTATGACGAAAAGATCGTCTGCAAAAGCCAGTCAATGAAGACTCAGATTGTCCTCTTTCCTCAACATCGTGATTTTTTTAAAATACCAACTTCTTCAGTTCTTTTTGTCCAGTCCCTAATTGTTTACAGTACACAATTGAACGGCAGTGACGACAATACATTTCCTTTTCTTACGCGAGATTTGATCTCAAAATCTTTGAAGGTCTCACCTAAAAATTGAATTTTGCATTCTATATTTGTTATTATGTCTTTATATTTGATACTGATTTGTTGTCAATTATTTTAAGGTGCTGAATAATGTTTCCCTGTCAGTCGAGTCGAGTCTACAAATATTATACAAATGCTTTTGGATCTCTTCCTTCTACACTTCATTATAAATTTCAGATTTAAAGTTTGTTCTACACGGGACGTCCTTTTCTAAATCCTCCTTGGGACTCTTGTAATTGCTAATCGCCGGCCGGTGTGGTCGTGCGGTTCTAGGCGCTTCAGTCTGGAACCGCGTGACCGCTACGGTCGCAGGTTCGAATCCTGCCTCGGGCATGAATGTGTGTGTGTTGTCCTTAGGTTAGTTAGGTTTAATTAGTTCTAAGTTCTAGGCGACTGATTACCTCAGCAGTTAAGTCGCATAGCGCTCAGTGCCCAATTGCTAATCCAGTTGGCCGTAAAGCTTGTTTTGTAATGCTTTTGAAAGAACTTTGTAAGTCACCGGAAGGAGAGAAATTCCACTATAGTTGTTGAGGTCACTTTTATCTCCTTTTTTGTGGACTATGGCAATTAATGCTGTCTTCCAGTCTTCTGATACAGCTTCTGTTTCGCAGACTTTTTGAAAGACGCCATGTAGCCTCTTCAGTGTTCCAGCACCTGCAATTTTACACATTTCGGCACTTACTGAATATTCCTCGAGGATCTTATCATTCTTCAAATATTTAATCTTGTTTTGGATTTCAACCACGCTAGGGAGTTCTGAGTTTGTACAAGTGCTTCCTGGGTTTTGTTCTAGTAATTTTGCTCTTGGTTCCTCACAATTTAAGAACTTCTTGAACTAGTGAATCGCTTAATTGTTTGTTTATAATTTTTTTATCAGTATTCTGTAAGCTATGTACCGACTCATTTCATGACCGAGTAGCTTTAGCTCGCATAGTCCCAAGGAACTTGGTAACAAATAAATAAATATATAAACTATTGAGAATTAACCGGGAGCGTAATGTGAGTTCTCCTGCCTCTCGTGTTTCTATCTTCTGCGTATGATAGAAGCCTTACCTTCGGACCGCGACTATAAATGCATACTGTTGTCACAGTGTCATTTCGTCCAAGTAGCATTATAAGAAAACGATTATTACCGAACAGACATCCGTCGATTATACGGTTTATGTAGCAACAGTACACTTGGGTCAGACAGGTGCGGCCTAAACAGCTCGCTCATGATCAACAATGGAGTTCTTGCTGTTACTTCGTTACGGTATTGTAAGATCTCAAAAGTCGGCGAGCGAGTACTAAAGCAGACACGCTTTGCCAGAGGCTTCCGCTTTTTGCTGATTTCTGCCAACTCAGGACTATTGATAATGTATGAGTAGCAAACAAAATCTTTTCTTTATTAATCGTAATCAGACCAATGTATAGTAGCTACCATAAACAGTGAGACAAAGATTTCGTTTTACTTTCAGTTTTGTAGGAAGTTCATAAAATACATCTAATTTATTTAGTACACCGATAATTTAATTTGTTGTGTGCAATATTTTTTGTTAGTACTGTTTACTTAAGTAATATTTTTCAATAATGCTTAATTTTTATGAACCCTAGTTTCAAAATTATACAGTTTGTTAAATCTGCATAGAAAAAATGCAGAATAGTAGTTTTACTAGAGCATTGGTGTGTCCCGAGAGAAGGACAGTTCAAACCCCACCATGTGTATGTTTTTCTTAGTTTGTCTAAATCGCTGCAGGCAAATGTTGGGATGGGTCATTTGAAAAGAATACTGCCGATATCTTGCGTTACCCTTCCCGAGTCTGAGCTTGTGTTCTGTCTTTGATGACATCGTTGTTGACGAACGCTATACCCTAAATCGTCCTTCATTTTCTTAAGCCGCCTAAATCGAATTCGCAGAATTTTGACAACTTCCCTTCGGAATTTAAGCCAGGATGTTGGCGTATAAGCTTTGGTCAACATCTGTAGAGCTACTATTCGGTTTATCTCGGCCTACTAATCCTGATAACGCGGATTCCAACTTAATATGTTTGGGTACAGTGCTACATAATCAGGGATGCTACATTACGTCTAATGTGAAGTGCATCGCTTCCACAAACGCAGTTATCAGCTTGCAGTGCTGTCTTGACTTGGCCTTCTCCATGGGCTGGTATACTGGCAAAATATATATTTATTTGGCGTATATCGCCGGCCGCGGTGGCCGAGCGGTTCTAGGCGCTTCAGTCTGGGACCGCGCGACTGCTACGGTCGCAGGTTCGAATCCTACCTCGGGCATGGATGTGTGTGATGTCCTTAGGTTAGTTAGGTTTAAGTAGTTCTAAAGTTCTAGGGGACTGATGACCTCAGATGTTAAGTCCCGTAGTGCTCAGAGCCATTTGAACCATTTGACGTATGCTAGGTGTCGGTCGAATTAGTTTCATTGAAATGAGTGGATCGATGATGACTTTCAAGTAAAATGTCTCACTTTTACGGGAACGTACATAATGGATGTTCGGGTACAGGTTGTAGTCGCATGGTTGACGACATATGGTAGTGAATCGTGCACGGGTAGCCAAATGGTAAGGTGACCGCTCGAGCTAACCGGGAAATCTCGGTTAGAGTCCCGGTCCGGTACAAATATCCACTGACGCCATTCCATTCTACGGCTTATCGTTGTCCATAATCGCAACTGTGAATACGTTTAATGTATTTCATGACGGCTGTAGTCGCCACAGTGCCTATTCCTTTGGGCATGCATGCAGCATCGTAATTCACAATAACACAGGCACTGCATTATCGTAGTAATGAATATGATGTGACTAATAAAAATTTATGCCAGATCGGGAATCCTCTCTTCAGGGGCCGTTGCCTTAAGCACTAGGCTAGTTGGTTTTTTGTTTCTTTCTTTCATTTTTTTTAATTATTAGACTTGTGTGCTGGACCAGGATTGGAATGTATTCTAAGTAACGAAAATTTTGAAAAATACTGATACGAATTATTAGAAGCCGGCCGCAGGGAAGATCAATTTGGGTTCTGGAGAAATGATGGAGCACCCGGGTCCATACTGACCCTTCGACTTATCTTAGAAGATACACTGAAGAAAGACAAACATACATTTAGAGCATTTGTAGATTTAGAGAAAGCTTTGCACAGTGTTAACTGGAATGCACTCTTTGAAATTCTGAAAGTAGCAGGGGTAAAAAACATGGAGCGAAAGTTTATCTACAACTTGTAGAGAAACAAGACTGAAGCTATAAGAGAAGGACATGAAAGGGAAGAAGTAGTTGAGAAGGGAGACAGAAAAGTTTGTAGCCTATCCCCTTATGTTATTGGATCTGTACACTGAGCAAGCAATAAAGGAAACCAAGAAGAAATATGGAAAGAGAATTAGAATTCATGGAGAAGAAATAAAAACTTTGAAGTTTACTGATAACATTATAATTCTGACAAAGACACCAAATGAGTTGCAAGAGAATTTGAACGGAATGGATAGTGTCTTGAATAGAGATTATAAGCGGCTGGTCCCGGCGGAAGTTCGAGTCCTCCCTCGGGTATGGATGTGTGTGTTTGTCCTTAGGATAATTTGGGTTACGTAGCGTGTTATCTTAGGGACTGATGACCCTAGCAGGTAAGTCCCATTTCACACACATTTGAACATTTTTGAGAGGTTATAAGATGAAATTCAAATCAAGTAAAACAAGAGTAATGGCGTATAGTTGAACTAAATCAGGCGATGCTGAGGGGATTAGATTAGGGAACGAGACACTAAAAGTAGTAGATGGGTTTGTACATTAGCAGAAAAGCTTTTCCGGAAAAGAGAAATTTGTTAACAACGAATATGAATTTAAACATTAGAAAGTTTTTATCTGGTGATATTTGTCTGGAATATAGGATTGTATGGAGGTTAAATATGGACGATAGAGAGTTCAGACCAGGTTAGAAATGAAGCTTTTGAAATGCGCGATTTCCGGCAAAACTTGACTAAAAAGGCATTGCTTGATAGGGCGCATCAGGAGGCATCAAGGAATAGTCAATGTAGTAATGAAGGGAATGTGTGAGGTATAAAAACTGTAAAAAGAGACCAAGCCTATAGTAAGCAGGTTGAAATGGATGCAGGTCGCAACAGTTAAACAGATATGAAGGGTGTTGCGTAGGATTGACTAGAGAGTTGCATCAAAAAAGACTTTGGACTGAAGACCGCAACAACAAGCGTCATTTACCTGCATCCTAATTATAGAATGTGTTTACTTTTGGCTTATACCTCCCAGCAGTGCAAATGATGTATTGCTGAAATTTAGCCGCCATGCTGTGGAATTAACTATATTGGTTGACTACAATTCAAGTGCACCAGCGGAATGTTCTGCCTTGTCGCCGTTAGCGTTCCGGTTACCTGCCCTGGCCACTAACGTAATTTCAGGCAGTGTCTTTTCCTCACCTCTTGTCGCTGTCCAACACGGTGTGTAGTTTTGACAACTTAATACATATACATATTTGATTATGGATAATCACGCCAGTAACATTTGGTGTTTGAATTCTCATGTACCGATAGGTGGCAAGCAAGTCGTTTGTCGGTCGGTCCGTGGCTGTCCCTTGGTTGGGTTCCGACGGATCAAGTGTAGTTGGGCTCACCACCTGGCTCACCACCGAGCGAGGTGGCGCAGTGGTTAGACACTGGACTCGCATTCGGGAGGACGATGGTTCAATCCCTCGTCCGGCCATCCTGATTTAGGTTTTCCGTGATTTCCCTAAATCACTCCAGGCCAATGCCGGGATGGTTCCTCTGAAAGGGCACGGCCGACTTCCTTCCCCATCCTTCCCTAATCCGATGAGACCGATGACCACGCTGTCTGGTCTCCTTCCCCAAACCAACCAACCAACCAACCTGGCTCACCTAAGTGAACGAGGGCAGACCGACCCCCTGGAGGCTTCTGAGTGCTGTTGTCTTTACTGTCTTTCTCACCGGTGTTTAATTGTCTGTTTATAATCTATCATAGCCAATGATAAAAAAATTTTTGGTTTTACTGTGTTTTATGTAAGTAAGTTTGAATTCTGGCAACTGCATATCTGCTGAAATGTTGTTGCTGTTGTGTTGTCTTTTCTTTTAGTCCGGTTTCAGATACTTAAAACCTAAGGCTTAGGGTTATATTTTTTTTTAAACTTTGGAAAATTAATTGTGGGCCTTCAGTCTTGGAACCTTATTCTTAAAATTACCTTTCAAGCTTAAACATTGCGGCTTGGAACCTTAGTCTTAAAATTATCTTTCAAGCTTAAACATTGCGGCCTTCTGCCTTTGAAAGGTTATGGTAGTTTATTTTTTAAAATCTTGAAAATTTTATTGTGGGCCTTCAGCCATTTGTATTGCATCTTGTTAATGTTTGTCTATCCACCCTTGCCTTGAGGCTTTCAGCCTATTTGTGTAATATATATATTTTAATTATTTTATTTGCTATTTTAACTGTATTTTTTTTATCTTGTTGATTTTTAAGATTTCTTGTTTGGAGGCCTTCAGCCGTGAAAGAATTGCATTTTGAAACTCGGAGTTGTAAAGTTTCGGCTATGTGCCGTTTTGGTTTAAAGGTGTTATTAAATTACAATAAATTACGATTTTAAGGTGAAACTGACCCCAGCCTTATTTGGCTCTTTCCGCAATCCTAATCACCTGTTCTGCCCAACGGGTTTAACGGGCGTCTCACAATTGTTCAAAATGTGCTGCTAGCGTGGAAACATAGAATATTTCGAATCTGTACTGAGAAGAGAGTTAAAGTAAACTGCTCAGAGCAAGTTTTGCGTCTGCCAATCTGTCAACGTCAATAGGATTAGATTAAAAGAAAATAAGGAATGAAGTAGTAAGACTCAGCAAACTAAAAAAAACTTTACTGTAGAATAAAAACAAAAAAATTATCAAAACAGACGAAGTCTCTCCAAAGGTGCATATTTTTACACACTTGTGAAATTAATATCTGCTGCTGGGCGACATCTAGTACTGTATTGCTCTACCCCTCAAATTACTCTCGGTAAGGAAGAGTGGCGTCCAACATCCGTACATGATTTTGGCCCTAAACAAACTGACCCACCTTCCTGCTGAAACTATAACACTGCATATCTGACATCTGCGTTTGTACCTTGTCGTCTCCACAGACTTCTTCGACGAACATCAGAAATCAGACAAATCTTGCAGTCGTCGGTGAAGAGAACCCGACGCTACTGATTCAGGCTTAATTCAAAATATTTGTTACCTTTCCCACATTCTCCACGCACCATGTTACTGGGGAATTTGTACTGTTGTTCCTAATATACACTTCGAGTCCAAATTGACGGTGAGGAGTCGGCTGCGTATTGACTCAGACGGTATAGACCTCCCAGTTGCCTCCGCAAACGCAGCGCGTAGTTCTGCTGTACTCCCCTCGCAGCATCTGCGAGCCACGGCTGGTAGGCAACGTTCATCACCTGTTATTGTTGACCCAGGGTGACCACTTTGAGGTAAATATTCACCGACTGCAGAATAGTTTTTGAATGACTTCGATGTATTGTGCGCCAGAGTGTCAGGTTTCTCTTCCCGTCTTGACGTTCTTGTCGAAAGTGACAACGTGCACACGATCTGAGTTTTGAAAGACCGTTTGTGGCACGTTGACAAGTTGAACAGTGTACACTGCACACAAGCCGGATCGTCCAGCACACGCATACTACTGAACTGCATTGAGAGTGCAGGTTTTCTTTTGCCTTCGTTACACATATGGTTGTACGTAGCGGTTTCCTGTGGTCAAAAGAAAATTGACAAAAAGGTTTCCGATCCAAAAACACCCGCGTCACATGTACGCAGCAGACAGGGAGAACACCGCAACGGGACGGAGACACACCCCACTCTGACATGCCACGTGTCCGGGGCGTAATAAAGCTGTCCACACAGTGAGAAAAAGATACTGTCGTACTCAGTCTACATGCTTACAACATAAGCGCCGGCTGCCCTCTTGTTGATGATCTAAGCTGCGAGCTTGGACTACTGGTTATGGCTATACAATAACGAGAATATTGCTGTAACACATGTTCTTTAAAAACACACACAATTAGTTATTGTCACCGTCAATATACTCCCCTCGTCTGTCCCTACAACGCTCCATGCGGATTTTCCATTGATGGAAACAGCACTGGGAGTCTTCATCTGTGAATTCCTTGATGAAGTGTGCCGCTTCTTCTTTCACTGGTTGAACGGACTAAAATTTTATTCCTTCTACGGCAGATTTGACCTTGAGGAATAGACAAACGTTACATGGTGCTAGGTCAGGCGGATAAGGTGGGAATGGGAATCACAGGCGCGAAGGCGACTTCCTTTCCGAGGAGTACCATTGAGAAAATTTAGATAATCGGCATTTGAAGCCAACTGCAAAACATTTCTGCTACCGCCAACGTACATTTCGCGTAACGAGCATTAAAATAATATTACAGAAGTTAAGATTGTTACGGAGACATATGGACAGTCGTTTTTCTCTCGGTCTGTTCTCTTTGAGAACTCAGTAAGCTTGCTATGCAAGATGTCAGCATCTCCCGGTCTTTCTGCGACAATGACGTCACTGTAGTACCACCTGGTAGAGACTTCACATAATTTAACAAATCCTGTAAACCATGGGAACATGAGTAGGAAGTCTGTTCGTATTTTGTCAAACAGTTCATGGTTATATTCAAGCACGTTAACAAAGCTCCATCGTCTTCTCCCAGTGATGATAGGATACTTGTTACCAGGTATGTGAGGAGCTTCAGGGATGGTTTCTTCACTTCGGCTTCCAGCATCGTCCACATCAAGGTTATCAATTCCTTTATGTGTTCCATTGTCAGACTTCTGCAAACAAATTATCAAACATTAACTCATCATCTCCATCAGAATCGGAAACTGCACCTAGACAACCTCCACAACGTACACTACGAATCAGTGGGGTGTTTGCACAAAATGAGCACCAATAATTATAGTTACAATGGGTGGTGCAAATACACCTTCCACAACTTCCAAAGGATTAACAACTAGTGATATGTTGTCGACACAAAACATTTTATAAATTAGATCTCTAGGTCGTACAGAAAGCATTTCATTTACACACCGCTCACAAATATTTATTTTCCATCTTGAATTCTTCAAGTATGAATTATTGATCTTAATACAATAATACTGCACACTTATGTTGAAAACACTGTTAAAGAAATTGAAAGGCTCCATATCACTCATTGCTAATACACATAATTTCCTTTCTGAATTACGAAACTTTCTTCCAAACATAGAAGCTTCTATTACAATTTCTCGCAACATAGGTACATTTTCTGAGTTGTGAAAAATATAATCTGGTGATAAACGTTAACGTGAAAGAATATAACGGATTTTTTCATTTCTAAAATGTAAAATAATATCCTCTTTCAACAGATCCGGAATATTTAAGTCAATTGAATGGAGAGCATTGTCCAGGTGTCCTATTATTACAAATCTGCTCAATTTGTACAAAGTAGAAACCATTTCGTAGTGTACTTACGAAAAATTCACTAAGTGCAGCTTCGGCGAGGTCCGAGGTAGACGCAGTGTTCAGTAAGTTGTCAGAAGACATGGTTACTAACACCCTAACATACCCCTTTATATAGTGCATGGCGCAAATGGCCGTGACCCATTACGCACGATTTCTTTCTGTCGCCAACGTTTTGCTGGCGTGGGTGCTTGCCCAGATAGCCGGCTTTAAAAGCCAACTATCTCAGCACCACAGCCACAGGCTCCATGACGACCTTGGGACCAGGGGACCCGGGGGGGGGGGGGGGGGGAGGAGAGATCAAGTGTATGGTCAACATGAATCATGACACACGTGCAAAAAAGCAAATGACTTGTAGTGATACAGGGTACGCGGGTACGCTCCACCATACACCATGCGGTGGCTTGCGGAGTACGTATGTATGTAGATATAGATGACAGTCAATTGGCGTCCACCATGTCAGGCACATAAAACATTTCGTAAAATGAATGCGAAGTCGAAAATGGGATTTTAGACTGAATAATTTTAGGTGTGTTGCATTGTAGACTATCGTAAAAGTTTTGTGTGGAAAGATATATAGATATATGAGGTTTCTGTGTAGAGTATTATGAATGGTTATACATACATATATATATATATATATATCTTGTCATTAATTGAGAATTTGTCCAGGACGGTAGTTACGAGTTGTCGGTTACTAGATTGTCCATTGTACTCAGGGGAAGTAAATAGTTACGTTACAGATACCAGAATCAGATGTTATTGTTGTTACTTATCCTGAGAGATGGTTCAGGAAGGTGTGTTCGCTCATCACATCCTGCTCACATTGCGTGTAACGTGGGAGAATTTGTTGCCATGATTCATATTCCGTGTACCAAATTGTTTTGGTTACAAGACTTGGTCGTCTTTTCCCTGATAGCGTCACTGGTGTTACTTTTGTGTCGTTGCGGTTAGCCACGCCACTGAGGCGTTGTGCCTTGGTTTACTCTCTGTATAGTTCCCCTGCGTGAGTATCATGACGCCTAGCGACAACTACAATAAGAGAGCGGTAATGATGATAAAGTTTGCATTTTAAAATTACTGCAGTAGGCTGACTGTGCTACATGTATCCCTATTGTGAATAAGAAAATATAATTTTAATTACTCTTCTGCTAACTTACATCCTTCATAGATGAGTGGCATTTCTACCTTCTCTTCGTTGGTATACATTGCATTGACAAAAACCTTGAACTAAGGACGGTTGAATGAATGATCGATGTGCATTTTCGTTGTCTCTCCATTTGTTTACAGTCAACATCAGCAGACGCCTTGCCGTAGCCAAAGTTATGCGTGTTAGTAAAATGGCTCTGAGCACTATGGGACTCAACTGCTGAGGTCATTTGTCCCCTAGAACTTAGAACTAGTTAAACCTAACTAACCTAAGGACATCACAAACATCCATGCCCGAGGCAGGATTCGAACCTGCGACCGTAGCGGTCTTGCGGTTCCAGACTGCAGCGCCTTTAACCGCACGGCCTGCGTGTTAGTACAGGAGAATCAAAGTCAGTTTGTGTAATGTTTTTAGTTACCTCATGTTTCCGTGAATGGTACACTGTGATACGTCTTGAGGAGACAAAGTGGATTACCAATGAAATACGTAGGGTGCTATTTAAAAAAAAATATTGCTGTTAATATTTTCGTAACGAACAAAATTACAAGAAAATCATTCACGCTGGTTAATTTCCCCCTACAACGTAGAAGTTATTTGGAATGGACAGGATAAATGTGACTCCCTATATATCCCTTGTGGCGGGGTAAACCGCTGTCCTGCCCCGTTCCGCTCCCTCCGTGACGCTTTTTCCACATACTGTACGAGAATCTCTGGAAGTACTGTTTGGAAACCATAAGCGTAACTGACGATGAAAGTGTGAGAGAGGCGTGGTAGTGTGTTGAGAAAGTCTAGTGGCTGAGGCCACTCTCCAGTTCCCTGTTGAGCGCGCTGGCGAGCTTATCGGCGCAGCAGGAAGCTCTACGTAGCTGAGCCAGCAGCGCACGACGCAGCGACCTTATCTGTTTTGAGTGCAACCGTTTCGTATCGAGAACGCCGGAGGGGAGTGAGAGAGTCTATTCCAAGTATGGTTTTCCCTTTGCCTCTGTGCGACCTGAAGTAGCAGATGCATACAAGAAGCTGTTTGAGCTTACATACCGAAAGCTGTTGCGCTTACTATGCGAGATATTTACTAACAAGGCACCTGAAGCAGAAAACATTCCCTCAGAATTTCTAAGATCCATGGGAGATCATAATAGGACGAAATTATACCTCCATTTACACAAGAGACACGAGACTGACGAAATATCTGCAGCTTCAAAAAGTGTGTAAAAATTCCTATTCCAAAAGTTTTGTAACTCATGGTTGCAAAACAATTGATGAGAATTTTTTACAGATGAATAGAAAGACCCGTAGGAGAGGACCTGGGGAAAAATTTCAGGAGAAATGAAAGTACGTGCGAGGCAATACTGAACTTTTCCTACAGGACGGGTTAAAGAAAGGTAAACATACATTTAGAGCACGTGTAGATGTAGAGAAGGCTTTTGACAATGTTGACAGGAATAAACTCTTTGAAATTTTGAAGGTAGCAAGAGTACAATACACGGAGCCAAATACACAAGCTACAGCTTGTATATAAACCAGGCTGTAGTTACAAGAGTCGAAGGACATGAAAAGGAAGCAGTAATTGAGAAGGGAATGAGACGGGGTTGTAACATATTTTAGATATTACTCAATCTGTACACTGAGCAACATTGAAGAAAACCAAAAAGAAATTCAGGAAGATAATTAAAGGTCAGGGGGAAGAAATAAAACTTTGAGGTTTGCTATTGACATTGTAATGCTATCGAAGGCGGCAAGGACTTGGACGAGCAGTTGAACGGAAGGGATAGCGTCTTGACAAGAAGTTATGGGATGAATATCAGCCCAGTACGGAATGACACATGGACGACAAACAGTTTAAACAAGAAGAAACATTTAAAATATGACGCTACAAGAGAATACTGAAGATTCTATGGGTGGATCGAATAACTGGCGAGGAGGTAATGAATCGTATTGGGGTGAAACCTTGACTAAAACAAGGAATCGAACAAAACGATACATCTCGAGGCAGCAAAAAAATTGTCAGGTTGACAGTAGAAAGATGTGTAGAAGCTGAAGCGAGGGGATAAAAATTGTCGAGCGAGACCAGTAAGAAGGTTAAAATAGATGAATGTTACGGCAGTTATGCAGAGATGAAGGGACTTGTACAGTGCAGGAATCTTTATATTTACGACGTCCAGCTACAGAAACGCGCTGTCTGTTGTTTTACAAAGCATTTGAAGGCGGCATGTACGGCAAACAAAGCATCCAATACTCACACAGACCATTGATAGGGGAGAGAATAATTATTCTAACATGAGAGAAATATACGCCACTATTGTCAGACAAAACCAATCTGGAAAAGAGAATAAAGCACACGTTCAGTCAGCGTACAAAAGGAAGATAATCAGAAAAACAATTTTATTACGGATATGTTGACAAAGAATAAAGAAAACAGAGAATTTAAATCAAGCACGTTATGCAGAGAACAAGATCTGTGTGTAAAGAAAAGGCACAGCGGGAAACACGACGCCAGACGAGAAAAGTTAGAAGGAAAACCATAGGAGCCTTAAGCCAACACCTTAAGTAAAGAAGAAACGTGCAGAAAGAGAGTTGCGGTAGTATAAACTTGAATTCATACAAAGTAAACCAGAAAATGCTAAGACACAAAAAGAGAATACAGTTACACAACCAAGAGTGGATTCGCACCGCCAACATAGAGCTCAGCAGTCGAAACAAGAACTTAAAAGATCAAAGAAAGCTAGAAGGAAACATGCAGATGACGAGTTACACGAGCTAGGAACACGGGAAGTTTTTTTTTTTTAAAAAAAAAAAAAAGATGACGAGTCATAGGGGAAAGAACACGCAGAGGTACCCGCTTATGATATCATAACAGAAGATGAGAAAATTGGGACCCTTCAAACTGAACAGGAGAAACGGAAATCACGGAGAAGCGGGTCTCAGTGTCATGTCAAAGTTGGGCAGAAAACGCGGAGTTTTGACGGCTCATATAAGAAATACAAGACTATAAAATAAGTGTTGAGAATCTGAAGAGTCCGATGTAAATAATTAATGGCTTTTAAAAAGTATTTTTATTTGGCAGACTTAAGGACTTAGACATTTGTTACTGAAGGAAGTTTTAAATAGACAGTACATTCCCTGATGTGAGGCTATATTTAACATTAATCGTGAATTATAAATTGTTACAGCCATTCTAATAAACGAAATCATGCTTTTCAGTTTGATGGCGATCTTGGAGAATACGGGAGGCATTACCGTGTAAACTAAAAGTGTATTGGTTAGTAATATTCATGCTCTATCAGGCGTAAATGAAAATGAGCGTTTGGCGTCATTGGCCGGGAGGCCCCTTGCGAGGCAGGTCCGACCGCCTTGGTGCAGGTCTCATTACATTCGACGCCACATTCGGTGACCTGCGCGCAGGATGGTGATGAAATGATGATGAAGACAACACAACACTCAGTCCCTGAGCGGAGGAAATCTCCGACCACAGCCGGGAATCGAACCCGGGCCGGTAGTACGGCAATCCGTCAGACCACTCAGCTATCGGGGCGGACTATGACGCGTAGATAATAGGGGACACTGAAGAAAATAAATTTTTACTGTTATTAACTAGAACAAATCAACGCAGAATCATATGTGGAGAGTTTAATTGTGTGATTCGAAAGGAAATTCCCTATTGTAATCATTTAGAACAATTACCGATCTTCATAGATGATTTGAATTTTGAAGGGCGTGTGGTTTCATGCGCTCGATAAGGGTTTACTTACAGTGCATCAGCAGCTAGGTTTTGTTTCATGGAAGGGCTGTTAGAACGTCTTTCAGAAGCGTAAATCAGGCCACTGTGCGTTTCAGACCAGTGTACACTACTGGCCATTAAAATTGCTACACGAAGAAGAAATGCAGATGATAAACGAGTATTCATTGAACAAATATATTACACTAGAACTGACATGTGATTACATTTTCACGCAGTTTGGGTGCATAGATCCTGAGAAATCAGTACCCAGAACAACCACCTCTGGCCGTAATAACGACCTTGATACGCCTGGGTATTGAGTCAAACAGAGCTTGGATGGCGTGTATAGGTACAGCTGCCCATGCAGCTTCAACACGATACCACAGTTCATCAAGAGTAGTGACTGGCGTATTGTGACGAGCCAGTTGCTCGGCCACCATTGACCAGACGTTTTCAATTGGTGCGACATCTGGAGAATGTGCTGGCCAGGGCAGCAGTCGAACATTTTCTGTATCCAGAAAGACCGGTACAGGACCTGCAACATGCGGTCGTGCATTATCCTGCTGAAATGTAGGTTTTCGCAGGGATCGAATGAAGGGCAGAGCCACGGGTCATAACACATCTGAAATGTAGCGTCTACTGTTCAATGTGACGTCAATGCGAACAAGAGGTGACCGAGACGTGTAAGCAATGGCACCGCAATGGCACCCCACACCATCACGCCGTGTGATACGCCAGTATGGCGATGACGAATGCACGCTTCCAATGTGCGTTCACCGCGATGTCACCAAACACGAATGCGACTATCACGATGCTGTAAACAGAACCTGGATTCATCCGAAAAAATGACGTTTTGCCATTCGTGCACCCGGGTTTCGATGTTGAGTACACCATCGCAGGCGATCCTGTCTGTGATGCAGCGTCAAGAGTAACCGCAGCCATGGTCTCCGAGCTGATATTCCATGCTGTTGCAAACGTCGTCGAACTGTTCGTGCAGATGATTGTTGTCTTGCGAACGTCCCCATCTGTTGACTCAGGGATCGAGACGTGGCTGCACTATCCGTTACAGCCATGCGCATAAGATGCCTGTCATCTCGAATGCTAGTGATACGAGCCCGTTGGGATCCAGCACGGCGTTCCGTATTACCCTCCTGAAGCCACCGATTCCATATTCTGCTAACAGTCATTGGATCTCGACCAACGCGAGCAGGAATGTCGCGATACGATAAACCGCAATCGCGATAGGCTACAATCCGACCTTTATCAAAGTCGGAAACGTGATGGTACGCATTTCTCCTACTTACACGAGTCATCACAACAACGTTTCACCAAGCAACGCCGGTCAACTGCTGTTTGTGTATGAGAAATCGGTTGGAAACTTTCCTCATGTTAGCACGTTGTAGGTGTCGCCACGGGCTCCAACCTTGTGTTAATACTCTGAAAAGCTAATCATTTGCATATCACAGCAACTTCTTCTTGTCGGTTAAATTTCGCGTCTGTAGCACGTCATATTCGTGATGTAGCAATTTTAATGGCCAGTAGTGAATTTGTCTCATGTGGTTAAGGCTTACACAGTAAACAAAGTTTTTTTGAAGATAACGAATATTTTGTAGAACTTCTTGCAATTTTTTTGTTTAATTTCAGTAATTTATGTCTAAAATTATTTAAAATAGTACAGGGTAATTCCGTGATGACGTTACAAACTTTCAGGGATGGTGGAGAGAGATAAGTGAAACAACTTTAGGTAAGGGACCCTGGTCCGGAAACGACCGAGTGGAAAGTAATAAATGAAAATCTATATGATACTTCTAACAATGGACCTCTTCTGCTGCGAGATCTCTGCTTTCCATATTTTGGGAGGAGGTACTTCGGACCAAAACAAGAAAAAAAAGTCCAGTAACATAGGTTTGAAAGTGCACGCTGTAAGAGGTATGAGCACTTGTCCATCTTTGCTAATGTGAGAGACATCTCTTCTATTGAACGAGTACACATAGCTCATAAGATATGCGTTTTAGAGCCCGTGTTTACTGGACTTTTTTGTTTTGGACCATACTACCTCTCCCCAAAATATGGAAAGGTAAGAGCTTTCAGTAGACTAGGTCCAACGTCAAAGGTATCGGATCGATTTTCACTTACAACTTTCGACTCGGTTCTTTCCGAACCAGGGTCCTTTACCTGAAAGTCGTACATTTACCACTCTTCATCATCGCTGAAAGTTTGTAGTATCGTCACGCACTTACCTTGTATACCAGCACAGCACTTGTTCATCACGGTCTTATATGAGGGCATGCAGAAAAGTGATGCCTCCGAATTTATTATATGAAAACTCTTAAGAGTTTTTGAAACAAGACAAACGATAATAACGTTCTAAATCATTATCCTCCATGCCTACATATTTATAGAATTTCTCAACACAGTCATCCTGACTACGAACCTGCCAACGAGAGATCAATTTGTTGATACCCTCACTGTAGAAATGGCTCTGAGCACTATGCGACTTAACTACTGAGGTCATCAGTCGCCTAGAACTTAGAACTAATTAAACCTAACTAACCTAAGGACATCACACACATCCATACCCGAGGCAGGATTTGAACCTGCGACCGTAGCGGTCGCTCGGTTCCAGACTGTAGCGCCTAGAACCTCACGGCCACTCCGGCCGGCCACTGTAGAACGTTGTAGACGGAGCCAAACTTCACCTCTGCGTATACTGTTTCATCACTATCAAAGTGAAGTCCTCAAACGTGTTCTTCAACTTTTTAACCAGATGAAAATCGTATGGGGCCAAGTCGGGAATGTATGGAGGATGATGGATGACATTGAACGCAAGGCACTGGATTGTTGCAGATGTCGCAGCGCTTGGGTGTGGTCTGGCATTTCCGTGCTGAAGGAGAGGGTGCTCCATGTGTGGATGAACTCTTCGAATTCAAAACTCGATTGCAGCACGCTGTTTGTCACGCACCGATATGCACTAGTCACATTAGTGGGACAACTTGTTATGCCGAGGAAAAACAAGCTTCATATCGGGGTGGATGTGGTCGCCAAGGATTGATGCATACTTGTGTTGATCCACTTTGCCTTCCAGAATGACGAGATCGACCATGGAATGCCACGAAACATTCCTCAGACCATAATACTCCGTCCTCCGGCCTGGACCTTTACGACGGTCTTTGCAGAGTGTTTGCTTTCAGACGTTTCACGCCATACATGCTAACGGCCCTGTCTGTTGGACTTACAGTGAAAACGTCCTTAATTAATTAGACAACAAATTAGAGGCAACTGGCATATTCTGTGACCTGTAAAAGTATTTTGACAGTGTGAATCACAGCATTCTTTTAAGTAAATTAAAATATTATGGCGTCACTGGTAGTGCTGCAAAGTGGTTTCAGTCATATCTTACTAATAGAAAACAAAGGGTGTCATTACATGACACTTCAGCAGTAGGCAATCAGACATCATCTGACTGGGAAGAAATTACACGTGGTTTTCCCCAAGGTTCCATACTGGGTCCATTATTTTTTCTTGTGTATATTAATGACCTGTCATCTGTTACATTACCAGATGCCAAGTTTGTCTTATTTGCAGATGCTACAAACATTGCGATAAATAGTGAATCAAATATAAATTTAGAAAGGGCAGCTAATCAAATTTTTACTGACACTAATAAGCGGTCCATAGCCAATCCACTGTCATTAAACTTTGAAAAGACCCACTATATGCAGTTCAGAACTTCCAAGAGATTTCCTTCTAGTGTGTGTATAAAATATGATGACGTGGAAATAGGAGTTGAGAGTGTAAAATTCTTGGGATTACAACTTGATAATAAATTCACCTGGGAGCGACATACTAACGAATTGCTAAAGCGCCTAAACAAGTCTGTGTTTGCAATGCGAATGATGTCAGATATAGGAGATATAAATATAAAAAACTGGCATATTTTGCTTATTTTCACTCCATTATGTCATATAGTATCATATTTTGGGGTAACTCCACAAACCGAGAAAAAAATTTTAGAGTACAGGAGCGTATAATAAGAGTAATGTTTAGTGTAAATCCAAGAACATCTTGTCGAAACCTATTCAAAGAATTAGGAATACTAACCACAGCTTCTCAGTATATTTATTCTTTAATGAAGTTTGTTGTAAATAATATATCTCTTTTTCCAACTAACTGCTTAGTACACAGTATCAATACGAGGAATAAGAACAATATACATAAAGATTTAAAATCACTTACTCTTGCCCAGAAAGGAGTCCAGTATTCAGCAACGCATATTTTCAATAAGTTACCAGCAACTACGTATTAAGAGTTTAGTTTCAGACAAGGCACAATTTAGACATAATTTAAAAGAATTTTTGGTGGCCAACTCCATCTATTACATCGATGAATTTCTCAACAAGTGCAGTAGACCATTTTAAAGAAAATTTATTATACTTTAATTTTTGACAATAATTGGTTGTAATAGCCAAGTAACTAGCTACTGTGTGAATGATGGTTTTAATGAAAGCGGATGTAAGTATTAAACTTGTAAATATTAGAAGTTTAATTCTAATTCATGTACATAATTTTATTGTTTATTGACTGAGGATCATTAAAATTAATGAAACTCAAGTTTCTCTAATTACATTTTTGTAATGTGTGTATCTGACATGTTCCACACTCAGGAGGATCCCCTCTTTTGTGGGTCTATGGAATGAATAATTAATCTAATCTAATTTAATCTAATCTGCAAGTGTCAGCTGTGACCACTCAGTGGACGTCCAGTTGGGGTATTGGCGTGCGAATTCCAGCCTTCGTCGCCGATGAACAGCACTCAGCATGGGTGGATGAATCAGGCGTCTGCTGCAGAGGGCGACACACAACAACGTTTGCTGAACTGTCATTAAGGAAACACTGGACACCGAGCGGGGTGGCGCAGTGGTTAGACACTGGACTCGCATTCGAGAGGACGACGGTTCAATCCCGCGTCCGGCCATCATGATTTAGGTTTTCCGTGATTTCCCTAAATCACTCCAGGCAAATGCCGGAATGGTTCCTCTGAAAGGGCACGGCCGACTTCCTTCCCAATCCATCCCTAATCCGATGAGACCGATGACCACGCTGTCTGGTCTCCTTCCCCACACCAACCAACCAAGGAAACACTGGTGGTAGGCCCTCGGTTCATCTGGGCCGTCAGCTGCTCAGCCGTTGCACGTCTATTGCCCGTACACATCTCTGCAGCCGTCGTTCACTCTTGTCTTCTGTGGCCCATTAATCACCACAGTATTGCCTCGGCAGCGGTTTTGAATTGCACTATTTTGCCACGCACAGTGTGCGTTGACCACGGCGGCACGCGAATACTTTACAAATTTAGCTGTTCCGGAAATGCTTCCACTCTTGCCCCGAAAGGCAATGATCAAGCACATTCGGACGTCAGATAAATCGCTCCGTTTCGGTATTTTTTTTTAAATTTTCTTTATGGCCTGTAGTGGACCACTTTAGTCAACATTATTAATTAGGCTCTGTCCGCTCCCGGTAGCTGAATGGTCAGCGTGACGGACGTTCAACCCTCGGGGCCGGATTCGATTCCCGGCTGGATCGGGGACTTTTCTCCGCCCAGGGACTGGCTGTTGTGCTGTCCTCATCATCATTCTATCATCCTCATCGACTGCAGGTCGCCGAAGTGGCGTCAAATTGAATGACCGGCACCCGGCGAACGGTCTGCCCGACGGGGGGCCCTGGCCATACGAGTAAATAAATAAAATAAAATTACGTTCTTCTGTTTTTGTTGGCCCAATAATTTTTCATTCTTCCAGATAGTGCCCTTCTTTCCTCAGTCTGAAATCACCCTTCCCATTCTCTGTTTGCTAATTTTTATTGGTTTTATTGTTTGTCCTGAAGTATCTTAAGCGCGTCTGTCTTGCGTTTCAAACCATCTATCATAATTTGTAATTTCGTTATGTCCTCCTTGAGCTTTGCGATCCATCTAATGTGACTTTCACTACTCCATAACTTCTCAATTATTGTTTTGCTAATTCTATTTTCTTTTGTCCTCATCAAATGTCCTAGGAAAGAGATCCGTTTCTTTTTCCTTGTATTTGTCTGCCCCGATAGCTGACTGGGCACCGTGACGGATTGCCGTCCTACGGGCCCGGGTTCGATTCCCGGCTGAGTCGGAGATTTTCTCCGGTTAGGGACAGGGTGTTGTGTTGTCTTCATCTCCATTTCATCCCCATCCGGCGCGCAGGTCGCCCAATGTGTCGTCGAATGTAATAAGACCTGCACCAAGGCTGCCGGACCTGCCCCACAATGAGCCTCCCGCCCAATGACGTCAAACGCTCATTTCATTTCCATTTCTTTATAAACTGTTTCATTTGAAGTCATTTTGCAAACAGCGTCTTTTTGGTATTATTTATTTATTTATATATGTTCCGACTATCCTTATTTCTATTTTGAGTAATCTGTCTATTGCTGAAGAGTTGGTTGTTTTAAATACAGTTTCGCTAGCATATGTTATTTCCGGCTGTGTGACTCTTTTGAAGTGTTTCAGTTTTGTGGCTGCTGAGAGGCATTTTTTTTTTGTTATTTGTGTTCTTCGTAACATGATGTGCTTTAATCAGTTTGTTTATTCTAGTTTGCCTTAATGGTTTCTCATTCAGGTTGCGTGTTATTATTTTTCCCAAATATTTAAATTTTTCAACAATTTTTATGTTGTGTTCTCCTGTTCTAATTTTGTTTGCCAGTGGTTGCTCCGTTAGCATTATTTCTGTTTTTTCAAAAAATATTTTAAGGCCAGTACTCTGGGCTATTTCCTGTAATGACTATATTTGTTGTTCTGTTTCTTGAATGTTGTTGGTGAGGAGAGATAGGTCATCAGCAAATCCTAAACAGTTCATCTTTATTCATATTTTTGTGTCCCAACCTTAACGTTCTTTGGATTGTCCTTGTACCATTCCCTCATTATGCATTCAAGGGCACATTTAAAAAGAAGTGGTGACAGGCCGTCTCCCGGCCTTAAATCAGTTTTCACGAAGAATCATTCAGAAAGCCCTCTCTGAACTTAATTTTCGAATTTGTATTTGTTAAGGTAAGTTCTATCACTTTGACTAATTTTTGGTGGAGTCCGAAATGTCTCAAAATTTTTTGCAGTGAGGGTCTATCGATAGAATCATATGCTTTCTTAAAATCTACAGATGTATTTGAGAGGATTGTTTCGTTTACGGAAATAAGCCATGATTAATTTCAGAGTAATTATTTGTTCGGCACAGCTGCTCCAAGGTGTTAAGCCTCCTTGGTATTCCCCCAGTTCCGTATCCAGTTGTTCTTTGATCCTATTGTGTAAAATCGTGTAAAAGATCTTGTAGGTACAAGCCAAGAGCGAGAGTCCTCTATAGTTGTCTGAATCACTTTTGTCTCTTTTCTTATGAAGTGAGTTAATTACAATTGTGGTCCATTCTTCTGGAATTTTTTCTGTTGCCCAAACATTTTCTAAAATAAGATGTAAAGATATTTGAGCTATTTTACCAGCACACTTCACATATCCGCAAACACTTGATTTTCACCACATGCTTTGTAGTTTCTCGTTTGTTTAAGTGCAATTTCTGTTTCCTGTACTGTAGGTGGGTTTACATTTTCTGGTTTGGTTTTTACAGGGGTGCTTGTGTCTATTGTTAAAAGCTTTTCATGTTCATCACAGTTCAAATTTTCTATACATCCTGTTCCGAACTGTGGGCAGTATTTCAAAACTCTTTGTCCTGATTTTCCATCGTAAATTCTATAACCTTGAGTTTCATATGGATCTTCTGTTGTATTTCTCATTTCTTGGAGTCTTGCTGTCCAGTTCATTTGTGAAGTTCTACATCTACATCTACATCTACATTTATACTCCGCAAGCCACCCAACGGTGTGTGGCGGAGGGCACTTTACGTGCCACTGTCATTACCTCCCTTTCCTGTTCCAGTCGCGTATGGTTCGCGGGAAGAACGACTGTCTGAAAGCCTCCGTGCGCGCTCTAATCTCTCTAATTTTACATTCGTGATCTCCTCGGGAGGTATAAGTAGGGGGAAGCAATATATTCGACACCTCATCCAGAAACGCACCCTCTCGAAACCTGGCGAGCAAGCTACACCGCGATGCAGAGCGCCTCTCTTGCAGAGTCTGCCACTTGAGTTTGTTAAACATCTCCGTAACGCTACCACGGTTACCAAATAACCGTGTGACGAAAAGCGCCGCTCTTCTTTGGATCTTCTCTATCTCCTCCGTCAACCCGATCTGGTACGGATCCCACACTGATGCGCAATACTCAAGTATAGGTCGAACGAGTGTTCTGTAAGCCACCTCCTTTGTGGATGGACTACATTTTCTAAGGACTCTCCCAATGAATCTCAACCTGGTACCCGCCTTACCAACAATTAATTTTATATGATCATTCCACTTCAAATCGTTCCGCACGCACACTCCCAGATATTTTACAGAAGTAACTGCTACCAGTGTTTGTTCCGCTATCATATAATCATACAATAAAGGATCCTTCTTCCTATGTATTCGCAACACATTACATTTGTCTATGTTAAGGGTCAGTTGCCACTCCCTGCACCAAGTGCCTATCCAATGCAGATCTTCCTGCATTTCGCTACAATTTTCTAATGCTGCAACTTCTCTGTATACTACAGCATCATCCGCGAAAAGCCGCATGGAACTTCCGACACTATCTACTAGGTCATTTATATATATTGTGAAAAGCAATGGTCCCATAACACTCCCCTGTGGCACGCCAGAGGTTACTTTAACGTCTGTAGACGTCTCTCCATTGATAACAACATGCTGTGTTCTGTTTGCTAAAAACTCTTCAATCCAGCCACACAGCTGGTCTGATATTCCGTAGGCTCTTACTTTGTTTATCAGGCGACAGTGCGGAACTGTATCGAACGCCTTCCGGAAGTCAAGGAAAATAGCGTCTACCTGGGAGCCTGTATCTAATATTTTCTGTGTCTCATGAACAAATAAAGCGAGTTGGGTCTCACACGATCGCTGTTTCCGGAATCCATGTTGATTCCTACATAGTAGATTCTGGGTTTCCAAAAACGACATGATACTCGAGCAAAAAACATGTTCTAAAATTCTACAACAGATCGACGTCAGAGATATAGGTCTATAGTTTTGAGCATCTGCTCGACGACCCTTCTTGAAGACTGGGACTACCTGTGCTCTTTTCCAATCATTTGGAACCTTCCGTTCCTCTAGAGACTTGCGGTACACGGCTGTTAGAAGGGGGGGGGGGGGGGGGGCAAGTTCTTTCGCGTACTCTGTGTAGAATCGAATTGGTATCCCGTCAGGTCCAGTGGACTTTCCTCTGTTGAGTGATTCCAGTTGCTTTTCTATTCCTTGGACACTTATTTCGATGTCTGCCATTTTTTCGTTTGTGCGAGGATTTAGAGAAGGAACTGCAGTGCGGTCTTCCTCAGTGAAACAGCTTTGGAAAAAGGTGTTTAGTATTTCAGCTTTACGCGTGTCATCCTGTGTTTCAATGCCTTCATCATCCCGGAGTGTCTGGATATGCTGTTTCGATCCACTTACTGATTTAACGTAAGACCAGAACTTCCTAGGATTTTCTGTCAAGTCGGTACATAGAATTTTACTTTCGAATTCACTGAACGCTTCACGCATAGCCCTCCTTACGCTAACTTTGACATCGTTTAGCTTCTGTTTGTCTGAGAGGTTTTGGCTGCGTTTAAACTTTGAGTGAAGCTCTCTTTGCTTTCGCAGTAGTTTCCTAACTTTGTTGTTGTACCACGGTGGGTTTTTCCCGTCCCTCACAGTTTTAGTCGGCACGTACCTGTCTAAAACGCATTTTACGATTGCCTTGAACTTTTTCCATAAACACTCAACATTGTCAGTGTCGGAACAGAAATTTTCGTTTTGATCTGTTAGGTAGTCTGAAATCTGCCTTCTATTACTCTTGCTAAACAGATAAACCTTCCTCCCTTTTTCTATATTCCTATTTACTTCCATATTCAGGGATGCTGCAACGGCCTTATGATCACTGATTCCCTGTTCTGCGCTTACAGAGTCGAAAAGTTCGGGTCTGTTTGTTATCAGTAGGTCCAAGATGTTATCTCCACGAGTCGGTTCTCTGTTTAATTGCTCGAGGTAATTTTCGGATAGTGCACTCAGTATAATGTCACTCGATGCTCTGTCCCTACCACCCGTCCTAAACATCTGAGTGTCCCAGTCTATATCTGGTAAATTGAAATCTCCACCTAAGACTATAACATGCTGAGAAAATTTATGTGAAATGTATTCCAAATTTTCTCTCAGTTGTTCTGCCACTAATGCTGCTGAGTCGGGAGGTCGGTAAAAGGAGCCAATTATTAACCTAGCTCGGTTGTTTAGTGTAACCTCCACCCATAATAATTCACAGGAACTACCCACTTCTACTTCACTACAGGATAAACTACTACTAACAGCGACGAACACTCCACCACCGGTTGCATGCAATCCATCCTTTCTAAACACCGTCTGTACCTTTGTAAAAATTTCGGCAGAATTTATCTCTGGCTTCAGCCAGCTTTCTGTACCTATAACGATTTCAGCTTCGGTGCTTTCTATCAGCGCTTGAAGTTCCGGTACTTTACCAACGCAGCTTCGACAGTTTACAATTACAATACCGATTGCTGCTTGGTCCCCGCATGTCCTGACTTTGCCCCGCACCCGTTGAGGCTGTTGCCCTTTCTGTACTTGCCCAAGGCCATCTAACCTAAAAAAACCGCCCAGCCCACGCCACACAACCCCTGCTACCCGTGTAGCCGCTTGTTGCGTGTAGTGGGTTTTTGAGCATTCCAGTTTACAGCGAAGAGTTTATATGTTGCAATGCAGTTAACCTGTTTATGTTCTATTTTGGCATTACGCGTTTATGAGAGTTGGGTGATTTCAAATGATCCGATTCATTTGAGTCTTCCAGTTGGCCACCCACCGAATTCGATGTAGCCTTCTCCTTCCCTACTGGACTGGACGGTGGAAATTTTTCTCTAAAAACCCTTTTCATATTTGACTGTCAGAGGCTACAACCTCGAATGGAGCTAGCTCAGTGTTACAACTATGGTTGTTGGCCACAGATGTTATTCCACTAACATGTGGAACAGATGTTGTTGGGGTACCGCCACTGAACAGTCATGCTCTTGGTACGCCCCAGGTATTTCATTTCTCCAGCACCCACCATTTCTGGTGAACATCCCCCTATCCGCTACCTGGGTAGACGCTCGATAGGAGACTAGCAACCCCCCCCCCCCTCAGCCGTTTCCGCATTACGACAGCGACTGTACTTTTCGCCCCCTTGTTCCCCCAACACGCTGTAGATACCCTCCACTGCTAGTGCTACCACCTGCCGTCTGTGAGCGGCTATTGAACGTTGACGTCGCACATAGGCAGTGGTCACATTAATGCGACTGGACCGCGTAGTCATGTCTGACACCGCCATGTTCCATGCTACAATTCGGAGACCTGTAGCGGCAAAGGGCAGTAAGTAAAGACGTGAAGAACAAGGATATAGAATGCTATTAACGTTTGTTTCATTTAAAAAGATGAAGAGTTTTCACAAAAAATTCCCAGGAATAACTTTTCAGCATGCCCTCTTACACCTCTCGAGACAACAGTGGCAAAACGTGAATCGGCTCCACTACCAGTAACAACGAATTTCCCAGAACTGTTTGCGTAATATTTTATCTAACCCAAAAGTGAAGGTGTCCCCATAGAAAGTACTTTCCAATCTAATGAAATGGAAGAAGATTAAAAGAGGAAAATTAATATCATTTCTACAGCCTGTCACTTTCACTTAAGTCAACATTTACGCTATTTCATTTTTTTAAAGATGAGTAATTTAGTTTTATCAAACTTAAACTTTTTCTTTTCATTTTCAACTATGCTGAAATGGAAAAATGCAACGTTGATTAAGGTTCACTAATTTTTATCATCATTTCACTCCTACTTAACACGTTATCCTTGTCATTCAAATATTTTAAAAAGGAAAACATAAGAAGAACTGTTTAGTTTCAATTTTTTAAAAAATGGTTCAAATGGCTCTGAGCACTATGGGACTTAACATCTTAGGTCATCAGTCCCCTAGAACTTAGAACTACTTAAACCTAACGAACCTAAGGACATTACACACACCCATGCCCGAGGCAGGATTCGAACCTGCGACCGTAGCAGTCCCGCGGTTCCAGACTGCAGCGCCTATAACCGCACGGCTACCGCGGCCGGCAGTTTCAGTTTAAAACTGCAGTGAGATTTCTTAAGTTTTTGCGTTATGAGAAACGCTTATGAAGCACGGGCGAGCAGGCACATAAATCGGCGAATGAGAAGAAAGAGCAAAGGGAAGAAATGAAACTCTCTATGTAAAAAAAAGCAATAAAAGGACTGTACTCTCATTTCTGTGCGAGTATTTATTAACAGCACGCGTTTTGCACTAGATTTGTTGATTTAAATTATCAAATAAAGAGAAATACTAAGACGCCCTGAATCGAACCCTTTACCTAGAACTTTACATCCCGTAAGCTCCATTCCCTCGTTAAACTACACATTGCTGCCACACTCATATAATATGACGACAGCTGCCTACATTTAATTAAGTGTAGCCAAACGACCATTATTTGGCATCATTTTCTACCTACAACATGGGCAGGACGACATTTTGTTACAAACATTTTTGTATTGCTGATATGCAAGAAATCGCGCTGTGCAGTCCGTGAATTTTTCTTTACACTGTTTGTTCCTTGATTATTTTGATCGCTAGACTCATCTTTCACACCTATTAGTACATTACCGCTGAAAATCTCCCTTTGCATGTCTGCAACGTTAGTAATGACTGTCAATAATCCACAGTCTGGAAACTGGAACAGGATTTACTGCAGAAGGCGGTTGCACATTCAAAAGGCTCAACAACCTCTTGTTGATAAGCCTCGGTACCTATCTCTTCTACCGTCCTTGGTCTTGTAACTGGCGACAAAACAGTCGGTTAAGACGATGCACTTAACGTTGTTCTTGCAAGCACCTTTGACGGAATGGAGAGTGTTGTCTCTTAGGCAAGCAACTGCCAACAGCGGGCGAAGGGAAGGTTGTGAGAGGCACATCAAATGAAACCAAGTATATGTTTTGCATCTATCAATGTTTTGAGTTACTTGTCTACCAGCTAGTCCCCGTGGATGTGCTTTCAGTCTGACTGGCTGTAAAGACTGCCAACTAAAGGCTCTCATACCTGCTGCCAAACAAATGCGATATGTTTAAAAGTCCTAGGAAGTTGAGTAACACAAGACAGTAAGGGAAAGACTTTAACCAAGAAAAAAATTTCAGGAGAGAGATTGACCGATGCCAAAAGTGGCCACAAACAACTGAAACAAACAGCAGTCCCCATATTTACACTTTTACATAGCCGTGGTCAGCAGAGCTGTATTCACGAAGTTAGTACAAATGAAATACTGATTACGGAGCGAAGATATTTCGCATAACAAAATTACGTTCAGATATAAAGTGATGTGTTAACTCGCCAACCAAATACATATTAACATCATTTAATTGCAGGTGATAAGCTACCAGTGCCCGATAATGTACAGAGGGATCTCCATAAATCCATAATGTAAAACTAAGGTAACGATAACAACAGTCAAAAACTATTTGAGACATAATTTTCCTAGACTAATTATTACTTAAAATATGTTCATATTTTAAAAGTTTGAATAAAGGAGACCCCCTGACGATGGCACAAAGGCGCTGAAACATGTTTGCATCCATATGAAGAAACTGTATTTTACATAACAGGATGAACTTATATTCAGTAATTTTATTTGCAAACACGGTTAATGCAAGAGCAGCAAAACCAAATGATGAATAAATTCTTAAATCATTGCAGCACTCTGGTATTTCTCACATTTTCGAATGATGTATTTCTCTGAATTTTTAGTTTCTTTGAAGTTATGCTATAGAGTTAGACTAAGCACTAATTTAAAGAAATTATCAATTTATTATTATTATGTTTATTATTATTGTAGACGTGTAGGTCACTACATGACCACGCGAAGCGTCTACTTGAGGTGAGATTTTCTCTTGCGCCATACTTCTTTCATCTTCTCACTACGAATTTTCTTCCTTTCATCAGAGCAAGTTGTTACTGTTGAATTTATTGACCTCTTTTCTCACTTTCCACTTGAGTACTTTGTGCTTGAACGTTTTTCTGTCTTGTACCGTATACCTGAGTCTGTTAATGACAGCACCCTTCAGGTTTTTTCTGACTTCCGTGATGCATTCATGTTATTATCGCATGGTTTTTTATGTTATTACTATCATTATATTCAAATACGAGGGTCATCCAAAAAATAAAGGAGAATTGTGTACCACACCCAGCGCCAACCTCGATCGCAAGCGTGGCAGTTATCTCCTTCCCCGTCTCAGTGTGAACCGAGTTTTGTTACCAAGCTGTCACGCCTCTTTGTTCTGTAACCATTCATTTAAAATGGCGCCAAATCTGAAGTGCTTGCTGTCATTCGTTTTCTGAATGCAGAAAATCTTCGCCCTATCGAAATTTATAGGCAAATCTTTATCAGCAGAGAAGTACAACATGGAAATTGAAAAAATTGATAATAAGTGCTTTCACAGTTATGGCTACAAAATTGAAAAATAGAGTAAGATACTCTTACTTTGGAAATAAAGTTTTGTGTTGATATCTTTCGTTTTTATTTAGTTATGCCAAAACGTTCATTTCTTTCTGTGCGCCCCTCGTTCACAGTCGTTTTATGCGACTATTATTAAAGTCCTAAATATGTTAAAATTAAGAGGAAGGTAGCGGTAGCCTATGTACCGAACAGCAATAATAATCTTTAAGGAGATGGAGACATCACTCCCATCTGTTCCCTCGCGCCAGTAGGGACGCCAAAGATGTATCGTATTTGTAAAATCACTTTAAACCACGACTGCCCAGAATCGAGTTGTGCCCGCGCTTGGTCTACAGCGGGGAAGACGCTGTGCCCAGACCGGGCGGCTGGACTGCGAGGTGCGAGCGCAGCGGCACAAAGATATGTTACTCTGTGGCAGTGGCCAAGGACGCGGCCCAGACACACTTGCTGGCCACGGCCGCTGCATTCTGCCTGTGGCCGCCAGCTGACTGCTTACTTGTCTTTCGAACCAAATTCGCAGCCACGGCCAGCATTTTCACAGTGTAACGTCACACGTTTAGCCTTTTGCTGCGCCTTATACGTCCCTGCACCATTGTGAAACAAGGTGAACTCGAACTCCACCAATGAAATTTGTATGTAGTTCAGTGATTTTCTGACTGTTTGGGTATAACGAACCAGTGATATCCGGTGACTCATTAGAGATTAACTGCATTTTCCTTTATTTATTACTCCACCCCCCCCCCCCCCCTCCCCGGCCAACTTTATCTTTGTAATATACAAAGTGGCTCAATAGTAAACGTACACACGTCGTGGTTACAATGTATGCCTCAAAATAAGAGCAAAATGTTAAATAAAGTTTTATCTGAAATTGGTTTATTTGTCAGATATGCAGTAGAGTAGGGATAAAAAATGAACCACCACCAACGCAAAATTAATTCTTGGTGATTCAAAAGTGTCTGTACACGGTTCATGTGTGTTCAAATGGTTCAAATGGCTCTGAGTACTATGGGACTTAACTGCTGAGGTCATCAGTCCCCTATAACTTAGAACTACTTAAACCTAACTAACCTAAGGACATCACACACATCCATGCCCGAGGCAGGATTCGAACCTGCGACCGTAGCGGTCGCGCGGTTCCAGACTGTAGCGCCTATAACCGCTCGGCCACCAGGCCGGCTTTCATGTCTGTAATGTATGCATAAAAATAAGAGTAAAATGTTAAATAACGTTTTGTTGGAAATTGCTTTATTTCCAAGAAATGTAGTAGACTAGGAACCACAAGTGCAACGCAAAGAACACAAAATTAATTGTTCTCAGAAAGCAACGACACGAAGGGACCGGACATTCAACACAACTATGTGCTGTACATTTACCCCAGAACATGTTGGAAAAGATATCCATGTGGACGAAGACAGTGACGTGCTGGACGTCTTACCGCACTCGGAATGTTACAGGCACCGTTCATGTCATACTGCACAGTAGCACAGCTATTTTCAGCGCGCTGTTGTAGTTGTGCTACATTCTCAATTGCAACACCATACAATAGCTTCTTGATACGGCCCGAAAGACAGAAATCCAGAGGATTAAGATCCGATGATCTGGCAGGCCAAGGAACTGGTCCTCCACGATGTAACCAGTAATCAGGATAAGCCAGACTGAGATACTCTCTTACTTTCTGATTGAGACTGCAGGGGCGCCGTCGTGAGTAAATCATAAGCTGGTTCGTGTAGCGAGTGGGACATCATGAAATAGACCACTCAATTCATGTTCCAAAAACTGCCGATACACTCTGCCAGTTAGGCGCTGTGGAATAACATGCAGTCCTCGTAACTGATTGACCACTATACCATGCATATGTTCACTGCAAAACGATGTTGATATCCTCTTACTGTAGTTACGCTAAAATTCTCATACACTCACTCGTGCATGTTACGAGCGTTCACGATACCGACAAAGGTAAACAGTACCCGAAGAACGAACAGTGGATCACCAGAATGGTTATCGAGTAACCTATGACGGAAATTCTGACCGGTCGCGCGGTTCCAGGCTGAAGCGTCTAGAACCGCTCGGCCACACCGGCCGGCGGGTATTTATCCTCAGATCTGCATCTACCATTTCCAGGATGTTATCAACAAATATAATGTAATGCCTATATAGAATGATATTTTCACTCTGCAGCGGAGTGTGCGCTGATATGAAACTTTCTGGCAGATTAAAGCTGTGTGCCGGACCGAGACTCGAACTCGGGACCTTTGCCTTTCGCGGGCAAGTGCTCTACCATCTGAGCTACCCAAGCACGACTCACGCCCCGTCCTCACAGCTTTACTTCCGCCAGTACCTCGTCACCTACCTTCCAAACTTTACAGAAGCTCTCCTGCGAAACTTGCAGGACCAGCACCCCTGAAAGAAAGCATATCGCGGAGACTTGGCTTAGCCACAGCCTGGGGGATGTTTCCAGAATGAGATTTTCACGCTGCAGCGGAGTGTGCGCTCATATGAAACTTTCTGGCAGATTAAAACTGTGTGCCGGACCTAGACTCGAACTCAGGACCTTTACCTTTCGCGGGCACGTGCTCTACATACATAAATGACGTGATTCATCGTAGCTCGGAAATGAAGCAGCTGCAGACAAAACATTATTAACACTTTTTCCTATTTTGGTACATACGCTACAGTCACGAACTGTGTACAGTTACTCATGAATCACCCTGTACGCACAACAGTACAAATGACGACGGAATGCGCTGTGCGCCTTGTTTGGAAAAAAAATGTGTGTCATTAACTCATGGTGCTTGCTGTTTGCAGCAGCAATGCCCACTTTGCTCATCGCCCTCAAGCTTGTATTCAGTAGTGCTTTGTTCTATATTCAGTTATTTTTTCCGTCTGTGTTAGCTTGTACGTTAACAGTGGTACACAGCAGTAGGGATAAATTTACTGAAGAAGAGTTGGCCAATATGCGCATCGTGTATGGGTTCACTAGATGCCGTGGAAGAGCGGCACAATGACGGTAGGCTGAAATGTTTCCAGTTGACACTAGTTCTGCACCTGCACATAGGTGCCTGCGAACTTGTATCGTACTTACTTTTCGATAACTGAACGGAGTCGTGCGCAAAACTTTCGTTCAAATTGTCCTCCCACACTTCCTAGAAGATGATGTACCGCTGACAGTTCGTTAGCTGATATGGTTTCAACTTCACGGAGCGCTGGCGCATATTGCATTCGATGTTAGGAATCACATTGATGTACAGTTTGGACAAAAATGTATTGTTCGCCGTGGGCCTGTTCCATGGCCAGACATGACACCAATGGGGATATGTGAACAGCCTAGTTTACGAGAATCCTGTCTACGCATACATGGAAATAGTTGCTAGGATTGACGCAGTCACGGAAGTAATAAGTCACAATATTAACTTCAGTTTCGCAGAATAAATGTATGTGGTATCAATCAGAAACTCACAGTGCTGTGTATGGTGGTCATATAATTAAAGGATTCGTACTACCGAGAGAACTGACAGCGTCTACACTGTCAAAATTGGATCGTGTTTGGTACAAATTGTACCCAGATGGTTCCAAAATGTGTGTCTGCAGGAGTAGCACTTCTTGATAACCAAACAGGTGGGGTTCAAATGGTTCAAATGGATCTGAGCACTGTGGGACTTAACTTCTGAGGTCATCAGTCCCCTAGAACTTAGAACTACTTAAACCTAACTAACCTAAGGACGTCACACACATCCATGCCCGAGGCAGGATTCGAACCTGTGACCGTAGCGGTCGCGCGGTTCCAGACTGAAGCGCCTAGAACAGCTCGGCAACAATGACTGGCAAAAACAGGTAGGGAAATTGCTTCTTGTCGGTATTAAGGGCGGAGTTGCAGTCCCTTCATCAAGCGATTCTTTTCACAGTCGACTTACAGATCGTCTAAGTCCTAATACGTATCGACTCAATGAGAGTCTTGGAGTCTTTCACAATGGCAGCCGGAAGAAAAGCTGTAAATCCTTTGACACACGATATACTGAGAAATCTCAATAGAGCAAAGGAGTTACTTTAACTGATTCAGTTACAGTGGATACCGGAGCATGTTGGCATTAGGGGCAACGAACGCGCACACCAACTGGCGAAAATGGTGCAGCATCTACTTCCTACCGACATATCCCTACCATACAATGATTACTATAAAATGATTTTCATAGTAGACTCACCAAAAAAGCAAAAACGAAATGGAAAAAAAATTGGTGGACGTGGGCTGTAACATCGAAGGTACATTATGTGGAAAGATTCAGCAACAAATTCCACGCCAACCTCGGCGCTCACGAGAAAAGTAATTGTTACTATTAAAAGACTAAGGTCAGGTGACATGAATGCTAATAAAACGAAATATTTCCGAAAATTAATTTCCTCGCTTGTGACCCCTGCCTCACTGACGAGAACATTACGCATATACTAACTGTAATTGTAATATTGTATATTGTATATAGAAAAGGATTCTCTCTAATACTGTGAAAAGATGACAACTGCATTAGTATAAAAAGAAAAAAAGATTACCATGCAAGACATAATTTGTAGTCATATGATCAAAGATGATAAATGGCTCTGAGCACTATGGGACTCAACATCTTAGGTCATAAGTCCCCTAGAACTTAGAACTACTTAAACCTAACTAACCTAAGGACATCACACACACCCATGCCCGAGGCAGGATTCGAACCTGCGACCGTAGCAGTCCCGCGGGATGATAAATACATAACAAAGGATCAGAAATACTGTATCAAAGAAAAGACTGTCTCTAATAATATGAAGATGATAATTGCATTATTAAAAAAAGGTTAGTATGGGAGATGTAGTTTCTAGTCATGTGAAATGTATCTACTCATTATGCTATACACTGAGATGACAAACACTGAGCGAGGTGGCGCAATAGTGAGCACACTGCACTCGCATTCCGGAGGATGATGCTTCAGATCCCCGTCCGGCCATCCAGATTTAGATTTTCCGTGATTTTCCGAAATCATTGCAGGCAAATGCCAGGATGGTTCCTCTGAAAAGGGCACGAGCAATTTCCTTTTCCATTCTTCCCTAATCCGAGCATCAGCCGCGTCTTTAATGACTTCGCTGTCAATGGGACGTTAAAATCTAATCTCACTCATTTCTGAGATGGCAAAGGTCATGGTATACCTCCTAATATCGTGTCGGACGCCCTTTGCCTGGCATAGTGGAGAAACATGGCGTGGTTCAAAAAAATGTGTGTGAAATCTTATGGGACCTAACTGCTAAGGTCATCAGTCCCTAAGCTTACACACTACTTAACCTAAATTATCCTAAGGACAAACACACACACACCCATGCCCGAGGGAGGACTCGAACCTCCGCCGAGACCAGCCGCACAGTCCATGACTGTAGCGCCTTACACCGCTCGGAAACATGACGCGGCATGGACTCAACAAGTCGTTGCAAGTTCCTCACAGAAATAGACACACTACCTGTATAGCTGTCTATAATTGCGAAAGTGTTGCTGGCGCACGATTTTGTGCAGGAACTGACATCTCAATTAAGTCTCACAAGTGTTCGATGATATTCATGTTAGGTGATCTAGTTGACCAAACCATTTGCTCGAATTGGAAAAAATATTCTTCAAACCAGTCGATAACAATTACGGCCCAGTGACATGGTGCATTGTCAACCATAAAATTACCATCGTTGTTTGAGAACATGAAGTCCACGACTGGCTGTAGATGGCCGCCAAGTAGCCAAACATAACATTTCCAGTCAATGATCGGTTCACTTGACCCAAAGGACCCAGTCCATTCCATGTAAACACAGCCCATACCATTACGGAGCCACCATCAGCTTCCACGCTGCCTTCTTGATAACTTAGGTCCATGGCTTTTTGGGACCCGTGCTACACTCGAACCCTACCATCAGCTCTTACAACTGAAATCGGGACTCGTGTGACTAGGCCACGGTTTTCCTGTGGTCTAAGATATAACCGATATAGTCACGAGCCCACGAGGGGTTCTATGGGCGATGTCATGCTGCTAGCAAAGACAATCGCGTCGGTCGTCTGCTGCCGTAGCCCATTAACGCCAAATTTTGCTGCACTGTTCTAAGGGATACGTTTTCCGTACGTCCCATATTGATTTCTGCGGTTATTCACGCAGTGTCGCTTCTCTGTTACCACTGGCAACTCTACGCAAACACCACTGTTCTCAGCAATTAAGTGAAGGCCTTCGGTTACTTCGTTGTCCGTGATGACACTGAATGCCTGAAATTTGCTACCCTCGACTCGCTCTTGACACTGTGGATCTTGGAATACAGAATTCCCTAACGATTTCTGAAATGAAACGTCCGATGCATCTAGCTTCAACTACCTTCCTGTATTCAAAGTCTGTTAATTCCCATCGTGTGGCCATAATGACGTCGGAACGCTTTTCACATTAATCACCCAAGTACAAATGACAGCTTTGCCAATGCACTGCCCTTTTATACTTGGTGTATGCGATACTACTCTCATCTGTATGTGCATATCACCATCTCATGACTTTTGTCACCTTAGCGTATATCTCTGTAACTTCCAGTCATTATGAAAAATAATTTTGTCTCAGTACTTTATAATCAGTGTTTCGTATCTCTCTCTCGCTCGCTCTTTGTATAATAAACGAGAGATAAAATCTCAAATACACACATCAAAAAAGTTTTGTATTACCTCGGTTCCGAGAGTTCCGGAACCTGTACAGAAAACTGGAGTAGAGAGTAACACAAACATCATTTCCGCCCTTTTTATTGCTCATGAAAACCACACTTTGCATGTTGTACCACCATACAGCGAGACTTTCACAGGTAGTGGTCCAGATTGCAGTACACACCGGTATCACTAATACCCAGTAGCACGTCCTCTTGCATCGATGCATGCCTGTATTCGTCGTGGCATATTATCAACTAGTTCATCAAGGCACTGTTGGACCAGATTGTTCCACTTCTCAACGGCGATTCGGCGTGGATTCCTCAGAGTGGTTGGTGGGTCACGCCGTCTATAAACAGCCCTTTTCAATCTATCCCAGGGATGTCCGATAGGGTTCATGTCTGGAGAACATGCTGGCCACTCTAGTCAAGCGATGTCGTTATCCTGAAGGAAGTCATTCACAAGATGTGCACGCTGGGGAAGCGAATTGTCCATGAAGACGAATGCCTATCCGATATGCTGTCGATAAGGTTGTACTATCGGTCGGACAATGGCATTCGCGTATTGTACAGCCGTTACGGCGCCTTCCATGACCACCAGCGGTGTATGTCGGCCCCACATAATGCCAGCTCAAAACAGCAGGGAACCTCCACCTTGCTGCACTCGCTGGACAGTGTGTCTAAGGCGTTCAGCCTGACCGGGTTGCCTCCAACCATGCCTCCGCCCATTGTCTGGGTGAAGGCATATGCGACACTCGTCGGTGAGGAGAATGTGATGCCAATCCTGAGTGGACCATTCGGCATAATGTTGGGCCCATATGTACAGCGTTGCATGGTGTCGTGGTTGCAAAGATGGACCTCGTCATAGACGTCAAGTGTGAAGTTGCGCATCATGCAGACTATTGCACACAGTTTGAGTCGTAACTTGACGACCTGTGGCTGCACGAAAAGAATTATTCAATATGGTGGCGTTGCCGTCAGGGTTGCTCCGAGCCATAATCTGTAGGTAGCGGTCATCCACTGGAGTAGTAGCCCTTGGGCGGCCTGAGCGATGCATGTCATCGACAGTTCCTGTCTCTCTGTATCTCCACCATGTCCAAACAACATCGCTTTGGTTCACTCCGAGACGCCCGGACACTTCCCTTGTTGAGAGCCGTTCCTGGCACAAAGTAACTATGCTGAAGTAATCGAACCGCGGTATTGACCGTCTAGGCACGGTTGAACTACAGACAACACGAGCTGTGTGCCTCGTTCGTGGTGAAATGACTGGAACTGATTGGCTGTCGGACCCCCTCCGTCTAATAGGCGCTGCTCATGCATGGTTGTTTACATCTTTGGGCGGGTTAAGTAGCATCTCTGACCAGTCAAAGGGATTGTGTCTGTAATACAACATCCACAGTCAACGTCTATCTTCAGGAGTTCTGGGAACCAGGATGATGCAAAACTTTCTCTTCATTTCTTGATCTTTTCATTTACAAATACAAAAGAACCTACTACTGCTACATGTAACAATGCATAGTCATTAAATATAGCTTAGAGTCAGCTGGTGATGGAGGCACACTCATGTCGTTTCTTAGTGGAAGTACATACATTACTGACCGAGTTACACTGGCATTGCATCTTTACTTGAAAAAAAAAAAAAAAGGAACAATGAATTTTTTACGGGTCATTTACTTTCTCTTTTATTTTCAAATAATATTGTGGGGAATATAAACACATGTAAGTATGCACGCATTTCTTTGCTTACATCAGATTGTGGTCATGCACCATACATACTCTACACATTGTTATCTCAATGCACAATAACAAATTGACAGAGCTCAATAATTAAACTAGGTACACAGTGAGGGTTGTAAAAAGGAAAAAAAATGCTTTCTGGATGTATTATTTTCTTTCTTACTTTAAAATAATAATATGCATAGTCATTGCAGCTTAGAAAGGTGGTTGGTTTACTGTAATGGGAGTATTTCGGTATAAACTCTCTTTAAGTATCAAACACCTTACTCACTGAGCCAAAATGACTACAGATCATTATTTATTTCTATTTCACACACATGGGGATTTAATGGGGAAATGCATCGTGACTGCTTGACGATTCTACAGGTTGAGGCACATCTCAATGAGGCAGGAGGCGGGATTGTTATCTCGTGTGTGTGTGTGTGTGTGTGTGTGTGTGTGTGTGTGTGTGTGTGTGTGTGTGTGTGTGTGTATGTGTTTATGTGTGGGTGGATGAATGTATGAGAGCTTCTTCTGACAGTTTCCCGCCAAAATGGCAGAGAGAGGGAAGTGGGCGATTCTCGTGGTTGCTAGCTGGAACGTGATTTCTGGGAGTTGAGGCCTGATAGCTCCTATCAAGGCTACAGCTTCTTATGTTGGCAGCCAGCTCTCTGTATCCAGCGAACTGTAGTTCCCCGACCAAATGCTGTTACGATACACGTGAAGTAGTGACTGTGGCAAGGCAGTGATTCTGCGCCAGATACAGTGTTTATAATATAAACCTTTCACTAACAGGATGAGATGAGGGAAATAAAATAATTTTGTAGGAAATATTTTGTTATATATACTAAGATATATTGTGAGCCACAATAGTTAAAAATTACAGTCCTCCTGTTTTGCAATATTTCACAAATATTTACAAATCTTTAACATATTGCAGCGTGTCAGCAACTGTGAAATGTACAGCAAATAAACAATGTTTTCAGCCTTCAGTTGCAAGGTAATTTTATTCGTTTACCTAGGTTTCGATTCCAGTAATGGAATCTTCTTCAGAACCTATAAATTAAACCACATATGGACATATATTACTCACTAAAATGCATTATCAGTCTAATGATTGAATAATGAAGAAATTGTGATACTTACAACAATGAAATTATTTTGTGAGCCAAACACTGGCCATGTCACAGATTAAAAATTAAAACATTAAAGACGCATAATCATAAGATTATGTCAGATTATGTCTTATGATTATGCGTCTTTAATGTTTTAATTTTTAATCTGTGACATGGCCAGTGATTGGCTCACAAAATAATTTCATTGTTGTAAGTATCACAATTTCTTCATTATTCAATCATTAGACTGATAATGCATTTTAGTGAGTAATATATGTCCATATGTGGTTTAATTTATAGGTTCTGAAGAAGATTCCATTACTGGAATCGAAACCTAGGTAAACGAATAAAATTACCTTGCAACTGAAGGCTGAAAACATTGTTTATTTGCTCACAAATATTTGTTTTGTATGCTTTTAATTCACCTTGCATCGCATTCAAACTAACAGGAGCAACAAAACGCTTAGGCATTCCGTCTTTAAATTCTGCTTCTGTGGTTTAATAGTTATGAGGCAACAGTAGCATGTTTTGGTACTACATGAACACATGATTTTATACATTCTTCTAACTTGTTCATATGTACATGACGCTCATGCAGATAGCAACCAATTTGGTGGGTTGAGAAAACTCTGATGGCTGCTCCGATAGACCATCACTGCTGCTGCTGGTGTGTTTACACTGGCTGTGTTTCCTCATCCCATAATTCAGGTATGTGCTGCTGCTGTGGTCTGTGCAATAGAAACTCCAGCAGCTGCATGTCTTGGTCCAACATATCAGCTGGTGCTGATTCCTACTCCTCTGCATCAGGGAGGCATTGCGCTGTTAGAAAAAGCAAAAATCGTAAGTATTAGGAAAAACACATATAATATTAATAATGAATAATAATGAGAGAGATGAATGGACTGATACTTAGATTCGAATGTGACAGTCTTCTTATACTTTTTGTTCTGTCCAGAGATGCTGACTGATTTCTGATGACAGCTCGTTATGATCCTTTCACTGTGGTGTACAGACCACGAATCACAAAACTCACGTAATTGGAACATACAGGGTGTTTCAAAAATGACCGGTATATTTGAAACGGCAATAAAAACTAAACGAGCAGCGATAGAAATACACCGTTTGTTGCAATATGCTTGGGACAACAGTACATTTTCAGGCGGACAAACTTTCGAAATTACAGTAGTTACAGTTTTCAACAACAGATGGCGCTGCAAGTGATGTGAAAGATATAGAAGACAACGCAGTCTGTGGGTGCGCCATTCTGTACGTCGTCTTTCTGCTGTAAGCGTGTGCTGTTCACAACGTGCAAGTGTGCTGTAGACAACATGGTTTATTCCTTAGAACAGAGGATTTTTCTGGTGTTGGAATTCCACCGCCTAGAACACAGTGTTGTTGCAACAAGACGAAGTTTTCAACGGAGGTTTAATGTAACCAAAGGACCGAAAAGCGATACAATAAAGGATCTGTTTGAGAAATTTCAACGGACTGGGAACGTGACAGATGAACGTGCTGGAGAGGTAGGGCGACCGCGTACGGCAACCACAGAGGGCAACGCGCAGCTAGTGCAGCAGGTGATCCAACAGCGGCCTCGGGTTTCCGTTCGCTGTGATGCAGCTGCGGTCCAAATGACGCCAACGTCCACGTATCGTCTCATGCGCCAGAGTTTACACCTCTATCCATACAAAATTCAAATGCGGCAACCCCTCAGCGCCGCTACCATTGCTGCACGAGAGACATTCGCTAACGATATAGTGCACAGGATTGATGACGGCGATATGCATGTGGGCAGCATTTGGTTTACTGACGAAGCTTATTTTTACCTGGACGGCTTCGTCAATAAACAGAACTGGCGCATATGGGGAACCGAAAAGCCCCATGTTGCAGTCCCATCGTCCCTGCATCCTCAAAAAGTACTGGTCTGGGCCGCCATTTCTTCCAAAGGAATCATTGGCCCATTTTTCAGATCCGAAACGATTACTGCATCACGCTATCTGGACATTCTTCGTGAATTTGTGGCGGTACAAACTGCCTTAGACGACACTGCGAACACCTCGTGGTTTATGCAAGATGGTGCCCGGCCACATCGCACGGCCGACGTCTTTAATTTCCTGAATGAATATTTCGATGATCGTGTGATTGCTTTGGGCTATCCGAAACATACAGGAGGCGGCGTGGATTGACCTCCCTATTCGCCAGACATGAACCCCTGTGACTTCTTTCTGTGGGGACACTTGAAAGACCAGGTGTACCGCCAGAATCCAGAAACAATTGAACAGCTGAAGCAGTACATCTCATCTGCATGTGAAGCCATTCCGCCAGACACGTTGTCAAAGGTTTCGGGTAATTTCATTCAGAGACTACGCCATATTATTGCTACGCATGGTGGATATGTGGAAAATATCGTACTATAGAGTTTCCCAGACCGCAGCGCCATCTGTTGTTGAAAATTGTAACTACTGTAATTTCGAAAGTTTGTCTGCCTGAAAATGTACTGTTGTCCCAAGCATATTGCAACAAATGGTGTATTTCTATCGCTGCCCGTTTAGTTTTTATTGCTGTTTCAAATATACCGGTCATTTTTGAAACACCCTGTAGAAGTGGTGGAAAGGGGAGGGGTACTAGATTTCCCCACCATTTCTAAGTCACCCTACTGTCTAAGATCAAAGAGGGCAGGGTGATCTTGATTTTGTTCTTAGAATCTGCACAGCGGATTAATGACCTTCATTTTCGCCTCTATTTTGATGTCGTGCAACTACCGTAGAGGTGTGCGTGGCAGAACGGGGGGAATATCTTGATACATGATAGTTATCAGATTATATCATGACTTTGAGTTTACCACAAGTAATTGGCTTAGAGGCGTGGGTGGGCCATCAGGTTACGTCGTGACTTCTAGTTTGATCCCACAACTGGTACACTGCTTACATCGACTGTATACAAATGCAAATTGTTACAGACATATAAAATTCTTGGATGATTTCGTATTTTGTATAATTTTTCTCTGTTTCTCGATCTGGGGCACTTTCACTGTCAGTGAGACTTTGGCGTATCACGACAGTTTTTCATCGTGTACGTTAAAGCATTTATCAGTTTTTTTTTTATTTTTACGAATGCGAAATAACATCCTAATGACAGGTAAACCAAAGGCGTGACTTAGGCACTGAAGTCATAGCAGTACACAGCCGACGAGGGGGTCGTTATGGAGCCTATACAACCTTTCAAGCAACATCGCAAGAGCTCTAGAGCATCGGAAAACACAGCGAGTTTGGCGTGGGTAAACCGCTAACCAAAACGCCGTGGTGTCACACTTCCACCCAGCAGAAGCCGGCAGTGTGGAGCATCGGCGCCGGAGGCATCAAAGGAAACACACCGGCTCCATGTGTGTCGTGGGAGGCGCCAGAACTCCAGCAGAGAAGTAAAAATGGCGAAAAGTGTACCGTCTTGTGTATCGCTGTATTTTTGACACTTGGGTTCCAAGAATACAAAGATGAATAATTTAGACGGTGATTGTATTCGCAAAGTCGCCAGTAAGTGTGAATCGTCAGAGAAAGAAATCAGTGTAAGCCCACAGAATAGGTGTGAAATCCAAGTGGATATCATAAATTTAATACTGGAAGTTTCATAATTGAAGATTTCATGGATTGCTGATGTCACAAACTTTTGTTGCCTCTGCTGTCTAGTTAAGGTCGTATAGATACTTGTGAAAAGGATACAGTGGTGCAGTTCTGTTTCATTTCATGTGAGATCAACAACCCATTTCCTTGTCCCTTACCGCGCCCGGAAAGTCTGTACGATATGTATGCGTGAGTGAGTGTTTTTAAAATATGGCACGGTGGGTCAGAGCGTAACAACACTACCCTAAATATTTCCGTTCCATACGTGTGCTGTAACACAGCATGCTGCACATCCGGATTTTTATCGTTTTTTCGTGTCTACTGTATTGGCCAACCGAATGGTGCCACTTGCCTTCTAGCAAGAAACGAAGTTTCGTCTTCAACGGACGCTAGGTAGCTAGCTTTTTATAGTCCTCTTGTGGCCGTCGCCTGATATAAGTATGCTTTATCATCTGGCACATGAGCTAGCCTAAGTCAGGTTGTTTCGTACAGGCTAGAATTTCGGTAGGTGTGAGTAAAACAACGTTTTAATGTCGCGCTAGGAATTATTAACATACTTAGTAAGGCTCGCATTTTAAGTATGATTAACTACACCGAATTTGAAAACTAACTGACGTCTTTTAAGTGGACAAATGGTTAAAACTAATTAGACGATTAAAGATCAAGGATCTGAAATTGAGAGTTGTGTCTAGCCAGTGGAAACTATTTTGTGAAAGCGATTAACTGACACTGTAAAGAAGCTCAACACGAAGATAGGATGTAATTTAAAGGAGTGTATTAGGTTGAATGTCGTGGTTGAGAATGAGTTCGACAGAATAGAGAGCAGTTTGGAAGCTGAATGTTATATATTGGTAGAAAGTAAAGAACGTGAATGTTGGCAGCAATGAGATAATGTTCGAGGGACTGAACACAGAATGTAGTAGTGATTTAAGTGCTTGTGCACGGGGCCAAAATTCTGTGGTACACTCCTGGAAATGGAAAAAAGAACACATTGACACCGGTGTGTCAGACCCACCATACTTGCTCCGGACACTGCGAGAGGGCTGTACAAGCAATGATCACACGCACGGCACAGCGGACACACCAGGAACCGCGGTGTTGGCCGTCGAATGGCGCTAGCTGTGCAGCATTTATGCACCGCCGCCGTCAGTGTCAGCCAGTTTGCCGTGGCATACGGTGCTCCATCGCAGTCTTTAACACTGGTAGCATGCCGCGACAGCGTAGACGTGAACCGTATGTGCAGTTGTCGGACTTTGAGCGAGGGCGTATAGTGGGCATGCGGGAGGCCGGGTGGACGTACCGCCGAATTGCTCAACACGTGGGGCGTGAGGTCTCCACAGTACATCGATGTTGTCGCCAGTGGTCGGCGGAAGGTGCACGTGCCCGTCGACCTGGGACCGGACCGCAGCGACGCACGGATGCACGCCAAGACCGTAGGATCCTACGCAGTGCCGTAGGGGACCGCACCGCCACTTCCCAGCAAATTAGGGACACTGTTGCTCCTGGGGTATCGGCGAGGACCATTCGCAACCGTCTCCATGAAGCTGGGCTACGGTCCCGCACACCGTTAGGCCGTCTTCCGCGCACGCCCCAACATCGTGCAGCCCGCCTCCAGTGGTGTCGCGACAGGCGTGAATGGAGGGACGAATGGAGACGTGTCGTCTTCAGCGATGAGAGTCGCTTCTGCCTTGGTGCCAATGATGGTCGTATGCGTGTTTGGCGCCGTGCAGGTGAGCGCCACAATCAGAACTGCATACTACCGAGGCACACAGGGCCAACACCCGGCATCATGGTGTGGGGAGCGATCTCCTACACTGGCCGTACACCACTGGTGATCGTCGAGGGGACACTGAATAGTGCACGGTACATCCAAACCGTCATCGAACCCATCGTTCTACCATTCCTAGACCGGCAAGGGAACTTGCTGTTCCAACAGGACAATGCACGTCCGCATGTATCCCGTGCCACCCAACGTGCTCTAGAAGGTGTAAGTCAACTACCCTGGCCAGCAAGATCTCCGGATCTGTCCCCCATTGAGCATGTTTGGGACTGGATGAAGCGTCGTCTCAGGCGGTCTGCACGTCCAGCACGAACGCTGGTCCAACTGAGGCGCCAGGTGGAAATGGCATGGCAAGCCATTCCACAGGACTACATCCAGCATCTCTACGATCGTCTCCATGGGAGAATAGCAGCCTGCATTGCTGCGAAAGCACTAGTACTAGTACTGTACTAGTGCCGACATTGTGAATGCTCTGTTGCCTGTGTCTATGTGCCTGTGGTTCTGTCAGTGTGATCATGTGATGTATCTGACCCCAGGAATGTGTCAATAAAGTTTCCCCTTCCTGGGACAATGAATTCACGGTGTTCTTATTTCAATTTCCAGGAGTGTATTTCTAACGATAATGTTGCTGATGATTTTGTGTTAATTAGAAATGGACGATATTTAACTGATCTATTAAAATAACACATTTTCTGAGTTTTATGTATTAAGCAACTAATATGCTCCACACATGGCCCTAATCAATTTTAATATGATTAGAATCGATAACATAAGAGCGAACCTTAGCCACTCACCTCGTTTATGAATAGCCATGAGAGAACAATTAAGTTTTTATTACTATTTGATTTCTACAATCTAAACAAATCAGTGCCATCCATGCCTTATCACTGTAATAGCTCGGAAATCCATCTCGTGACCCATTATGCACACTTATCTCCGTGCTGTCACAGTATTATTCGCACGCCCACAACATATTCATTCTTGCGGAATGTTCCGTGACTTAATAAAGGTCGAGTTGAACTTGATGGAACGTCAAAACTTTCCACATTGCATTTCAACTGCGGCAATCGCACACGCTGTCAACGGAACGGAACGCAACAGACATCAACGTCAAAGTTTCTCGGGAAGAAAGTTTTGACGTGGACGTCGGCGGGGGCGCGGTGTCGTCGTCTGCTAACGTCGGGCTCACGCAAAGCAGTGACTTCCCTGCTTTGTGTCTTCGTCTCTGTTCTGCTGTTTCCTTTGTGTTAGTGACACAATGAAAATGTTCCAATATGACTTCGATATTTTTGCCATTAGTGTTCTTCCTCAAAAAAAGGCAGGTATGTGACAGAGAAAAATGATTCTGGTTTTACGATGCCTGGTCAAGGAAAAACTGTACACCGTGCATAAATAAGAACATAATTTAGTTACACAAAATGTGAAGGACACTCGAACAATTTAAAATCAGAGATGGTAAAATAGTCACCATTAAACTGAGTCCAAATCCGCAATAGCTTTTTGTTGGGTTTCCACTGTGTTGATGATGTTGGTTTGTGGAGCGCTCAACGTTGTAGTCATCAGCGCCCGTACAAGTTCCAAATGTTTCCATTTCCAGTCTCGGCACTTCCCGAATTATGATGAGATTATGAGGACAACATGAATACCCAACCCCCAGACTAGAAAATCTCCGACCCGGCCGGGAATCGATCCCGGGACCCCGTGATCCAGAGGCAGCAACACTAGCCATTCTTTTTTCATTTTATTCGCTGTATTTGATCGTAGCGGACGTCACATGGCATCCGTTGAAGTTCGTTGCTGACCCCTTTACTCAGTTTTTTTTTTTATTACAGAGACCAGCCAACTCTCAGACCGAACACGCTGAGCTACCGAGCCGCCGTCACTAGACTATGAGCTGCGGACCATTCCATTGGCTGACGACCGGTTTCGTACCCTGGAGGTATATCTTCATGGCATATAAAACTAATACTTCATGTTCCACGACTTCCTACGTGCAAGTGGGCATAAAAACATGTCACTCTTCGGTAAAACCTTGGATGAAACAGCCGATGCACATCCGATCCGAACCATGCCTGGTCATTACTACATCTCCAAAACACTGTCAAAAGACGAGCCGGAGCAGCACGCGACAATCCACGTGTGATAAGATGGAACCATAGTCAAAATCCGCGGGGGAAACAAAGAACTGAAAGACGCACGAAGGAAGTCGTCAACGTACTAAAACATATTGGCAGGCGTCATATAGAACGACACGTCACAGCGCTAGCCACACACTGAATACCAATAATTTAGTTAGTCAATTTTCATTAAATAAACTGTATTTAACAGTGAAAAGGTCAGCTCTATTGAACGGACAAAAGAGAGTTTTTTTTTATTTTACTGTGGATAAAGTAAAAAGACTTGAATTATTTTCTGAAATGTTTTCATTTGTTTGTATGCATCGTATGTATTTTCTATATCAAATAAAAGGACAGTTTTTAAATGTTTGATCGACACTTTTCCTAGTGTGAAACTTCTCAGTAGTTCACTAGACAAACTTTGTGAACAAAGTCAGGCATGAAGTGTTATTTGGCCATTAATAACCTTTATCGTTGCTAGATCCTTAGTTCTGCTAATATATTCCGACTTTTTGTATCTCATAACCTCACTTTCACTGTTCGGTAGAGGGTAAAGCGCAGCTACGTGTTTACGTTCCATCTAGTGTGAGCACACAGCCATATGACGGTGCCGCCGCCTGCCGTACCGTTGACGTCCAGTGTGAATCGGCCTAAATGCACTACCTGAACAAAAGTATCCGGATACATTTATGTAACACGGAATTAAACATTAATTGTCACGAGAGACCGAACTGCCAGTATAAAAGGCGTAGGGAGAGTATTGCGTTGCCAGTAGAGAAGCAGTAATAACAGAATGGATCGGTCAGGAGCGCTCAGTGACTTCGAACGTGGACTAGTCAGTTGATGTCATCTGAGGAAAAGATCAAAAAAGAAAAAAAAAAAGAAAGTTTCAAATGGCTCTGAGCACTATGACCTGAGGTCATCAATCCTCTAGAACTTAGAACTACTTAAACCTAACTAACCTAAGGACATCACACACATCCATGCCCGAGGCAGGATTCGAACCTGCGACCGTAGCAGCAGCACGGTTCCGGACTGAAGCGCCTAGAACCGCTTCGCCACAGCGGCCGGTGAGGAACAGATCAATCAGGGTCATTTCAACCCTTGTAAGGTTGCTCAAGTCGACTGTTGGTTATGTGCTTGTGAAGTGGAAGCCCGAAGGAACAATCAGAGCTGAACTAAGACTGGCCAGACGTCGAATACTGACGGACAGGGACCGTCGAGCATTGCGGAGGGTGGTTGTACAAAATCACATGAAATCAGTCGAAAACATTACTCCTGAGTTCCAAACAGCTACCAGGAGAACAGTGACTGCACATAGGGAGTTAAAAAGAATGGGATACAAAGGACAAACAGCTCGCTATAGGACACACATTTCTGTAGTCAATAGAACACGACGCTTGAAGTGTGCAAAGGGCGACGCCACTGGGCAGTGGAGGACTGGAAATGAGTGATTTGTAGTGATTTATTCCGCTATACCCTGTCGCTATCCGATGGAAGGGTTTGGTTTTGGATAACGCCTGGATGATGTTATCTGCCATCATATGTAGTGCCAACAGCAGAGTACGGAGAAGATGCTATTATGATATGGGGATATTTTACGGGTTAAGGTATGGTCCCCTTATTGCACTTGAGAAAACACTAAATGCACTGTGTATTGCATATACTAGAGGAACAGTTCGTAGACGATGATTGTATCGGCAAGAGATGGTACCTTGCCATTAAGCGGCATCCGTGAGGCAATGTTTTGTTTACAGTAACATTCTTAAAATGTCCTAGCCTGACTGACATGCCCAGAGTCTAGACCTAAACCCAATGCAATACCTTTGGAATGAATTATAACAGCGATTTCACTTCATACACAAGTGTCCAACATCACTACCTCCTTGGTTTCGCTTTGGAGGAAGAATAGGCTGTCATTCAAAAATGGTTCAAATGGCTCTGAGCACTATGGGACTTCACATCTCCGAGCGGTTCTAGGCGCTTCAGTCTGGAACCGCGCGACCGCTACGGTCGCAGGTTCGAATCCTACATCGGGCATGGATGTGTGTGATGTCTTTAGGTTAGTTAGGTTTAAGTAGTTCTAAGTTCTAGGGGACTCATGACCTTAGAAGTTAAGTCCCATAGTGCTCAGAGCCATTTGAACCATTTTGAACTTAGCATCTGAGGTCATCAGTCCCCTAGAACTTAGAACTACTTAAACCTAACTAACCTAAGGACATCACACACACCCATGCCCGAGGCAGGATTCGAACCTGTGACCGTAGCAGTCGCGCGGCTCCGGACTGCAGCGCCTAGAACCGCACGGCCACCACGGTCGGCTAGGCTGTCATTCCTCGACATACATTTGGAAACTTCATTTAATATGTCCACAGCAGAGTTTAAGGCATCAGTAAGACGATGGGTCGACACTTCCCCAATTGATGTCCACTAATATTCGTCCAGATACGTTTGATCAAATAGTGTTCTTCCACACAGGCTGGGAGGTACTCGTGGCTGGAATGTATTCATTCTTTCCGTAGCAGTTAACAAGGATGATTGCCGAGTGAAGAGTCGATCCATTGCGCAATCAGCGTCATCAACGCCGAAACGGTGACACGTTCTATAGAGTCGTAATGGTGTTGTGCTTTTATGACTTCAATCGTGTGCTATGAAAATGTGGTATAATATAGGAAATTTAAGTACATCAATTTTACATTCAGTTTTTTAAGTAACTGCATGTGGTTGTCGACAATGAATACAAGATGATCCGAGTTACCGATGAAGGGCTGGTCGATTCGCACCTCGTATATGTGTTGAATGAATGCAATACACTCCTGGAAATGGAAAAAAGAACACATTGACACCGGTGTGTCAGACCCACCATACTTGCTCCGGACACTGCGAGAGGGCTGTACAAGCAATGATCACACGCACGGCACAGCGGACACACCAGGAACCGCGGTGTTGGCCGTCGAATGGCGCTAGCTGCGCAGCATTTGTGCACCGCCGCCGTCAGTGTCAGCCAGTTTGCCGTGGCATATGGAGCTCCATCGCAGTCTTTAACACTGGTAGCATGCCGCGACAGCGTGGACGTGAACCGTATGTGCAGTTGACGGACTTTGATCGAGGGCGTATAGTGGGCATGCGGGAGGCCGGGTGGACGTACCGCCGAATTGCTCAACACGTGGGGCGTGAGGTCTCCACAGTACATCGATGTTGTCGCCAGTGGTCGGCGGAAGGTGCACGTGCCCGTCGACCTGGGACCGGACCGCAGCGACGCACGGATGCACGCCAAGACCGTAGGATCCTACGCAGTGCCGTAGGGGACCGCACCGCCACTTCCCAGCAAATTAGGGACACTGTTGCTCCTGGGGTATCGGCGAGGACCATTCGCAACCGTCTCCATGAAGCTGGGCTACGGTCCCGCACACCGTTAGGCCGTCTTCCGCTCACGCCCCAACATCGTGCATCCCGCCTCCAGTGGTGTCGCGACAGGCGTGAATGGAGACGTGTCGTCTTCAGCGATGAGAGTCGCTTCTGCAGTGGTGCCAATGATGGTCGTATGCGTGTTTGGCGTCGTGCAGGTGAGCGCCACAATCAGGACTGCATACGATCGAGGCACACAGGGCCAACACCCGGCATCATGGTGTGGGGAGCGATCTCCTACACTGGCCGTACACCACTGGTGATCGTCGAGGGGACACTGAATAGTGCACGGTACATCCAAACCGTCATCGAACCCATCGTTCTACCATTCCTAGACCGGCAAGGGAACTTGCTGTTCCAACAGGACAATGCACGTCCGCATGTATCCCGTGCCACCCAACGTGCTCTAGAAGGTGTAAGTCAACTACCCTGGCCAGCAAGATCTCCGGATCTGTCCCCCATTGAGCATGTTTGCGACTGGATGAAGCGTCGTCTCACGCGGTCTGCACGTCCAGCACGAACGCTGGTCCAACTGAGGCGCCAGGTGGAAATGGCACGGCAAGCCGTTCCACAGGACTACATCCAGCATCTCTACGATCGTCTCCATGGGAGAATAGCAGCCTGCATTGCTGCGAAAGGTGGATATACACTGTACTAGTGCCGACATTGTGCATGCTCTGTTGCCTGTGTCTATGTGCCTGTGGTTCTGTCAGTGTGATCATGTGATGTAACTGACCCCAGGAATGTGTCAATAACGTTTCCCCTTCCTGGGAGAATGAATTCAAGGTGTTCTTATTTCAATTTCCAGGAGTGTAGAAGGGCGACACAACGACGCTATGCTGAGCTGTTCCTAATGCGACAGCATCCCCCACACAGAACTTCCACATCTATAACTTTTGCAGTTACTAATCAGGCCACCTTTCCATACCGTTGTGTATCACTGCTGACAAACAACTAACATTGTCGGAAAACGAACGCGAGACAGAAACGAGCACTACTGAATGCAAGCTTGAGGGCGAAATGTAATGTGGACGTTAATTTTTTCAACTGCCAAGTACCGAGTTTGAGTGGGACAAGTTTGTTTCCAAAGTATACACACAGGCATACCGTCGACATTTACACTGTTGCGCAGATTTTTTCAGTGCAGCACAATATATAAATAAATGGGAGTTTGAAATCAAACGAAATGCAGTTACTGTATAATGAGCCGCTGGAAACCATGGATGTCTTACAACAGACTACTCAGAAAAGATCTATAAACAACCTTTGAAATTTTTGCGGTAAAGTTTGGATTAAACATGTTTTTCAGTGAGTAGAGCTTCGCCGGCCCTTGTAGCCGAGCAGTTCTAGGCGCTTCAGTCTGGACGCAACGGTCGCAGGTTCGAATCCTGCCTCGGGCATGGATGTGTGTGATGTCCTTAGGTTAGTTAGGTTTAAGTAGTTCTAAGTTCTAGGGGACTGATGACCTCAGATGTTAAGTCCCATAGTGCTCAGAGCCATTTTGGAGCAGAGCTTCCACCATGCAGCACAGAAGAGGTGCGGCTTGACGGATAATAAATGAGAAAAGTGTGAATGTCCTCAGATGAGACTAAGCATATGGAGCGAAACGGATAATAAATGGTGAATGGAGAAGCTAAAATCTGTTGTTTTCAGAAAATAATTGGTGAACCAATAGCTCGTGAGCCCCCCTGTACAACTGCATGAACAATAAATTTTAAATCAGGAAATCACTGTTTAAGGAGCCTCCAAAATGAGTGGTTGTGTTTTTAAGTGTTGACTACGCTACAGTCAAAAAAATGGTTCAAATGGATCTGAGCACTATGGGACTTAACATCTTAGGCCATCAGTCCCCTAGAACTTAGAACTACTTAAACCTAACTAACCTAAAGACAGCAGACAACACGCAGTCATCACGAGGCAGAGAAAATCCCTGACCCCGCCGGGAATCGAACACGGGAACCCGGGCGTAGGAAGCGAGAACGCTACCGCACGACCACGAGCTGCGGACACGCTACAGTCTAGGGACCGACTAACACGTATGTGCCCTTAACACTAAAAAGATTCAGTAACAAGCTCAAATAAATGCAGGTAGAAATTTGCGTTGCAAATAATGTTCACTACTCAGGCGTTTAAAATCTTATTAAAATTGAGTTTCTTTCAAATAAATTAACATTTATCGCAGTTAAGAATCTTTAATCACTGAAATAATGATCGTCTGAACGAGGGCTTAAATTAAACGGAACACTAGCTCACGCTCGTGTAAGCTTCCGGAAAAAGCACGGAAAATAAAGTTTCTTAAGAACATGTCTGAAGTTAAAGTTCCACAACTGCGAACTAATTAAATTCTGAGTGGAGATCACTCTAAGAAATAACCACAATAAGGTTTCAAAGTTCAGACTAGAGCGAAATATTCAGAGAACACATGCTGAAAATATTTAAGGGTACTCACTATCGATAGACGCGAGTAACACAAGTCCACGACTCAATACTCAGGAATACTTCAACTCACTCGAAACACGACTGCTGCCACTCATACGTACTTCCTGTTTCAGATCTCAAACTCGACTGCTTCACTAACTACACGAAAGTGTCCTAGAGCCAAACAGCCACCCGCGAACATGGCCGCCGCTATATGCATCCTCACATTGACTCGAGTCAAGCTCACACAGTTTCGACTTCCGAAACATTCGTAAAAACTATAAATTCAATGTTATATACATGTATCACGCATGAATTTCCACGTAAATTTCTTCAGTTTTCTAGTACTGTTCTTAGTTTTTCTTTAACTTTAATATTTCGTTCCAAAATAATGATTTCCTATTTGTTATATTACTAATAAACATGAACAATTAAAACTAAGTAAACTCATTTATCCTCAATTATACACTCCTGGAAATTGAAATAAGAACACCGTGAATTCATTGTCCCAGGAAGGGGAAACTTTATTGACACATTCCTGGGGTCAGATACATCACATGATCACACTGACAGAACCACAGGCACATAGACACAGGCAACAGAGCATGCACAATGTCGGCACTAGTACAGTGTATATCCACCTTTCACAGCAATGCAGGCTGCTATTCTCCGTCGTGCGGTAGCGTTCTCGCTTCCCACGCCCGGGTTCCCGGGTTCGATTCCCGGCGGGGTCAGGGATTTTCTCTGCCTCGTGATGACTGGGTGTTGTGTGATGTCCTTAGGTTAGTTAGGTTTAATTAGTTCTCAGTTCTAGGGGACTGATGACCATAGATGTTAAGTCCCATAGTGCTCAGAGCCATTTGAACCATTTGAACCATTTGCTATTCTCCCATGGAGACGATCGTAGAGATGCTGGATGTAGTCCTGTGGAACGGCTTGCCGTGCCATTTCCACCTGGCGCCTCAGTTGTACCAGCGTTCGTGCTGGACGTGCAGACCGCGTGAGACGACGCTTCATCCAGTCCCAAACATGCTCAATGGGGGACAGATCCGGAGATCTTGCTGGCCAGGGTAGTTGACTTACACCTTCTAGAGCACGTTGGGTGGCACGGGATAAATGCGGACGTGCATTGTCCTGTTGGAACAGCAAGTTCCCTTGCCGGTCTAGGAATGGTAGAACGATGGGTTCGATGACGGTTTGGATGTACCGTGCACCATTCAGTGTCCCCTCGACGATCACCAGTGGTGTACGGCCAGTGTAGGAGATCGCTCCCCACACCATGATGCCGGGTGTTGGCCCTGTGTGCCTCGGTCGTATGCAGTCCTGATTGTGGCGCTCACCTGCACGGCGCCAAACACGCATACGACCATCATTGGCACCAAGGCAGAAGCGACTCTCATCGCTGAAGACGACACGTCTCCATTCGTCCCTCCATTCACGCCTGTCGCGACACCACTGGAGGCGGGCTGCACGATGTTGGGGCGTGAGTGGAAGACGGCCTAACGGTGTGCGGGAACGTAGCCCAGCTTCATGGAGACGGTTGCGAATGGTCCTCGCCGATACCCCAGGAGCAACAGTGTCCCTAATTTGCTGGGAAGTGGCGGTGCGGTCCCCTACGGCACTGCGTAGGATCCAACGGTCTTGGCGTGCAACCGTGCGTCGCTGCGGTCCGGTCCCAGGTCGACGGGCACGTGCACCTTCCGCCGACCACTGGCGACAACATCGATGTACTGTGGAGACCTCACGCCCCACGTGTTGAGCAATTCGGCGGTACGTCCACCCGGCCTCCCGCATGCCCACTATACGCCCTCGCTCAAAGACCGTCAACTGCACATACGGTTCACGTCCACGCTGTCGCGGCATGCTACCAGTGTTAAAGACTGCGATGGAGCTCCGTATGCTACGGCAAACTGGCTGACACTGACGGCGGCGGTGCACAAATGCTGCGCAGCTAGCGCCATTCGACGGCCAACACCGCGGTTCCTGGTGTGTCCGCTGTGCCGTGCGTGTGATCATTGCTTGTACAGCCCTCTCGCAGTGACCGGAGCAAGTATGGTGAGTCTTACACACCGGTGTCAATGTGTTCTTTTTTCCATTTCCAGGAGTGTATTTATGTAGTAATGCTGGGTAGGTTTTTTATGCATGGAAAGTGCATTCAAAAATGGTTCAAATGGCTCTGAGCACTATGGGACTTAACATCTATGGTCATCAGTCCCCTAGAACTTAGACCTACTTAAACCTAACTAACCTAAGGACATCACACAACACCCAGTCATCACGAGGCAGACAAAATCCCTGACCCCGCCGGGAATCGAACCCGGGAACCCGGTGCAGGAAGCGAGAACACTACCGCACGACCACGAGCTGCGGACAAATTGCATTCCACCTGTGGAATACTTCCTAATATCACGTCGGGCTTCCTTTTTTCTGGCATAGTGCAGCATCTCGACGTGGCATACTCTCACAAGTCGTTGGAAGTCCCCTACAGAAATACTGAACTATGCTGCCTCTGTAGCCGTCCATAATTGTGAAAGTTTTGGCGGTGCAGAATTTTGTGCACGAACTGATCTCACGATTATGTCCCATAAATGTTCGATGAGATTCATGTCGGGCAATCTGGGTGGCCAAATCATTCACTCGAACTGTCCAGAATGTTCTTCAAACCAATCACAAACACTCGTGCCCCGCTGACATGACGCATTGTTATCCATAAATATTCCATCATTGTTGGAGAGAAAGTAGCTGCACATATCCGTTTCCAGTCAATCATCGGTTCAGTTGGAACAGAGAACCCAAACCATTCCATTTAAACACAGCCCACACTATTATGGAACCACCACCATCTTGCACAGGACCGTGTTGCCAACTTGGGTCAATGGCTTCGTGGGGTCCGCGCCACACTCGAACCCTACCATAAGCTCTTATTAAATGAAATCGGGACTCATGTGATAGGGCCACAGTTTTCCAGTCGTCTAGGGTCTAACCGATATGGTCACGAACCAAGGAGAGGCGCTGCAGGTGACGTCGTGCTGTTAGCAAAGGCACTCGCGTCGGTCGTCTGCTGCCAAAGCCCATTAGCGCCAAATTTAGCAGCACTGTCCTAACTGATACATTCGTCGCACATCCCATATTGATTTCTGTGGTTATTTCACTCAGTATTACTTGTCTGTTAGCACTGACAACTCTGACCAAATTCCTCTCCTCTTGGTAATTAAGTGAAGGTCGTTAGCCGCTGCGTTGTCGAGGCAATGCCTGGAATTTGGTATTATCGGCACAATCTTGACGCTGTGGATCTTGAAATACTGAATTCCCTAATTATTTCCGAAATAGAACGTCCCCTGCCTCTAGCTCTAACTACCATTCCGCGTTCAAAGTCTGTTGATTACTGTCGTTTGACCATAATAACGTCGCACACCTTATCATATGGATCACCTGAGTACAAATGACAGCTCTGTCTATGACCTGCCCTTTTATACCTTGTGTACGCAATACTACCACAATCTGCATATCGCTATCCCATGACTTCTCTACGCAGTGTATTTTTTGGAAAGCGTGATAACAGATTTGGTTTCAGTTCTGTGAACTATGTACGTCTAGCTTCAGAAACGAACACGTTAGGCTCTGGTGTTCCTAACTAATTTGGTTCAAATGGCTCTGAGCACTATGGGACTTAACATCTTAGGTCATCAGTTACCTAGAACTTAGAACTACTTAAACCTAACTAACCTAAGGACATCACACAACACCCAGCCATCACGAGGCAGAGAAAATCCCTGACCCCGCCGGGAATCGAGCACCTCACCGTATTAGACATATCATTGCGTCGCCATGTCCATAGAACTTCATTTCTTCAATTGAGTTTGAACGCTCGCGTTTTATTCGCTTCCAGTGCTCGAAAGTACCTGCAACGAGATGAAATATGCTGTAGACTGCTGTAAGTGAAATTTATTTATGTACATATGCGAACTGAAGTGACGGATGAATGTTTGTGCCAGGTCGAGAATTCGAATGCGGGTCTCCTGCTCACTTGACAGATGTGCTAATCACAACGCCACCTTGGCTTTTCTGGAAACGGATAGTTGCATTTGATTAAAGCCCCTATGCTTGGGTTTCAGGCAGCATCCTCCGTTTAGTTCGATGCTGAGGTGCTCTTTGAGTATAGTTGGAGAACTTCTGCAATGATCTTCCGAGTTTAAGGGCTATACCAAGTGAGCTGAGAAGTGAATGCGAATTTGGATTGAGAAGGGAGGCGTGCTAGAATAGTCTGTCAGTTGTGCAAAGCCACTATGCCAGGGCCGCGTAGTGGTTGCCTCATGTGTCTGGTGAACAGGAGTCGAATCTTTGCCTTGGTACAAATTTGCAAAATAATGGCTCTGAGCACTATGGGACTTAACATCTCAGGTCATCAGTCCCCTAGAACTTAGAACTAGTTAAACCTAAGGAGAGCACACACATCCATGCCAGAGGCAGGATTCGAACCTGCGACCGTAGCAGTCGTGCGGTTCCAGACCTAAGCGCCTAGAGCCGCTCGGCCACAGCGGCCGGCTACAAATTTGCATTCATCAATTCAGTCTGCATATACACATCATAGATGTTTGAGAGTTGAAAAGGTCTCTGGAACCATATAGTTTCATTTGATATAAATTTCTTCAGGTTTATGGCAATCAAGTTACAGTCAGTAATGCACATTATACTGTGGGAGCTGAGAGCCCTCTTGGAATTTAATTCCATAAAGAAAAGAATGTTAGTTATGAATGTTTACTGATACTACCGTTATCTCTGATAGTCAAACTCTCGCAAAATTTGACGCAACTGAGACCATTTTGGTTCCTTTGTTTTATTCAATACTTAAAGTTACTTCAAGTGACACTTCATATTTGTGTACCAAGTCCTTATATGTGCTGGTGCTAATGTTGCGTATTTAACTGAATGTCCTTGTCGTAAAACCGATTGCACTTCTAATCAAGGAACATAATTCCAATTTTTAAAAGCAAACTATGCTTGCCCATCCGAGTAGGCCATTCAAGGTTGATCTGTTTTGCAGTGTTGCTGAAGACATCGTCTTTCTGCATTCGCTGTACCACGCGAACAGGAAAGAGGATACGGAAGCGCTTAATCTGCGTGTGTTTTTGTTCGTTTGTTTGTTTGTTTGTGTGTGTGTGTGTGTGTGTGTGTGTGAGTGTGTGTGTGTGTGTGTGTGTGTGTGTGAGAGAGAGAGAGAGAGAGAGAGAGAGAGAGAGAGAGAGAGAAGAAAGACACAAGGGTGTGGTGAAAAGTAATGCCTCCGAATGTTTCTTGTGAAAACTGTTAAAGCTGTTTAAACAAAACAAACCTTATTAACATTTTAAATCTTTATTCTTCATGTTCATATATGTGCAGCCCTCTGCCGCTAGAGGGCTCAGAACTGACGCGTGTAACATGCCGGTGTGTAAAGCAGCTATTTCAGTGCGAGACAAACAGAGTTCCGCTGTCGAGTTTCCAATTCGAAGAGTTCGCCCACACGAGGAGAACCCTCTACTTCATCATGACAATGCCAGACCACATACGAACACTGCGACATCTGCAACAATCCGACCCCTTGAGTTCACTGTCATCGATCATCCTCCGTACAGTCCTGACATGGCCCCTTTCAACTTTCATGTGCTTCCAAAACTTGAGGAACACCTTCGAGGACTTTATTTTGATAGCGATAAAGCGGTGCAAGAAGAGGTGAGGTTGTGACTCCGTCAACAAAGTCTAACATTCTTCAATGACGGTATCAACAAATGGGTCTCCCGTTGGGAGAAATGTGTCCATCGCCAGGGTGATAACGTTGAGAAATAAATATATAGACATGAAGAATAAAGATGTTGAATGTTAATAACGTTTGTTTTTTTAAAAAAGCTTTAATTAAGAGCTTTCACTCAATGAATCAGGAGGCGTTACTTTCCAGCACGCCTTTGCATTTTTCCGAGAAACTGTGACACAGGCTTCCATTGTTGAAAGATAATTATCATGTACCACGTTGCAGACTAATAACCAAGATACGAGCACACGGGGTATCTTCGTATGTGCGGTTGATTCGTCGAGTTCTTGAGTAATATACCAGTTATATTTTGCTCGGCGGCGAGTGTGCGAGAAAAACGCAAGTGACATCGTGTTTGCCCCAAGGAAGCGTAATAGCACCATTAATGTTCTCAGTATAAGTAAATGATTTAGCACATCCGGCCAACAGCACTATGAGATTATTTGCTGTTGATGCTGTTAGCTAGAGAGAAGTACAGGGTGATTCAAAAAGAATACCACAACTTTAAAAATGTGTATTTAATGAAAGAAACATAATATAACCTTCCGTTACACATCATTACAAAGAGTATTTAAAAAAGTTTTTTTCACTCAAAAACAAGTTCAGAGATGTTCAATATGGCCCCCTCCAGACACTCGAGCAATATCAACCCGATACTCCAACTCGTTCCACACTCTCTGTAGAATATCAGGCGTAACAGTTTGGATAGCTGCTATTATTTCTCGTTTCAAATCATCAATGGTGGCTGGGAGAGGTGGCCGAAACACCATATCCTTAACATACCCCCATAAGAAAAAATCGCAGGGGGTAAGATCAGGGCTTCTTGGAGGCCAGTGATGAAGTGCTCTGTCACGGGCTGCCTGGCGGCCGATCCATCGCCTCGGGTAGTTGACGTTCAGGTAGTTACGGACAGATAAGTGCCAATGTGGTGGCGCTCCATCCTGCTGAAATATGAATTGTTGTGCTTCTTGTTCGAGCTGAGGGAACAGCCAATTCTCTAACATCTCCAGGTACTGTAGTCCAGTTACAGTAGCACCTTCGAAGAAAAAGGGACCAAAAACTTTATTGGCTGAAATGGCACAGAAAACGTTCACCTTAGGCGAGTCACGTTCATACTGAGTTGTTTCCCGCGTACTCAATAACACAAAAAGCTTTCTGTTGAGCGGTCGCCATCTTAGCATCAACTGACGCTGACGCCTAGTCAACAGCGCCTCAAGCGAACAAATGTACAACTAAATGAAACTTTATAGCTCCCTTAATTCGCCGACAGATAGTGCTTAGCTCTGCCTTTTGTCGTTGCAGAGTTTTAAATTCCTAAAGTTGTGGTATTCTTTTTGAATCACCCTGTATTGTCGCTGGAGCATCATAAGGAATGCAGAAAGACTTGAACAAAGCATCCACATAGTGTAATGGATGACAGCTCTCTATAAATGTTTATTAATGCACGATAATACCCATAACAAAGATATAGAGCGTGACAGTATGCCGTTCTAATACGACAGATAACATGTGGAGCCCGTCGCATCGTTTGAACATTTTGGGGCAGTGCTAAGAAGCGATAGGAAGTGAGCGAAGATGTGAAACCTGTTGGACAGAAGGCAAACAAAAGAGTTCTGGCGAACTGCGGTCTGGCTAAACTTCGTACAGGACATTAGGACGACCAATTCTGAATAACTACTCCAGTGTTTGGAGCCTTTATCAAGTTGATGTGAAAACAGACAACGAACTAACTCAGAACTTAAATGGGGATTTCATGAAGAAAGGCGACGTTTTCCCCTGTTGTTTGGATCTAAAGAGTTGATATTTTAGGAGGACTGTGTGGAACTTCTGCTTCCTCCATTGTATAGCTCGCGTACGAATTACGAATCGTACGGAGGAATATAGGCAGTTGTTTTTTCCTATTCAATAAAGGAGTAGAACTGAAAGTCTCCAAGATAGGTACAAAGTATCCTCCGCAACATACTTTACTGGTGGCTTGTGGTGTATAAATCTTCTAGATGTACAATAGACAATACTGTGGCCGAACATGGAGAAAGTAAATGTCAAAGATGTTCCCTGTGTTCAATTTTAGCAACGGAGTAGTCCCGTGTGGCTCAGTGGCCAAGTGCTTGTGTTTCCGTGTGACACCACTTCTCTGACTCGCTTGTCCCTAAACTACTCTACTTATCCAACCGGTCAAGGTGGACGTACAATTTAACATGAACTTCTCACATCGTTGAGAGTCGAAGGTGTGATTCAATGCAGGTTGAAAGTTTCCCTAACCTGACTGCGGTTCGATCCTGTTACGTCTTAGATTTCAGGCACGCATTTTGTCGCTAGACCACCATGCCTGACTTGCTGCTAAGACAAGTGATAAGTCGTCCTGTTTGACTTTTATATAGTCGTAAAGCTACAGGAAAGTCTTAGTTATCTGAATTAGACGTTCTCACCAGGAGACTGTGGATAATGCAATGTTAAATGGCACAAATTATCAACTGTCCTCAAAAATGTTTAACTAAAACTAAACAGTAATTGTTTGCGGCAAAATACAATTTCATCAAGAAGGAACCGATTTTCTATTGATCGAAACGAACTGATATTACTTAGCGATAGATATGCGCGCCTGAGATTGGCGTGCGCCTTTATTAAGGCATCGCATCACTAACGTTTGTGAAAATTAAAATATCTACTAAGATTGGCCAGAATGCACAGAAACTGACATAAACTATCGAATAGTGAACGAGCAATATGCGATTGCGATTACTTTCAGGTGGCGAACACGTATTTCTGAGAGTGTCCTGTCCTGTGAGACCGAAACTCACTGCCCGTGTTTAATGTTAATATTTCTACAACAGATGAGTATCCACATAAGGACAGGCAGCAGAGAAGTAACGATGGCAAGCTACATAATTCTGAGAAGTAGTTTGTACAGAACCTAACAGCCTAGAGAGTAATAGTACCCACTGATCATAGCACAAATGCGCTGAAATATGTCTGAGTTTTATAAAGAGTATTCATTTGCATAAAGGTGGACCTGAATTCCGTGATTTAGTCTGCAAACACAACTTTTGTTAGAGATTTAAAACCAAACGATGATGATCTTGCATACTGTTCGTTTGAGGGCAGCCGTCCAATTAAAAATCTCTAAACGTTTGTAGAAAACTGCGTAGATTCAAAGTCAGGTAAGCCTCTTTACCGGATCTCTGGTCGCTAATACAGGGAGAGAATTAAGTCCCTTAAAGCGTCTGAAAAGTTGTTTTTTCGAATAGCAATGATACAGAGCTGTGGGCGGCGGCGGTCTGCCTCAGCAGCGAATGCCGGTTATTCATAGCCTGCGGCCAATGCTCCCGCACGCTCTACGCATATTTGACAGAGACCTAGCTCCAGAGCTTCAGAGGCTGCGTCAGCTATAGTTTTTCTCGTAGAATATATTAACTACTACTACCACTGAACTATTGTGCAGTCCCAGGATACAGATCAGGTCTGTATACAGTTATATTGGTTGTGGCAATGTTTGTGGCCAGATTTCCTTCCTGACGGTACCACTCCCCCTTGGACAGAGTCTGTCTAGAGCAAATCTCATGGCCAAGGGTGAGAACGTTTTCTAAATGTTTGAAGCAATATATAGGTACCAGTACGGTATTTAACAAACTGGATGTGGGAAAACGCCTATAAATCATATCCAGTGTGGCCGGCTCACCTGCCCTAGTCGTTAATCCGCGAGGCGTATTTGATCGGCAGCCCGGTCGCCTTTCCAAAGCCCAGAAGCGGCTCGTTAACGCCTTCGGCTGTCTGTTAATGTGTTATGAAGTGAGAAATGATAATGTAAAAATTATTGTGCCAATATACCTGTCTTATCAGGCAAAAATTAAAAAAAAACCATTAGTTCAACTGCGGCAGCAGATTCGACGTTGAAGAGTAACCTGATTAATTTAATCGATATTGATGCGCACCTACCCGCTCTTTATCTTTATATTTTTCATATTTTCATTGAAAAGTTCTTTCATGATCGCTGTTGATAAAGAGAAAGACAGGAGATTGAATGTGAACTTGTCCGTCATCCAATATTACATACAACGTTAAACAAAAAAATGTTACGAAAATTTTGTCAAATTTAATTCATGTTGTCTATAATTTTTTCTGAGGCCTCCTTATTACTCCTGCTCGTACCAATAAAGATGGGAAGTTCTGAGTCGTCTTTCCATTGACTTCATAGCATACTGTGTAAACAATTCTCAGAATGTATTGTTGTGGCTATTAGTTATTCCAGTGTTAAAATAAATGTACATAGGGACTCTCTATGAACCTCGTACACACAATAGAGAAACAGTATTCCTTCTTCCCATTCCTGCCACTCATACATTGGACGATAGCAGTTTCGTGATAAATGAAGATTATAAGTACATGGAGCATATGCTTCCACTCAGTTTCATCTCTGACCAATCAGCCACAAGGTGTCGCTGCCATAGTCCAGTACTCCATTACACTTGTTAACTGACTATGCTGCGGCACTATTATTTTCCTAACACGTGATGGCGTACCTACAGTTCTAAAGTCTGGTAATGTACGAAGGCGTGCTGAAAAATAATGACTCCGAATTTTTATGCGAAAACTCTTACAGATTTTTAATTAAAACAAACGTTGTTAACATTTTACATCTTTATTCTTCATGTCTACATATAGGAGACCTCCGCCGCTAGAGGGCTCCCAAATGTAGTGTGTAACATCACGGTGTGCAACAGAAACGTCAAGTAAATGTGGGCTTGAAAATGCATACCTTAAGAGCTATGACCACTTGTTCAGTAGAAGAGATGTTTCACGTATGCAATTTAGAGCCCATATTTACTAGACTTTTTTTCTTCTTGTTATATGAGAACTCCATTTCTGAAGTTTTACCGTCCAGTTTTCAAGCTCCCTGTATATAAATGAGGGTTGGGTTGGGTTGTTTGGGGGAGGAGACCAGACAGCGAGGTCATCGGTCTCATCGGATTAGGGAAGGATGGGGAAGGAAGTCGGCCGTGCCCTTTCAGAGGAACCATCGTCCTCCCGAATGCGAGTCCAGTGTCTAACCACTGCGTATATATATGACCTATTAGGTAGCGTCGGAAGTTCCACGAGGCATTCTGCGGTTGATGCTGTTGTAAACAGAGAATTCTCGACGCTCGAAGTATGTAGCAAAAGGCAGGAAAGCCTGGAGAGGATCGACGCATGGTGCAGGCAGTTGCAAATGACCCTGGATATAAATAAATGTAACGTATTGCGAAAACGTAGACAGAAAGTCCCTTTACTGTATGGTTACACAATTGCAGAGCATTCACTGGCATCAGTTATCTCCTTTAAGTATTTGGAGTACGCATACGGAGCGATTTGAAGTAGAACGACCACATGAAATTAATCACGAGTAAGGCAGATGCCAGACTGAGAACCATCGGGAAATGTAGTCCATTAACAAAGAACGTATCTTACAAAACGTTCGTTTGACCAGTACTCGAATATTGCTCGTCAGTCTGGGATCCGTAGCATATGGGACTGATAGAGGAAATAGAGAAGATCCAAAGAAGAGCACCACGTTTTGTTACAGTTTCATTCAGTAAGCACGAAAGCGTCACGGGGACGCTCAGGCAACTCCAGTGGCACACACTGCAAAAGAGGCGTTCTGTATCACGGTATGGTCTACTTTTGAAGATCCGAGAGCGTACATACCCATAAGAGTCAGCCAATATCTTGCTTCCTTCTATGTATATCTCGCGAAAAGACCATCAAGCTAAAATTAGAGAGATTCGAGCCAACTAGGGGCTTACCGCAAACTGCACGCGACTGAACAGGAGACTTAGACTTATCCGTATCTCAACAGGTACTGGTTTCTGGACTTATTATTACCAAAACTTTTACGCTAATTTTGATCAGTTCTATCTCGTTCGGAAGTATACGACATTTTAAAAACGCTGTATGTGAATGTACCTGAGAGATTGGTCTCTGTGAGAGCGCTTGGCGGGCTCTGAGTCACGGGCTAACGGGAGCAAGCGGCGCGCTATATTTGGGCGGAAACAGGCGTCTGGCAGGAGCCTGCTCTGAGAAAGGATGTTTCTGTGGCGGCCTTGATGAGTTGTTGCACGGCGGCTAAAGGTCTGGACATTACGCACTTCCCAGGCAAGTCGCACGTGATGGGGAGCACGGCTGGCGCTGAGTGGGGTAGGGGGTGGGGGTGGCGGCCAGGAATTGCTGCGTGGGCGGCTGCGATCGATTGACCTCTCTGTGTGGGCGTGCTCTTTTGCAGTCCTCTCGGCTACTGTAGGCTAGCTAACGGTAGACGCTCCTCTCACACCGAGCACTTCTCCGACACGTGGCGACATGCGCAAATGCCATTGGCGAAACGGATGACAATACAGCCAGATTATTATTAACTTTGGTCACATCCAACGGGAGAGCACGTTTCTACTTATGGAGCACGTCTTTTCTTTTATTTCTTTACTGTATCCCAGTGTATTTGTTTATAGGAGACACGTGCGTATGTAGGTCTCGATCATAGGAGGGGAGGGACACCTTTTGTTGCTGTTTCTCACTACCCTCCAATGACAGCTTGCAATACCGTCACTTTTAATTAACCACGGATGTCTAAGATTTTAAAAACACTAAAGTGTTATATTTACATCATTGTGTTATAACATTTTCTATGATTTGCTTAAACCAATGCTTAGAACATCGTTTCAGAGTAAGTTCCGAGAAACTGATGTTCAAAAAATACATCACCTGAAAAGCATTGATCCAAAAATCTGAGAAACACCTGTCTGTGTGGTTGCGTTAAGAACTATAATAGCAAACAAACTTTCATAGGTTTGAAAAATTCGTAATTTAATTGGTGTGTAATTGATGTGTGCATTCAATATTAGGCCCTATCAGTATTTTACTTAGCTTTAAGATAGTGAACACAAGTATGCACACTGCTGCCGTGTGAGCATGCATTTCAGGGAGGGTTGTGGGCGGGGGAAGAATGCTGTACCTATCTTTAGTTTCTACCTACGTTCGGGAAAGCCAGTCTTCCTGTTATTATTTATTACTGGAGCATCTTTCCTCTTTGTCTTACCTTCCCTTAGCTCCTGGCCTTCGTGTTGTTTTCCAGTTCCACCTGTGGACTCACGAACCGTCTCAGATCTGTTGTTGCCAGCAGTTATGGTCAACCTATGAATGAGCGAGTTTTCCCGGCCGAAATATTTTTTACAGCCAGTCAGGCCACAGAAGATTATTCGTCGGAGAAAGATGGGAAATTAGGGTTTAACTCACCGTTGACAACGAGGTCACTAGAGACATAGCAGAAGTTCGGATTGTGGAAGGAAATGAGCTCTGCCCTTTTCAAGGGAATCATTTTGGTAACTACTTGAAGCCATTTATGGAACCACAGAAATCCTAAATCAGGCTAGCTGAACGGGGATTTAACTGCCGTCTTCCCGTGACTGCGTGTCCAGTGTACCCTATAGTTCGATGTATCTTGTCGAGGGGGTGTATTAGCAGATTTTTTATTGTTAGTTATTGTTCGAAATTATGTTCTATTTTGAAAGATTTTTCATTTATGCCGATTTCCTTTAGGTCTTCATTCATTTTTATTTGCCATTTCTTTCGATTCCTCATGTACAAAGCACAGTTCAGAGGTTGCTAGTGAGCCTGTTGATATTCATACCACGTAAGTGGCGAGTAAATTACAATCGCCATTTCCTCATTTTTTTTTGTGACCTTTCCTTTCAGCTGGATACGTTTCCTTTAATTGCTTCTTCATGTATATTCTATTTTCGCATTTCGGTCTTAGGACTTTCTTCAGAATTTTACTTTCTTGTTTTTCGACGTTTTTGATTAGAGTTCTGCCGCCAGTTATCACAGTTTTAGATACTTAAAGAATTTCTTTTTAACACATGTATTGTAATGTACACTGGTGTACTTGGAATCCCTGTTGTACGGTAAACAGCGTCTATCTATGGAGCCATCTACCACTGTGCCCACCTGATCGCTCTACATCATTCCTCCAACAGCGTTCCTCTCAAACAGTTGTATGATATGACTAATTGTTAATGTAATGAAGACAGCGGTACTCGCTATCGAATGCGGTATTACCATGAAAATTAAGAAGAGAATTCTGCAGCTAGACAGTAGTCACGGGCGCGGTGTAGGCCCACAGTTGCAAGAGTCATAACCAAACACCAAGTCACCAGTAATTTTAGAGCTCCATATTGATAGCGCTCGGAGGCGAATTAATATGGGACTTGAGAGGGTGCTAAAGACTGCAGACAAGGCACAGCGTACACCTAAATAGGACTGAGACGCGATGGTTGGTGAAGCTTATAAATGGCAGTATAGCAGGTAGATCTGGGATCACTAAAGGCCAAATTCCGCTGGTAACGAGTAGAAGGGCATGACCTTTTATATGATAAAGTCAGGTAGGAGGTACCCTGTTTGAAGCTAGTTCAGTAAGGCCGATCATAAGATTGAGAAACCTATTTCATTAAAATATTAGAGGAATTAAAGGCAAAGTAAATGAATTACTAATAGATCTTGACTCTGACATTTTTTGTCATTAAGAGCATCATTAACGAAGCGAAAAAATGCCGAGACTTCCTTTGTGGGGCTACATGTTATCAGATTCCCGTAAAGATAAAATATTTGAAGTTTGTGTACAAGAGTTTAAATTTGTAAGGAAAAGTTTTTCACTATAGGCCTCTAAAGACCTCCCAGTTCAGGCTAAAGGGTTTTCCTCTCCAGACTTGACTCTGTGCTAGGCTCCGCCCTCAAGAAATTCAGGAGGTTGATTTTTTGTGTGGATTTCAGTGTAAATTTTCTGACTGATTCTCCAGAGAAAACAATGTTAATGGATTTACTTGCAGTACAACATGGTATAGACAGTATACCTTCCGACTAGAATTGAGAGAAACAGCAACAAGATCATAGGCTATACCTTCGTAGTGTTCTCTAATTGATGGGCACGGCGTGAGAAAAATATGTAAGAAATCCGGATGAAGCGCTTGTAGGACTCCAGCACCGCGAGTTCTGTACAAACTTAATAATGTGTATAGGTAACTCATCCATCCTGGGAATGGAAAATCTGGATGATTTTTGCCTGTTATCGATATCGATACTGAAATGATATCGATCCCTGCAATACAAACACTTAGGAGAATGTTTTAATTTTAAGTTTAAATTTTTCGTGTAATTTTGCAATCGCTATTGTAATTTTTCATTTATTTTATTAATTCTGGAGCTATATTAACATGCTATGATAACTGGTACTTGAAAATATGTTGAAATCGTCTATTCTTCTTCCTGTTACGATTACTGGTAAGATTTGAATGAAGTCTTCAGACAAGGAAACGGTACAACCGACCGTAGGACTATCGTCAAATCGTTCCGTAGAATATTTTATGGGATGTCGGAACTTCATCCCAAACAGTGGAAATGCGATCCTGCAGCTATTGTCAGTATCACGTTGCTTCGAAACATTACATGTACTGTACGCGTCTTAGGCATAGACTGTCAGCGCGTTAGTCGGTTGCCTTACACCTGTCGTCGCTAGATGGCAAAAGGCATCGTTTTCACGGTGGCAGGGGACTTAATTTCATCGCAGCTCAGTTGATTGCCACGAAATATTTGTAAATTATATACACAAACCTACCACGTGAATCACGCTACACATGACTGAAAACCCGTTCAATATCCCTAGAGAGTACGCAGCTCGTGGTCTAGCGGCTGTCTCTGGATCACGGGGTCCCGGGTTCGATTTCCGGCCGGGTTGGGGATTTTCTCTGCCCGGGGATTGGGTGTTTGTGTTGTCCTACTCATTTCATCAACATTCGTGACAGAGCCTAAATTGGATTATGTAAAAAAAATTAAACAGTGTAAAACTTGGGACTTTGTACGGGCGCTGATGACTGCGCAGTTGAGCACCCCATAAACCAAACATCACGAACATTCCTAAAGTAATTCCTGAGATTTCTGACGGATTACGAATGCAGTGTAAGTCTGTAATGGCAAAAAAGTTATATAATTACAGTTTACTAATTTTCGGGTTCTTTCCTTTTTGTAGCCGGCCGGTGTGGCCGTGCGGTTCTGGCGCTACAGTCTGGAACCGCGTGACCGCTACGGTCGCAGGTTCGAATCCTGCCTCGGGCATGGATGTGTGTGATGTCCTTAGGTTAGTTAGGTTTAAGTAGTTCTAAGTTCTAGGGGACTGATGACCGCAGATGTTAAGTCCCATAGTGCTCAGAGCCATTTTTTTTCCTTTTTGTACTGTAAAACCTTGATTATTGCCAATGGTTTGCAAGTACCAAAATATGTGACATAAATGGCTATATCTTTTGATTGGATTGACTTAGAAGCTTAAATGTTTTACACTGCCAAGGGACCTCATGCTCTAGAATGTGATACAAATTTCAACTTGTTACGTCCACAGGTCCCTGAGAAAAAGCGGTCTTTACAGTTGAACAGACACATAGATGGACGGAAGAACAGACGGACGGAGAAAAAAATGAGCCTATAAAGGTGACTGAGGTACGGAATCCTAAAAATTAGCGATTTCCTGTCAGGCCACAATGCACAAACAGTAATACTGAAAAGAATCAAGCCAGACTCGTATCTCAAGTAGTAAACAATGATTTGGATATACACTCCTGGAAATGGAAAAAAGAACACATTGACACCGGTGTGTCAGACCCACCATACTTGCTCCGGACACTGTGAGAGGGCTGTACAAGCAATGATCACACGCACGGCACAGCGGACACACCAGGAACCGCGGTGTTGGCCGTCGAATGGCGCTAGCTGCGCAGCATTTGTGCACCGCCGCCGTCAGTGTCAGCCAGTTTGCCGTGGCATACGGAGCTCCATCGCAGTCTTTAACACTGGTAGCATGCCGCGACAGCGTGGACGTGAACCGTATGTGCAGTTGACGGACTTTGAGCGAGGGCGTATAGTGGGCATGAGGGAGGCCGGGTGGACGTACCGCCGAATTGCTCAACACGTGGGGCGTGAGGTCTCCACAGTACATCGATGTTGTCGCCAGTGGTCGGCGGAAGGTGCACGTGCCCGTCGACCTGGGACCGGACCGCAGCGACGCACGGATGCACGCCAAGACCGTAGGATCCTACGCAGTGCCGTAGGGGACCGCACCGCCACTTCCCAGCAAATTAGGGACACTGTTGCTCCTGGGGTATCGGCGAGGACCATTCGCAACCGTCTCCATGAAGCTGGGCTACGGTCCCGCACACCGTTAGGCCGTCTTCCGCTCACGCCCCAACATCGTGCAGCCCGCCTCCAGTGGTGTCGCGACAGGCGTGAATGGAGGGACGAATGGAGACGTGTCGTCTTCAGCGATGAGAGTCGCTTCTGCCTTGGTGCCAATGATGGTCGTATGCGTGTTTGGCGCCGTGCAGGTGAGCGCCACAATCAGGACTGCATACGACCGAGGCACACAGGGCCAACACCCGGCATCATGGTGTGGGAAGCGATCTCCTACACTGGCCGTACACCACTGGTGATCGTCGAGGGGACACTGAATAGTGCACGGTACATCCAAACCGTCATCGAACCCATCGTTCTACCATTCCTAGACCGGCAAGGGAACTTGCTGTTCCAACAGGACAATGCACGTCCGCATGTATCCCGTGCCACCCAACGTGCTCTAGAAGGTGTAAGTCAACTACCCCGGCCAGCAAGCTCTCCGGATCTGTCCCCCATTGAGCATGTTTGGGACTGGATGAAGCGTCGTCTCACGCGGTCTGCACGTCCAGCACGAACGCTGGTCCAACTGAGGCGCCAGGTGGAAATGGCATGGCAAGCCGTTCCACAGGACTACATCCAGCATCTCTACGATCGTCTCCATGGGAGAATAGCAGCCTGCATTGCTGCGAAAGGTGGATATACACTGTACTAGTGCCGACATTGTGCATGCTCTGTTGCCTGTGTCTATGTGCCTGTGGTTCTGTCAGTGTGATCATGTGATGTATCTGACCCCAGGACTGTGTCAATAAAGTTTCCCCTTCCTGGGACAATGAATTCACGGTGTTCTTATTTCAATTTCCAGGAGTGTACAAGTCCACTAGCAGTCCAGACATTCAAAGCCAGTATCGAAGGGCTAATTTGGCAAGAAGTCTACAATAAAGACGCTTGAACGACGAATATAATACATTTGTTCTAATTTTTTTCACTTTTTTAATAGCCCTTTCCCATTAAAAAAAGTACAAGCACATATGTAGTGCTAAAAAGCTATCGATTTGGGTAACTAGTGGCATTAGAATATCATGTAGAAGGAAACGGGAGCAGTATCGTAATATGAAGTACATCAGTGTTCAGTAACAGAATTCTGCCACAGACAGAACTCCAAATTGCTGACGAATGTCATCAGATGGATTGAAACAATACATTACACGAAGAAACTGAAAATTCTCGGAGCAAAATCTAAACTGTATGTTCAATTTTGAAAGTGGTATCAGGCAATGGCTTCGTGAACTCTTAAGCAGTAGCACAGTTTTGATGACGTCATCCTTTGAGTCGACCGTGAGGCGGCAGATTCTTTTGCAGACCTTAATCAAATTCCACTGGTGTGATTGTATTTCCTGATACAGAACATAAAATTAATTACGACTTATAGATATTTTAAAACACTGTCAAATGATTTATATTGGAAATTAAAAACATAAACGTGCGGTGGCAGACATTATACTGTGTTCTGTTTGCCATTGATAGGATACCTGTATATTAAATTAATGTAATTGGTTTTCGTGTTAGCATGTAATTTAGTATTGCATACATACATAAATCTACACATGAAGTCATCCACACGTATTATAGAAGTGGATGTACATATATTGAAACATCCCCGTGGAAAATTAAGAATGACACTGCAGGTAAACCACTTACGTTATTTGATTTTCAAACAGCTGAGCAAAACAGAACGTACTCAGACATTTTTCTCTTATTATGATCAACAGTAAACTGACACAGAACATCCAGTCTTACAAATTTTCCTTTTCTGGCGGACACACATACAGATTGTCCGCTCTCAAAATTATGCCATCTCTCTCCCCACATCCACCAATGCTGGTGGCTCACCTCCAACTACGCAACGCTATGCGCTGTTCACATCCAACTGCCCAACACTACAATAGGAAATATTCCAACAATTCCAAGCAACCACAGACTGCACACAGCACAGTCAGTGATTTTCATACAGAGCGCTACGTGGCGTTACCAAAATAAAAACCTAAACAACCTACTTACATAGTCCCCATGCTCCCCACAAAAAATTTTACGAATTGTTTTGAGCATTGGCCAATACATATTTGTAAAAAAAAAATTTTATATTAACGCTAACAAACATATCAAATCCACACACTTATCGATAAAACCTTTCATGAATCACTTACCTCACAAAAATCTTCGTTACTCGAACTACTGCAATACGTACAGCGAGCGCCAATACCGCCAGCTAAATAAAAGATTCCAACTACTAAAGGCACTAACTACTGATAGGTTTAGTTAGCAAATGAAAAATGAAAGATTTTGATGGAGAACAAACACTGTATTTACCTTAAGAGTGTTCAAAAGTCATTATATATATATATATATATATATATATATATATATATATATATATATATATGTGTGTGTGTGTGTGTGTGTGTGTGTGTGTGTGTGTGTGTGTGTTCACAACATCGGTCTTACAAATTTCCTTTTTCTGACGGACACACGTACAGATCATCCGCTCTCAAAACTCTGCCATCTCTCTCCCCACATCCACCACTGCTGGCGGCTCACCTCCAACTGCACAACGCTACGCGCTGTTCACATCCAACTGCCCAACGCTACAATAGCAAATATTCCAACAACGCAAATCAGCCACAGACTGCTCACTCCACAGTCAGTGATTTTCATACAGAGCGCTACGTGGAGTTACAAACATAAAAACCTAAACAGCCTACTTATAATATAAACTCTAAGATAACAAAAAACGGCGCACCACGAAGGAATAATCCGAATGGGACAGAAATCGGTAGATGTGATGTACATGTGCAGACAAACAAATTATAACAATTTCAGAAAAAGTAGATGATTTATTCAGGTGGAAGAGCTTCACAAATTGAGCAAGTCAATAACGCGTTGGTCCACATCTACATCTACATACATACTCCGCAATCCACCATACGGTGCGTGGCGGAGGTTACCCCGTACCACACCTAGCATCTTCTCTCCCTGTTCCACTCCCAAACAGAACGAGGGAAAAATGACTGCCTATATGCCTCTGTACGAGCCCTAATGTCTCTTATCTTATCTTTGTGGTCTTTCCGCGAAATATAAGTTGGCGGCAGTAAAATTGTACTGCAGTCAGCCTTAAATTCTGGTTCTCTAAATTTCCTCAGTAGCGATTCACGAAAGAACGCCTCCTTTCCTCCAGAGACTCCCACCCGAGTTCCTGAAGCATTTCCGTAACACTCGCGTGATGATCAAACCTACCAGTAACAAATCTGAATTGCTTCTATGTCCTCCCTCAATCCGACCTGATAGGGATCCCAAACGCTCGAGCAGTACTCAAGAATAGGTTGTATTAGTGATTTATAAGCGGTCTCCTTTACAGATGAACCACATCTTCGCAAAATTCTACCAATGAACCGAAGACGACTATCCGCCTTCCCCACAACTGCCATTACATGCTTGTCCCACTTCATATCGCTCTGCAGTGTTACGCCCAAATATTTAATCGACGTGACTGTGTCAAGCGCTACACTACTAATGGAGTATTCAAACATTACCGGGATTCTTTTTCCTATTCATCTGCATTAATTTACATTTATCTATATTTAGAGCTAGCTGCCATTCTTTACACCAATCACAAATCCTGTCCAAGTCATCTTGTATCCTCCTACAGTCACTCAACGACGACTCCTTTCCGTACACCACAGCATCATCAGCAAACAGCCGCACATTGCTATCCACCCTATCCAAAAGATCATTTATGTAGATAGAAAACAACAGCGCACCTGCCACACTTACCCTTACGCAAGCATGAAGCCTAAAATATCATTGCCTAGAGTAGAATTGTCTTCAGTATCAGCCCCGCTTCGGACTCAGCCCCAGTGACCAGCGGAGACGTGTCTAGAGTCGCTCCGGACAGGTGGTATACCAACCTGACTGTCGCCCGCCATACTGGCCGACAAGCGAGAGCGATGGTCAGAGGTGCCTTTTCTCTCCATAGCAGGACCGCTTTGGTTGTCATCCACCGTACCCTTAAAGTAGAGCGGTAGGTCGACTATATTCCACGCCACATTTTGCTGTCCTTCGTGGCAAGCCCTCCTGGGCTGACATTTCAGCAAGATAATACCCTCTCGCACACGACGAGAGTTTGAACTGCTTGTCTTCATGCTTGCCAAACCCTTCTTTGGCTAGAAAGATCGCGGGATATCCCCACAAATTGACAACGCTTGGAGCGGTATGGACAGGGCTCTCCAACTAACTCGGGATTTTAATGATCTGACGCACCCATTGGACAAAATTTGGCACGATATCACTCAGGAAGCCATTCAACAACTCGGTCACTCAGTGCTAAGCCGAATAACTGCTTGAATAAGGGCCAGGGGTGTATCAACACGTTACTGACATGCTCAATTTGTGAAGCTCTTTTTCTTGAATAAATCGTCCAAATTTTCCTAAAATTTAATCATTTGTTTGTCTGTACTTGGATATCACATTGAACTACTTGAAAGTGAAACTGCAGAGAGAAATTCGCTTGAGATGCAGGTGAAATATGTTTACAAATACTTGTGAAAAATGTTATATATATGTGAAATATGTTAGACATGTGCGTATGAGGACAAAGCAACGAGTAAAAAGCTCATCCTAAAGGCCTGGAACGATTTCAACCTATTTTGGTATAAACATTAGTTACAAAGTGGAACGAAATACTATGGAGATAAGTACCACCAGCCTCCTATTGCGGTAAAGGTGATAACGTGACAAGAGAAGGGGGGGAAGAGGAGATGGACGGACGGGGAGGTGGAGGAAGATGTAAGCAGAGAGAGGGGGCAGGAGGAGATGAACAGAGAGAGGGGAAGGAGAAAATCGACAGAGAGATGCGGAGGAGGAGATAGATAAAGAGGTGGGGGAAGAGGGCATGGAATTGGGGGAAGAGGATACGAACAGATGGGAGGAGCAGATGGACAGAGGGGGGAGGAGCGTATTGACAGAAAGGGGGAGGGGGAGAAAGAGGTGGATAGAGAGAGGGGCAAAAATAGATGGACAGGGAGTGGGGGGTGGAGGAGAATGACTGAGAGGAAGTGAAGGAGGAGTGGGCATACAGACGGGGAAGGAGGCGATGAACGAAAAGAAAATTCTAGTAACCACATACCCAGACAACGATAGGTACTCAGCTAATTAAAAATAAATGATAAAGTGCACACGACAAAATATGGTATACTGTTTACAGAACAGTAGTTAACAATACTATGGCGGCAAGTAAAAAGCAATCAAGTCAAAAACACTATTTTTCACGCAAGGCTAATAAGAATTTATTTGTGTCGTTGTATGACAATATTGATTCTAAATGATTCCAGTAAGTTACTGAAAAGATTCGGTATATATAACATATGTCCTCTCCAGATAAAGGGTATGCAACCAATGTTTTGGGTAGCAGTTAAATATAAACAAAATTTTAAAAACGCTTGAGATCCACAGACGCGCAGCTGCCATGAGCTAACCGAGAGTATGCATAAAGTAAAGATCACATGACTTCATCAGTAACCTACATTTAATATCAGTATTGGTACTTATTTGCCTATATAATGATGCATATAAACACTTATTACTTGCCCTTAGACAATGCAGTTTTAACTTGTTCGTCTTTTACGTATGATACTTTTATTTTCAAATCCCTTTTTATGAAGAACTACTAGTACAGTACCTAAAAAAGAGTATTCCTATCTTCATTACCAATATTCCTGCTTGTTGTTATGTAGGATTCAAACTCTTGTGTTCTTTTTAATTACGGGGGCAGACTTCCCCGGAAATATTTTTTTACCCTCATTTCTTTCTTTCCTTAAATAGATTTGCAGCCAGGAACACAAGAACATCTAGCAGTTTCACCAATAGAAAACAACACGAAGCTTCAAGGAAACACGTGCTCGCCTGCGCAACAGAAAAAACCTGCGCTCACTGGAACAGCTGATTGTATTCCCGCCAGTTCTGCTTTAAGACTTTTATTTATCACGAGGGCGCTGCATCAAAGCAGACAGAACGCGGATGCTCAACATATTACACTTCTCTTGTGCCAGAGTGAAACTGTTAGTGGTTCACCAGAGTTGTGCGAAGTATTTAATAATCACTTCCTATCAGCCGTCAGCAGATTAAATAAAAATTTTATTATGAATGAAAAACACAGGACACGCTTGTAATATTCCACAATACTTATTATTTCACAAACCGCTTTTCGTATGTTACACCATCGACAGGTACAAAAATGAAGGCTGTGAAATTTTTGTGATGCAAAGATTTTAAAATAGTGCGACTACAGAGTACCTCAGTTGGTTTCCTAAGATGGCAATTCCAAAGATGACTAATTATTTGAGTAAAAATGCAACGTAATGCTACTTAACCTAGATAAAACATGTGACACGTTGAATAATGGACTACATGACAAATTACAGCAATCGTTTTGAGAAGAAAAATAATTTGAACGATATACAGTAAATTTCCAGCACATGCTGTAGGGGTGACTCGAGGACCATAGAAGCTATAGAGGGTAAGAGTAGAGCAGGGAGTAGGGTTGGCGATGGGCAGAGAATATGTGATGGGGCACTGTGTGTGTGCATGTGCGTTTGCGTGCGTTTACGCGCGAGCGCACACGCGCGCGCTTTTGTGTGTGTGTGTGTGTGTGTGTGTGTGTGTGTGTGGGTGAAGTTATGAATTAATGAGAACATCTTCCTTCTGCTATTACTTTTTGTCATTTGCCATATTTCCCTTTTTATTTACGGTCTTCTGTATGAAATATTCTTCCTATCAAACACACACTAGGATGGCTCTTATTTTTCAATTTCGACTCTTCTTTTTGCTCCCTTCTAGTCTCGTTCCATTACACAAAAAAGAGTTGTATTTCAGTGAGCGAACGCCCAGCGGCTCTTCGGTTGTAGTCCGCAGTTGTCCGTAACATCTCGCCCATTTTGAGGTTCTGATTGTTTTTTCTAGGTGCCTATGGCTTTCAAGAACGCCAATCGCGACCTCTGGCGGAACTACGATAGGGCGGAAAATTCAAACTGAAATTTGTCCGGATTTAAGGACCGCACCCTGTATATCGTTCTTGGAATGGGCCCCGCTCAAATATATGTACACTGCTCAGACTATGGCTAGCTGCGTCTCAGGCATCGTCATGCTAATGTTGAAAGGGTACAGTACCGCCCAACATTGAAAATAGGTACAACATTCTTCGTTATTCTTGTCAGAACAACATATTTTTTGTAATAATAACTCAATTTCAATTAATACACCGAAGCCGGATACCAGTGCAGGAAAGAAGGACAATTTATTTATTTAACTGATCACACATGTGCACTCCCACAAAATAAATCCCCACACCCAATTTGGTGAGATCTGTGAAATGAATGAATGTATGGTCGTCTGCTAACCGCAGATAGTGATTGTGAATATATGATCATCTTTGAGACGGTCCTTTGGTCACCTTTGGTGGAACCAAAGAGATGAAATTTACCAGAGCTTTGAGCGCCTGAAATGTGGTTCACCAATACGGTAGCAAGGTGCTCCCCCACTTCGGCAGAGGTGCGAGATGACCTGAAGAACAGCCATGTTTTCAGCACTCTGTCGCTGGATCTTGTGTTGGTAAGACCTGTCTTAGGTGTTCTCCGTAAAGACAAAAGAGAGGAGAGAATGGTATGCATGTGGAATACTTAAGAGTAGTTTGGAATAATAATTTCTCTATTTCAGGAACTTTTGTGGGGAGAATTAAATGTCAGGCAGGTAATATTAAGGGGATCATAGTAATCTTCGGAGGTGACCAATGGTCACAATGAAACCACGTGTAGCAATAAGTTGAAATACTTCCGAGTGCTTAAGTTAAGCTGAATTACTGGCATGTGTACTATAAGTTGGAAATATTGAAGAAATGGCGTGTGCAGGACTTGAAATTAGAGACGAGTACTTCCACGTGGTGAGTACTGTGTGAGTCTCAACCTGTGTATGAGACAAAGGATAAAGAGAAGTACTCGTCCATGGTATCAGTTGAGGACTCGCGTGTCTGACGAATATGTTCTTAATATTATTTTGCGTGTTATGTTTCCGAGTGACGCTTGATTCAAACTATAATACTCTGAGAGAGAAGCAAGGTGAGTCAGCCGTCTATCCAGCAACGCCACTTGGCTTGCATTGCACAGGAAGACGTGCATATATCCTCCAGAGTTCATAGTAGGAAAGAAAAGTTACGAATTGGGGCAGTGTCGTGTGAAACTGGGATGAATACTAATTGAAGTGGAAAAGCTGAAAGTGATGTGATTATAACGTTGTGACTATTCCTTATGTTGTATTCCATGTAGCCAGTGTGGTGTATTTCATGTAATTTAAGTATGTGTGGTTTGCATGGGAGAGTAGCAAGATAGGTTCAGAGGCAGTGGGTTATGCATGTTCCTTTTTGTACCGCTCGGTTTGGAGGAAATTTTCGTGGTGATGGGTGTGAGAGTCGAAGTGTGAGATGTAGCAAAAGATCCACCATCCTATCTAGAAAGTGCACTGTATTGTTAGATAATTACGAACCATAAGATAGAGAATGACCAATGTAAAGCCATGCCCACTGGGCGGAGTTTCTCATGTGTAATGGTTGTAGAAAATGTAATGGTGTGTTTAGGTTATAGAATTTATCGGAATAAAAAAGATAGTGAAAAGAAAAAGATTGGTGGCCTTTTCCTTTGAATAGTATGTTGTCATGATATCCAGAATTTATAATGTGTGCGCCATTCATATTCAGTGTGATGGCCACGTGTTGATCAAAGCCGTTGGATAAGAAAGAAAATGTGGTATTGCCAGTGCGTAGTGAACAGTCAGAGTTGTGTAAGTTACTAATAGTCAGATGTGCGTTGTCCGTTTCCGTTACGTAATATTCAAACAGGAGGATAATTTGTAACTTAATTGTGAATACTAGAGCTCATGTTACTCGATAAATAAGAATGAAATCACTCGCTTGGCAGACCACTCATCTTGCAGGTCTGACTGCTTGATGCCACAGTATGAGCAAGGTATGTGGGTGCCTCTCAATGTGGCTGTATTCAACCCGAAGATATTTTAGATAATGGAGGTGATTCGGTGTGTAGTGCACGCCCACTGGCGTTTCAAAGTTGGCCGGCATTATTTCGTTGAATAAAAAGGTGACGATACTATTCGGCGAATGCTTTCACCCTTTGTAGGTGAAACTTGCATACAGAGCCCGTGTCTTCGTATATACGAGGTTTGGTCTACCTAGCGCAGTTGGAAGAGTCAGTGTAGAATATCTGACCTTGAAAATGTGGCAGCGACTGACAATGTGATCGAAGGCTGCAAGTAATCTGTTTGCTATCGTGTGGGTAGTGGGAGCACTTGTGCCATATAGTTTACCTTATGAGATAAACGTCCACCAAGGCCACCCGTTGTAGTCCGTCCAGGGATCGGAGGCTATGTTGACGTATAAAGGCGCGTACTTTATTAAGTAAATCTTTGTAATTGAATGCTTCGAATGTCTCGAGTCAATTCCACTCCCAGGCAGCTCTTGACCGTTATCTCCTTTGTCTGTCATTAAATACGAGTACTTATCGGCGATCGAAATTCAGGACATCGGGCTTCATCACATTCAGTTTAGCTCCCGCCGCTTTCCTATACTGCTCTACTATGCACATCGTCGCTTGTATCTCAGTGGTGGTTTTGACCAGAAAGGCCACGTCATCCGTGTAAGCACGGCAGACGAAATTATAACCTCTCATCGTGACCTCCTGAAGTTGTCTGTTCAACATAGTTAACAGTGACTCGATGGCTATAGCAAATAGTGCCATTGACATATTGCAGCCTTGTCTAACTGAGGTACTGATTCTTATCGGCCCCATCGGTCGATCGTTTGTCAATATTGTGGACTGCGCGCATTGCAGAAGACGTGCGACAATTGTCATGAAACATTGTGGAAAGCTGATTTTCTGCATGGTCTCGTGGTTTACTCCGTCAAAGGCTTTGTCAAAATCGAACGTAACCACAGCGCACGGGATATGACAGGCGTCAACTATCGCTATAATGTCTCGATAATAACACTGAAGATCGTGAATGTGGCGGTTTCTACCGACACCTGTTTGTTCCGGAGCTGTGAGTGTGTTCATTGCCGATTTTAGCTTCCGAACTACGAGGGTTGGAACTTTAATAGTAGCAACTATTTATTTACAGCTCGTTCAAAATAGATACGTGTTTCAAAGTTTTACTGAACTTCAAAGTAGTCACCAGCATTGTGTATAACCCGTTGCCAGCGATATGGAAGTCGTAGGATACTCTTAGCAGTGCCAGTTGTGTTCACAGTTCGAGCGGCGCGGTCTATTGCCCGACGAATTTGTAGCAGTTCTGAAGCGAATGCCGTGAAATGTTTCCTTCAGTTTAGAAATCGCGTTGAACTTACGAGGGCTTAAGTCAGGGAAGTGCAGTAGGTGGTATAGCAACAAACCACTGTATGTGCTTGTGCATTGTCCTGCAAAATGATGGTTGGGTCCTGCAGAAAGTGTCATCACTTCTGTCTCTATGCTGTTCATTTTTGGAACAACCTACGACCAGCTTAGAGACAAAAGTGATGACACTTTCTGCAAGACCTGACCATCATTTTGCAGGACAATGCTCAAGCACGTACAGTGCAAGCTGTTACTGATTTGTTTGACTGATGGGGCTGCTAAGTGCTGTACCACCTACTGCACTCCCCTGACTTAGGCCCTCGTGACTTCAGCTCGATTTCTAAACTGAAAGAAACGCTTCACGGCATTCACTTCAGAACTGCTGCAAATTCGTCGGGCAATACACCGCGTCGCTCGAACTATCAAAGCTGGCCGCGGTGGCCGAGCGGTTCTAGGCGCTTCAGTCCAGAACCGCGCGACTGCTACGGTCGCAGGTTCGAATCCTGTCTCTGGCATGGATGTGTGTGATGTCCTTAGGTTTAAGTAGTTCTCAGTTCTAGGGGACTGATGACCTTAGATGTTGAGTCCCATAGTGCTCAGAGCCATTTGAACCATTTTTTTTTTTTTCGAACTGTCAACACAACTGGCACTGCTAAGAGTATCCTACGACTTCCACATCGTTAGAAACGGGTTGTACACAATGCTGGTGAATACTTTGAAGGTCAGTAAAACTTTGAAACACGTATCTATTTTGTACGAGCTGTAAATAAATAGTTGCCACTATTAAAGTTCCAACCCTCATATATTACTAAAAAATACCTTGTAGTCACAGTTCAAGAGGGTTAAATAAGGGTAATGTTGTGACGATTTTCCCATTGTTGTTTTAGGAACCGTTATAATGACACCTTCGCTGATATTTTGTGGGATGTCCATGTCAGTGTCCATCATTCTCGTTAGTTTCGGTAATATCTGACGATTAAATCTGCGGTAGGATTCTACCGGCACACCATCTGGTTCGCGTGACTTGTTCTCTGGGCCTTTCATGAGCGCATCACCCATTTACTCTTCCGTCAATTCAGTTATCAAACTGATTTCCTCAGCCTGGTCATCCTGCGGGTTATTCCCGACAGTAGTTCTTCCATTGCCACCCGGTCCAGAGGCGTAGCGGCGTAAGGCGTCTCAAAGCTCTTCGGTTCAGCTTTAATCTTTCGCTTTTGCAGCAGCAGTCGTCTGTCAACTGCTCGTAGTTCAGTGATGGGCTTTCCACTTCTACCTACTCGCTTCTTAATCATCTGATACTTGGAAGGTTGTCCGCTTTGGACATCATCGGTAAGTCGCGCTCTAATCTGGCAGAATTCTAATGTTTTCCGTATTACCGCCGTAAACGTGGCCTTTACCCATTGTATTTCATGGTGATTGTATACGAGTGACGCGTCCGGCCAGAATAAGTCAAGGAGGATCTGGAAATAGAAGTCCACCTTGCGGTTGTAACATTCCATCCTCTCACGGGAGCATCTCACGAGGTCCTTCCTGACTGCCGATTTTGCACAATTTAACCACTACTTTAGCGCCGCGGTATATTGAAGCAACTTCCTTTCACAATCTGCTTATGTTGTGTCAAATATTTCATGTCATTCTGGTTCGCTCAAACGCGAGACGTTCAACTTCCAGTATGCCCTCCCACGGTAATCCCCTGTCGTTGGAGATTGTTGTAGAAATGTATACCGTATGGTAAGAAAAAACTGTCAGCTATATATCTGTCTGCAAAATTTGCTTGCTGAGTGGTTCGTGATATGTGTTAATCCTGGCCGATCGCCATTTACGTACTCCCAAGTATGAATCAAACGCACGCCACGTGTTATAGTTGCATGTTGCGGGCAAATGTTAAAATTCGGCATCTGGTCTTTCAGGGCAGGACGCAGCTGTAGTCATCCCCGAATATAATATGGTATGAATGAGGCCATTATTCCTTTGAAAAAGTGAGCCCGTTTACATCTGTTGCCAGAGCCTGAAGATGCTTAGACGTCGGTCAAACGTGTGTCCCATGTGGCGACCGCAATACCTCGCGTTGTTGTCAGGTACTCCGCGTCGTTCGCCACAACTCCTTCCTTTGTAAATACTTCCAACCCGAGGTCTTATGTAGTTCCTGGATGAGTGAAAGCTGTATATCCAGTAATTTTGTGGAGGCCTATGTTCGTCACCTCTTGCAGTAGTACAACATCAAACTTGGCGGTGTACAGCATGTGACGTAAAGTCTGGAGCTGCAGGCTACTGCTTATACCGTTGATGTTGACCTTCCGTATCTTGTATGCTTGTGCTGAACTCATTCTCTGAGGAGATTCAGGGTGTCCATGTCCTTGTCCGTGGCCGCTGTTGAAACTTTCTGACATGGGAGGATCATTGCCCCCTCAGTGTGACCCTTTACTCGGTGTGCTTTCCCTGTCCCAACACCTACAGTCGTTTCTCCATTCATGGATTCACCCACTAGTTCACAGTCCACTTCATCTCCACAGTTCCCTGTCTTCCTGAGGTGGCTCGATGCCGTCCCGCGGGTAGCCTGTTCAGTGTCGTTCCCTGTGTACCGCCCAGTTCTATCTGATGAGGGGTGGTTCCCTTTCTTGCCTGACTGAGGTATGGTCGCTGGATGAGGTATCTGGCGGTTTCCGTCTTGGTGGCCGTCTGATGTTCCTCCCACGCTGCGGGCGATCCTCTGCGCTCTCTCACGCATTTCCCTCATCTTTTGGTCCGCGTTTGGGGGTGCTATCCGTTGTTTTTTTGTATTTTCATGGTAAGTTCCGCGGTCTGTCCGCGTCATTATCTGAGAGCATACTCGGCTCCAAAGGCATCGGGTCATCGACCTCCTATCGAATGAAATGTTCAACAGAGACTTCTGTTATTTGTTCCATTCAATCGCTGGTTACACGTTGATCAAAGCGGTGATTCTGGCGCCTCTGCCTAATGTGTGTCCATTGGTGCGACACAATCCCCACTAGCAGTCACTCCTACGCAATTCTCCTCGGCTTGTAATGGTTCTATTCCTGTCCCCCCGAATGCTGCAACGTATGTCACTCGTAATATCTACATCTATGCAGGGCCGACTGCTTCTCCCAATGGTAATTGGGCCACCCTTCTCTGCGTACATTCAGAACGTACATGTCCTTCCTTGCCACATCCTGAACACGTTTAGGGTTTCCCTGCATACATGTTGATCGCTCTACTTCCACTGACGTTAATATGTGAGGGAACATGTCGCTGGAGGTCAATGTTAATTTGTCCACAACAGTTTAGGACAGGGAAGCTTTCGGAACTTGTCCATTTTTCCGCTGTGTAACTCAGGACCGTGCCGTACGCGATTAGATCTAAAATGATTAGCTGTGAAGTCCCTTCGAGTGGAATTTCAAAGATTCTTGAGGTCCTGACCCCGAATCCCGCCATTTCCACTGTTATCTCCCCCACGTTCCCATCATAATGGTTGAATTAAAATCGTCCTCCCATCGAGGTTATGACTCTTTCCAAGCATTCTGTGTTTATGATCTTCACATAGACCGTGCGGCTAACTATCCACAAATGAATTCCGATCGTTTCGTTTACTGCATCTGATAAAAAACACCTCTATACGAAAGGTCTTGGTTGTGCATAGTGGTGGTCAAAAGCAAATTTCAGAGTGTCCTTACGGAAAATATGTGCCATCGTTACATCAGTATTATGTCCGACATGTTCTAGGAAGTTTACTCACCCTCGTCTCGGGGCTCGGCTCGCAGCGGCGAGGACGGAAACATCATAAGTCTGCGCAGCTTGCCTGCAGCAAGCAGACTGTGCCACTTCGACTATCCGAGCACCCCTCCAGGACCGACCCAAACTTTCTTGTCAACCCTTGCATGTTTGAAGGGCATTGTAATGTGAAGATACAGACAGCGTATAAACACAGATATTGTATCCATCAATGGTGTATCAATGCCTCGACGGGCTAAAATGACGATAAAATACTTGTCTCTCCCTGTTCGGGAATCACAAAAGTGTGCGAGCGTAAAGGTTGTGGACTCCGTTGTCCATTTCAAAGTTCGGATCGGTCCTGGAGGCGTGCTCGGATAGTGGTTAAGACGACCGCTCGCGACAAGCGATAAATCCGTGCTCGAGCCCTGGTCCGACACAGATTTTCATTTGTTACAAACAGCAGAGGTCAAAGCGGATTAGCAAAATGCGAATCTATTTCGTAATTATGTAATACTAGTGGAGTTAACTATGACCGTATCGCTAGTAATTTAAAGGCTGTCAGACCCAGGCTGCATCATACCACTATGTCACCGCTGCTTTCTGTTCTCACACTAACTACTTTCAGTCTCAGTCACTAAAATAGGCAGCAATGTGTAATGACATAAAAGGACTTTTTGATAACTAAATCTGTATGCAACTGTACTAATTCAAAATGAAAATTAACCAGTGTCAATAGGATCAGTGTTAATTAGGATCTACTATTAACATACGAAGAACTATTCCCTTGGAATGGTGGTTGTGAAAGTACTTTGATTAAATGCCTAAACTATTCGGGAAAACACTTTCTAATGCAACCACTACTTTTATCAACATCGGTAATTAGTAATATAGTTTATTTATAGTATGGATACAACACACTATGAACACCAAACGATGTTACATTTTCACAATTCTGAATCGTGCACATGAAAGAGACGGAATATAAAACTTTATTTTATGAAAACATTAGTGTAGGAGGAATCTTATAGAATTCCCACATGACCAGGACAGCATTTTTAGTTCTGATCGAAGCTTTTAACACGAAAGTCAATAGACTTCTCCAGCATTATATTTTATTGCTACAAATTTGTTTCAGATGCTCAGTCCTTTCAGTGGAGACGACGTATGTACATTGAAATCATCAAATATTTACACCTGCGTCCTATCTTATGGTCTGCCAATGTAAATCCATTTTTCTCTTGACGGTGTCTTTGTTCATCTAATGCAATAAAAATAGTTATGTAAAAATTTAACAGCGCCACAGTACATGCATCCCAAACATTACAAAGACACATTTCTTCCAGTTTTCAACTCCTTCAGTATTGAAAAGAATTCCTACTGATACTTATCGCACAAGCTTGTACTTACAGCACAAACTATATATGTTTCTGCAAACAAGCAATCTCATCACATGATTATTAATAAAGGAAATAAATTTCCTGCATGTGTCCGCGGTCTTTGTGAATATTTTGTAAATAAAACCACCTAGAACACTTAGCACACTTCTTTACTCATTACGTCGTTTCGACAACTTTCAGCAGATTAAACCTTAGAACTTGTGAAACAAGATTCGCTATCAGTATTAATAAAATCCATGCCTAATCGGGGCGTCAACTCAACTACGATTAGGCATAGGTGTTTTGATTTGATGCTGGCAGCAGCCGAAATGTAGTAATAAATAAAGAAATATGTTGTTATAAATATATATACACGGTTTTATTCACAAAAGTTCTCACGTGCGGAGGCAAATGCACGTCTCACTTCCTACAGCGACATCGTCTCATCCACAGGCGGCTATATTAATGTTATAGATCGGTCACACCGTTAAGTTTTCACCAGCGCCTCCTTCTTATTTTTATGAGCTTGCCCTAGTAGTACTTCTGAAATTTCTCACCATTTTTAAGGCTGGTGAGAACTTACTTCAGAGTCCAGCTAAACATGTTAGCCTTATGTCAGTCAATATATAGAAACTAGGGGAGGAAGTATTAATGCAGTAACTGGCTGTTATGGCAACTGATATTACCAACTTCTGCAATGTTACGTCTGTGTGAATAGTCTGTCAGTTTATTATTGTGAAACATTAAATTAAGACGCAATACACAGTATGTATGACAGGTAATTCAAACACCACATTTTAAAATAAAGTTTACATTGTCTATTTATCAGTTCATTATTGTGAAATGTTAAATTAGGCACAATACACTCTTTACACATAAACATGTTTTATTGACTACTTCCCATACTACGTGTTTATGCTAGAAATAAAGAAATACAATGTAACCAGTTACTCCAACTATTCAATTAGTTCTCGTTTCGGAAGCTCGGGGTCGACCAGGTGACAGTTTCGGTGATCGTCCTAGGTACATTACTTCAGGGAAACCACCGATGTCGAAATTCGTGCAGTCCTGTGCATCTGTGTTGCGTATTTTTTCTCGTAAGAGCTTCATTTGAGCTTGAGACTCTCACTGCTTACAATTTTGTAAAAAGTGCTCCTCGTGCAAAATACGCAGCGCAGGTCCGCCGAACAGCAGAAATTTTGACGTCGTTGGTTTCGTATGAGCAAAGCTGCTAGGCTGAACACCAAAACCGACATTTGCTGTTAGAGAAAAGTCTCCGAAACGCGTCTCAATAAAATAATTAAATATTCCATACATACTGTCGTTTGGAACAGCTACTAACGAACTCAGAAGAAAATTGAAGACCTCGGCTGTAAATAATAGCAAGGGACAACTTGGTTGTTTCCAGAATAGATTCAATGAAATCTCATAAATAAATCGTCAAGTATATTCATTGACTTTTTTATTTACATAAGTCATTGTTTTCAAATATGTCCAACGTAACGACATATTTTTAAAATCGTCAGTTCTATCCAAAGCTATGTCAATAGGTACTTAACATTATTTACTTTCCAAATGAGTGCACTTAACATGAGTTACCACTGACTGACTACTGTTCACTTACTGGGCGAGTTACCGAAACATTACTTTGATTCTTCTCAAACCTACAAAATTGAAAATCTCCAAATTGTTTCTGTTTATGATAATAACAAGTGCACCGCACGGAAATCGCAGTTTTGCATTTTTTTATATTTATGTACGTGAAGTTCAGAACTCAAATATACCTCTCCCAAAACAGTTCAATGCAACTCTCAAAAATACTCTAGAACAATGGTTCCCAACCTGGGGGTAATTACCCCCTGTGGGGTAAAATGAAATTTTCTGAGTGATAAAAACTAAACGATTCAGTTCTGCTTCAGTTACAAAATTAAATTGTTTTCAAGTGGTCATTACAATTGTCACAATTTTGTAAGACTAATTTTCTCAATTAATAGCGTTAATGCGGCGGAGGTTAGAGGTTCGTCACATAGTGCACCCACTAGACACATATGTCGTGCTTTGTCCCGCTGACGACAATAGTCAGACATACACGTAACAAATGCTAAACATCTCAAGAAATTGTCTTCTCCAAGTTGTCGATAGTACCTGTAGTAGTCCATAAATTGCTTCACTACTCGCTTGAAAACAAATAAATGAATTAACTGACAGCACGACAGAGCGGTAACTACGTCAGGGCTACTATAGTGCTGCACACAGTATTAACAGCCTGGCGTATTCCAATTGCTGCCAGTTGAGAAGTAAGGAGTGCAGCAGGCAAGAGATTTACGAACAGTAAGTACAGTACACACATTTTAACATGGTTGATTTTAAATGGGATTGCAGTGTGCAGGTCAAGCAAGAGCCCCAATGGAGCGGAGTAATGCAGGTGAAGTATGTTTTGTAATACGTGTCTGTCCTCACTGTAGATAATTAGCTTTCTCCCAGCGAGCGAGCACACTACCAGAGGATCATACTTCTTGTCAAAATATATGTACTTTATTTTAGCACATTAAATATGCTTGGAAACTTCAAAGTCGATTTTCTCGTAAATCCTATCCACGACTCCTTCTCAGATAAGAAAGCTAATTATCTACAGTGAGGACCATAAACAGGGCATCCTACAATCAAAAAATCACAGTTCCTAGTTAAAATATTCCTTAAAATTTATTAAAAAAATATTTTTCTTTATGATAGCTAAAGTACCGTTTAAAGTGTAACCTTAAATTATAGGTATCACCTTACCCCCGGGGCGCAGTCGTCAAGCTCGTTTATCGAAGTAGGTTTGTCATATACCAAAAGTAAAGGTCAATGTTGTGCCTTAAGTAGATCAGATTGCTGCCAGAATTGATGATAGTGCCCTTATGTAAGACGAATTGTTTATTTTTTATAAAAGAGTCAGAATGTAAAAGACACACCCAAAAGTAAGAGTCGCATAAAATGTAGAATGTAAGAAGATAAATGATAAAATATAATATTATATTAAGAATGAAGCCAACCTCAATGTAATCGAACATTAAAGGCAGAATATCACGTATAAGTAGCTTCATTTCCATCCACACTGTGTACCACAGTAATACATCGATATCACAATCAGTCTTCTAAGCAAATATCTGTTGTCTAGATCAGTGTTTAATACTGGTACGGGTCCTAATGCTGAACGGAAATATAGCATATTAGACGTTTAGTATATGACACACTTTCTTGGATAAGCAAGCCTGACGACTGTACGCCAGAGGTAAAAGGTTGTCTATATTTTGAGGCTGCGATTTATACCACACTTTAGGTGTCACAGAAAAAAAGAATATTTTATAAAAGTTTTTTAAACAATATTTTGACTATGCACTATCATTTTTTGATCGCAGAGTGCCCTCACGATAGTAAATGGTTCTGAAACCACTAGTTATTAAACAAAATAAAAAAAAAGACTGTGAGCACTACGGGACTTAACATCTGAGGTCATCAGTCCCTAGCACTTAGAACTACTTAAACCTAACTAACCTAAGGACATCACACACATCCATGCCCGAGGCAGGATTCGAAACTGCGACCGTAGCGGTCGCGCGTTCCCGACTGAAGCGCCTAGAATCGCTCGGTCACAGTGGCCGGCAGACAAAATAAAAGTGGGAAAATAGACTAAAGCAAAAAATTTTCTCGTAAGATGAAGAACAACCACCTTGAGCCACAATCGTGATTTTATTTAGACGGACAACGAATTCGAGCCCTGGGTCTCATCTTCAGGTAGTTCGACAGCCTACGTCGATCTTTTTTCAGAGTTAGTTTAACGCTGGGAACTTAATTCTGATAAAAAAAATCGATTTAAAATGTCAAAGCACCTGAAGATGAGAAGCCAGGGCTCGAAATGCATCGTGCATTGAAGTCAAATCACGATTGTGACTGAAGGCAGTTGTTCTTTATTTTACAAAAGTGATACATTCACGGAAGAAACACAGACAGCACTGGATAATTTTTTTTTAAAAAATACATTAATTTTCTTCCGAATAATCAAAGTTTAGTAACAAATTACATTGCGTTTGTCTATTTGTATTTACAGTATATTCTGATATCTAGTGACAACGACCTGGCCGCAGTGGATGTACCGGTTCCCGTCAGATCACCGAAGTTAAGCGCTGTCGGGCGTGGCCGGCTCCTGCATGGGTGACCATCTGGGCCGCCATGCGCTGTTGCCATTTTTCAGGGTGCACACAGCCTCTTGATGCCAATTGAGGAGCTACTCGACCGAATAGCAGCGGCTCCGGTCAAAGAAACCCGTCATAACGACCGGGAGAGCTGACCAGACGCCCCTCCTATCCGCATCCTCATCTGAGGTTGACACGGCGGTCGGATGGTCCCGATGGGCCACTTGAGGCCCGAAGACGGAGTGCTGATATCTATTAAATATTTATTAGTGTTACGCTCAGGTACTCATAATAGTACCATGCGGCTTTTCGCGGATGATGCTGTAGTATACAGAGAAGTTGCAACATTAGAAAATTGCAGCGAAATGCAGGAAGATCTGCAGCGGATAGGCACCTGGTGCAGGGAGTGGCAACTGACCCTTAACATATACAAATGTAATGTATTGCGAATACATAGAAAGAAGGACCCTTTATTGTATGATTAGATGATAGCGGAACAATCACTGGTAGCAGTTACTTCTGTAAATTATCTGGGAGTATGCATGCGGAACGATTTGAAGTGGAATAATCATATAAAATTATTTGTTGGTAAGGCGGGTGCCAGGTTGAGATTGCCGGCCGAAGTGGCCGTGCAGTTCTAGGCGCTACAGTCTGGAACCGAGCGACCGCTACGGTCGCAGGTTCGAATCCTGCCTCCGGCATGGAAGTATGTGATGTCGTTAGGTTAGTTAGGTTTAATTAGTTCTAAGTTCTAGGCGACTGATGACCTCAGAAGTTAAGTCCCATAGTGCTCAGAGCAATTTGAACCATTTTGAACCAGGTTGAGATTCATTGGGAGAGTCCTTAGAAAAAGTAGTCCATCGACAAAGGAGGTGGCTTACAAAACACTCGTTCGACCTATACTTGAGTATTGCTCATCAGTGTGGGATCCGTACCAGGTCGGGTTGACAGAGGAGATAGAGAAGATCGAAAGAAGAGCGGCGCCTTTCGTCACACGGTTATTTGGTAAGCGTGATAGCGTTACGGAGATGTTTAGCAAACTCAAGTGGCAGACTCTGCAAGAGAGGCGCTCTGCATCGCGGTGTAGCTTGCTGTCCAGGTTTCGAGAGGGCGCATTCCTGGGTGAGGTATCGAATATATTGCTTCCCCCTACTTATACCTCCCGAGGAGATCACGAATGTAAAATTAGAGAGATTCGAGCGCGCACGGAGGCTTTCCGGCAGTCGTTCTTCCCGCGAACCATACGCGACTGCAACAGAAAAGGGAGGTAATGACAGTGGCACGTAAAGTGCCCTCGCCACACACCATTGGGTGGCTTGCGGAGTATAAATGGCTCAAAATGGTTCAAATGACTCTGAGCACTATGGGACTTTACATCTGAGGTCATCAGTCCCCTAGCACTTAGAACTACTTAAAAATAACTAACCTAAGAACATCACACACATCGATGCCCGAGGCAGGATTCGAACCTGCGACCGTAGCGGTCACGCGGCTCCAGACTGAGGCGCCTAGAACCGCTTGGCCACCACGGCCGGCGGAGTATAAATGTAGATGTAGAACAGTTAATTACGAGCTTCACTCATTCCTCGCTAGGGCAGCACGACCGTAGTTAGTGGGCGCTGCGTGCATATGTGCTACTTTGCTGTCAGCGTGTATAAAAAACTCGTGTATTAATGTTTTCCTAAATAACAATTTAACAAATCAAAGAAAGCTCGGGTCGTGTACTGTGGCTGCGTTACAAATCGTACGGTCACTGTATAGTGGAGAGCTGCCCGAGTATGACGAGGTAGGTGACGACGAGAGCGAGAGCGGAGACTACGAGTCGGCGATCGACGGTGAAGAACCCGGCGGCGGTGAACGCCAGCGGGGGCCCGTCGAGGGCCAGCCGCAGGAAGGCGGCCAGCTCCGCGCGCGCCCGCGGCCAGCGGTCGTCCCACAGCGCGGAGGCCCGGAGCAGCAGCTGGCCTGCTGCGGCCGCGGAGTCGGCGGCGGCGGCGCACGGCAGCCCCAGCAGCAGCAGCCGCAGCCCGTGGAACCACAGCCACAGCAGCGACGCGGCCGCCGACCGGCTCGGCGAGAGGTCGGCGATCTGGCGGGGCCGCGCCGCCAGCACCAGCAGCTCGTAGGCGCTGCAGGTGCCGCCGCACACGCAGTAGGCGGCGTCGGCCACCACCACCGGCCCGAAGTGCGCCTGCAGGCAGTCGGCGGCGCGCCGCAGCGCCACGTGCGCGACGCGCAGCTGCCGCAGCCTGGCCTCCGGCTGCGGCCGCGGCTGGCGCTGCGGCGGCGGCAGTCCCAGGATCTCCCGCAGCTGCGGGCTGCACGAGACGCGCACCGCGCTCCCCAGGCAGCCGGCCAGCCCCTGGAAGCGCGTCTGCAGCTCCAGCACCAGCACCGCCAAGTGCAGCGTCACCAGCGACTCCAGGAAGACGTGCGCCGCGTGCACTGCCGGCATCAGCACCGCCCCGGAGCCCCAGAAGGTCGCCGCCGTATTACCGACCACCACCGTCAGCTGAACTAGGAGAATGAAGCTTCCCAGAGCCTTCTTGTTTACGGTTTTACAGGCGGGTAAGCGCTCGTCTGCGAAGTTCACCGCTTCCGCGTACGAACGCAGACGTCCTAGACCTGTAGCCGCGCATATCCCGAGTGCCAGCAGGACCTTCAACCTTCCTGTAGCTTCCATTACGATATAAACGAGCGGCGCGATTTCCGGAGCTCGGAGATACAAGTGAGTGCGCTGGTACGAAAGTAACGCCGAGATACAAGCGTAGACTACAAACCAGAAAGCCGTAGGGGTTAGGAATCTCTTACCCCAGAACTCGTGTCGCCCAGTACAACACCGTTCGCGCATCGGAGCCATACCAGTTATTTTCCACACTGCGCACAGTAATCCGAAAGCGAAGTGATAATCGAGTGTAGTCTTTCTTATATTCGAGGCCATCTTTCCTTGCTGATCACAAACCAGTACCCACGTCCGGAAAGTCGAGAGCGGACGCTGATATCCTTACGACGCCGTACCACTGACGTACAATAACGTAATTCGATTGTGTATCCTCATCATGTAGTGAGCAGGTGCGCATTGTGGCTACAGAAAGATTCTGTGACGTCCATTACTGCTGACTCCAATACCTTAGGATCGTTTGTTTACTAAGACAACTTCATTCCCTGTAGACTTGTGTTTTCATTCCAAACAGGATATGAGTCGAGCTACTGTATGCCTACAAATTTGGGGAGTACTGTCATTCGTAAACATTCTGTAGCAGAACCGTGGCCGAAAAGCAATTACATTACCGCCAATGTGGCCATAGGTTCTAATACGTACTACCCTGTCAAAAATTCTCCTGAACATCATTGCTGTCAATGTACAGAGGCAGCCTGAAACGTATTGACATTCGTGTAACTGCCATTCACTGATAAATGAGTGTTCCTTTTACTTTTACATCTTTATTTTCTTTGTCACGAACTTACCGCGCATTACATAACGTATTTGTCCTTTATGCTTTGTTGATTAAGACTTTATTTTAGTATTAGCTGAGTACGCCGTATTGCCCAGTGATACACTTATTTCATAACCCATCTTCTGCTTCCCCTCTCTTTGTCAGTCTTCTCCGTCCTCCTCTCTGTCCATGTCCTTCCCCCGCCTCCCTCTGTGCACCTCCTCCACCGCCACACTCTATCTCCTCTTGCCCCTCTCTGGATCCATCTGCTGTTTCTCCTCTCTCTGTCCATCCGCTCCTGCCCCCTCTGTCCACATTCGCCTCCTCCCTCAAAGTCCGTCCCCTCCTGCCTCTCTATCTCCTTCTCCCTCCTTTTGTCTCCTCCTCCTCCGCCCGAATCTCGTGGTCGTGCGGTAGCGTTCTCGCTTCCCACGCCCGGGTTCTCGGGTTCGATTCCCGGCGGGGTCAGGGATTTTCTCTGCCTCGTGATGGCTGGGTGTTGTGTGATGTCCTTAGGTTAGTTAGGTTTAAGTAGCTCTAAGTTCTAGGGGACTGATGACCATAGATGTTAAGTCCCATAGTGCTCAGAGCCATTCATTCCTCCTCCTCCTGTCTCTCTCTGACCATCTCCTTTTCCCTTTCATTGTTTATTTCCTTCTCCATATATCTCTGTCCATCTCCTTCTCCACCCTGTCTCAGTCCTCGTACTACCCCCCTCTCTGACTATCTCCTCCTCTTTCCTTTCTCTGTTCGTCATCTCCTCCCCCTCTCTGTCCTACTCCTCCTCTTTCCTTCCTCTCTTCACCTTCTTCTCTGCCCTCTCTCTGTCTCCTCATCTTCCTTTTCTCAATAGATTTCCTCTTCCCCTTTTCTTTTTCTTCTCCTCCTTCCTCTTCCCTCTGTCAATCTCCTCCTACTCCTCTCTCTCTCCATCTCCTCCTCCCCTCTCTCTGCCCATCACCTCTTCTCTTCCTTCGTTTATTTCCTCCTCCCTGTTTCTCTGTCCATCTCCTCGCCCACCCTTTTTCAGTCTATCTCTTCCTCCTCCTCTAGCCTCCACGTTACTACCCACACCCCATTCGGGTTCTTACGCCCACACAACTTCTTTCCAGTTCAAGTTTGGTTGAAATCGATCCAGTATTCACATTTCACATATATTTCACTATATTTTATCGTATTTCACACATATCTGTACACATATTTCACCTCTGTCTCTAGCGAATTTCGTCCTGCAGTTTCGTTCTCGCGCAGCTCAGTCTCTATGATATCATATCTCCTGTGTCGTATAATAATACAGTTTTGCAGTTACACTACTGGCCATTAAAATTGCTACACCAAGAAGAAATGCAGATGATAAACGGGTATTCATTGGACAAATATATTATACTAGAACTGACATGTGATTACATTTTCACGCAATTTGGGTGCATAGATCCTGAGAAATCAGTACCCAGAACAACTACCTCTGGCCGTAATAACGGCCTTGATACGCCTGGGCATTGAGTCAAACAGAGCTTGGATGGCGTGTACAGGTACAACTGCCCATGCAGCTTCAACACGATACCACAGTTCATCATGAGTAGTGACTGGCGTATTGTGACGAGCCAGTTGCTCGGCCACCATTGACCAGACGTTTTCAATTGGTGAGAGGTCTGGAGAATGTGCTGGCCAGGGCAGCAGTCGACAATTTTCTGTATCCAGAAAGGCCCGTACAGGACCTGCAACACGCGGTTGTGCATTATCCTGCTGAAATGTAGGGTTTCGCAGGGATCGAATGAAGGGTAGAGCCACGACTCGTAACACATCTGAAATGTAATGTCCGCTGTTCAACGTGCCGTCAATGCGAACATGAGGCGACGGAGACGTGATTCCATATTGTGCTAACAGTCATTGGATCTCAAGCAATGCGAGCAGCAAATTCGCGATGCGATAAACCGCAATCGCGATAGGCTACAATCCGACCTTTATCAAAGTCGGAAACGTGATGGTACGCATTTCTCCTCCTTACACGAGGCATCACAACAACGTTACACCAGGCAACGCCGGTCAGCTGCTGCTTGTGTATGAGAAATCGGTTGGAAACTTTCCTCATGTCAGCACGTTGTAGGTGTCGCCACCGGCGCCAGCCTTGTGTGAATGCTCTGAAAAGTTAATCATTTGCATATCACAGCATCTTCTTCCTGTCGGTTAAATTTCACGTCTGTAGCACGTCATCTTCGTGGTGTAGCAATTTTAATGGCCAGTAGTGTACATTTAGTGGTATATTGGGATAACGTCTGTGAAATGTGTTAGGAATAGAGTTAGTAGTAAAGAAGTAATAAATTAAAATGTCATGCATGGTGCGGAAGCTTTTCACGCATCTCATTGTTTACAGCTATCAAATCTCGTGAACTATGTGTCTTACAATGACATAAATTTGCAGGTGTATTCACTGGTATATTTTAATACTGTCTGCGAAAGCTGGCACCTATACATTTAATAGTAAAGAAGCAATCAGTTAAAACGACATGGCCTGATACCGCAGTTTTTCTGCATGAAAAACGAAAATGTAGTAAGTGATAAAGTTTTTACAGCATTTTATAGGACTTGTCACTGAGAAAAAGCTTCCCTAAAGGTTTGAAATGATGTGTAAAGTTTGTTGCAAGTCACTAGGTGCTCTCTTTCTCAAATACTGGATGAATAAAGCCTGTGAATACGCGGATCGTGTCCCATCCGCTTTGATACTTTTATCCAGACAGCCATTCTCTGTAGACAGTAAGTGATACGAGTACCAGGTTTGGTTGAAATTGGTCCATTGCTTTAGGAGGAGATGTGGAACATACATACGTACGGTATGTGTAACTGGCTGCTCGTCTAGGCCCAAGAAATGTCTACCGGCGGCCGTGTCATCCCCTGCCCTGTGCCGTCATGCGGATGTGGTACGCAGGGGCATGTGGTCAGCACTCCGCTCTCCTGGACGTTTTGCAGACTTATCAGACGTGGAACCGCTACAGTTCAATTAAACAGCTGCTCAATTGGCATAACGAAGCTGAGTACACCCCCTGCCACTCCTCCCACCAAGGAGAATTCTTTGGCAATACTAGGTATTGTGCCGGCCGCGGTGGTCTCGCGGTTCTAGGCGCTCAGTCCGGAACCGCGCGACTGCTACGGTCGCAGGTTCGAATCCTGCCTCGGGCATGGATGTGTGTGATGTCCTTAGGTTAGTTAGGTTTAAGTAGTTCTAAGTTCTAGGGGACTGATGACCGCAGCTGTTAAGTCCCGTAGTGCTCAGAGCCATTTCAACCATTTTTGAACTAGGTATTGTATCCGGGTCCTCTAGATGGCAGCCATCTACTCTGACCACTGAGCTACGGAAACATACTTATCCCTTTCCACTCCGGCAAGATCACTTTTCTACGTCACTCCAGATTGCAACGACTGTGCGGGTTCCCGGCTTGCATTTGGTATCTGTTTTGTTCCGTTATGCGACCATCAGAGGGCAACAGATGACTTCAAACTTCGACGAGAAGATAGAGCCGAGTGTCCGCGAGGTGAATACAATGTATTTCCCTCCATTGCATTCATTTAAGGCAATGCTGCATTATTTTTGACTGAGAATGTTTCACTTACCGTATATAAGGTGTCTAAAGTACTGCATTAAGTGCCATTGGATTTTATAAATGTTTATATTTGAAGTAGAACGATCGTGCGGCACAGGTGTTAATGATGCCAAGCTTAGACGCTAACCTGACTTTGACATGCAGACAGTACAGTAAATATTCGATCTAAGATCTGTGAACAAATAGTACTGCTTTGGTTTTTATATACAAGTAAAATATCCTTTTGTCTTTTCGGGTTAACAGATGAAGAAAAATTCACCTTATTTTGGAGGATTCCGATTTAAGTGACCTCTCCAGTGACGACAATGAAGACGATTTTGAGCCAAGTCATGTTGCATCAAGTGTGACCAATATTTGTGCATGTCCAAGGGAAAAAAACTGATTCCGTTCATTCCATATTAAAAATTAATGTGTGTGTGTGTGTGTGTGTGTGTGTGTGTGTATGTGTGTGTGTATGTGTTAGTATTCGCGTGAGAGTAGGTTATTTTGCAACATATATATGTTTATATCACTTTTGTCATACTATTATATTCAAAGACCTTGAAAGAAAAATATACAAAACCACTTCTTGAACAGTACAATACATATTAGTTGGACTGGAATAAAACCTAACAAGCACGATCGTGCTAGTGACATTTTGAAAAAACTTTCATCTCGAGAATTTTTTTCATTTTTTTACCTGATTCCACAGGTCTTCAGATAAAGTTTTAAGAAATTTTTTCTCAGGGTGAAAAGTAATATACTATGTAGATCCATATTTATAATATGTACGCGTTTGGTTCTCATCGTTACCACTTTAGTTGTGAACAACATGGCCTTGTTTGAATCGTCATAGGATTATAGACGACCTCAGGTGCAGATCCAATGGGAGGGAATGGGGTGAAGGGTTGGGGGTGAACCGTGGTAGTCATGAAACTCCCCCTAAAACAAAATTTTTCTGTAAGTTTTCATATTTTTACACATATTTATTTCAAAATTTCCCAGCTAACTTTCGGAGAATAAAGTAGAATATAGACTAAGAGTAGTTAAAAAGGCAAGGAATCCTAAAAAAGTTATAAGTTACAAGTCTGTATGTTAACCCAGAATACTGTTCAGTGCTTGCCTGCAGGTTAGTGGTCTGACAGGTAACAGAAAACATTCCAGCTAGGTAAAGGCGTCTGTACACTGGCTGATTGTACCTACTGCCAACTTCAAATCGGACACAGTTCTTGAGTCCACTAACAGCACTGTACAGACACAGGAAGTTGAGTAAGGTATGACATAAACGCAAAGGCCTTCCACTTGAATTGAAATGCATAGCCGTAATCGGCCAACCTGTGTTCATACCCGTAGTATTAACAATAGAATGGTCCAATACGACATTTTGAAACGTGCGATGATGTTTTTTTTTTTTTTTCAACTGGTAGAATACAAACAAACAAGTGTAGTCCAGATTTTAGGTGCTATGACAAACAGCCACTATTTTTTAAAAATCGTTGAAAATCGCCAATTTCATTACCTTGCTAGAAAAATGTACAACCCTTGTGGTATAGGGGCACACTGTGCATGTGCAACACGGTTGATGTACAACATTGGCTGACGACACAGCAGTAAACAGATAGTACGACGAATTCTAATCATAATTTTGAAGTCATCTTTGGTTTCAGTTGGTAGTTCTCCTAAAACAGCTGTTCATAATTGCGATTCGGTGGAATGTGGAGATCATTTAGTGTCCTAAAATAATGATAATTACCAATTCCTTTGGCGGTATCGATAAATGTCAACAGCGTAAATATAACTGAATTAATATTTATTGTGGTTTCTTCGTATTTTCCTGTTGATAAAATCTGTCTTTGTGCAGGTTCCAGAGTTTAATGGTAATGTGGAAGACAATGTTCTCAACCTTGCAATGGCACAATATAATGAACGTGGTATGCAATTGGCATTATCTAATTCTCCTGGAGGTCTACATATGCGTGATTTACTGGATAATTTGTTGAACATTTATTAGAATAATGTTGACTTTATGATAGAAAGTGGGAACTGTTGTTCGAGTGATAGTAGTTGTGGCAATAAGAGCGCAGAAGAAGAATACCCCCCTAGCACAAAGAAATCATTTAATGGTACCGCAAACAGCTTTCACAAGCAAGAAAAACACAGAGTTTTTTGTTGAAGGATGGAGAGAAGTTAAGCAATGTGCCAAGCTTGTTCTGTTTTGTAAAATCTGAATGTGAGTTGTATAAATGGAAAAAAGGATTACACGAGAGTGAAACTCGTTAAGGTGTGGAAGGAAAACTTTCGAAAAATTTAAAACTGCATGTGAAAGACAATGGACTATTACCAAAGAATATCTACAAGACTGGGCCCTCCGAATCCCAAGTGAAATATTCGTGGGTGATTCCAAGCTTCCTCAAGCTGGTTAAGCGCATTAATGAAATAAAGCAGTATAGGAAGTTTAACTAACTGTCTAGAAGAAATTCCATTAATCTGCAGTACTGTAGAGAATTTTATAACTAGCGTTTAGACGGAACTTGCTATTACCCATAAACAGCTGATCAGTCATGTTAGCTGATTGTGGACCAGAAGATCTTGAAGGTGATCCCAGTAGAAGGTTCGAAACGTCGATTTTGTACGGAGAAATTCAACAGGAACAAGAGCTGGCCTGACAACTCAGCAGATTTTACTTTCAGATTTCGAGATGTTAGATTGTATCACTCCCTTATTAGAAACAGAATAGATAATTATAAGATCACACTTACATTCTATGTTGTGCAAATTGCGACATTATCGAAATTGTTCGAGTATGTTACTATTACTGCTCTTTAATCACTTGCATGACATGTACTTCTATTTTCAAAAGATGTATTTCTCTGACTTGCAATTTCTTGGATGTTATGATAAGGTGTACTACTAAGCACCGATGTACACAAATTATAATTATTATTGTTTGTGGACAAATAAATTATTTATTTTAAGAAGTTCCAAATTGTATGTACACTTTTTTACGAATATATCTTTAAAAAGTGTGTGAAATTCCATACCTGTTACCACGTTTTTTAGGAAGAAAGATAGAAAAAAGTGAGAAGTGAGTTGTGTAACAAAAAGTTAAAATCAAAAACGGTGTTTGGTTTAGTTAGATTTCGTACTGAACGTAAGAAGTAAGCTTCCGCAAGTGATGAGCCGACTTGGGGCTGAAGGTACAAAAGAAAAATAAAAGACTTTGGACACCACCAACGAAAAGGGTGCAGATCGAGGACAAGTTGAAGTGGACAAGCTCATTGTGAAGCTGATGCCATTATGGGTTGAAAACACCAACGTTTTTATTTCATTTATTTATTTACTTACTTTTGTTCGATGCGGCTCTCCACGAACGATTATTTCTCTCTTGTGCTAACTTCTTCGTGTTAGAGTAACACTTGTACCCTATGTCCTCATCTTCAACTACTTGTTGATTGTATTCCAATCTCTGTCTTCCCACCACAGTTCTTATTCTCTTCAGTTCCCTCTACTACCCAGGAAGTTATACCCTGAATGTCTTAATGCATGTCTAATCGTCCAGTCCCTTCTTCTTGTCAGTGTTATTCCACATGTTTTTTCTCACCGACGTTGCCGGCAACCTCCTCATTCCATATTTTTTAGTCCACCTAATTTTCAACTCCCTTCCCTAGCACCAGACCTCAAACGCTTGGATTTTCTTCTATTGTGGTTTTGTCACAGTTCGTGATTCACTACCATCAATACTGTGCTCCAGAAGTGTATGCTGAGAGTGTTCGTGTCTTGATTTTTCGAAAGTCTTGCTTCCATTATTGATTGCATCATCAGAACTGCTTCTCGAGTGCCCTTACCTTTCTGAAAGCCAAACTGATGCTCATGTAACAGGTCTTTAGCTGCTTTTGCCAAGTGTGCATAAAAAACGAACTACTGCCATCGTTCTTTGGCATAGAACAAATCTTGATGTGTATCTAATAATTAATATAGACAATTTTGGATTTCTTTGAAGTGCTATTTTATATTGGCATAAAGATTGAACTATAATTGTTGCCAAGTGTACCTTAATCTGAAAGTTATATCAGTTGTGTCAATAAGTAAGCCATGTGTTTTGTACTTTTATAGAAGAAGTCTTTATGTGTTTTGATTAATAATGCAGACAATTTTTTGGTTTCTTAATATTTTACTTTGGTACAAACACTGAGCTCTACTCATCAGTGACCAGAGATCAAGCTTTCCTCTGCATGGAACCTTGTCCAAAGACTTTAGAATTCCTGAGACTCATAGTAGAACACACAAGAGAATGTGGAATGTCTTTGACAGATGGAAACTGAGCAGCCACCATGTTGATCTAAGTGTTTAAAAAGTAAAATGTTGTATTTGGTGATTTTTGCAGTTACATTTGCGTGTTACGGAAATGTGCAGTTTAAATGATACACTGAATAAAATATCTCTCCAAAACGCGCCATTTATAGTAGCGTTTGTTGTACTAAAATATTTGAAAATGTGACGTCAGCTGCTAAACATAGATCCTGGTATTATTTAGTAGCTGAATATTGGAAGGAAAGGAGATACAGTCTGTAAAGTTCTTTGGCACTATAGCTGCTATCGGTAAATGTTGTAGCCTTCCTCAAAAGTTAGTTTTTCTACCATCAGTGGAATAGAACCTCAAGGAGATCTAAGACCGAAAGTAATAAAAAAGCTATATTAACCAGTCAAAAAACTCAGTTATACTTTTCTAGTGTAGAATCTGATGCATTATATTCCTACCGACTAAAAGTGGTGCTTGGTCAAGTGTTGAAGGTTCGTTGTTGGACCACCAATGGAATATAACCTGTCAGGTAGACCTAGGAGAGGGGAAGGGTTCAATGGAAAATTTGTGGTAAGTTCTTATGGGACCAAACTGCTGAGGTCATCGGTCCCTAAGCTTACACACTACTTTAATCTAACTTACACTAAGAACAACACACACACACACACACACACACACACACACACACCTCTGCCCGAGGAGGACTCGAACCTCCGACGGGAAAAGCCGTGCGAACCGCGACAAGACGCCCTAGACCGCGCGGCTACCCCACGCGGCTGGGAAGGGTGCGCTGAGGAGAAGAGCAGAGGGGTGAGGCATGATAACATCATGCATTTGTCTTTGTCCGTATATGTAGGCGCGCCGAAAGTTCAGTGTCATATTTGTCCCTGAAGTACAGTTGCATTCCTGCTCATGAGCCAGAAGATTGTAAGGAGATGAGTCAACGCTACTAAACACATTGTTAGTGACTGGAAGGAAAAGAGCCACGACTAACAGGAGGCAACGCAGACTTCAGTTTACTGTCAGTCACATCCAGCCTCTGTTTCTCCCGTACTGCACGAGAATCTGGTGCAACAACGAGGGAACGGATGGCAACAGAACAGCATACTTTTATCGGCCAGTCCTCCGACAAGCTTGTAAGTAGAACGAGTGATTTTCAGATGAAAATGCTAAAATCATGGCAAGAGAAGTCATTTATGTAAGTAACTCGGTGTATTTTTGTGAACTAAATAAAAAGGAAATACTGGAAACGTGAATTTATTCTCAAGTCAGCTACCAATTTAAATAAATGAAAACTTGACAAAGGGAATTGTTATGCAAATTGCGGGTTAATGCAATCATACGTGGACCAAACAGCATATATAAATATCTTAGCATTCTGATTCGACCTCGTTCATGAGTCAAACAGGTCACTTGAACTCGTGTGTACAAGAAACAGTGCTCACGTATGGTGCAAACGGAATTGGGTAACAAGTAAAACACTGAAAACTGTCATTATATTTATTGTATGGGAATATAACATTCTCATTTTATAATGGACACAAGAAATAGGAAATATAAATTGAAATGGCAAAACACTCATATAAAGAGTGATACCTTACAATTCTTAATCGGTTGGGGGACACATTAGGGCATACACCAGTTGCAAGGATTAATATAGGCTTCAGACGCGCAAGGGAAGGTTGAGGTACAATAATCTAAGGAGCTTCTAACTTACGTTACGTTGATCGGAGAAATGACTTGCTACAGTTATATAGGGGTAGGCACGCGTATAAAAAAAGGATAATTGACCCGCCATAGCTGTCTTGGTTCAACGTAAGCCGAGACAGCCGATCAGCGTGATTGAATTTAAAGTTATTTCAGACCATGGCATCATCCATGGACTTCCACGCGGTAAAATCTGCGTGAATTTTCAGGCTAAGGAAGCACACCGAAAATGATCAATTAACTTAATAATTTTTACTGTAGTTACAAGCGAAATTGCTTCTGTGGGTTCATACGGGAGAAAAAGACACAATGTATACATTCATTCGATCTGAGTTGCACCTAATCGACTAAACTCGCATGTGGTTCATCACACAAAGAAAGGATCAAAAAATTGAACAACAAAGTCAGCAACCTGTATAAGACTAATAAGCAACACACATTCTCCATCGTATGAGAGAATATCTCGCGCTTCAAGTTCTCTTGAAATTTAAGTTCGTTTCTTGTATCACGGACTCTAAGGTATCCCGTTACCTAGCACGTAGCTACTTCCACCCTCTAATTTTGAACCAGAAAAAGAGACTTGTGAATCATCGTAATCAGATATCTGCTACATACACTCTTGAAGCGGTTTGGAGGTTGCACAAGGAATGTCAGCAGATGAAACAATTACTCCCTCGATCACGCCGCACCGGCTCCAGTGCCTTGTGTATCGCAATATTATTCTGCTATGGATACTGCGAATAGGTGATACAGGCAAATCCTGGAGACATAGCTGTAATATCCACAGAAAAATATTTAATAACTGAAACACGTTTTGTGGTTACAGCTGCAACCAATATGGTTTAACGAATCTGGAAAATTACGTGATTGGTATCATTACCTTCAACATCCTGAACTACAAACATCATCTTTATTATTAAGTAAGGCACTTGGTAGTTCAGAAGGCTTGTAATACAGAATCTAGAGACGTAAATTAATTTTTTTTCTTGTTGATATTGTAACTGACATTGTGTTATAGATTTACCAGAGGATAGAAGAATCCGTAAGTCGGCTTATATATGTAAATAAACGTGGGAAATCCAAGGATTTTTTACTTAACCGAATTTACGACATCTCCTACACTAACGTGCCAAAGATGAACACTGTAGCACCAAAAGGGGAACATGGTTTAGCACTATCGAAGCACATGTTCCACTCGGGGCAGCTAACAGTGCACGTGAAACGAACGATGCCAGCCGTGTAGTGCCCGAGGTCATAGTTGAATCATTCTAGCGACTCGCGGAGATGCTTAAGATCAGCCTTGGTCATGGAGTTTTTGAGTGTTACTAATAATTTGCAGCACTGTGATTTTACGAGCCGAGAAGGCTGGAGCAAGAACTTCGAAGGTTCTGTGACAAGCTAGGCTGTGACTTCTTGGACTTAGCTATAGAATTGAGAATATTAGGATGCACTTAAGTCGGCGAGGGATGCATTACACGTCAAAAATTGCGTGGCTGAGTGTGTGTGGAGTGCACACAAGGTTATTTTAGCTTAGGCGACTCTTCAGCCAATCCAGCTAACGATAGCGTTAAGAGGCTCCAAAGTAACAGCGTAATACCTAAGGAGATGGGCTCCACATATGATAAGATTAAAATCCTAGTGATCAATTGCCGAAGCATTAGCATCAAAATCCCAGAGTTTGGAGCAGTAATAATATGAGGTACGGAAAGCCGACTAAAATCCAAAATTGTTTGCAGTGAGATAACTGCTTTAAATCAAGTGTGTATCGATCGTCTCGACAGCCGAATTGTTAGCGTGACTGCCTTCGATGTGGAAGGACCAGGGTTAGATTCCCGGCACTTCTTCGGATTGTTGTAAGGTAGGAAGGTCTGGAATGGGATCCGTTCAGCCGCGTGAGGCCAAATGATAGGCTGCTTTAATACAAAAAAGCAGCGGAAACATTTGGATCAATTTGCTTGCAATAACAGCTGGGGGTTGGCGACATGCTGATCACAAGTCGTAGATCGAAGATTGTTCCTGGTACTGCCTTGTAGGCAGCAGTCGGCCAGTCAAAACAGGCCTAAAACACTTGAGTCGTATTTAAGTTTTCGTTTCATAGTGTGTATCGAAAGGATAGGTTAATTGGAAATGGAGTTGGAGTATTTGTATCTTTCGAGATAGAAATGGAAGTTGCAATGGAGATCGTTTGGATAAGGCTCATTAACAAGGATGAGCATAAATGTTGACTGGAATTTTCTATCAGCCACCAGATTGAACCCCAGATCCAACCGAAAAATTTAGAAAATTACGTTCACTAACACCAATGTCAGTTACTCATACCATCGTCACTGGAAGAGACCTTAATCATGCAACAATCTGTGTGGATAATTACTCTTCTTTATGTCGAGGGTGTGACAATACAGGAAGAGAAATCTTAATAAATGACATTTCTGAAAACTGTCTACTACAGATAGCTCGAAAGCCCATTCATAATGGAGATGTATTAGACCTAATGACACTAAATACACCTTATAACTTTGAGGGTATCCATAGTGAAAAAGGTGTCAGTCACCATTTGCAGCAACATTGATTACTAAAGTACAAGCTGCTCTACCTAAAACAAACACGAAGATTTACAAGTTCAGTAATACAGATAAAGAGACATTCGTGTCATATCTCAAAGAGGAAATCGAAACATTTATCTGTGGGCAGGAGCATGTAGAAGATCGGGGGATCAGGTTAAAAAGAATAGTTCACCATACACAGGATTGATATACCGAGGTGACAAAAATCATGGGATAGCGACATGCACATATACAGATCCCAGTAGTATCGCGTACTCAGGGTATGTAAGGGCAGCGCACTGGTGGAGTTGTCATTTGTACTCAGGTGATTCATGTGGAAATTTTTCGACGTCATTGTGGCCGCGAGATGGGAATTAACAGACTTTGAACGCGGAATGGTAGGGAATTCAATATTCCGAGACACACTGCATCAAGTGTGTGCCGATGATACCAAATTTCAGTCATTTCCTCTCACCACTGACAACGCAATGGCAGACGACCTTCATTTATGACCGAGAGCAAGGACGTCTGAGTAGAGTTGTCAGTGCTAAGAGACAAGCAACGCTGTGTGAAATAACCACGGAAATCAATGTCGGACGTACGATGAATAGCAAAAACTAAAGAAAGCTCCAGGATCCGATGGAACCCCTCTCAGAACCTATACAGAATTGTAATATTTTAATGGTTCAGGTTAACATGTAGAACTCTTGAAAGCTGGTGTTCCGAGGCAATTATATGACATGCAGCAACAGGAAACAAGCAAAGATAAAATTGAGTAAATTATTACACCTTAAAGGGTAAAGATTCCCATGGGTATCATGAAGTATGATGTAGGATTTTGAGACTCCGATATCTATCGATGATCTGCCGCTAAACATGACAGATGATAGAAAAATTATTCTCTTTGGAGATGGTATAAGTGTTGTTTTGAAACATGGGAAACATATTATAAATCATACGGCTAATAGTATAGTCAGTAACATCAGCACGTGGCTTTCAGAGAACAAATTAACACTTAGGTGTAACAGAACGCCATGCACACAGTTTGTGACACGGTACTCTTGCAAAATTGAAATTTTATTATCCGAAGGTGGCTGCACCGTCAGTGATTTCGGCAATTTGAAATTCTTGTGATTGAGGGTAGATGCCAGGCATTCTTGGAAGTGTCTCGCTTAAGATTTTGTTCGGAAACTGAATGCTGCTATCTTCACTACAAGAATGATATCCACTTTCTGAGACACTGAAACACAAAGGTATGTTTACGTTTCTTACTTACATCCTACTATCAAGTATAGTATTTCGGGGCAATTCTGTGCACTCACCAAAACCATTCTCAGGCTAGGAAATGGCGGGCAAACTTATCTATATTGTTAGTTTATTAACTTCAAGTTGGCTATTTTTCAGGTGTCTCCGAATTCCAGCTCTGCCGTCCCTGTGCATATATTTCATGATGCGATTTGTTGTTGACGATAATGACTTATTCAGAAGCAACTGTAGCATTCACACAGTGAAACCTAGACTGAACAATGACATACACGTGACTAACACATCCTTAAGCATTGTGAAGAAATGTGTATACTACTCAGCAGGTTTCATTTTCAGTTGGCTTCCAGCAGAACTGAGAAACTTGAATGATAAAACTCAAGTATTAAAATCGCTGGTGAAAGATTTTCTTGTGGCACACTCCTTCCGCTCTCCACAACAGTTCCTCGGTGCAGGTGAGAACTTTTTTTTGTAGTGAGTTATTTATTGTTGAACTTTCTGTTTATTTGTGTTTTACTAATTCTTTAACTCTTTGTTTATCAATTTTCTGATCAGTATTCTGTAAACTATATGCTGACTCGTTCGATGACCAAGTAGCATTGCCCTGCATCACCCCGTGGGACGTGATTAATACGAGGGCGTTCTGAAAAGTAATGCCTCCGAATTTTTTATTTGAAATCCTGTAAAGTGTTTCAAATAAAATAAACGTTATAACATTCTACGTCTTTATTCTTCATGTCTACTTATCTGCAGTCCTCTGCCGCAAGAGGGCTCTGAATTGTTACGTGCAACGTAGAGGTGTGTAACGTAACTATGTTGTTGCGTGAGAAACAGCGTACTGTTGTCGAGTTTTCAATTCGAAGACTTCGTCTACACAAGGAGAACTCTTTCCTTCAACAGGACAATGCCAGACCACACACGAACCCTGCAACATCTGCAACAGTCCGGTTCCTTGGGTTCATGTCAGCGATCTATCCTGACTTGGCCCCATCCGATTTTCATCTGTCTCCATAAGTTAAAGAAAAGTTTTGAGGACTCTGATAGTGATGAAGCGGTGCAAGCAGAGATGAGATTATGACTCCGCCAAAAACGTCAAACATTCTATAGTGACGCTATCAACAAACTGTGCTCGTCAGCAGTGTGACTATGATGAGAAATAAATATGTATATATGAAGAATGAAGATGCAAAATGTTAATAACGTTTGTTTTATTTAGAGAGCTGTAAGAGTTCTCACATAAATTATTCGGCGACATTAATTTTGAACGCTTCCTCATAAATACGAAGTGACAAGTACACGAAAGGTTTCATAGTTCCAGCGACCTAACAAGAAGCAAGCCCTCTTATTCCATAAAAAAGAAGGAAAATCAGGGTTTAAGATCCCGTCGACGACGAGGTCATTAGAGACGGATCAGGGATTGGAAAGAAAAATGGCGGCCTTCTTTTCAAAGAAATAATCAAGGCCTTAATTGATTTAGGAAAATCACTCAAACCTGTATCTGAGTGACCGGACATGTATTTGAACCACCGACATCCTGGATACGAGTCTAGTGTTTTACAACTGCGCCTCCTCGACTGGTCCCATGAGGATGTTTAAACATGTACGCTAGAAATCTATAAAATAAACAGTTACAGCGGGTGACTTCTAACCCACAGCCAGTGATGCACATCATGAAACACCTGAATTATTGACATTACTTACAATTTACGAAATATGTGAAACGTTTGTCACAGTTCTTCTGGTGACATGTGCCTGATACATTCTAGACATATTCAACACTGCTAAGATAGTACAAACAAATGATGATTCGATCAGAACGGCAATCTGTTCAGACTTAACACTATTTCGTGATCCACGTGAAGATTCAATATTGGATCTTCTGTTGTTTCTTACATACACTGCTGAGCCAAAATATAATGATCCGTTGCCCAGTAAAGTGTTGTCGCCCCCCCTCTCCCCCTTTGGCAAGCAATACAGCAGCTATTGCGTGACATGTATTCCGGAGACCTATGAACGGGTTCTGGAGATATGTGATACCAGATGTCTGCACATAGGTCGCGCAATTGTCGTAAATTGCGGGCTGGCGGTCTGTGGCCGCGGAGATGGCGACCGATAGTGTCTCAGATGTTTTTATCACGTTCCGATCAGGTGAATTTGGAGGCCAATGCATCAACATGAGCTCACTATCATGCTCCTCAAAGCATTGTAGCACGATTGTGACTGTGTGACAGGGACAGTTATCCTGCTGGAAGTTATCATGCCCTTCGGGGAAGACATCACGAACGAAAGGGTGCAGGTACTTTACAGCTATCATGGGGTCTTTTATTACTGCTAGAGATCCCCTAGGAGCACATGTGAATATCCCCAATATCATAATACGGCCCACACCGTCCTGCGTCCGTGCCACGGTGCATGCTTCGAACTGCCGTTCGCCTGGATGACGGCGTATCCTGACATGACAATCGAGCTGTTGCATCAAGAAAGATGTTCCACTCGACCAGACGGCACTTTTCCATTCATCCACTGGCCAGTCTCGATGATTCCGTTCCCAAACGCGAAGGAACAACCACAGCTAAACCAAGACGAGGCAGAACTCATATGCTGATGCACAGGGGCCCTCAGACACTGCAGAGAGTGCGTGTAAAAAAATCGCACGAAATCAGTGGAAGGAATCAGTCGTGAGTTACAAAGTGATCGTAGCATTTGAGGCTACTCAGTGACTGTAAGCATTAAAAAGAATGTGGTAGAATGGTGGAGGAGTTCCTCACAAGCCCCACTTTTCCGTTATCAGTGCCAAATAACGATTGTATTAGTGTAAGGAGCGACGCCAGTGCAAGGAGGATGACTGGGGAAAGGCGATTTGGCCTCTTGAGTCACGTTAAACCTTGTGGAAATCCATCGGACGGAAGTGTCTGACTTTCGCGAATGCCTGGAGAACGTTACCTCACATCATGTGTAGTACCAAAAGTAAAGGACAATGGTGGTGATATTACGATACAGGGGTTGGGAGTGTATTTCGTGGTTAGGGAGGGGTCTCCCTATCACGCTTAAGAAAACGCTAAATGCGAAAGGATATGAACACATTTTACAGTACTGTGTACTACGTACAGTGGGTGAACAGTTCGTAGACAAAGCTTGCATCAGAGTAAAAATGTACGCTGTCAGAAAGCAGCATCTGTGATACAAAGGTTTGTGGACAATAACATTCCTGAAACGGACTGACATGCCCAGAATCCCGACCTCAGCCCAATGGAACATCTTAGGGATGGGTTAATACTTCGACTTCGCTCCAGACGCCATTGTCCAACATGGTTTCTGCACTTGAGCAAGAACAGCTAGCAATTCCTCCAGACATGCAGACACTTCACTGAAGTGTCCCCAGCAGAGTTTGAGCCGTCATTTGACGAAGGGTGGACACACCACACTTAATATTCACTAATAGATGTGCGGATACTTTTGATCTGATAGTGTGTAAGTATGCCTCAACAGGTTCGACGCACTGCAGGAATTCACACGGCGCAGATGGTATCCGTTGTATTCCGCCAGCTCGTTATCGTAATTAGCATTCGTCGGCTGCTCTAAGCAGCTCTGCTCATTCTAGAAACGCTCGCGTAAGAAATCCCATGTGGCGTTCCTAAGTTATAACAGCAACAGTGTAGCCTACTAGAATCGTGTGGTGACGGAGGGGGGAAAGGAGAATTTATCCAATGAATCTTACGCTTCCTGGGTATTAGCACTGACTGGGTACCGCGGTTCCTTGCAGCCTAATTATGTCCAATATACTTAATAACCTAGTTCTTTCCTATCATAAGCCACAGTATGAAGAATTTTGTTTTAGAGTTTTTTGGTAAAGTCGGCAACATTAAGCACAGATAGCCACTGACAAGAGATGGTCTATTAATCACGGATTTTGATGAGTCTTAGGTATGTTATACAGGAACCGGTTGTGAGTACATGGTTAAGGATTTTTCATGTAACGGCCCCCAGCTTTCGAGAAAATATATGCTGAAATTTTACACTTACCACCTATATCCGTAATTTTATTTATGTTTCCATCGACCGTGCGTTGTACAAGGCCTAAAATTCACGGCTTCCACGCTGGCGAAAGAGGTTCAACAGCTTGAACAGACCCCTGCTGACATGCGGGATCCTCGGATTCATGAGGTTGTCTCCATACCCGTACACGTCCATCCGATCGATACAATTTGAAACGAGACTCGTCCGACCAGGTACAATGTTTCCTGTCATCAACAGTCGAGTGTCGGTGTTGACGGGTCCAGGCAAGGCGTAAAGCTTTGTGTCGTGCAGTCATCAAGGGTACACGAGTGGGCCTTCGGCTCCGAAAGTCCATATCGATGATGTCTCGTTGAATAGTTCGCAAGCTGACACTTGTTGATGATGGCCCAGCATTGAAATCTGCTGCAATCTGCGGAAGGGTTGCACTTCTGTCACGTTGAACGATTCTCTTCAGTCGTCGTTGGTACCGTTCTTGCAGGATCTTTTTCCTGATACTCACGGTACACTCGTCAAATGGTTGTACGGGAAAATCCCCACTTCATCGCTACCTCGGAGATGCTCTGTCCCATCGCTCGTGCGCCGACTATAACATCACCTTCAAACTCACTTAAATCTTGATAACAAGCCATTGTAGCAGCGGTAACCAATCTAACAACTGCACCAGACACTTGTTGCCTTATATAGAGGCGTTGCCGACCGCAGCGCCGTATTCTACCTGCTTACCTATCTGTATTTGAATACGCATGCCTATATCAGTTTCTTTGCGCTTGAGTGTAAATCACAGCATGCGCTACCAAATTAATGCATTTGACATATTTTTTTTAAAACAAAGGAAAAACTCAAAACGTACTTGCCATCCAAAACATCTGGACTAGCAGAAAAAAAGTCCGGTGAAACATAAAAATATATCCGGAATCAAATGAAAGAGATCAGTATACATTAGAATCATATGAACGGTACTGAAATGTGGACATGTAGTTCATCTAATAATATCACTCATAAAAATTGCCATTCGGTGTGCTAAAAATTATGGTATTTTAAGGGAAATACATGAAATTGGTGCAGTAGTTGGCAACCGCAGTTGAATAGTTAGACAAGATCGTGGAACTAATGAGGAAAAAGCATTTGAAGACGGCCTATTAAGCCGAAAACCAGTAAACTAAATAAATTAATCCTGTTATTACGCAATATTGTGCTTTTCATTAATCATTATGTTATTCTACCGAGAAGTGACAAAAGAATCAGTTAAAATCACCATTTCTAAACAAAGAAAACAATAACAAATAAAATAAATCCATCGCAACTTTCCTACACCGCCATCCATCCAAAGAAAACAACTCACCAACCAACTAACACCCATTCCCAGCACAAAATGCAAATAAAAATAAAATTAACATCAGTTAAATCATATACTCCTTCGAAATAAACAGGAATAAAACAAAATAAAGAAACATCTTTAATCAGCATCATACCCTATCACGATCCTTTAACGTAACTTTCTTGCAGGTTCTCTAACCTCTTTTCGGCACAGTCGTTTGACTATAGAAAATGGTGGCTCTGTATGGCAATTATAAAAATGCAAATTAATACCAAGATAACGTAAACGCCAGGAAATACGTTATTAGAGATGGTACAGTCTATAACGCTTATAAACTCAAATTGTTCAATATGTAACATATCAAAAAGCAACTTTTACATTGGAATTACATGACGATAATTTTCTGCTGGATTGGGACCCGGGACTCCTATCCAACCAACATTGTCCCTGTTAACTAACCACGGAATATTTTAAATACGGTTTCAGTCAAAATTAACAAAGTGTGTACATGTTTAGACCTCATATGACGTGGCGTAAAGGTTACTGATGGCCAGGTATCATTTGCTGTCTGCAATTTGTCCAGAACGAAGCTTCACAAGAAGTAGCAGCTGCGATCAGCTGGATAAAAGAAGACTGTCAGTAACGATTTTGTCCATCAATCTCTAATTATTATTATTATTATTACTATTATTTTTATGTGTGTGCCTAGTTATACTTAGGTTTTATTATTATTATTATTACAGATATGGATGTGCAGATGTTCCTGCCTGAATCACAGCAACAGCAGAAACAGCAGTCACTGCCCACAGGACGACTGCTTGACCTATCACACCTGATGTTCTTCAACTATGCCACAGCACTCCTGCGCTCAGAAATTAAGTCTCAGCTAAGTGCTAGCAGAATATTGCTATTCACAAATAAACATAATTTTATACAACTGGGTCTAAATGTATGAATGTAGGCCTACCACCTCACAATGACTTTGATATTTTGATTGAGATAGAGAATGTTCAGCATCTTGGTACTAGAGTGCAGTACGTGGAGCAATTGGGGCTATCTACGCAGTATGATAGAGTTCATGGAGAGAAAGATGACGACTGAATACAACCCATCACGAACTCCTACACTCCTGGAAATTGAAATAAGAACACCGTGAATTCATTGTCCCAGGAAGGGGAAACTTTATTGACACATTCCTGGGGTCAGATACATCACATGATCACACTGACAGAACCACAGGCACATAGACACAGGCAACAGAGCATGCACAATGTCGGCACTAGTACAGTGTATATCCACCTTTCGCAGCAATGCAGGCTGCTATTCTCCCATGGAGATGATCGTAGAGATGCTGGATGTAGTCAGTCCTGTGGAACGGCTTGCCATGCCATTTCCACCTGGCGCCTCAGTTGGACCAGCGTTCGTGCTGGACGTGCAGACCGCGTGAGACGACGCTTCATCCAGTCCCAAACATGCTCAATGGGGGACAGATCCGGAGATCTTGCTGGCCAGGGTAGTTGACTTACACCTTCTAGAGCACGTTGAGTGGCACGGGATACATGCGGACGTGCATTGTCCTGTTGGAACAGCAAGTTCCCTTGCCGGTCTAGGAATGGTAGAACGATGGGTTCGATGACGGTTTGGATGTACCGTGCACTATTCAGTGTCCCCTCGACGATCACCAGTGGTGTACGGCCAGTGTAGGAGATCGCTCCCCACACCATGATGCCGGGTGTTGGCCCTGTGTGCCTCGGTCGTATGCAGTCCTGATTGTAGCGCTCACCTGCACGGCGCCAAACACGCATACGACCATCGTTGGCACCAAGGCAGAAGCGACTCTCATCGCTGAAGACGACACGTCTCCATTCGTCCCTCTATTCTCGCCTGTCGCGACACCACTGGAGGCGGGCTGCACGATGTTGGGGCGTGAGCGGAAGACGGCCTAACGGTGTGCGGGACCGTAGCCCAGCTTCATGGAGACGGTTGCGAATGGTCCTCGCCGATACCCCAGGAGCAACAGTGTCCCTAATTTGCTGGGAAGTGGCGGTGCGGTCCCCTACGGCACTGCGTAGGATCCTACGGTCTTGGCGTGCATCCGTGCGTCGCTGCGGTCCGGTCCCAGGTCGACGGGCACGTGCACCTTCCGCCGACCACTGGCGACAACATCGATGTACTGTGGAGACCTCACGCCCCACGTGTTGAGCAATTCGGCGGTACGTCCACCCGGCCTCCCGCATGCCCACTATACGCCCTCGCTCAAAGTCCGTCAACTGCACATACGGTTCACGTCCACGCTGTCGCGGCATGCTACCAGTGTTAAAGACTGCGATGGAGCTCCGTATGCCACGGCAAACTGGCTGACACTGACGGCGGCGGTGCACAAATGCTGCGCAGCTAGCGCCATTCGACGGCCAACACCGCGGTTCCTGGTGTGTCCGCTGTGCCGTGCGTGTGATCATTGCTTGTACAGCCCTCTCGCAGTGTCCGGAGCAAGTATGGTGGGTCTGACACACCGGTGTCAATGTGTTCTTTTTTCCATTTCCAGGAGTGTATTAACATCAGTATGTTACAGGGTGAGGGCTCCGTACAATCCTTTCAGTCGGCGATATTCTCGAAGTGCAGCTGCAGCATTTCTGTTGTTTTATAAAAACCTTCACCAATAATGCCCTGCTTCTTTTGTCCAAGCTCATGCTGAGACGTTAACAAGTGCACTGCAATTGGTCAGGTGTGTGAGACTATGAATCACCATGAATGGTCACAGCACCTGGTGGCTATAGTTGGAACTGGACGGTGGCACTGTGATGCTTGGAAATCATACTCTGGACATTAACGCTACCAAATTTGGTACTCGTACAGTAATTAGTTCCTGTGTTAAATAGGGAAAGCTTAATTATAACCGCCTGGTGTATAGACAGATGCTTACTGAACACCTCTGCCTCACTCGACTGCATTAAAGGCACACATCCCCCCACAATCATCTCAAGTAGTACATCTGAGGGGCTCATTGCGGGTGTTACAGGTGGAGGCAGTAGAGGCGATACCTCTTATTTGTTAAGCAGTCCTGAAAAACATGACAGCCTACGCGTATCGGAAATTTAAGTACTACCTAAGTGATACCTCTTATTTGTTAAGCAGTCCTGAAACAACATGACAGCTTATGAGTATCAGAAATTTAAGTACACTCTCAAGTAAAAGAAAAGAGATATTTATGCTGAAACTTTGCATCTTCATTAGCATCTGATATTTGCATAGCAGGCATCGCTCCACCAAAATAACAGCGATTATCACACTGCTGCATCTGGCTTGCTAGAACAAACAAAGATATTTGTGAAGTATACATGAAACTATAACAGCACTCGACATGCATATATAAAGACACAGGCACTCAGATATACTACACACTGCCATCGTTATTGGTACATATCTGTGATAACATGGCCAGCACAGGTGGCCGAGCGGTTCTAGGCGCTTCAGTCCGGAACCGAGCGACTGCTACGGTCGCAGGTTCGAATCCTGCCTCGGCATGGATGTGTGTGATGTCCTTAGGTTAGTTAGGTTTAAGTAGTTCTAAGTTCTAGGGGACTGATGATCTCAGATGTTAAGCCCCATAGTGATCAGAGCCATTTGAACCATTTTTTGTGATAACATGGCTAATATCCCAATATATAGACTTATATCCACAGGCCATCCCTGTGATCCCATGTACCGTGATGCTGAATTATAAGCAACGATTTCTGAAACAGTGAGAAAAAAAAAGACACTGCCTAATTAATGTTAAAAATACTCACGCATGAATCGAGATATGTTTCATATTAGGACCAAGTATATCAGGCCCCTGATTTATATCTATGGGACTCATAGGCAAATTAAAACAACATAACACTCAACATATACAGAAAAAAATATTTAGACACCTTTCGCCTCCCACCCACCCACCCACCCACCCACCCACACACACACACACACACACACACACACACACACACAAAGTAACTGCTACCTACGCACAATATCTACCATTAACTCCACATATAATGCATCATCGAGAAAGGATGATCATGGTGTCCCAGAATCATCAACACCCTCCGCAAAGCGGGAGCTATCACTTGCTCCATCATCATCAGCATGTACTGACTGACATTTCATGACTAATGCTTAGATGCTGATCAGACTGAAATGAATAGGAGCTGTTCAGTGCTGATTATCTACAATTAGCAGTTAGGATGTGCTTGCATCTGGTCGCACATACACACGTATCGAGAGGAAATATTTCTGCAGAAACGGTAAGATGAGCTGCTGCTTCCGGCGAATGATGCATTCCCACCAAAATGATTTTACTGTACAAGTGCAGTGTATTTCAGTAGAAACCGTTGCATGGTGCTTCTGACTAATGTTAAATTAAATTTTTAATGCGCAAATGTCGTCAATTCTGTAACGCATTTCCACAACTTTTGGCGTGTACGAATGTTACTGATTCTTGTGTTATTGAAAGCTGGCATGCAGTCCCATTACTGCATGTACACACGTGGAAAGCGATTTTGGTGAAACAGACATGCATTTCTACAACTGTCAGCTTGTTTGTGTGCCAAAAACCACAAGGAGCACCACTGCGGTGCGACTCTAGCTCCATCTGCTGCACGCCTTGTGTGTGACATGTGAGTCAAAACATGTCTGTCACTTCTGAAAGGTGAGTCTGCACTCATGGCAGCTTCTGAAATTGCAGCGTGGTGCTTCATCAAACTGCAGCAGGAGCAGCTGCAGTGCGCCCACTCCAACCCACGAGGCTAGAAAAGGAGTTCGCTTTCCAGATGATACGTGTACAGCAATTCGTATATTGGATAACTGGCATTTTTACTGTATACATCTATGAATGTAAGCAGCTATCGACCGCTTCTGCTTCCATGGTAAAGACGTGAATAACTTCAAGTTAGCAATTTTATTAAACAAATTACCGACAAAATCTGTTATTCCATCGGTTTTAAATTCTGCAAACGATTTTTATGTTGCTAGGTGTACAATAACTAGTCCAACATATTTAGATGCATTGTAAACAAGCAGATCCACATGTGAATGGAGTTTTATAAACATTTTTTGTATGTCCTTTAATGCAGTAAATGGTCTCGATTCCAACATTTTATAACAAGAACTCCAATGCAATGTACCATCACTGTTTACAGTAAATACGAATATCTTATATTCCCCTGTTGTAGCCAGGTTTCTCCATATCCTGTGTTTAAAGCAATATGTAATCTGCGTTTCCACATTTGCAATAGCTTCTTCTTTTTTCCAATTTCACTTTACATTTTTCCTTTATGGCAGTTGCCTTCGCCATATACAGCTGTTTCGTTCCTTGACTTCGATGTCCTCCATTTCCAGTTTTATTTTTCATATACATAGCACATTAACCGTGGTTGGAGGCTATAACCACAGTAGACATACCTCAGAATACTATTAAACACTAGAAATCACCTGTTCTTTAAGTTATTCGTTAACTGAAACTACACAGAGGTGACTGGCGAAAAGTACTGTGGAGCACTTTGTGAATGCTGTTTGTCTAAAGCAACACCTTCCAATGAATTAAATACATACAAGTTGAGGGTTGACATGTGTAGGAAATAAATACATTCAAGGTAATCGGGTTGATAATCGTTATAAAACTATGGTCTGTACGCCTTAAGTTTTAATCATTTTAATGCAGCAATCGATTACACGATCTATCAGAGGGCCGATAGAGACAGTTGGAATGTCGACATAGTCTTGATGGAATTCTATAATGTTCTACTGGATGACGGTCTATTCGTCACAAGAAAATTACTGTTAAAAGTCAGTATGGTGTGTATGCTGTACAAGACTGTCAGTTTCTAACGGAAGCAGGAGATACAGGCGATCAGGTTGATGCCGTGGTTCTTCACTTCTGGAAGTCATTCAAGTACAGTTCCGCACAGCCGCCTCATGAAAAAAGTATGAGCGTATGAAATAGCTGGCCAACTATGTGTTTGGACTGAAGAGTTTCTAGCAAACAGAACACATCATGTCATTCTGAAAAGAGAGAAATCTTCAGAGGTAAAACTAACTTCAGGAGTGCCCCAGGGGAGGGCTGTAGGAAAATTACTGTCAACAATATCTGTAAATGACCCAGTAGATAATAACGAAAGGTCCATAAGGCTTTTCACGGATGATGCAGTTCTATACAGCGAAGTCGCGTTGCTAAAAAATTGTAGTGAAACGCAACGAGTCCAGCAAAAGACTGACTCTAGGTGCAGTTAGTGGCAATTGATCCTCAAAATATGCAAATGTAACATATTACGAAAAAATGACATTAGGGAAAATATTTGTTTTGAGGTCCCTTACAACCTCCCAGAGTTTGTCGGTTTAAATACTTTTCACCCTGTAAATGTCCCAATACTTTCACGAAAACTCATAATTGTCTCCCATTCCAACGTATAAGTTTCAAATTTGGCTCAAAGATGCCTACAACGTTCCTCCGTAATGATGCAAAAGAGTGACGCCCTGAGACGTCACCCTCGGGCTTGGCGACGCTTGAAACGGTAAGGTGTCAACAGATGCGAAACAGAGGGGCAGAGCTCAGAAGTCCATGTGAGGTGTAGGGTGTGTTATTTATGTCATATTGGCACCAAATCTCACCACTACTTTTCCCAACGCCGTCGTATACGTGTCACACTACGAAAAAAGTCGTCACGCCCTCTCTAACCCACTTTTCACCAATTCTTTTGACAACTCGGAGATCAGATCCACGACATCCAGCGTTTAAATTACGCGGTTTTCTTACGGATGGCCTAGGAAAACATTTCAGGCATCGCCACTCAGAATCTGTACGACAAAACCTCAGCCATTTGTATAAAGGCAGTCAATCAAATTACCCCTTCCCATGGGGCATTGATTCCCACACATTTCGTGGTTGACAACATTTCGCAGTGTAATGTGCAACAGAACGACGTTCTTGACAATTTTTGGCGCTTTTGGCACCCAACTGGACGATTCAACCGTTCTCTAAGGCCGCTATTGAGCTGCAGCCCCATCGAACGTGATCTGACGCCTTTGGAGTGTAGCGTGATCGCAATTGTTGCTCTGGTATCATGATGGTAACGCTAGGGACCGTTCAAAACTGTCAGAAGACATTCAAACGTAATCCGGAGCAGCAACGTGTATTTATGTTTTTTTCACCGCGCAGGGCAGGCAACCCCTTTGACACCCCTTATATTCCGTATGCCAACAAGCAAGGTGCCAGAGCAACAGTGGAAAGCCATTCAGCTGAATGGGTGTCGAAGTCTCTGTATACGTATATTTTTAATGTGGTCGACAAAGATGTGGCGCTAGACTTCGGGGAGGAGGGAGGGGGGGGGGGAATCTTAGAGGGACCATTTACCGTTTTCTTAGGCACTTGTCAAATGTTACATTCACCCCCTCCACCACCCACCATCCCCAACCCCCAACCCCGTGAAGGGTGCAAAACAGAAGGCTGGAAAAACCATAATTGCACTTTGCTGCTTCGGTTAAGTTAGAATTTTATCGAATAGTTTTGAACAGTCCACAGTGGCTTCACCTTGTGTAATAACAAACATTACGCTCACTCTACACCCAGAAGGCATAGATCGCTTTCGATGGCGTTGCAGCTCTACAATGTCCTCAGAGAAGAAATGAATAGTCCTGTGGGGTGCCAGTAGTGTCGAAAGTTCTCAAGAATGTCGTTCTGTTGCTCATCACACTGCGAAATGTCATTTTCGACTGCGAAATGTGTGGGAATCAACGCCCCAAGGGAAGGACTGGTTTCACTGACGTCCTTTACATCACCCCTGAGGCCTTTTCGTGTCGATTTCGAGGTGCGATGTGTCTAAAATGCTTTCCTAGGCCTTCGTTAAGAAAGCCGTGTAATTTAAACGCTGGGCGTAGCGGCTCTGACCTCCATCACAGAGACGTCAAAAGAAGGGGTAATACGTGGGTAAGAGGAGGGATGGCGGTCTTACTATCGTGTTACACATCCGCGATGGCGTCAGGCAGAACTGTGGTGAAATTTGGTGCCAATGTGACATCATTAACACATCTTACACCTCGCATGAACTTGGCCCTTTTTTCCCCGTGTGCCGACACATTACTCTCCAAACCCGAGAGTGACATCGCAGTGCGCCACTCTTTTACACCATTACGGAGGAAGGTTGCCGGCCGCTGGTGGCCGAGCGGTTCTAGGCGTTTCAGTCTGGAACCGCGCGACCGCTACGGTCGCAAGTTCGAATCCTGCCTCGGGCATGGATGTGTGTGATGTCCTTAGGTTAGTTAGGTTTAAGTAGTTCTAAGATCTAGGGGACTGATGACCTGAGATGTTAAGTCCCATAGTGCTCAGAGCCATTTGAACCATTTTTGAGGAAGGTTGTACGCATCTTCGAGCCAAATTTCAAACCTATGCCTCGCAACGGAAGGCAATTACGGGGTCCGAAGAAGTGATACTCTTTTGCACATTGTACTTGCCACATATGTACTCTCTGGAGCGCCGTACGGTATACTGTTCCTCAGATTCGCACCCATTTCTGACAGGACTTTACGGAGACAAATGTAAGGCGCGGCAGATGGCTGACTCGTGTCGCAGTGTCTTCCCAGGAGTTTCATCCGTTCGGTGTACTATCGTGGCACCAGTACTGTCGTAATGATATCCTAAAATATCGATTGTCTAAGTTTATGTCTATTAGACTTTGGCTAAACCGACCTATTGCAATTCTAGCAGCGTGTCTCAGCTGACGCTGGCACTTCACCACGCAAGCATTTGCCGTCTGGGGCATGGCGCGGTATAGCATGGCAACTCGAGACCTCAACATAAATTCCAGTAATCTGTATCCCAAAGTTCTAGGAGACACTCCGCCCGTAACCACAGCCTTGAATACAGCTGTTATCATCCGTCTACTTATCAGAACCAGAAGTTGAATCCTAAGATCTCGCGGTGTAATTCTTCTTGCCACACTATTTTGCACTGAGTCCATCTTGTCACCACTCGGCAGTCACTGTACTGCAGGCAACTTCCTGTGTGAGCTGTCGGTATGATTCACTCATGTCCCTCATGACTGTGATACGAACTTTTCGAAACTCTGGAAGATGGTGATAAGCGACAGGTGTACGTCTCCAAGCCGGCCGGAGTGGCCTAGCGGTTCTAGGCGCTACAGTCTGGAACCGCGCGACCACTACGGTCGCAGGTTCGAGTCCTGCCTCGGGCATGGACGTGTGTGATGTCCTTAGGTTAGTTAGGTTTAAAGTAGTTCTAAGTTCTAGGGGACTGATGACCACAGCAGTTAAGTCCCAAAGTGCTCAGAGCCATTTGAACCATTTTTTGTACGTCTCCTAGACATTGCGTTTTGTGATATCAACATGAAATGTCTAATAACGTTAAACACGCCGAACAGTCATCATACACACATAGACTGAAGAGCCAAAGAAACTGGTACACCTGCCTAATATCGTGTATGGTCCCAGCGAACACCAGAAGTGCTGCAACACGACATGGCATGGACTCGACTAATGTCTGGAGTAGTGCTGGAAGGAACTGACACCATGAATCCTGAAAAGCTGTCCATACATCCGTAAGACTACGAAGGGGTGGAGATTTCTTCTGAACAGCACGTTGCAAGGCATCCCAGATATGCTCAATAATGTTCACGTCTAGGGAGCTTGGTGGCCAACGGAAGTATTTAAACTCAGAAGAGCTTTCCTGGAGCCACTCTGTAGTAATTCTGGACGCGTGGTGTATCGCATTGTCCTGCTAGAATTGCCGAAGTCCGTCGGAATGCAAAATGGACATGAATGTATGCAGTCGATCAGAGAGGATGCTGCGTACGTGTCACCTGTCAGAGTCGTATCTAGACGTATCATAGGTCCCATATCACTCCAACTGCAAACGCCCCACACCATTGCAGAGTCTCCACCAGCTTGAAAATTCCCCTGCTGACATGCAGGGTCCATGGATTCATGATGTTGTCTCCATACCCGTACACGTCCATCCGCTCTATACAATTCAAAACGAGACTCGTCCGACCAGGCGACATGTTTCCAATCATTAACAGTCCATTGTCGGTGTTGACGGGCCCAGGCGAGGCGTAAAGCTTTGTGTCATGCAGTCATCAAGGGTACACGAGTGGGCCTTCGGCTCTGAAAGCCCATATCGATAATGTTTCGTTGCATGGTTCGCAAGCTGGTACTTGTTCATGCCCTAGCATTGAAATCTGCAGAAATTTGTCGTTGGGTGCCGGCCGGTGTGGCCAAGCGGTTAAAGGCGCTACAGTCTGGAACCGCGTGACCGCTACGGTCGCAGGTTCGAATCCTGCCTCGGGCATGGATGTGTGTGATGTCCTTAGGTTAGTTAGGTTTAAGTAGTTCTAAGTTCTAGGGGACTGATGGCCACAGAAGTTAAGTCCCATAGTGCTCAGAGCCAAATTTGTCGTTGGTCCCGTACTACGCATACCTATACCAGTTTGTTTGGCGCTTCGGTGTAGTATTCTTCTTTTGTAGGAATAATTTTTTTCTGTATTGAAATTACTGAAAATACGCTCACATAAAGAAGGAATTTTAATCGAGATACCCGACGAGTATGGAAATACTGGAGCGTCAATTTGGCAGCGTTGGTTCAGTGTGTTCGTGGTGTAACACTTTCCAATTCCGTCAAGGAAATAAACAGAGTTATGAATACATGAAATAACTCCATATTGTTACTGTAGACTTGAGGAATAGGGATGAGTATACGATAGTGGCGGTCTGAGGAGTCACAGTGATTGCGGGGATCCTTTTAAGATGCGTTGGACGACGCACTAAAAGTTATAGAGCTTAATTCAGGAAAGATATTTCTGGGAACAGGTGACGAAAGCTGATGAGAGGGAAAGAGGCGGAGGCAGGAGGTAAACAACCCGGCCAGACGAACCGGCGGCACTGGCCGGGAAGACGCTGATACGAAGACAGCACGTGGCAGCAGTGATGTAATCTGCTGACGATCGGTAACTGTTGGCGACGGTAATAAGCGGGCAGAAGACAGCTGATTCTCATTAATCGCTGACAATATTTGAACTGACTAACAAGGGAACTGTCATAGTAGTACAAAATAGTAGTTTTTTGTATTTGTCTCTGGTTAATGATGAGAAGTTACTACAGTCGCGGAAAGAATATCGATTGATCAGTGATATTGTCGACGATGGCTTGCAGGAGCTGAAGAACAAACACAAAAATAAAACAGCTGTATTTTAAGTATATCCCTGCCGGCCGGAATGGCTACAGTCTGGAACCGCGCGACCGCTACGGTCGCAGGTTCGAATCCTGCCTCGGGCATGGATGTGTGTGATGTCCTTAGGTTAGTTACGTTTAAATAGTTCTAAGTTCTAGGGGACTGATGACCTCAGAAGTTAAGTCCCATAGTGCTCAGAGCCATTTAAGTATATCCCGTAATATCCGTTACGTAAACTGAGAGAGGTAGCAGAGTAGTGGCCTACATCGTCGTTGTACACAAAAATAACGTGTGAGAGAACAAACCCACGAAACGAGACTGAACTCGATGAAATAAGCACGTATCTAGACGTATAATCACGTATCCCATACTTCTGGACTTTGTACCGGCTCTGTCTAAGAAGAGCATATTTCTGTTGGCTGAAATGCTTGAACATAAATTTGAAAGCCTGTCACTCATTGTAAATTTTAAACCAGTGTGGTCGTGAATAATTATGAAACTGTTCTCTCTCTCTCTCTCTCTCTCTCTCTCTCTCTCTCTCTCTTTCTCTCTCTCTCTTTCTCTCTCTCCCTTTTTTTTTTTTTTTTTTTTTTTTGCCCTGAATTTTACCCTCAAGATGTAGAACATAACCATTGGAAACGCAGTCTGACTGGAATACTAACGTTATCAGAGATGATTGAAGTCGTGCAAGCGCAACTAAATAGGTTCTTCACTGAATAATGACAGTTCATCGTGTATTAAGCCATGAATTGTCGACTCGACTTGTGCTGTACAAATGTGCTTGCCATTTGTGATCTACACGGCTCGAAAAAACCTATTAATCTCTGAGCTAGCGTCATGGAGAAAGTAAAATCCAGTCACACCGTTTCTGCAACCGCATGCGTCATACTACTGCATCACGTCGCCTTACATGTGCCGTGTAAATCTTATAGAAGATAATTGCCAGAGGTGCACATAACTAAATGCTGCTGCCAATGTGAATAATGCAATGTAAGTGAATGGTGCAATTTTCTTACGAAATGAATTTGAAAATACATATGACCCGGTGAGAGACAGACGGTTGTAATAGTAGAAAAAGGCAATTATGGAACGTAATAAATTCATGGATGACAAAAGTGCTGAAAAAATATGATAATGATAAAAGTAAGACTAAAGAATGAATTAGCGTTCGTGGGTACATACAGTGCATCAGATCTAGTATTTTTAACATACCAACTTTACGTCGCCATACAAAGAAAATTCAATATAATATTACAAAGCTGTATATCCTGATTTTAGGAGTAAGAGAGAGTATGTGTGTGATTACAAGTCGCTTGCATCTATGGATATTTGAACTAGGTTCGGATCCTGTTTACCACATGATCTGTTGAAATCGAATGATTCTAAAGAGATCAAGTTCCCCAAAGCAACTGTAGTGAAAATGCTACGTGCAAAATTTGCCTGTTTTTAATAGTTTGAAAGCATATGAAAACTCCTGCAATGTAGTAGCTTCGCGAACGAAATAAGCAAGCTGCGATCTCGCGAAATCCTTTGTGATAGCATAATGTATTAAATATATTCTTAGTCCGCGAATATGGGTTACCATCAGCTGTCTAATAGTCCGACGACAATGAAAATTTTTGCCGGACCGGGACTCGAACCCGGATTTCCCACTTATCGCGAACGGTGCCTCACCTTTTTTTAGTAATTCTTTGTTAATCTCGTTTTGTTCTATATTGTTCATTTTATTTGTTCGGGGCGGACGTCCATGACACCCATTCAAGTTCTTCGTTGATCCGTTCACTCAGTTTTTTATTACAGACGGTAGCTAACCCTCTGACCGAACACGCTGAGCTACCGCGCCGACACCATTTGGCTATCCGAGCACGACTCGCGGGCAGATCCAAACTTCCATGTATCATCAACTAAGTGTCTACTACTTGTACTCGTACATCCATTACGTATATTCCCGTACAGGTGAGACATTTTACTTGAAAGTCACTTGCCCAGTGTCAGCACATAAATACGACATTGCAGTGCCTTTGTTACTCCGAATTACGATGCAACGTTCCTTCGGACATTTCATTGTTGTCATTCCATTATACAGCTGATGGTGGTCCACATGTGCAACAGCGAATATATTTCATGTATTTCACAACGGCTGTCACCGCCGCAGTGCCCCTGTTCCTTCGGACATGCTTCGTAAATCAGAATAACACAGATACTGCATTGTAATTCGGAATAACACAGGCTCTGCAATATTGTATTTGTGATAGGTTGAGTGCACTCATCTCGAAACACGCAATGCAAGCGTCTAACACACATCCATTCGACGAAGAGGCGCGGACCAGAGTAGGCTTTCTTCCGCCACAAGAGCTTCCGCAGTAACGAGTTTAGGTGGCTCGTGACCTCATCGGCCGTCACAGGTCAAAGCTCCAAGATCGATCAAGACATTCCCGCGTGATGCTTTGCAAAAACTCGTTCCACTAGCAGACGAAGACACTACCAACTAATACTCTCTTTGATCGAGTGACTCGAGTGTGATGCGTATTTGTGTGATCAAATGAACGGAATGTGCATTGTCTTGAAAGCAGGATGTAAGATGAACATCAACAAAAGTAGAAGGATAAAGGAATGTAGTCGAATTAAAGCAGGTGATGCTAAGGTAATTAGATTAGGAAACGAGACACTTAACGTAATAGATGAGTTTTGCTATTTGCGTAGCGAAATAACTGATGATGGCCGAAGTAGAGAGAATATAAATATAGATTTAAGTATTACGAAGTCTTTTCTGAAAATATTTGTCTGGAGTGTGGCCATGTATGGAAGTGAAACATTAATTATTACAAAAGTGACGCATTTATGCGACAAAATACGGTCACTATTCAGTTACAAGCGACAGTTCATAGGTGGACAGTTACGTGTATTCACATACAATTCTCACATGTGACTGAACCTTATTTGGATAGAGTGAGAGCAACTGCGTATTATGGAGTGGGTACTTGTCACGTAAATTTACTGAAACTAATGCGAAATCCGTTACCTTCATCAGGTGCGACCTGAGATTGAGTCTCAGGTCGCACCTGATGAAGGAAACTAGTTACGCTACCGAAATATCGTGCAAGTACGACGCTGATATCCGGCAGAACACCCGACAGCCCAAGATGTCATCTACTTCACTATCGATTTATCACATTATACATAGTGTTGTGTACAAGATGAATAGAGAAAAACTACTTGCATTATTGTTATATCGTCGATTGACGAGGAAGCGAAAAATAGACTTATTTGGGTTCATCCGATTAAACAAAGGAGATACGGAGTTGGAGCCTTCTACAGTCCGTTTCCTGATTTAAGAAACAATGAAAAACAGTTTTTTAATTATTTAAGATGTCAATCTCGTCATTCGACGAACTGCACAGCTTTCTGAAAAGTAAGATACAATGGAAAAATACTAGACTGAGGAATTGTATTCAGCTGTGAATATGCTGGCAATAACTTTAAGGTAAGTAAAATGGAGAGTTGGGGATTAATTTACCACACAATTTTTACATTACAAAACCTTACATTTCTGTACAGAATAATCTACAGCATTTTATTACATGTTTGGCAGTATTTGATCACAACGAACTACATTTCAGCAAAATCAGTAGTGTTCTTTGAAGTTATTGAAGGGCTGCGATATTGAACATTATCATCCATGAGCATTGGAGAAAAATTTTTGTAATGCTGAGCAGCAGAACTTTTCTGCTGCGGTGCGTTTGAAATCGGCTGGAAATTAGTGACTGGAGAGCAGGTCATTTTTTAAAATGGAACAGGAGTACTTGTAAACTGCGGTGAAAATAAGATAAACGTAAATGCTTGTTGTGGCATCGGGGGAACACTGAAAGGTTACGTAATCTTCATATTTGATGGTTGATTAAACTGCTGGATCTGGGAAGTAGACTGGTTGTATACATTATGGGTTTGAGGTATGGACGAACATGTATTTTCAGTTTTCGAAATGCTTTGAAGAAATTCCATTTGGCATTGAAGCCATTGAGTGTCATCAAACTTGTCTAATTGAGGCAACATATTTTCAAAGAATGACAGTCTGTCCTTTTTTCTCAGGTTTTTCTGTAATTTTTAGAATTGTTAAGTCGACTTTATCCATTTTTTTATGTTGCTTGTAGGTGGTTTTCCTTTTGAAACAACTGTTGTAAGTAGGCTGTTTAGGTTTTCTTATTGGCAACGTTACGTAGCGCTCTGTATGAAAATCACTGGCTGTGCTGTGTGCAGTCTGTGGCTAGTTTTGGCAACGTTACGTAGCGCTCTGTATGAAAATCACTGGCTGTGCTGTGTGCAGTCTGTGGCTAGTTTGCATTGTTGTCTGCCATTGTAGTGTTGGGCAGCGGCAGCTGGATGTGAACAGCGCGTAGCGTTGCGCAGTTGGAGGTGAGCCGCCAGCAGTGGTGGATGTGGGGAGAGAGATGGCGGTGTTTTGAAATTTGTTATACTGGATATTATGAACTGCTATATATATTATGACTGTTAAGGTAAATACATTGTTTGTTCTCTATTATCATCTTTCAATTGCTAACTATGCCTATCAGTAGTTAGTGCCTTCTGTAGTTTGAATCTTTTATTTAGCTGGCAATAGTGGCGCTCGCTGTATTGCAGTAGTTCGAGTAACGAAGATTTTTGGTGAGGTAAGTGATTTGTGAAAGGTACAGGTTAATGTTAGTTAGGGCCATTCCTTTGTAGGGATTTTTGATAGTCAGATTGCGTTGCGCTAAAATTATTGTGTGTCAGTTTAAGCACAGTCGTGTATAAATTGTTCTAAGGGGACGTTTCACTGTTTCAGCTGTTTCTTCAACTGTAGTTACTGCCGGGGGTACTGGTGGAGCATTTAGTTCTTCACTGTCGTAGTCTTCATCTCCAAAGTTATAGCTTTTTTTCCGTTTCTCTTTCCTCGTATATTTTTCACAGAAACTGTATCTCATAGTTGAATACGTACTTTTTTTCTTGGAGGCATGAGAACTACTTGCTTTTGATTCCTTGTATTTCTTTTATGATAAAGCGTGTTTCCACCCTTTCATGACTTCCCTACCTGAAAATAAAATATTTGTAAGGCGAAATAAGGAAGTATATTGAATAGTGCAACTTGTTAACGATAATATATGTGTTGCATTGACACTAAAATAACGTTTTTATTTTTAGGTGTTCGGCCAATGGATGCACATTTACCAACCTCCATTATTCGTACAGAACTGGAATATCCACAACAAGATTGATTGTTAAAAATGTCTGTCAAGCTCTGTGGCAAGTTTTGCAAAGTGAGTGCATACCACCACCCACCAAAGAAAGCAGGGAGGAATCAGCAATAGCAAATTTCCCTCTTGGTATAGTTGCGATAGATGGAAAGAGCATCCGTCTCGTGTGTCCAGCGGGAAGTGGCCCCACGTTCTTCAATTATAAAGATTATTATTCAAATGTGTTAACGACTACTGCAGACAGTTCGTACCGATTTACTTTCGTGAACATTGGAAGTTACGGAAAAGATTGTGACTCTTTTATTTTCAAAGACCCTAAACAGTGGAGATCTGTTGAAAGTGGTTCACATAATCTACCGAACGTAATGTGCCTACCAGGAATAGAAGGACCGAAAGTACTTCATTTGTTTGTTGCTGGCGCTGCATTTGACTTATATAAACATTTGTTGAGACCTTACAGTGGTACTCACTTCATTGTGTAGAGGAAGAAGATACAGAGAGTGCGCTTTTGGAATACAATGGAATACAAATGGTGAATTTTTCACCGTCCCTTGAATGTACAACCTGATTTTCCTACTGGTATTATGAAGGCCTTTATTGTGCTTCATAATAATGTTAGAGACAGAGATGGGTACGTAGCTGAGGAGGCTGTGTCAATTACAGGACTTGAAAACATCAGAGTGGTGTGCTATACAAGAGAAGGTTTGAAAGCCTACAACGTGAGAAACATTCCCTGCAAGTACTTCGTGTCAAGTGTTGGAAGCATTCCCTGGCAGACGTCAAAGCTGTGAGGGTCCAGAAGCGTCAAACCACAAAACATAAGCATAACCATATTTTTTTTACATCGTGGACAGATTCGACACTGTTTAACATAAAAAATAACACAAATCCCACTGATTTGACATATAAGAGGTTCTATGTACACTCCTGGAAATGGAAAAAAGAACACATTGACACCGGTGTGTCAGACCCACCATACTTGCTCCGGACACTGCGAGAGGGCTGTACAAGCAATGATCACACGCACGGCACAGCGGACACACCAGGAACCGCGGTGTTGGCCGTCGAATGGCGCTAGCTGCGCAGCATTTGTGCACCGCCGCCGTCAGTGTCAGCCAGTTTGCCGTGGCATACGGAGCTCCATCGCAGTCTTTAACACTGGTAGCATGCCGCGACAGCGTGGACGTGAACCGTATGTGCAGTTGACGGACTTTGAGCGAGGGCGTATAGTGGGCATGCGGGAGGCCGGGTGGACGTACCGCCGAATTGCTCAACACGTGGGGCGTGAGGTCTCCACAGTACATCGATGTTGTCGCCAGTGGTCGGCGGAAGGTGCACGTGCCCGTCGACCTGGGACCGGACCGCAGCGACGCACGGATGCACGCCAAGACCGTAGGATCCTACGCAGTGCCGTAGGGGACCGCACCGCCACTTCCCAGCAAATTAGGGACACTGTTGCTCCTGGGGTATCGGCGAGGACCATTCGCAACCGTCTCCATGAAGCTGGGCTACGGTCCCGCACACCGTTAGGCCGTCTTCCGCTCACGCCCCAACATCGTGCAGCCCGCCTCCAGTGGTGTCGCGACAGGCGTGAATGGAGGGACGAATGGAGACGTGTCGTCTTCAGCGATGAGAGTCGCTTCTGCCTTGGTGCCAATGATGGTCGTATGCGTGTTTGGCGCCGTGCAGGTGAGCGCCACAATCAGGACTGCATACGACCGAGGCACACAGGGCCAACACCCGGCATCATGGTGTGGGGAGCGATTTCCTACACTGGCCGTACACCACTGGTGATCGTCGAGGGGACACTGAATAGTGCACGGTACATCCAAACCGTCATCGAACCCATCGTTCTACCATTCCTAGACCGGCAAGGGAACTTGCTGTTCCAACAGGACAATGCACGTCCGCATGTATCCCGTGCCACCCAACGTGCTCTAGAAGGTGTAAGTCAACTACCCTGGCCAGCAAGATCTCCGGATCTGTCCCCCATTGAGCATGTTTGGGACTGGATGAAGCGTCGTCTCACGCGGTCTGCACGTCCAGCACGAACGCTGGTCCAACTGAGGCGCCAGGTGGAAATGGCATGGCAAGCCGTTCCACAGGACTACATCCAGCATCTCTACGATCGTCTCCATGGGAGAATAGCAGCCTGCATTGCTGCGAAAGGTGGATATACACTGTACTAGTGCCGACATTGTGCATGCTCTGTTGCCTGTGTCTATGTGCCTGTGGTTCTGTCAGTGTGATCATGTGATGTATCTGACCCCAGGAATGTGTCAATAAAGTTTCCCCTTCCTGGGACAATGAATTCACGGTGTTCTTATTTCAATTTCCAGGAGTGTATATTGAAACTTTAAAAATGTAAAATAAATACAGTGATACTGAAAATAATCTTTAAACTATTAATTATTAGTTACAACGCTATTGAACTGACTTTAATAGTCTTACGTTTATTTAATATTATATAAATGATTTGTTAAATTACATTTCTTACTTTTGCTTCGGCCACGTCTCTAAACTGAGAATTTCTTTATCAAGCCTTGTTTTAAACGATGATGATAATCTAATTTATTCAGTAATACTATGACTGCCTCTTACCTGCTGGTGCTATTATAAGATCTTTGTTGTTTTGTAATAGTGCTTTAATATCTTGTTTTTTCTTTTTGTGTAATGTACGGTGTTTTATTGTTTTTAAAATTTTGATTCTTTGCATTTGTTAGTAAATTAAAAATTGCGAATAAAAAATAATAAATGTAAGACTATTAAGGTCAGTTCAATAGTATTATAAAATAAGTAGATAAAATTATTTGTACTTATCAAAGTCATTCTCTTCGCTATCTTCAAGCTTATCAGAATCATTCCCAAGCTGAAGACAAACTTCATGTCACGCATTCCTTGTGGTGTTTCTATATTTTTAAACGTCCTAAGTTTTGTCCCCGAGCACAGGCCTTTCTTGTACAAATTGAGTTAATAACTCATTGTCAATTATAACCACTTAGGCCACGATAAAATCATCTCACTGCGCCACTCTCAACGCGTACACAACAGAGGTCAGCGGCAGACTGTGTAACCACGCATTTAGTCACGTAGGCCACCATTTCGGGGGGACGGTAAACAATCCGACGATTGTAGCAGCAATTGGCGGCTGCATTGCTGCCGTCAGCATTAAATAATCCAATCGTCCCTTTTTTCCACACAATCTGTGCGTCGCAATACCATCTTACGGCCACAACCGGTACGGCGGCAACGATAAAAATTCCGATCGGATAAAAACGTCAAGTGTGTTCCCGGCCAGTAGGGCGGGCACAAGCCCAAAGTGACACCAGCTGCTGTTTGCAGGCCACAGTTCCCTCACGCAGTTTCTGAAGCTGCCAGCATGACGCCCTTGCGCATTCTTGTGCGCTACCGCACTGCCGGCCAACTGCCAGACAGGGGGTCGCTTACCAATTTGTCTCACACATACACAGGCGAGTGAACCAAACGTCGGCCAGAAAGCTCCTCCCCAGAACATCATATGCTCTATTGGAATCCTAACGGCAAGATAAAATTATGAAAATAAAATTTAACTGAGGAACCATTACACATGAGCCTCGTGCCCCCAGATTTACTGACAGCGAGAAAAATGTATATTATCATGGAAATACAGTCACGTAAACTCAAATTTACTTTATAGAAAACTGCATTTACAATGTGAGGAAGAGGTCCACACCAGCCGTTGAACCACAAATTTTTGTATGAACTTCAAAGCCGGCCGCGGTGGTCTTGCGGTTCTAGGCGCTGCAGTCCGGAACGGCGGGACTGCTACGGTCGCAGGTTCGAATCCTGCCTTGGGCATGGATGTGTGTGATGTCTTTAGGTTGGTTAGGTTTAAGTAGTTCTAAGTTCTAGGGGACTGATGACCTAAGATGTTAAGTCCCATAGTGCTCAGAGCCATTTGAACCATTTTATGAACTTCAAATGCAATTTCGAAGTCAAAATTTCATAGTCATTATTACCTGAAATAGAATCCATGCACCACTTTCGTATATCTGGAGGGTCACTTCATGATTTCAAAATTTGTTTAATAATGAGGAGAATAACTCTGCCAGAAACTGAAGCTAAAATTTGTCTTAAGTTTGAAAGTTTATATTGCTGCAAATTAACTAACGAACGTTTTAGGATATCATTTAAGAGAACTTTTGAAACCAGTGAACATGACTTATTTTACTTCTGATAATTAATCTTCTGTGCTTTTGGCTATTTTCTGTAGAAATGTGTCGGATATCTTTTTCCTCTTGCATTTAAGCGATTTTCGTTTAAATGAAGTAGTACTGGGGTGAATTTTAACTATTTGGAAAAGTTTATCTTTCAAACTTCGTAATAGTAAAGATTATAGTGAGGTTATGCTATGACATTATCATCGCATAGAGACTGCTGTGATTCATTCAATATTTGTTTCGTTTTAGAGCTTGTCTCAATTTTTGTTTTTATATCGTGAATACGAGAATTTACTCCAGCATAAATAATGGCTAATGTCACCAATATACGTGTAACTGACCATTACGTGAACCAAAGTCTGGTTATAACCAACTGGTTTCAGAAACAAACAGTTCGAAGCTGAAGACCGGAGGAAAAAGAAAATCGACGCACCGCGAAGGAATAACCGGAATGAGACGGAAATCAGCAGTTGTGAGGTACATGTACAGACAGACAAACGAAAATAATTTCAGAAAAATTAGATGATTTGTTCAAGAAAAAGAGCTTCACAAACTGAGCAAGTCAAAAACGTGTTGGTCCACCTCGGCCCATACGCAAGCAATTGTTCGCGTTGATTCATGGATGTGTTTCTCAGGGATATCGTGTCATATTCTGTCCCACTGACGCGTTAGATCGTAAAAATACCAAGTTGTTGGAGAGCCCTGCCCATAATGCTCCAAACGTTCTCAACTGGGGATAGATCAGGCGACCTTGCTAGTCAAGGTAGGGTTTGGGAATCACGAAGATAGGCAGTAGAAACTTTCGCAGTGTGCGGGCGGTCATTAACTTGCTTAAATGTAAGTACAGGGTGTCTTGCCATGTAAGGCACCAAAACAAAGCCGAACTGCCTGTGAAAGGGCCAGAGGTGGACCAACGCGTTATTCCCTTGCTCAATTTGCGAAGGTCTTTATCTTGAATCTCGTATCATCCAAATTTTCTAAAATTGTAATAATTTGTTTGTCTGTACATGTACATCACATCTACCGATTTCCATCCCATTTGGATAATTCCTTCGTGGTGCGCCGCTTTTTCGTCTTAGAGTGTATATCGGTGCTTGACTGTAGTTTCACAAAAATAAAAATTTTAATTAATTATAATTTTGTCTGGACAATCTAAACTGATGTTTGCAGTTGCATTTCTTTGCACCAAGTCTTAATTAAGACTGTTTTCAGCAGCCAGTTTGGTGATTAGTTGTACATTTTTTTTACATAATTTTGGTCAAATTACTTCAGAATCGATGTCGTTCTGACAAGTTAGGTACACAAAGTCACGACCTGTTATAGCATATATTGGTCAAAGTGGGAGAGTTACAATAGCACAGAGTGAAGAACTGTCTAGAACTCTAGATTAAGACGGACCATACGTAATCTACAATCACTGGGAAGATCAGCGCGTCCGCTAAATTTGGAGAATTATCGCCGGTTGAAGGGGCAGTATAAGGAACTAATTATTAATCTAAAGCAAGAGCACGGGGGACTTTACTGAAGAACCCACTTACTGTTCGACGTTAGAGTTAGACATAAAACTATTGCCTAAAAAAGTAAAATGACTTGTAGTTATTTCAATATGCCATGGGAGCACGATGAGGAGTTGGCGAGAGTCTGCGGACCACCTTCTTTCGACACTTGTTTCCAAAGACACGCTGTTGCGGATAATGATAATCACACCCGCGTACGACGTAAAAAATCATAGTGAATATCTTTTCAGTAATGATGTACATCCTTTTGCGGTAGAAGAGGTAGCCTCAGTAATCTCTAAGATGAAGAAAGGGATACCCCAGGACATGACATTTTTTCAGAGATCTTTCAGCGTGCAGCTCAACAGATAGTGCCTCCTTTAACATCCATCCTTAGTGACATACTCATTCGGGGGTTATTCTGGCGATCTTGAGAACATCAAGAAAATTAATTATTAAAAAATGAGGCGGCGAGGACGCATCAGGCCCAAAGAACGATAGACTCATATGCATCATAAACACTTTGGCCAAAGTCTAGGTGAGGCTGCTGTGTGACCGTTTGCAGGCAGACAGAGAGCTTCAGGGGCTGTACTAGAGTCAGTTTGGATTCAGAAAGGGCAAATCTATTGATGTTGCCACAATTAGAGCTATGAGTGTGGGACACAGGAGCCCTAGGATATATGCAGTAGCTATGATGGTGGAGATTACAGGTGCCTTTGATAATCTCTGGTGGCTTGTGATGCACACCCGATTAAGAAAGCTTCAAATGCGAAAATGTCTGTACAGTAGACCGGTGGACTTCAAAGGAGGACGAACAGTTGAGTGACAGGCTGGACAACTGAAGGCATTACCAAAGGTATTACCAAAGGCTGCCCTCATGGCTCCATCTGTGGACCATTTTTTTGGGATCTAACTGTTGAGCCTTTGCTATCCATGTTGTATGGGGAGGATGATGTAGACAGTGTTATTGCGTGCGCAGACGAAATTCTGATAATTGTCTCAGAAAAGTCGAGGGCAAAGCTGGAGGCAAAAGCAGCAAGTGTTCTATCATTGTTGCGGTAATGGTCCATTAATAAGAATCTCTCAGTAACTACCTATAAGACAACCTTTCTACCGCAAAAGGTATATTGTCTCTAACTGCTCTTAAATTGTGAGGACATTCCATTCGCAGAAATCAAATGTGTAAATATTTACGGTTGTGTATACACGAAAAAAGAAATTTCTCGGCTCACGTCAGAAAAGTCGTTGACTTTTCTCTGAATAACTTGCAAAGTTATGCACCATATGGACGGAGTTGAAACTATGATTTATAAATTACTATTGTCAGCCGTGAGTCTGTACCATAGTGCGATGTGGACTCAGCAGGTGCACTATCATCGTGCAAAAGAACTCAGAAGACGTATGCAGTGTAGCATTTACTGGAGCAATTTGTACAGCACTATCAGAAGCATTGTAAGTAATTTAGGGATATATCCTGCCGATATAATTGTCAGGTAGATGCAGTTGTTAGCATAGAAGTAATGCTCTGTGAATTCAACACTTTAGCAAACCAGGTGTGACGCGGTAAGCTGCTGTCTGCAGACACTTTCAGTAGTTCGCTCCGAAAGTGTACTAGGAGAAGCCAACCATTCTGTGAGAAAGACTCGGCCTTGAAAAATTCCCGGTCAGGCCAAGCTACACCCGTTAGCCAGATTAAGTAAAGCCGCCCCACTTGGCTCCAGGCGTGAGAACAGTTCCCCTCCCCCGGAGGCCTGCGAACAGACGCTGTCGCCCACAAAAGCGACTACCATTCACCGAAGGTCGCGGCCCGGAGACGATCCCTTACACAGTGAGGTGACAGGTAGTTCATCACTGTCAGAGTATATGGTAACAAATTCAGACCAAATGAAACGCACATGTCTTAATAAAGTGTACCCAAGGAGTCGCATCAATACACAATGTACACCCTATCTGGGGGCAACTAAGGCCTGTGTTCTCGCATGCAAACAATCGTAAAGGCGCCGAATGGCATCCTGAAATACCGGGTGATCAAAAAGTCAGTATAAATTTGAAAATTTAATAAACCTCGGAATAATGTAGATAGAGAGGTAAAAATTGACACACATGCTTGGAATGACATGGGGTTTTATTAGAACAAAAAAAAAAAAATTGCTAGACGCGTCAAAGATCTCTTGCGCGCGTCGTTTGGTGATGATCATGTGCTCAGCCGCCACTTTCGTCATGCTTGGCTTCCCAGGTCCCCAGACCTCAGTCCGTGCGATTATTGTCTTTGGGGTTACCTGAAGTCGCAAGTGTATCGTGATCGACCGACATCTCTAGGGATGCTAAAAGACAACATCCGACGTCAATGCCTTACCATAACAGCGGACATGCTTTACAGTGCTGTTCACAACGTTATACCTCGACTACAGCTATTGTTGAGGAATGATGGTGGACATATTGAGCATTTCCTGTAAAGAACATCATCTTTGCTTTGTCTTACTTTGTTATGCTAATTACTGCTATTCTGATCAGATGAAGCGCCATCTGTTGGACATTTTGTGAACTTTTGTATTTTTTTGGTTCTAATAAGACCCCATGTCATTCCAAGCATGTGTGTCAATTTGTACCTCTCTATCTACATTATTCCGTGATTTATTCAGTTTTCAAATTTATACTGACTTTTTGATCACCCGGTATACTGTCACTATCATATTGAACCTTTTGTTGCAATTCGGCAATTGTTCTTGCAACGAGTAAGTTCTCCCTTCATCATGTCCCACTGGGGAGAGATCTGGTGATCTTGCTGGCCAGGGCAGTTATTTTACACCACAAAGACCAGCTGTATGTGGAAGTGCACGGTCCTGCCGAAAAATCACATCATTTTCCTGTCGAAGAAATGGCAGTAGCACGGAGATAACAGCCTGTGCAATGTAGCGAGCACTGGTTACCCAGGAGAAACACCAAATGTGATGGCGGGTTGTAATTGATGGTTCCCCAAGCCATGAAGCCTTGTATGTCGTGGGCGAATGCAGTCGAACACACGTGTACGTCCATTACTCGCTTACAGACAGAACCTACTCTCATCACTGAAGACAATAGTGTCATTCTCCAGTCGACTCTTTCACGACACCAGAATAGCCATATTTGGCGGTGTCGTGATGCCAGTGGCACACGTCATCATAATCCTGCTGCAAGCAGCCAGTTCGCAATGGTTTCTGATGACACATCATATGCAACTGTGCCCGGATTTCGTCCCTGGACCATGTTCGGTCCGTCATTGCTACTCGCACAGTACGTCGATCTTGAGGTGCGTCTGCACTATGTGAACGGCCAGAACCTGTTCCACGGGTGTAGTAATGTTCCATAGAGGACTGCTGAAAGCAGCGACACACCGCCAATACATTGTGCTCAACAAGTGTAGCCATACGTCGATATGTCCATCCAGTTTTCGCAGACCCACAATGACGGCGTTCAAACGCTTGAAGCGTCACAAAATATAACAGGAGTACGTTCTCGTCGGTGAGGCACGGTTGTGCCTTAGAACGAATGTTGCAAACACTATTCACCTCTATCTGAGCGTAGTTACTGCCTGCAGAGTCAAAAAAGAGCGTACAAAAACAGGCCTGTTGAGTGCCATCTGATCGCCGGTAGCTGTGACAAATGAGTCACTAACACTACAACTCATCAGTATGCACAGTAGTTTCACTGAACGTAGTCCTCGAGGATGTCGCATTTTTCCTGGCATTGTACAGAGTCCGTAAGTAAAGTTCCAATTTCAAAATGCTGTAGAAAGAGAATAACTGCTTAGAATGCCGTCAAATTCAACATTATATTACTGATTCAAGGGGAAACGTTAAGAAACAAAATAAAACTTAACAAAAATTATGCTAATCGATGGCGCTGTAAGCGTCATAACGTAAATGAGGTTGGCCACATATGACAAATGAATTGCAATACGACGGCTATGGTTTGAGTTGCACATTACACCACCGGTTCTATTCAATATGCATGACTGCACAAGTTCAGCAGTCAGCAGTTGTGGCACTGTTAGTTAGGTAAGCCCATCCATCACGGCAAAGTCGTACCACATCGGATTCGGAAAAATCGGTTTCTAATTTTCCTGAAGCCAAACACCGCATAAAAAGCTAGATGACATCTTTTTTTCATTTCGCTAGACCAAAAACCGCACAAAAAGCAAAACGACATCGGTTTCTAACTGTCGTGAGACTGAAGCAAGACATGTTCCACATGTTTTCTGCCATAAGTGGAAATCGAGGAACAATATGTTCCACTACGGATAGTAGTGTCTCGGGACCCATGTTCAGAATGCGTTGGGTAATGTGTTCGTTCGATTCAGCTACGTTCGTAATTAGAGGATTGAACACGACATCTTTCAGATAACTCCACAGCCAGAAGTCACACGAATTAAGATCAGGTGATCTGGCCGACCAGACTGCAGGGAAATGACGACTGATAATTCTAACATTTCCGAAATGCCCCTGAAGCAGCCCCTCACTAGCAGTGCAATGTGCGGAAAAGGTCCATCTCGCATAAAAATGATACTACCTACACATCCACGCTGTTCAAGAATTGGAATGACATTGGTGGCCTAAAGACGCTCAAAGCGTTTACCAGTGACGGTACAGGTACCATGGGTCGCAAGACTCATCTGCTCAAAAAAATATTGCCCTGCTATAAACGATGCCGTCAAACAGCACCACACAATCACTTTTTCAGAATGAAAGGGTAGCAGTTGATGTGGCAATTCTGCGTGTTGACATATCTTTGGAGATGGAAATAGGCTTCGTATGTCCACAGAATTCTCCATGGCCATCGACTGTCCACGTCTGTGCGAGCATGAGTTTCGAGAGCGAACGTTTGTCTAGCTGGCAGGTCAGCAGAAAGCAACTGCTGAACATGGTTGATGTCATATGTATAGCAAAGCAGAATGTTTCGTAGGATTTTATGCACTGTGCTCGCAGGCATGTCAACGTTCGGGTAAGTCCCCGTGCACTGCATGTCTGTACACCACCGCTCGACCCCTCCTAGAATGCAGTGGCCACATCTTCGACAGACGTCTGATCAACTTCTTACCACCCTCTGCCACATTGCACTTCAAACTAACCTGTCTTTTACAGTTTTGTGATCATTTTCTCCAGACCCTTAGCAGACATTGGATCAGTGCCTTTTTACACATCCTTGAGTCTCGGGAACATCTGCAGGGCTACTGTCGCACAGACATTATTCTTGTTAAAGACCTTTTACCAGCAACACTCGATCCTTCACGGGGCAAACATGTCGTGCGTCTCGGAAGCAAAGTGAAGAACGGCCGTGTACCGTGCGTCTGTTGATGTGCTTACAGCACCATCTATTGCACAAAGCTTCGTTAATTTTTTTTGTTCCATGACGTTTCCCCCTGCGTCAATAATATGCTGTTCAAATTAGACTTCATTCTGAGCAGTGGTTCTCCTTCTACAGCTTTTTGAGACTGTAAGTTTAATTATGGACATATTACATATACAGGGTGCTTCAAAAATACTTTTGAAAACTTTGAGGAGGTTTCTTACCCCAAAACAATCAAAAAATGTCCGAAAATCATTCGTTTTCGAGTTATTAATGAAAGCTTATATACAATAGCTTTTCAGGTACACCCCAAGAGCTTCACGTATCTATGGATCTGTTTGAGTCGTTGTAACCTACAGTAGATTGCATTGTGTTGCCAGGGAGACTTGCTTAAATTTTTCATTCGTCCGTCTTCAACATGTCCATTGTGTACATGTAATACAGGTAGTGAGTTTGATACATTCCCTTAGAAAAATTATAAATGACTGTGCTTAAACTGACACACAATATTTTTAGCGCAACGCAATCTGACTTTCAAAAATCCCTACAAAAGAATGGCCCTGACTAACAATACCTTTCATGAATCACTTACCTCACAAAAATCTTCATTACTCGAACTACTGCAATACAGCGAGCGCCACTACTGCCAGCTAAATAAAAGGTTCTAACTACTGAAGGCACTAACTACTGGTAGGCATAGTTAGCAAATGAAAGATTTTGATAGAGAATAAACAATGTATTTACCTTAATAGTGTTCAAAAGTCATAATATATATATATCAGTTCATGATATCCAGTATTACAAATTTACTCTCTCTGATGGACACACGTTCAGATCATCCGCTCTCAAAACTCTGCCATCTCTCTCCCCACATCCACCACTGCTGGCGGCTCACCTCCAACTGCGCAACGCTACGCGCTGTTAACAGCCAACTGCCCACTACAATAGAGAATATTTCAACAATGCCAACCAGCCACAGACTGTACACAGCACAGCCAGTGATTTTCATACAGAGCGCTACGTGGCGTTACCAATATAAAAACCTAAACAGCCTACTTACAAGTTGTCTGGAAGTGCTCCGTTTGAACAAGGCAGGATATTCATTTAGTGAGCGGGCGGATACGATTTTTACGTACGGCCGCGCAAATGATAATGGACACGAGGCCGCACGGCTATGTCAGATGGCGTTTCCAGACCGAAGACAACCGAGTCATCCAACTTTTAGAGCTGTGTATCGTCGCTTTGCCGAGACAAGATCCCTAGCACCACATACTGTTGACCAAGGCAGACCACGGGTTACTCGTACGCCTGACAGGCACATTCTACTGGTTGTTGAAGAAGAGCCACGAATCAGCGCAAGACAAGTGGCCCTGACACGTTGTACATCTCCAAGGTCAGCATGGAGGCTATTTCACGAGCAACTCATGTATCCGTATCATCTCCAACGTGTGCAGGGCCTTACTCATGCCGATCACCCACCACGGAAGAACTTTTGACGACGGCTTATTGCACAGACTGTCAATCCGCCCTTTGTCTCTTCAGTTACAGACGAAACAACGTTTGGAAGAAATGGAATAACAAATTTAATATGGGCCGATCTCAGTCCTCACGCTACAGTACAGGCTACACGTCAGCATGAATGTAAAATTAATGCGTATGCTGAAATGGCAGGTGACTGTCTGGTAGGCCCATACACTATGTCAGCACATGTATATGGGGACTTTATTCAGTACACCCTCTAAGAGCTACCAGAAGATGTGCTTCTGAAAATAAGAAGAAACATGTGGTCTATGCACGATGGAGCTCCAGTACATTTCAGTTTCATTGTTCGATATGCACTGGCTGGTATCTACCATTAAGATAGAGAGGTAGAGGAGGCCAGTTCCACGGCCTGCAGGCTCCGACGACCTCAGTCCTGTGGATTATTATCTCTGCACCATCTTAAACAATTGGTCTATGCAGCAGACCACCTGGATGCAGAAACTCATCATCGACGGGTCACGGAAGCCTCCGAAACCAACTGAAACCGTCAAGGATTTTCGGACATACGTTGACAGAAGGCTCGTTCTCCCATAAACCGACTAAAAGAGAGGTGCTCTGAGGTGACTACGCTATTTCCGAGTGCGGGTAAATTCCGCAGGACGGTTCAAAAATGGTTCAAAAGGCTCTGAGCACTATGGGATTTAACATCTGAGGTCATCAGTCCCCATACTTAGAACTACTTAAACCTAACTAACCTAAGGACATCACACACATCCATGACCGAGGCAGGATTCGAGCCTGCGACCGTAGCAGGAGCGCAGTTCCGAACTGAAGCGTCTAGAACCGCTCTGCCACAGCGGCCGGCTTAGCAGGATGGTCGGTGTTTCCTAACATTCTTTGGGAATCAACTTTTGAAAGTGTCCACTGGCAGCAACACTTCATAGCATTACTATGGGCGCTAACAGAAAATGGCCTGTCGAAATGCTAAATTCTGCTCTTGGAGGCTGACTAGCCGAAAGTTCTACATTTTAAAATAATTTCGCGTAGCTGCCGTGATCGAATAGTCGGCCTGCAGCCCTCTTGGGCTTCACCAGCAAGGTTGTAGCCTTCTGGGGCAGAGGTGGCGTTGTGATGTGTGTTTCGGAAATCAGTGGTTTGCGCTGAATAAAGTGGAAAGTTTAGAAAGCGTTCAGAAGTTGTTCCCATGCGCGGGCGTGGGAACCAGCTTTGTCATTTGCCCGTTTGCAAGGCGGGTGTTGCTGTTCAGTGAGCATATATGGACTCCGTAGGAAGATTCAGCCTAGCAGAGCGTGAAGCCACTACCTAGCTGTAGGTATTAACCGAGAACGAAGTGGACTTGACGAGGGTTAATAGAAGATAAAAAAATACCATTTTGCTCCAAAGGAAATCTGAAGTGTGGAGTTCCTGTGCGTGTTCTTCTCCTTTTTAACTTTTAATTGTTATCGTGTATTGTTTTTAGAGGATACGGCAGATGCGTAGCAGTGCGCGGAAGTAATCAGGGTTCGCCAACAAACGTATCGGAGAAACACTGCGGAGCAATACGTTGCGTGATATGTCACGCGCACCGTACGGCGCTGAGAGTGAGTAGACTCTGGCCGCGGCAGATAGTGGGATTCGCCAGACGCTACGAAAGCTCGGTGGACAAGACCAGAAGGAACGCTTCTGAATTCCTAATCATAACACCATAAATACTCATATAATAGCATTAAAATATTTGTTTATAAGACCTGTTACAGGCAACCAATGAAAGGGGAATCTGAACTGATTGCCTCAATAAATGAATAAAAAGTATCAGTCGTAGTTGTGCATCCATCATAATTATGGCGAATATCCAAAGATGATTTAGCGTAGGCATTCATTTTTATTACCATTGCTTATGATGGTATGGTTCATAGTTTCATGGCAGTTATTCCATATATGTTTGAGCGTGTAATGTTACACATATTCAGGCGAGCTATTCGGCCTTCTAGGATTGGTACTGAGGAGAGGTGAATTCGCTTGCTTGGCTGTGTGCGCGTCGGAGGGGCGAGAAGGCTGCTCGATCGCTCCAGGCCAGCTCAGGTACAGAGACAGTCAGTGCATGGCCGCATATGGGTAGTCCCAGAGCGAGACGAATTTGGACGGTGGTTGCGCGCTTGGCCGGAGTGCAGATGTACACTAAAAACGGCATTTAAGGCAGTCTGAAATATGGCTGCTTTCAGTTCTTAGCTACTCAAAAATAAATCGCATTTCTATACTAAAGCAACTCCGAATACATGCGTGATCTCAGAAAATTGAGGTGCATCCAATGAAACAATAATATTTTCAATATCTTAAAAACTACAAGAGTTAATAATTCATGATGAATGAATATCGTCACAAAAAACGTTGAAATTAACATCTTTTAAAGGCTTTGTGCAATTCAACGAACAATGTATCGGATGGTAGCATAACAGTATAGCATCATACCTGATGGTTACACATCTGTATTTATTTTATTTATTGATTTATTACATTCTGTATCATTTTCATTTGCAAAGGTCTGTCAGAACATCATATCCTCCACAACAACACAGCAACTGAATGCTGCATGAATGCCTCATATCTTGTCATACTTGTATAGTTGTTTAAAGAATATTTTACTATTTTTACCAGTACCTGTATTTGAAAATTGATTAAAGTTGATATTATAAACCATTGTAATTCAGATGTGGTCAATAGTAGCAAGGAAAAGGGGCTCTGAGCTCATTTTTATGTCAAATTGATTTGCAAATTAATTAAATTGATCAATTAATTACACCCCCTCCCCCACCGTCCCCACCCCCAACCCCCACCCAATCCTTCCCCCTCCAGATGACGTCATGCGTTTTCCTCAACCTGCATGTGGATTCCCCACCCCCTCAACCGCCTCATCCCGAACCTAACCTATTGGCGGCAGTTTAGAATTTTGGCGGGAAATTTGAACTTTGGCAGGAATTCAGAATTTTGTAGGGAATTTCTTTACCCCAGCCGCAGTGCCCTTTCTGCGACTCTAACCCTGGTCCTTCTCAATGGAAAGCCCAAGTGCACTCCCCCAACACATGGAAACTGCCCAGATGCAGAAGTGGAAGGTTAGATTAGCGTGTTTTATTTATTTTGGCTGGGAAACTGAAGTAAAGTTCGGTTCTAACTACGTAATTAATCACAAAGATCGGCCATAATTACAAAACTGTGTGCATAAAGCTACACAACGGCTGTCTAAAATCGCAATACAGCTCAAAAATTGACGACCCATACAACTGGTTATCCTGATGGGAAAAAGTTCCACAATACCACTCGAAACTAGTAGCAGACACACTGAAATGCTCCCCTTCACCTACAAGCTGGTGGCAAAAAAGGTTGGATTGGCAAGTGCTATCTTTATTTTTTTTTTGGGAAATATATTCAACTGACGAGATGGTGATGTTGGACAGAGAGGAGTTTAATATGTGTACTATCTGTAAGCATACGGCTGAGGAATCTGTCTATCGCTGTTTGACATCACAGTTTGCTACGACACCTCACCCTGCAGCTCAGATAATCAAAGCCAAAACACATTACTGCAACTGATGGAAAATGCTTGACTGCTCCAATTACACACCGAAACTGTCGTGAAAAAACCAGCACTCGTAATGAGTGGGTCTCAATGCAACACATGTACTGGGGAAAATCGACATCCAAATAGTTTGCAGATGGGCGGCAGTTAACATGCATTCTCCAAGATATATGATCACTGCCGAAATTAGAGACCGTCTTACCTCCCCTCATCCCTCCACATCCCCCCTCCCTCCCTCCCACCCTTCCTTCAAGCCATTTCAAGCGTCCAGCTGCTACCGACCCCGTGGTTTTTCTGCAGCCCACCACCCATCTGCCGGAAGACGCAGTCGCTGACCGTCTTGAGGCGACTGTCCTTCGCCAACACAAAAGCATGTAAACCCAACTAAACAATAGGAGATCAATGGAAGGCCGCCCCAAGTGCAACTTAATTAGCACAGCCCCATCCCACATACTGCCCCCTGTCCGAGGTACGGCTATCTAGAGCAACCACACAGCACCCCCGCAAGTTCCCACCATTTTGAATGTGGAAACTCTACTCTGTAACAAGTGTATTTAATGTCAACGCATCTGTTATAATTGAGTATTTTTTAAAAAGTAAAAATCCAACCGTGACGATAATAAATGTCCTCTTTCCACGAAAGTAGTTGCAGTCGATTTTCTTTTAATTTTATAAGCAGAATTGATACAGTTATTACGTTTGACTGAAGGATACAATTTGCATCTAATTATCTTCCGACATTCAAGCAACTGCACCACGGCTGATTACAGATGACCAAAATTCTTAAAGATCCACGATGACAGCACATAATCTTCCCATCTCCTCTATTTTGTGTGCTATATGTCTGTCGGATGGAGAGAGACAGTGCTTCGTGAGTATTATTCTTATGTTTAGCACAGAATAGCACGTCAGTCGGGCAGTATAGCACTGTACTCGAATGCACCCAATCACTCACAACCAGATATTCTAGAGATGAAGTGCATTTGCTCTATTTTTTCTGTATGCCTATGCGTATGTTATTGTCATGAATGGCTGCCATAAACCTCATCCAGTCCTCTCGCTGGTGGATCCACCTTCGAACCCGATCCCAGACGTATTGGATTCCAGACTATCCTCTACAGACAGTTCAGGATATAATGTGTGGCAGACCCACGAGTGGGAAGACTGGGTTGAGTTTTTATTTCTACCAACCTGTATGTTGTGGGAGCTGCATAGTTTACACCATGCGATGTTCAGCTTTCTGTGAGGGCCAATGGATAGAAACATGTTAATATTGGTTTAGCACCGGACACAGACCTCAAACTCATGGTAGAAAAACATCGCTTATGGTAGTGTGCAAAGCTGTAGCCGTACACTGATTGGATGTGTTACAGCTGAAAAAACAATGTATTAAACTGCTTATAAAGGAACAATACAAGAACCCTCTCTTGTGATCGATAGTCTGCAGGATATGGTCTTCCTCCAGTGCAGCTGATAAAACTTTACGCAGGTCTGTGCAAGCGACTTCGACCACTGGTCATCTGCTCCAATGGAGTGATACATGTATATGTAATACACTCAATGTAGACATTCAGACGGTATTTGTTTCTTGATATATTGGAAGAGAGAGACGTGGTAAAATCTTATAGGAGGTTATATTACAAGGGGTGGTATAATTGGTTAATGATTTCATTCAGATAGTCTCTCAAAACTACACCGACTTTGCTCATAGAACTAATAAAAATGGGCTGTATCTCTTTAAAGTCAGTACCGCCATTAGACTGTTGTTTATTTGCAGTGTTACATTTACACTTACACGATCCTGATTTCGGCTTCAAAGTGCCATTATCAAGTGTTTTAAGTGTTATACAGTGACTAAGATGGCATACTCTCGTATCTGTCCTTGTGGGATCATGACTGGTTTTATTATTATCATCACAATTGCGTGTTTCTAAATAGGTGTTACTACAAGTCTTGTGTCATTTCATACTTCATAACCTCTAATTATAAAGTAGATAGCACCTGAGTTACAGCTTGTTGTGTAACCTAAAAATGATACTGTTTTTCTGGACATGCGTGTGGATTGCATTAAACAGGCTTTGATGATAAAATTGCTTACAAAACTAGAATGCACGAATCTTCTGTATGACAGAGACTTTACAGACATCTTCGTACATCCATAGTTGAAATGGAGGACAGTGGGACGTCAGCTGGTATAAATTTATATTAAAAATGAAGAAGCTCCTCCAGCTGTGTTTAAGGCGTCGATTTTATTTCGGCAACTAGTTTCAACGTTGTGACAACGTCATCTTCAGGTCCACCGCTTGTTGACGTCAACTGCGTGCGGCTGATACTAGAAGTCAGTGGTGAGATATGGACGTGCTCCGTGTGGAAGGTGGTAGTAACTAGTTACTACCCACTGCGGAGATGTGGAAGAAGACAGACCTGCATTAGGTAAAGTGTGATATTCAGTTACATAGGTGATAGATTGTGGGCAGTCAACGGCTGCTAGAACACTTTAACTTTCAAAGGGACTTTAACTTCCGCAAAGTTGGAATGTTCTCCAATTCAGAACTTTTTTCTGCTTACATTATGACATTAAAGCTAGACATAGCGCGAGCTTATACTCTTTACCTCTCGTGTGTTGGTGTGTAAATCGTCATAGTGAACTGTGAATTATTTTGGGCTGGAGAATATTTCGTTTATTGTGATCACAAAACGGACCTAGTTTTTCATGTGTCTTGGGTGCCTATAAGCTTGAGGATTCATTCTTCTAATGTACTTAATGGAACTTTATTTCATTTTAATAACGCTAGCTTTCTGGCAGTTTTATGGCTGGTTATTGTAGGACCACTTTCCATTCATTTGAGATTAATTACTTGAATAAACATTATTCAGATTAATTCTCTGGTGTTGTCTACAATTGTTGCAGATGTTAGAATAAAACTCTTTTATTAATTATCATTTCTTTTATTTTAAATAATTAACTATTTTATTAATTTGCAATTCTAGCCAATGTATAGACTATTTCACAGCAGGATCACAGGTACAGTGCTTGCAACGAGTTTAGCTGCAGAGTACGGAAGCGGACTTCTATGGTTAAACCCTATGACTTAATTCAGGCATTTTTTTTAAACAGAACCTTGCATAGCTCAGTTACCTAGGTATATATATCTACATCTACATATACATCCATACTCCGCAAGCTACCTGACGGTGTGTGGCGGAGGGTACCTTGAGTACCTCTATCGGTTCTCCCCTTTATTCCAGTAAAGTCGCAAGGGCAATATGATAAAACCATTGCTGTTCATGTTTTATATTAATGAATCATTAGAACTGGATTCCTCTTGATTACGCAAACCGCAAAATCATGTTACTGATCAAATATGTCTCATTATCTGTGGGTCTCGTCTTATAGAAGTCTGGATATATTCCATGTCTTACTCGATAATTCCTGCATGAAACATAAGGCTCAAAAGTTATTATGTCTATAGTAATTTTTACTTTAGTCTCTAGACGATTAGAATCTGAAACACTTCCATTAAATGGAGAAATAAATTGCACCTTTTTGTGATTATAGGTGGCGAGTTAAAATATTTTTTTCCTTTCACCATGATTTTCTGTGATAGAATAGTTTGCAAAAACTTTTGGGGGTTACTAATAGTTTGTCTCGTTATCTTTGTCACCATAGGCATGAAAGAGGCACAAAAGCACGGCCCATATCATTTTAGTGAGCCGCACTCACAAGTTAGGTCACTGAGCATCAGTTTACGACTTTCGTATTCGCATTGTATGCTCTGGTGCCAGTTGATGTTCAAATGTTTTCCTGCTCGTTCTGTCACGTAAGTTTACCTTGTTTCTTACTTTTTTGTTCTCTCTCTCTCTCTCTCTCTCTCTCTCTCTCTCTCTCTCTCTCTCACACACACACACACACACACACACACACACACAAAAAACATTCATGCTATGTACATGTTTACGCTTGTGTGTGTTTTCTAAAGCTGTTTGTGTAGTCTTTTTTTTTTTGTACAGTGCCTTCAATGTGTCAAACAGTGTGCCACTGATAGTGTTCTTTAATCTCGTATATTCTATTTTCCTTCTGCTAATGCCCTATGTGTATTGAAGTTGCTGTCTGTTCACATAATCTATTTTGTAAACACAGCTACTGCTAGGGCATAAACTACCAAAGAATGATATATATCTACGACTTAGCAATTGCAGTTTGCGAATTTTAGTAGGTGAAGGCGCGAATACGAGCAATATCCATTTAGTCTGTATAAAAAAAATCAGCCTCTTGCAATCACTAGCGCTTTTTCTTAACTTAGATAGTGATGCATGATCTTTGTCGATCTTCAGCACTCATTTAATTTACTTTTGAGCCGCATAGAATTTCCGTATTTTTTTTAAAATTTTACTGTCAACTGACATTCGGTAGGTTTTCAGCACGTTCTCGTCCAGTTGCAATACCGACTTCAGTTCGAAATTTCTTATGTTCCAGACGGCAGTCTTGTCTTCAATTTCTCACATTTCTCGGGTACTTTTTCGAAAATTTTCAACGCTAACATTAAGAAGCGTCATATCACTATACTCGTCTTTAAGGGTGACTGGAGATTTTTCAGATGACACACCGCTAGAGAATATATCCGAAAACTGACTTGAGCAGCTAAATCGACAGGCAACGCGTAATGAAAATATTTTAGATCTGGTAGCCACGAACAGACCAGACATCACGGACGGTGTCAGTGTTGACACAGGTATTAGTGATCATGATGTTGTCATTACGAAAGTTAAAAAGTCGGTCAAGAAGGCTAAGGGAGTATTCTTACTAGAAAGAGCAGATAAGCAGTTGGTAGCATCCCACTTAGTAAATGAATCGACTTCATTTACTTCCGATACAATAAACGTGGAAGAATTATGGGCAAATTTTAAACACATTGTAAATCACGCATTGGAGAAGTATGTGCCGAAAAAGTAGGTTACGGACGGAAAAGACCCACCGTGGTTTAACAGCGCAATTCGAAGAATGCTCAGGAAGCAAAGACAGTTGCACTCGCGGTACAAGAAAGATCGGGAGAATGAGGACAGGCAAAAGTTAGTACAGATTCGTGCTGCTGTAAAAAGAGCGATGCGCGAAGCATACAACCACTACCACCGTCATACCTTAGCAAAAGATCTTGCTGAAAACCCAAGAAAATTCTGGTCTTACGTAAAATCGGTAAGGGGGTCGAAGGCTTCCATCCAGTCACTCGCTGATCAGTCTGGCCTGGCAACGGAAGACAGCAAAACGAAAGCTGAAATTTTAAATTTAGCATTTGAGAAATCTTTCACGCAGGAGACTCGTCGAAACATACCGCCGTTTGATTCTCGTACTGATTCCCGTATGGAGGACATAGTGATAGACATCCCTGGGGTTGTGAAGCAGCTGAATGGGTTGAAAATAAATAAAACGCCAGGTCCTGATGGGATTTCAATTCGGTTTTACAGAGAGTACTCTACTGCATTGGCTCCTTACTTAGCATGCATTTATCGCGAATCTCTTGCCCATGTAAAGTCCCGAGCGACTGGAAAAAAGCGCAGGTGACGCCTGTATATAAAAAGGGTAGAAGGACAGATTCTCAAAATTACAGACCAATATACTTAACATCGGTTTGTTGCAGGATTCTCGAACATATTCTCAGTTCGAATTTAATGAATTTCCTTGAGACAGAGAAGTTGCTGTCCATGCATCAGCACGGCTTTAGAAAGCATCGCCCTTTTTTCACATGATATCTTGCGAACCATGGATGAAGGGTATCAGACGGATGCCATATTCCTTGACTTCCGGAAAGCGCTTGACTCGGTGCCCCACTGCAGACTCCTAACTAAGGTACGAGCATAGGGGATTGGTTCCCAAATATGTAAGTGGCTCGAAGACTTCTTCAGTAATAGAAGCCAGTACGTTGTCCTCGATGGTGAGTGTTCATCGAAGGTGATGGTATCATCTGGAGTGCCCCAGGGAAGTGTGGTAGGTCCGATGTTGTTTTCTATCTACATAAATGATCTTTTGGATAGGATGGATAGCAATGTGCGGCTGTTTGCTGATGATGCTGTGGTGTACGGGAAGGTGGCGTCGTTGAGTGACTGTAGGAGGATACAAGATGACTTGGACAGGATTTGTGATTGGTGTAAAGAATGGCAGCTGACTCTAATTATAGATAAATGTAAATTAATGCAGATGAATAGGAAAAAGAATCCCGTAATGTTTTAATACTCCATTAGTAGTTTAGCTCTTGACACAGTCACGTCGATTGAAAATTTGGGCGTAACATTGCAGAGCGATATGAGGTGGGACAAGCATGTAATGGCAGTTGTGGGGAAGGCGGATAGTCGTCATCGGTTCATTGGTAGAATTTTGCGAAGATGTGGTTCATCTGTAAAGGGGACCGCTTATAAAACACTAATACGACCTATTCTTGAGTATTGCTCGAGCGTTTGGGATCCCTATCAGGTCGGATTGAGGGAGGACATAGAAGCAATTCAGAGGCGGGCTGCTAGATTTGTTACTGATAAGTTTGATCATAACGCGAGTGTTACGAGAATGATTCAGGAACTGGGGTGGGAGTCTCTGGAAGAAAGGAGGCGTTCTTTTTGTGAATCGCTACTGACAAGGGAACCTCCCCATCGCACCCCGCTCAGATTTATTTATAAGTTGGCACAGTGGATAGGCCTTGAAAAACTGAACACAGATCAATCGAGCAAACAGGAAGAAGTTGTGTGGAGCTATGAAAGAACTAAGCAAAATATACAAACTGAATAGTCCATGAGCAATATAACCAACATCTAGGATAGCGTGAGCTCTGCAGCGTGGTGGTCCCGTGGTTGGCGTGAGCAGCTTGGGAACGAAAGCTCCTTGTTTCAAGTATTACCGCGAGTGAAAATTTTTAATTTTTTATATTCAGACAATTATTATCTGTCCGTCCAATTCGATCACTTTTTTGGGAGTGATTATCACATCCACAAGAAAACCTAAATCGGGCAAGGTAGAAGAATGTTTCTACCCATTCGCCAAGTGTACAAGTTAGGTGGGTCGACAACATATTCCTGTCATGTGACGCACATGCCGTCACCAGTGTCGTATAGAATATATCAGACGTGTTTTCCTGTGGAAGAATCGGTTGACCTATGACCTTGCGATCAAATGTTTTCGGTTCCCATTGGAGAGGCACGTCCTTTCGTCTACTAATTGCAAGGTTTTGCGGTGCGGTCGCAAAACACAGACACTAAACTTATTACAGTGAACAGAGACGTCAATGAACGAACGGACAGATCATAACTTTGCGAAAATAAAATAATTAAACTTTTGACTTGAGGGAAGACTTGAACCGTGGACTTCTCATTCCACAACTGGTCACGCTAAACACGGGACCACGGCGCTCCTGAGCTCACACCCGGCTGGATGTTGCCTATACTGCACATGGACTACTCAGTTTGTGTATTTTGCTTATTTTTTTCATAGTTCCACACAACTTCTTCTTGTTTTCTCGATTGATCTGTGTTCAGTTTTTCAAGGCCTATCCACTGTGCCAACTTATAACTAAATCTGAGGGGGGTGCGATGGGGAGGTTCCCTTGTGAGGAAATTTAGAGAACCAGCATTTGAGGCTGACTGCAGTACAATTTTACTGCCGCCAACTTATATTTCGCAGAAAGATCACAAAGATAAGATGAGAGAGATTAGTGCTCGTAGAGAGGCATATAGGCAGTCATTTTTCCCTCGTTCTGTTTGGGAGTGGAACAGGGAGAGAAGATGCTAGTTGTGGTACGAGGTACGGTCCGTCACGCACCGTATGGTGGATTGCGGAGTATGTATGTAGATGTAGATATTTAATTTCGCAAGGACCCCTGGAAGAAGACTTGTCACTTCTCTCACAGCCGGACGACATTTTATACAATCATCCCTCGGACGAGGAGAATAAAACGAACTTAGTTCTTTGCGACGATTATCTTGACAAGGCGAAAGCCATCTTCAAGTCCCTCAAGGGTATTGAGAAACAATGTCTACTTCTACCGCGACATCGTGTGCGACTGATTCTGTATCGTCTGTGGTTCAGATCCCTACGCCAATTCAGCTGTGGCCTATTAAGCTCAAACCATTCTCTGGAGACAATGCGACCTGGTCCACATTTTGGGAATAGTTTGAAAGCTGTATCGGCAGAAATGATTCTGTGCCTACTATTAATAAACACATGTTCCTAAGAGGAAATCTCGTAAGTGAACTCTGGCATAGCAGAGATTGCTTCTACTTAGGAAGATACTAAGGAGGAGGAGATAGAGAAGATCCAAAGAAGAGCGGCGCGTTTCGTCACAGGGTTATTTGGTAACCGTGATAGCGTTACGGAGATGTTTAACAAACTCAAGTGGCAGACTCTGCAAGAGAGGCGCTCTGCATCGCGGTGTAGCTTGCTCGCCAGGTTTCGAGAGGGTGCGTTTCTGGATGAGGTATCGAATATATTGCTTCCCCCTACTTATACCTCCCGAGGAGATCACGAATGTAAAATTAGAGAGATTAGAGCGCGCACGGAGGCTTCAGACAGTCGTTCTTCCCGCGAACCATACGCGACTGGAACAGGAAAGGGAGGTAATGACAGTGGCACGTAAAGTGCCCTCCGCCACACACCGTTGGGTGGCTTGCGGAGTATAAATGTAGATGTAGATGTAGATGTAGAATTATGCAGATGTGAAGACCTTATCTACACAGTGCAGGCCCACTTAGACTATTTACAAAACCTCCGACCCTTTCAAGTTGAATGTCCTGGAGCTCTTAATACAACATTCATAGAATGCAATAAACGCATCCAAGCTCTGCAATCCTTGGGTAAGGATGTAAATGCCTATGACAATTTTCTCATGCCAAAAACTTTACGGGGTTTAACTATCCAAAGGAGACGTATTACGTTTAATGGAATTTTTGTGAGAGAAGTCGATGGTGTACTCACTGCGCAAAAGATACATAAGCACGCCATTCACGCGCACCTCTGGTCCTTCGGACACATTAACTCCTGCCGCAGTCACTCTCAACGTTAACTCCAAGCAAGGTCGTTCGAAACACAAAGACCACACGCACCGTGAAGCCTTACAACTTTTTTTTTTTTTTTTTTTTTTTGCGAACGTAACGAGCACTGGGCTCAAGACTTCTAGACGGTAAAATACGTTCCAGAGCGCCAGAAGATACTAAGATCGAGAAATCGGTGTTTTCTTTATCTTAGTCAAGGCCTCACTCTCGACGAAAAGAAGAGCCGCTTGCTCTTACTGCAAAGGTAGTCACCGCTGATAAATTTTGATGATTCGAACCAACCTATACCATCCCACAGACAATCTGATTCTCTCAACGTCCCCGTTAATAGGTCAGTGGCCAATGTCGTCACGGACACTCAAGTTTCACACAACTTCAGACGACATACGAGTCTGTAATAGGTACTACAGGCAAAAGCCGACTCACACGTTGCATCTTGGATGCAGGCAGCTAATCCATGTTCATTTGCCGAAATCTGTTCGATAATCTAAACCTACAGATTATCGATACTTGGCCTCTGTCTAAGAACGCTCATATTCGGCTTTGTGATTTCGAGAGAGTTTATGGCTCCCCCTTATACAAACCTCTAGTGTTAACATTTCCAAGCTAATGTGTAATAAAAGTAGATTAGCACCAGCGAATAAAATAACAAGTCCTCGACTTGAACTGCTAGCAGCACTGATAGGAACCAGATTACTGCACCATTACTGCACGGTCACAACCTGTGACCTCTGTAGAGTGACAGTTTGGACTGATACGGTTGTAACATTTGGATCCATAAAGGGTGATTCCGCCACATGGAAAATGTATATAAGCAATAGGTGTCAGAAATATACTCACCACAACACTACCGTGGAGACACTGTCCAGGCAAACACGGATTTAGTTTCAAGAAAATCCACACCTTAGGCGTTGCGAATACTGGACATCTGGTGAAGTGGACCACCATGGCTATCATACCATCCTAATTTAAGGCCGATCAATCATCACGCATCTATTGCAACTAAAATCTTGTTGGAAGCTAGAAAGTTAGATAAATATCCTCAGACTTTACATATTTAGCTCCACAATCACTCATAGACGTAAAGAGATTAGGCTCTTCCTGAAACTGTTACGAAGCACCGCGTAAGTCCTCCGCTTCCAAAGAAAACTCCTTTAGAAAACGGACACTGCAGAAGATACAGCGGAAGCTCGTCTTTATTGGATTAAAACTCTACAGCAACAGTGTTTATCCTCAGAAATCATCGCTCTAACCAAAGGTCTTCCACTTCCTGGCACATCCAAGATAAAATGTTCCGACCCATACTTAGACGCGGATTTGCGAGGAATGTTCAATAAGTAATGCAACATATTTTTTCCTGAAAGCAGGTTGGTTTTTTTCAGGATTCCAATACACCGTATTATTCCCCACTCTTTTAGCTACAAAACACTGTTTTTCAACATAATTTCCGTTCAAAGTGACGGCTTTACGCCATCTTAATGGGAAGGCCTGCACGCTCGCATGGTACCACTCTACTTCTCGACGTCGGAGCCAACGTCTTGCTTCATCAGTAACCTCCCCATCATCCACGTACTGATTCCCGCGGAGTGCATCTTTCATTGGGCCAAACAGACGGAAATCGGAAGTTTCGGTACCCAGGCTGTAAGGTGGATGAAGAAGAATAGTCCAATGAAGTTTTGTGAGCTCCTCCAGGGCGAGCAGACTTGTGTGAGGCCTTGCCTTGTCATGGAGAAGGAGAAGTTCGTTTGCATTATTGTGGCGAAGAACTAAGTCGTTTTCTCAATTTCCTGAGGGTAGCGCAATACACTTCAGTGTTGATCGTTGCGCATGAGGAAAGAGATCTAAGAGAATAACTCCTTCAGAGTCCCAGAAGACCGTCGTCATAACGTTACCGGCTGAAGATGCGGCTTTGAACTTTTTCTTCGGAGGAGAGGTGGTGTGGCGCCACTCCATTGCTTGCCGTTTTGTTTCCGTTTCGAAGTAATGAATCCATTTTTCAAAGCCTGAGGCGATGTACAACAAAAAATTGTCAAGATCGGCTTCGTAACGTGCAAGCAACTCCACACTGTTGGTCCTGCGTTGCTCTTTATGGTCTTTATGTTAGGTGTCGAGGAGAACAGCTGGCATACATCTTTGAGTACCCCATGTGGTGGACGAGTGTGTCAGCACTACGAACAGAGATATCCAGTTGAGCAGCAAGGTGTTTCATTGTGATTCGTCAGTTACCTCGAAGGAGAGTGCCTGTACATTCAAACATTGCAGGAGTCACAGCTGTGTACAGCCGGCCGGCATGCGAGAGATGCGACAGGTTTGCGTGACCTTGTTGCGGTGATGATAGACACCTCGCCGTGCTTTTGTTCACTGCCAGGTCTCCGTAGACATTCTGGAAGCGCCTATCGATTTCTGCGATGCTCTGGTTTTCCGCCAAAAGAAACTCAACGACAGCTCTCTGCTTGGAACGCACCTCCATTATATACGCCATTTTGAAGGCTACGTTAAGCGCCAAAACTATAGGGGCTGAAGCAAGAATGTTCCACGATGTCTCACAACAAAAACAGCATTTTTTTGTTTTCGAATTGGCCAAGAAAAAATGTGTTGTACTGCTTAGTGAACTTCCCTCCTATAATGTTTAGAGGGTTGCCTGCAACAGGCCGAGACAGCTATCAAAACAGAACATCCCATTTTTCAAGAAGGATACCAACACTTCACCAAATTTCTGATCGTCTACAAGCATATCATTCTACACAATCCTTGAATACGAGCGTTTCTTTTACAACTAAGAGAATGCTTCTGGATAGTACGTGCCCATCATGTGATCAAAACGGCCCTACGTAGTTATTTTGCCTGTGAAATTGCACATAACATCGCTGGCCAACAGATGGAAATGCCGTGTGGCTAGGGCCTCCCGTCGGGTAAACCGTTCGCCTAGTGCAAGTCTTTCGAGTTGACGCCACTTCGGAGACTTACACGTCGATGGGGACGAAATGAAGATGATAAGGACAACACAACACCCAGTCCGTGAGCGGAGGACATCTCCGAACCAGCCAGGAATCGAACCCGGGCCGTTAGGTATGACATTCCGACGCGCTGAGCACTCAGCTACCAAGGGCGGACGGCCAGCAGATAGAAGCGCCACTACCAGCTGATAGAATGAAACCTCACAAGCGGCTTGAAGTTTATGGGACTGGTTTCGCTGGGCCCCTTTATGAAAAATCAAGCATCACTATAGTTAAATCTTGCATCCTATTAACCACCTGTGCTGTATGTAATTAGAGAGGTACATTTGGAAGTAACAACCAACTTGACAACGGACCGCCTCTCATTAACCTTCGAAAGGTTTATACGTCAGTGTGGTATTCCACATACAGTGCATAGTGATAACGCCCAAACTTAGCGTGCAGCTAACCGAGACATAACAGAAATATGGACCGCTATCTCTGCTGACAAGACACCCCGATTCATCGCACAACAGGGCATAACTTGGAAGTTCATAGCACCACGAACGGCTTGGTTGGGAGGATGGTGGGAGTGAATGATTGTCTCAGTTAAACGATGCCTCCGCTAGGTACTGGGATGCTGCAGCATAGACGAGGAGGCCCTACAAACTATACTTGTGAACATAGAAGCGACTCTCAATTCAAGATCCATCACACACACTGAGGACGAAGCGCTTACCCCAACTTATTTTCTCGTGGGAGGAAGACTTACCAGCCTACCCACGGACTCTATGGCACCAAAACCAACATATTCGGCAAGGAAATCTAAGCTACTGCGGAAGATATCCGGTGCATTTTGAAAACGATGGAGCAAAGAGTATTTATTGCTCTTTCGGACCTTCCATCAAGTTAAGAACGCTGGCAAACCACTGATGGTCCGGAACTGAGATATTGTGCTTTTTCAAGGGGATGTACTTCCCCGCCACGTGCGGAAGAGAGTAAGAGAGGAAGAAGCACGAACTGGTCGAGACGGCTACCTCGAACTGTCGTCCTCGTTACCCCGAAAGGAAGAAATGTTAGCAGGCCATTGCAGCTGGCCGTCCCTCTGGAAGTCGGCCAGGGTATAGAGGATGTGGAAGATCAGCGACGTTGTATTTCATTGTACTTATGTTCTTAGAATAAAGTTGTCTGTCTCGTAGTTAAAGTTACATAAAGAAACACACTATTAAAGTTATCGGCTTCTACTTGCTTACTTTCTCAACTCAACTGCGACAAGCCCAATAAGTGATGTACAAACACTATAGGAACGCGTCATCAATCCTGACAACGATTCCGTGACCGACCTAGGGTTTTTTCAGAGAGTGCGTGATTCCCTAAGACGTCGGACAGAAGTACGCCTTGTCATACTGAGCACTTTCTTTAGCGGTGTGTAGGTCGTATGCAACAGCAAGCACACTGAATTAGAAGTTATGCTGCTTCACAGTAACAGAATAATGTGTTCTCATTTCTTTACTACATTTTGTAGGTCATTCGTAAACAATGAGCTTGCCGTAGAAGAGATGTGTTTGCCAGTAGCGAAGATGAAAAATTGTGCATAGCTTTTAAAAATGTTCAAATGGCTCTAAGCAGTATGGGACTTACCGTCTGAGGTCATCAGTCCCCTAGACTTAGAACTACTTAAACCTAACTAACCTGAGGACATCACACACATCCATGTCCGAGGTAGGATTCGAACCTGCGACCGCAGCAGCAGCGCGGTTCCGGACTGAAGCGCCTAGAACCGCTCGGCCACGGCGGCCAGCATAGCTTTTAAGATATGCATTTTAGAGTCCATGTTTACTGGAAATTTTTGTCATGATTTGTTCTATACTACAACCATTCTAAATATGGAATACTTTTTCTTAACATCCTGTGTACTATCGACCCATTCCGTCTTTGTACAGGTAGTACTAACAATAAGTACGACTTGTCTGACGTAGTGGTAATAAAATTCTAGAAACAAACCTTCCTCGTGAATCAATCTGTCTGTTGGTAGAAAACGTATCAAAATCCCTACAGAAGTTACTGAGATAAGCCTTCACATACAGGAATAGAAATGCGACGGGAAACTAGGAAGGAACTTCAGTGACGACGCAAGTTTATGGCAGGCCTAGTTATTCTAGTTGTTAAACCAACTCGTGACAAGCAGCAAATTCTGCTTCAAGTTCCAATCCGGCATATACTTTTATTTGTCCCCACATATTCATTACATTGCAGGGACAGCATACCTTAATGGTTTGTACTGACACGATCCCATGTCCACTGGCGTATTGATACGTGTAGTCCGCACCGGGTACCAGCTCCGTGGGGGTGACAAAAAGTTTTGTGGCACCAGTTGCAAAGCAATTTGTTCTGTCGTTCGGTTCCTGACGCTTATGGAAGCGGGCGGGCTACTAGAGGGCCTGACCCTTTTGTATCTATAGGCGCATTTTAAGCTAAAATAGTTTGTAAACAAAAGTTAATCTCACCCAGTACTCCAGACAGTGATATCAACTATCTTACAGACGCTGACTTTGCACCAGGAAGTGAGAGGGTCGATGTCAGCGTGCTGCGACTAGTTTCTACAAGAAATCGGTGCGCACTGCAAAACTTTGGAACGTGTATCGTCCGTTTATGTGTTCTAGAGCAGGGCACTCTGGTCAAAACTTCATAAATGGAACTTCCTACGATCGAAAAAACTTTAGTTGACAATTATGATGAGATTTCTGAAAGTGGTATTCTTGCAGAAATTCCTGAGAAGATTTCTTTAACATGCCAGAGTTTGTCATCTTTAACAACCATACACTTCGTATTTGCATATGTGTTTCCCGAATCTGTTCGCAATCTCATTTTGGCGTTTAGATTTTCCTTAACATTGTGTTTTTCGGTAGCATCATATGAGGAGTTTTTCAGAACTCAAGCTAATTAAGAATTATCTTACGTCCACTCTGAGTCAATCACGATTCTCTACTTTGACAATTTCGTCAATCGAAAAGTGTGTAGCTAAAATTATAGCAATTTCAAAATTTTCTACAGAAAAAATTAGCAGGAAGAGAGCCTTAGCTGCATGTTAAAGTCACATATCACTGAGAAGACTTTGTTTATTTGTACTGCTTAATTAATTACCGATTAACGTTGTGTTATTTACAATACGCTTTACTCATTTGTTTTCATTCATAAAAACTGCTAAAATAGTTAACATTATATTTTGGTTACTTAACCCTTGGTATAAACAATTACTTGACTCTAGGAGGAGGGGGCAGGGGGGGGAGGGGGCAAGTAGAAACTCCGCACTGGGTGCGAAACTACAAACTACCTAGCAACGCCACTGGCCATGTCATTTTATCTTCACTGATTTCATCTCCATCCACCCTTTAATTATATATCCGTGCGTTTAATTCGCTCAATGTAGCCCAAAACGGCATGAGTAGTTGAAACACTAGAATTAGAACGCACTATGAATGCTTGTGTACGTTCCGTCTGCAACATCCGCTTGATTGACCAAACCAGTGCCTCATACCGAAGTTTTGAATGACAAGTTTCATGGCTTCCATACGCTATAAGCAGTAAAGCGACTCCTCAGTACACACGCTCCCTTGTACCTTGTAACACGAGGTTTCACTTGTGTTCTTTCAAACTCCTCCTCTGCTAATGACCGCCTCAGGAACAAGCTACCGTGCACTGTACGCACAGTTCAGTACCTTGTTACATTTCACAAAATGCTGAAACACTTTCTTTTGTTAACTTTATAGCTTTTTCGTCAACAGTTAACATGTCTCCGACGTTTTACTACAATAGGTATAAATGAAAGGGACGAGTAGAGCCAATAATCATAATAAATATACAATATGTGATCAAAAGTATACGGACACCCCCAAAAACATACGTTTTTCATATTAGGTGCGTTGTGCTGCTACCTACTGCCAGTTACTCCGTATAAGCGACCTCGGTAGACATTAGACATCGTGAGAGAGCAGAATGGGGCGCTCCGCGCAACTCACGGACTTCGAACGTTGTCAGGTGTTTGGGTGTCACTTGTGTCATACGTCAGCACGCGTGATTTCCACACTCCTAAACATCCCTAGTTCCACTGTTCGCGATGTGATAGTGAAGAAGAAACGTGAAGGGACACGTACAGCACAAAAGCGTACAGGCCGACATCGTCTGTTGATTGACGGACACCGCCGACAGTTGAACAGGGTCGTAATGTGTAATAGGCAGACAGGAATTATAAACTGCATGAGAATCCACTGCAAGTACTATGACAGTTAGGTGGGAGGTGCGAAAACTTGGATTTCACGGTCGAGCGGCTGCTCATAAGCCACACATCAACCCTGTAAATGCCAAATGACGCCTTGCTTCATCTACATCTACATCTACATCTACATGATTACTCTGCAATTCACATTTAAGTGCTTGGCAGATGGTTCATCGAACCACAATCATATTATCTCTCTACCATTCCACTCCCGAACAGCGCACGGGAAAAACGAACACCTAAACCTTTCTGTTCGAGCTCTGATTTCTCTTATTTTATTTTGATGATCATTCCTACCTATTTAGGTTGGGCTCAACAAAATATTTTCGCATGCGGAAGAGAAAGTTGGTGACTGAAATTTCGTAAATAGATCTCGCCGCGACGAAACACGTCTTTGCTTTAATGACTTCCATCCCAACTCGCGTATCATATCTGTCACACTCTCTCCCCTATTACGTGATAATACAAAACGAGCTGCCCTTTTTTGCACCCTTTCGATGTCCTCCGTCAATCCCACCTGGTAAGGATCCCACACCGCGCAGCAATATTCTAACAGAGGACGAACGAGTGTAGTGTAAGCTGTCTCTTTAGTGGACTTGTTGCCTCTTCTAAGTGTCCTGCCAATGAAACGCAACCTTTGGCTCGCCTTCCCCACAAAATTATATATGTGGTCTTTCCAGCTGAAGTTGTTCGTAATTTTAATACCCAGGTGCTTAGTTGAATTGACAGCCTTGAGAATTGTACTATTTATCGAGTAATCGAATTCCAAGGAGCGTAAACATTGGTCTACTGAACAGTGGAAAAACGTTGTGTGGAGTGACGAATCACGATACACAATGTGCCGATCCGATGGCAGGATGGGGGTCTGGCGAATTCCCGGTGAACGACATCTGCCAGCATGTGTAGTGCCAACAGTAAAATTCGGAGGGAGTCGACTTATGATGTGGCAGTGTTTTTCATGGAGGGGCTTGCAACCCTTGTTGTTTTGCTTGGCACTATCACAGCAAAAAAAAAAAAAAAAAAGGTTCAAATGGCTCTGAGCACTATGGGACTTAACATCTGCGGTCATCAGTCCCCTAGAACTTAGAACTACTTAAGCCTAACTAACCTAAGGACATCACACACATCCATGCCTGAGGCAGGATTCGAACCTGCGACCGTAGCGGTCAAGCGGTTCCAGACTGAAGCGCCTAAACCGCACGGTCACACCAGCCGACCTATCACAGCACAGGCCTACATTAACGTTTTAAGCACCTTCTTGCTTCCCACTTTTAAAGAGCAGTTCGGGGATGGCGATTGCATCTTTCAACACGATCGAGCACCTGTTCACAATGCACGGCCTGCGGCGGTGTGGTTACACGACAATAACATCCCTGTAATGGACTGGCCTGCACAGAGTCCTGACCTGAATACTATAGAACAATTTTGGGATGTTTTGGAACGCCAACTTCGTTCCAGGCCTCACCGACCGACATCGATACCTCTCCTCAGTGCAGCAGTCCGTGAAGAATTGGCTGCCATTCCCCAAGAAACCTTCCAGCACCTGATCGAACGTAAGACTCTGAGAGTGGAAGCTGTCATCAAGACTAAGGGTGGACCAACACCATATTAAATTCCAGCATTACCGATGGAGGGCGCCACGAACTTGTAGGTCATTTTCAGCCAGGTGTCCGGATACGTTTGATCACATAATGTAGGTCACAGATGCGACGTATTACGATTAAGTACATCAGTGGTTCCCAGCCTGGGGGTGAATACTCCCCATAGGAGTGAAATGAAATATTGTAAGAGGCAATAACAAAAGAATTCAATTACGTTTCGGCAACAAAACTAAATTAATTTTAAAAGATTATTACCTACACACAGAGAAAAAAAAAGCGACGTGCCACAAAGGATTATCCGAATGGGGCGGAAATCAGTAGATAAGATGTACATGTATCAGTGTGCGATTTTCAGGGGGGGATGGGGGGGATTTCCCCCCCCTCTGCATCAGACCATCCCCTCCTCTGGCTTTAGTTTATGCATCCCAACCTGGGATGTTTATTTCCCACGCATTGCAGTAAAACTTTACATATAATTTAAATTTGTGGAGCCGAACACTGAAAGTTTTTAATACAGTCTTACTATTAATATGTTTGCTTACTGATTTTGAAAAAGTGTTATGTAGTAGTTAAGCATTTTAAAACATTTAGAACTAAATCATCATTCTCATGTTGCCATTGTTGCTTTCGCCTAAGGTGCGTCATCCGTTTACTTGCGAGCTTGCGAGGGGAGTAGTGTGGCAGCCATACCGCAGCAGTCGTACCGCAGAGTTGGGCAAGCTGGTGGCTGAAATTCCCACCCCGGGCCCTGACACAGGGTGGTGACCGGCCCGGTACCTGTGCGAACATTTACCGTTAGACCACCTTTTGGCAACGGTATGGCGCAGACTAACGCGCCTGGGAGAAAGCACACATTACTAAATAACGCACCATCATCTGCTTCTAGTTCCTGGGATACTATTTCGTGGACCTTCTTTAAATACTCTTCTCTTCCACCATCGTTTTCTTTTCCTTTGGTTTTCATTTCCGTTGTTAGCTGCATGTGCAAGTACCAAGTAGGCCGCCGCTGCGATACTTTATCATCCTTTATACTACAAGACTGACACACATGTGGCACAAATTCTGTTGCTTTGGTATAAATTAACCTGCCACATGCAACATACGCCGCAAGATATTGGTTGTTGTAGCATGCTACAAGACGACGCACGCCACATTTCCGTAGCATACCACAATGTTGCAAGACGTCGCCCCAGCGTAAACGAGGCTTTAGAGCCAGGTCTGTATTGTATGGTGCATGTGATGTGTTGCGTACGAAACTAAAACCTGCAATCAGATCCAAACGTCGTGGAAAACTGTGAAGAAGTGTCATCCTCGCCCACATTCTGCCAAACGGACGCAATAAAGGAGTTGAGTTTCGAGGTGCTGGAACATCCACCATACAGTACAAACCTGGCTCCAAGTGATTTTCACATGTTTGGACCCTTAACGGAAGCATTACAGGGAAGAAGATTTGAAAGTGATGAAGACGTCATTGCTGCGGTGCAAAATTGGTTATAGATGCTACCGAAAAACGTATTTTCTGATGAAATTAAAAAAAAAACTCGTAAAACATCGGGAAAACTGCATTGAAGTCCAGGGAGTTTACGTAGAAAAATAACTCTTGTTTCAGTTTTCTTTCACCAGAATAAGTACTGCTTTTCACAAATGTGCCTTTACTTTTTGAATTCCCGTCGTATACCTGTATGTAGATGATTTTGTAAATAAGCTTTACCTACAATGTACTTTTAAAGATATAACAAGGGATGGCTTTTCTGATAGTGTATACACGTGAATAGTGAGTTTCGGCATTAACATCAATTTATAAATAACTGTTTAACCATGGGTAACGCCACGGTCCAAGCTAGTAACATATGTAATTATACTAAGCCCCTAAGACATCCCCCCCCCCCCACTGGTAAAAGAACAAATCGCACACTGACATGTAGTGACAAGCAAATGAATTACAATTTCAAAAAAATTGGATGATTTATTCAAGAGAAAGAGCTTCACAAACTGAGCAAGTCAATAACGTGTTGGTCCACCTCTGGTCCTTATACAAGCAGTTAATCACTTTGGTATTGATAAAGTTTTTAGATGTCATTCTGAGGGATAGCGTGCCAAATTCTGTCCAGTTGACGAGTTATATCGTCAAAATCCAGGGCTGATTGGAGGGCCCTGCCTGTAATGCGCCAATCGTTCTCAACTGGAGAGAGTTACGGCGAACTTGCTGGCCAAGGTAGGGGTTTGGAAAGCACGAAGACAAGCAGTAGAAACTATCGTCGTGTGCAGACGGACATGATCTCACTGAAACGTAAGCCCAGGATGGCTGGCCATGATGGTCAGTATTAGGGGTTTAGGATATTGTCGACGTACCGTTGTGCTGTAAGGGTGCCACGGAGCCAACCAAAGGGCTCCTACTATGAAAAGAAATGGCACCCCAGACCACCAGTCCTGGTTGTCGGGGCATATAGCTGGCAACGGTTAGGTGTCCTACTATCACTCTCAAGGGGCGTCTCCAGACACGTTACCGGAACTCAGTTCGAAGCGGCACTCATCACTGAAGACAATTCCGTTTAACTTAATAAAATTACAGGCCGAAGATGTACCTGGAGACGCCCAAGACAGCTGTTGGATGCCAACTTGATTGTCGCCCACCATGCGGCCCGACAACCGGGAATGACGGTCTGGAGCGCCATTTCGTTTCATAGCAGGACCTCTTTCATTGTCATCCTAGGCACAGCGGTACGTCGACGATATTCTACACCCCGTTTCGTTGCCCTTCTTGGCAACCCATCTTGGGCTTACATTTCAGGAAGACAACGTCCGGCCGCACATGGCGAGAGTTTCTACAGCTTGTCTTCGTGCTTCCTAAACCCTACCTTGGCCAGCCAGATTGCCAGATTTCTCCAAGTTGAGAGCGTTTGGAGCATTATGGGCAGGGCCCTCCAACCAGCTTGGGATTTTGCCGATATAACGCGCCAACTGGACAGTATTTGGCACGGTATCCCTCAGGAGGACATCCAGCGACTCTTATCAACTAGTGCCAAGCCGAACAACTGCTTGCATAAGGACCAGAGGTGGATCAACGCGTTATTCACTTGCTCAGTTTGTGAAAGTCTTTCTCTTGAATAAGTCATCCAATTTTTCTGAAATTGTAACCACCTGTTTGTCTGCATATGTACATCACAGCTATCGATTTCCGTCCCATTTGGATACTTCCTTCGTGGTGCGTCGTCTTTTTTTGTCTTACAGGACATTATCGCTATTTCGTTAGACAGTAATACTGTCTAACGACTAGGCTAGGTGTAGGTAGCGCTCACGATGCACTAACCAACAATTACATTTTTTATTTGAAATATTTAAAATACTGGCATTAACGCGTGACATAATATGATGGAGTTTACAGCCTGTGAATTGCGTGTGAATTCTCACATAGTCGACGTAGAACACACAATTTTTTTACCATGCATCTAAGTCAGTAAAATTGAGAGATGTGGGAGAGTTCTATACCTGGAGGCTAGTGTACCCAGAATGAGGTTGTGTTTTGTGCAGCGTTTGTAAATATTAGGAGCTCTACATATTTAACTACTGTATGTATGTGCTACGCTGTTTTGAGGATATTGTTAATTTTTCAGTTAGAAAGTTTTATAGTGAGTAAAATTCCATATTTTTTTAAAGCAAGTTACGTAATGTGAGGAGAATTAAGCCACACTTCTTCAGTCGTTCTCATTTTGTACCTCGAAATGGAAGGTCTCTTTACCCATGGCAGACGAGCTATTTGCAAATGAAGTCCGTTTCTTTAACGGCTTAGCAATTTTCCCTGTCTTGAAAATGGAAATTTGTGTTAGTTGCCAATAGCTTTTGTTTCAAAATGTTTTTAACTTGTAAGTTTTTTTTTATAATGCTTCTTCTAAATTAGATGTTACTAAATAATGGCATTTAGTAGAGTAACGATGTGAGACACAAACTGTTAAATACACTATTGACAAGATTTTCTTGATTGTGACACTTTTATATTTGAATGCAATATTTGTTCCAAGGTACATGATCTAAGTACAAAAAGTTTTTCACATTTGAGAAAACCCTTCGTTTCGAGAGTAATTTTTGTAACTTTAGAAAAGACTGCTGCACACATAAAGTGCTATCAAAATAAGAAAATATATTAAACTTCTTTTACAGGGCTGACTGGAGGCGAAAGTTTGAAAAGTGTTCAAATATGTAATACTCTCCCCTGTATATCATATATGCTTAAACATCTCACGGAAATACTTACTCTGCATTGTAGATAGTTCACAACAATAAACGAACTAGTAGGCAGCACAACACAATAGTAACCATGCATTGGCTATTGCACCGACGTAAGGCCTACACAATATGTGGTCAGAGACGAAGGTTCAAATGGGTCAAATGGCTCTGAGCACTATGGGACTCAACTGCTGTGGTCATAAGTCCCCTAGAACTTAGAACTACTTAAACCTAACTAACCTAAGGACAGCACACAACACCCAGCCATCACGAGGCAGAGAAAATCCCTGACCCCGCCGGGAATCGAACCCGGGAACCCGGGCGTTCAGAGACAAAGCATTAGCTAGTTAGCACCCTGAAGTCTTCCCATTTCTGCCATTTCAGAAGTAAGAAATCCAGAAATCAAGTGACTTACAAACTACAAGTACAGAACACATATTCTAGCTTGGTTGATTTTAATGGTTCAAATGGCTCTGAGCACTATGGGACTTAACTTCTGAGTTCATCAGTGCCCTAGAACTTAGAACTACTTAAACCTAACTAACCTAAGGACATCACACACATCCATGCCCGAGGCAGGATTCGAATCTGCGACCGTAGCGGTCGCACGGTTCCAGACTGTAGCGCCTAGAACCGCTCGGCCACACAGGCCGGCGGTTGATTTTAAATGTGGGTGCAGGCTAATTGTAGGTAGCGCTCACAACGCACTGACAATTGTTTTATCATTTTATAAAGGAAGTTTTTTGAAATTTTCTGATTGACTCATTAATTCGGCTCTAATAAAACACCTACGGATAGGCAGGAGTGGGGAGGCTGCTTCCTACAAGGACGTGCTCTTACTGAAAAGTAATGCCTCCGAGTTTTTGAAGTGAAAACTATGAAAGCTTTTTAAATAAAACAAGCGCTATTAACTTTCAGTTATAAGAGTCGAGGGACATGAAAGGGAAGCAGTGGTTGGGAAGGGAGTAAGACAGGGTTGTAGCCTCTCCCCGATGTTGTTCAATCTGTATATTGAGCAAGCAGTAAAGGAAACAAAAGAAAAATTCGGAGTAGGTATTAAAATTCAGGGAGAAGAAATAAAAACTTTGAGGTTCGCCGATGACATTGTAATTCTGTCAGAGACAGCAAAGGACTTGGAAGAGCAGTTGAACGGAATGGACAGTGTCTTGAAAGGAGGATATAAGATGAACATCAACAAAAGCAAAACAAGGATAATGGAATGTAGTGTAATTAAGTCGGGTGATGCTGAGGGAATTAGATTAGGAAATGAGGCACTTAAAGTAGTAAAGGAGTTTTGCTATTTGGGGAGCAAAATAACTGATGATGGTCGAAGTAGAGAGGATATAAAATGTAGGCTGGCAATGGCAAGGAAAGCGTTTCTGAAGAAGAGAAATTTGTTAACATCCAGTATTGATTTAAGTGTCAGGAAGTCATTTCTGAAAGTATTCGTATGGAGTGTAGCCATGTATGGAAGTGAAACATGGACGATAAATAGTTTGGACAAGAAGAGAATAGAAGCCTTCGAAATGTGGTGCTACAGAAGAATGCTGAAGATTAGATGGGTAGATCACATAACTAATGAGGAAGTATTGAATAGGATTGGGGAGAAGAGAAGTTTGTGGCACAACTTGACCAGAAGAAGGGATCGGTTGGTAGGACATGTTCTGAGGCATCAAGGGATCACCAATTTAGTATTGGAGGGCAGCATGGAGGGTAAAAATCGTAGAGGGAGACCAAGAGATGAATACACTAAGCAGATTCAGAAGGATGTAGGTTGCAGTAGGTACTGGGAGATGAAAAAGCTTGCACAGGATAGAGTAGCATGGAGAGCTGCATCAAACCAGTCTCAGGACTGAAGACCACAACAACAACAACATTAACTTTCCACATCTTTATTCTTCATGTCTACATATTTATTTCTGAAAATAGTCACCCTGCTGGCGAACACATTTAGCGCAACGAAATGTTTGTTGATACCGTCACTGTAGAATATTTGGCTTTGTTGACGGGAGCACAGCCTCACCTCTGCTTGCAACGCTTCGTCACTGTAAGACGGTCGTTCTTTAAGTTCTTTAAGTTTTGGAAACATATGAAAATTAGATGGAACCAGGTCGGGACTGTATTGAGAATGATCGATGACAGTCAACCCAGGATGTCGGATTGTTGCAGACGTGCTCTGGCATTGTCATGCTGCTCCATGTGTGGACGAACTCTTTGAATTCGAAGTTCGATTACTGCGCGCTGTTTCTCATGCACCGACATAGTTACATTAGACACCGCCAAATTACACCATACAACTCGGAGCCTTCTAGCGGAAGAGGGCTGCAAATATATAGATATCAAGAATAAAGATGTAGAATGTTAAGACCGTTAGTTTTATTTAAAAGGCCATTAGAGTTTTCACATACAAAATTCGAAGGAATTTCTCAGCACGCCCTCGTAATATCTGATTACACTCAGTTACTATAATCTTGTAAATGTTGTGAACCACTGGAGTACACGAACAAGTCCTGACAGAGTCTCCGAGGATCCAAACCACAGAATTACTATGAATTACCTCGAAGAAAATGGTCTATTGACACACAGTCAACATGGGTTTAGAAAACATCGTTCCTGTGAAACACAACTAGCTCTTTATTCACATGAAGTGTTGAGTGCTATTGACAAGGGATTTCAGATCGATTCCGTATTTCTGGATTTCCGGAAGGCTTTTGACACTGTACCACACAAGCGGCTCATAGTGAAATAGCGTGCTTGTGGAATATCTTCTCAGTTATGTGACTAGATTTGTGATTTGCTGTCAGAGAGGTCACAGTTCGCAGTAACTGACGGAAAGTCATCGAGTAAAACAGAAGTGATTTCTGGCGTTCCTCAAGGTAACGTTATAAGCCCTTTGCAGTTCCTTATCTATATGAACGATTTGGGAGGCAATCTGAGCAGCCGTCTTAGATTGTTTGCAGATTACGCTGTCGACTAATAAAGTCATCAGAAGATCAAAGCGAACTGCAAAACGATTTAGGAAGAAAAAATATCTGAATGGTGCGAAAACTGGCAGTTGGCCCTAAATAACGAAAAGTGTGAGGTCATCCACATGAGTGCTAAAAGGAATTCTTTGAACTGCGGTTACACGATATATCAGTCATATCTAAAGGCTGTAAATTCAACCAAATACCGAGGAATTACAATTACGATCAACTTAAATCAGAAGGAACACACAGAAAATGTTGTGGGGAAGGCTAACCAATGACTGCGTTTTATTGACAGGACACTTAGAAAATGTAACAGATCTAGTAAGGAGACTGCCTACACCATGCTTGTCCGTCCTCTTTTAGAATACTGTTGCTGGTTGTGGGATCCTTACCAGATAGGATTCGTGGAGTACATCGAAAAAGTTCAAAGAAAGGCAGCACGTTTTGTATTATCGCGAAATATGGGAGAGAGTGTCACAGAAATGATACTGGATTTGGGCTGGAAATCATTAAAAGAAAGGCGTTTTTCGTTGCGACGGAATCTTCTCGCGAAATTCCAATCACCAACTCTCTTCTCCGAATACGAAAATATTTTGTTGACACTGACCTACATAGGGAGGAGCGATCACCACGATAAAATAAGGGAAATCAGAGCTCGTACGGAAAGATATAGGCGTTCATTCATTCCGCGCGCTATACGGGATTGGAATTACAGAGAATTGTGAAGGTGGTTCGATGAATCCTCTGCCAGGCACTTAAATGTGATTTGCAGACTATCCATGTAGATGTAGATATACAGTTCAGTACAGGCACATTACTGTTGTCCCATATGTTCACAGTTAGAGAAGTCAGGCTTTAGAACGTCTCCTCATCGATGTTCGTACACGTTCAAAAATCCTAAGTGTGAACTGAACGCATTCACAACTATCCACAGTGCGTTACCATAGTTCATCGACGGTATCAACAAGTCTTTTAAATATCTTCACACAAAATAATCCAATGATACCAAGTTTGGGGACCAGGGAGATTATGGTATTGGTGAGCCACGATCGTTATACTTGTTGCCGAAACGCTCTTCATCAGTACTTAGGTATCCGGAATGATGATAAAAGCAAAGGAGGGTAGTTTATCACTTTATAATTTACGCTTTACTTGCGTTGTTTCGAAGTCAGTGTAGTCTTAGACATTAATAGTGTCGTCTTTTCGGGAAAACCATTTGTTTCCGGACCTATGTATATTAGGATTATTTGCTTGTTCCATTGTCCTTTGTTCGCCTAATGTCGTCTCAAAGTTGGGCTTCTTTCCCTTTTCTTTTCTCAGTTAGACACTTGTAACCTCATTTCTTGTGTTCAGGACGTTCTTCCCATCTATTCTCCCACTTCCGTTGCTGGCACAGCCCACAGCCTAAACCTACTTTATCTTCCTTGTTCCACTTTTTACAGACAAATATAAACTGTGGACGTTTTTATATTATAGCTACTGTTGTTTTCTTTATCACCGTCGCAACTATTTTTAAGTGATAGATTCCACACTAGATGTGAGACCTATTATAAAATGTCATAATAAGTGTAATATTGGGATGGCTCCTCTGAAAAGGACATGGCTGATACTATTTCCTATAGTTGTCCCACCAGAACTTGTGTTTCGGCCCTAATGACTCATCGTCTACAGACCATTACGCCCTCATTATCCCTTCTTCCGGCGTTCGAACGTGTTCAACGAGTGACAGCGCGAATGATTCCAGGACTGTTTGCCTCGTGGGACACTTTTACGGAAATTTCAGCTGGAAGGCCCTGGAATAAAGACACATGGAACTCTGAGAACACTGCTTCAGGACGGAACTTTCAAATATCTTTCCGTCGCAAACGCATCGCTCCCATAGATACATTAAAACATCCCACATAAGGACGTATAGGTAATAATTATTTCAACAATATATTCGTGAATGGAATGGAAATAAACGCTAGCACGTCGTACAACAAAAAGTAAAGTTTTCCTTCCTTGTGATTCAGAGTACAGTTGCAGAATGCGTCCAATGGTACTTCCCTGTTTACTTTTGCCAGCCAAAATTTATTTGTTTCCACAACGTGTTTCGGACGTTTAAATCTCCATCATAGTGTGGATTTATGTTAATTAAAACGACATGTATGTGTTGCGGTATCCTGTGGCACCGTCTAGTAGAAAAGGGCAAAAGCAAAACAGTATTTCACTTTTACGTTTCCGGAACACGTCGTGGAAATAAGTAAATTGTGAATGTGCTGAAATACTGTCTTGTTTTTGTGCTCTTCCACGGGACGGTACACAGATTACTCCAGAGTCATAACTCAACATATACATGCCATGTTAATCAACATAAATCCACCTGCTGATGGAGGTTTAAACATCCGAAACGCTTCATGGAAAGAAGGAAATAAATTGTGACTGGTAATAGTAACCTTGTTGTTTAATTCAAAGTCAATAATATTCATGGCAAAGACTAATTAAAAAAGAAAAAAGTTTGTATTTAAAGTTGTAGATTACATTAAATAGTCTACCGTAAGTCACTTTGGCATGAGTCAACCTGCCTAAACATTTGCCTCATTCTGAATGTAAAAACAGCACATTGATCATTGCGAGATTAATATACATATTCTCCAAGTATGATATTCGACATTCGTTCTAACCACGTGGAGGGAAGGGAGGAAGAATTAAGTTTAACGTCGAGGTCATTAGCGATCGGAGCAAGCTCGGTTTGAGGAAGTATACAGAAGGAAATCGGTCGTGCCCTTTTGCAATAAAACACCCTGAATTGACCTTAAGAGATTTAGGGACGTAAAACCTGGATGGCCGAAAGGAGGGTCTAAACCGCGTCTGGGCATAAGCGAGCAACGTCTGTTCCTACTGCGTCACGGTGTTCGGTTTCACCACGTGGCGTTGCTGTTTGGTAACAATGGTATTACTCTGATAAATGACAGCGTCAACAGATAAGGGCAACTTTGGCACCAGTTTGTTCAGGGAAGTGAGTTTCACTGTAGGGCTTGACATATTCTGCCACCGATCAACTACTTTGTTTTTGTGGTTTCTGCATTCTCGGTATAACTCTTAATAAGTGTATATCTTCTTGTAACTTTCCTGATTTTAAAATCAAACAAATGTGCCAATCTTGGAATTTACGCAGTGTAATGATGTTTTACGTGAATTGAATCCTGAGAGCTTTAGCGCCTGTTTCGATGAAAGGCGTTCTTTGTGGGCCGATGCAGCGGTTTCTAAATTACCGTTACTTAACCTCCAGCGCAACCACGCCGTCGGCGCTCGTGCGTAGTGCACATCCGCGCCATCTGTTAGCAGCGATCAGATACTAACTCCACGTAGCGCTGCATTCTACGTCACTGTCAAGTTCACACAAAAGACCCAGCTAGAGTTCTGCATAGCCGTGATAATATAATAGTGTACGGCCGTTACTACTTTTTAAAATTCTTCCTGTTTACCTCTATGTATGTAAATTATATTTGGCACTTATGATTACGCGACTGTGACAAAGTTTCTTTGTTCAACCGCAAGTTATTACGTTATGGCGTCCTAAAATAGACAACAAATTTCTCCGCTATGTACTGACCGTGAGTTTCACTGGTGTATATTTGGACAATTACTTAATAATTGTGGAAGTATACCACAGAGACGTTAAAAATGAGACTTCCCATATTATAACTGTAACCATTACTTATCGTTTCTGAGTAAAATATCTCTCATTAATGTAGTGGTGGTGCTTCAACACAAGCGGTAACTAACGGTGAAATATCGATATCATCTAGCAACGACATCTTCGGTTAAATAGGATGGGTGCTAACAAATTGTATCAGACCATTCTCGTACATATAACCTGCACTTATGAGTTACTAGTCTGTGGGATATTACTATCTGTACGAGGCTACTTCCTATTCTCCATATCCTTGATTCTCACTTCTACAGCCGCTTTTAATGGCCTATCCATCACTTATCCCTTAAAAGATGCAACTTGATTGCATGCATGCGGTTTTGCGGTGTCACTTCACAGACATATTCCCACCTTAGGTTTACGACAGTAACTGATTTCTGTGATGTGTTCTTATTTTCTTTATTTCGTACGTCATTTGTATCCTCTCTATAGTGCGCCCAAGACAAGGAAGCAGCGATCAAGACAATCAAATCGCCGTACGGTAATCCACATTTAAATTTTCAGAGTTTTCGCAGCTCACAGTTGGTGAATGCCGAGACATATTTTCAATAACGCAACGGCGGCCTTTGTTTCTCCATTGCGAAAATGCTCAACGACCTCCAGTGGCAGACACAAAAAGAGAGGCGTTGTGCATCACGAAGTGTCCTCTTAGAGACCGTACGTCCCAAGTAGAGTCGGGAAACATATTACGTCCTCCCGGATACGTTTCACGGAATGACCACGACGAGAAGATGAGAGAGAATAGATTACATATATATTTTGACCGGAGAAAATTACTGAGAATAGAGGTCATACAGACTTTTATGAAAGAGGGAATAGAGATGGCAAAATGTCCTGAAATATCGATATATCGATTTTCTGAAAAATCGTGCGAGTGCTATCGATTCTGTGTGTCAGAGGAAAGATATCGATATTTCCGATATATCACAAACAGTAATCCAAATTTGAAGAAAATTGTTGGTTTTGAAACAGGAATCTGTTATTAGTTAAATTTGTTGTGCAAGAGGGTTCTTTTAACTTCTGTTGAAAAATATTTTAATATTGTCATTGCTTTTCTGATAAAGAAAGTTTATGGAAATGGATAATAACACTAAAATTCTTTTGTTGCTTATGTCGGTGAAAAAATTGTTTTATGAATTGGAAACAGTATTTTATAATCAGCAACATTAAAATTTTCTTAAGTTCATTTTTGGAGTTTAGTTCAGGTGTGAAGTTCAAAAATTATATCAGTTTAAAGAAGGCTCACTCTTAAAAACATTGACGATATACCAAAAACTGTGCAAGACTTATTTTATTGCCATACAGTCTGTTTGTTGTTTCATGATGGTGTTGTCAGACTTTGAAAATAGCCTCTCATCTGGAATAGAAATCTCAGTGCAGTCTTACTAAAACTTGGTGTCTGATACACGGGCTTCAAGTTTTCCCTGTCACTAGAGTGTTCGCTCTGTGACTGAGAGTCAGTGTTGTCAATACAGGACAAGGGGGCTCTCATTTTCTTGGTTGAATTCAGTACGAGCTACTTACGAGGGGACCATGGATCTATTATTGTGTCAATGTCAGTCTCGAATTCCAATGACGACACTTTTTCTGACAATGCTGTAACAAGTTTTATTACACGTTTTGAATCTTCACGACTGTAACTGTAATTGACACTGCAGTATTTAAAACATCCGCCTACAATCAAAAAATATTTACTACTGCACGCTACACGCTGGGTGACAATTATTGAACTATATGAAAAATACGTAAATTAGTTACAAACTACGGCGTGCACACACTTCATTCAACATATAAACATCACTACAGATGTTCGGGTTTAGGTTATGACATGTTCGATACTCCTGCCATCATTGGCGATGGTGTGGCGCAGGCGAATAACGATATCCTGCATGACCCGCTGAAGTGTCGTAACATCAGTGCTGTCGATGACCTCCTGAATGGCTGTTTTCAGCTCAGCAATGGTTTTAGGGTTATTGCTGTACACCTTGTCTTTAAAATAGCCCCACAAAAATGGTGTCTCATGAGTTCAGATCCGGAAAATATGGCGGCCATCGAGGGCCATGCCAGTGGCATCTAGGAACCCCAGAGTCAGAATGCGGTCCTCAAAGTGCTCCTCCAAAACATCAAACACTCTCCTGCTTCGATGGGGTCGAGCTCCGTCTTGCATGAACCACATCTTGTCGAAATCAGGGTCACTTTGGATAATGGGGATGAAATCATCTTCCAAAACCTTTACGTACCGTTCGGTAGTCACCGTGCCATCAAGGAATATCGCACCCATTATTCCGTGACTGGACATTGCACACCACACTGTCATCCGTTGAGGTTGAAGAGACTTCTCGATCGCGAAATGCGAATTCTCCGTTCCCCAAATGCGCCAATTTTGTTTATTGACGAACCAATCCAAATGAAAGTGGGATAAACCAAACCATACACATACTTATTCCCATAATGCCCCGTGACCAACCTTGCAGTTTGAAAGTCATAACGCAAATAGTTCGGAAGTTGTGACGATTTTATTTCATATAGTTCAATAACTGTCGCCCTGTATGAAAGCCTATGGGATTATCCTTAGAAACTTTTCTCAGTTCTTACTAAAGTTTTGCATCGTTTCTATGCCTCTTAAAAATAGTCGTAAATTATTACATTTTTCTTCTACCTGTTTACATCAGTTAAAACTGGAGCAACAAAGATATTTTAATGTAGATTTGAAAATACGTTTACTGCGATTATTTACGGGGTCAGTTTTGTTGTATTTTCGCCAGTACTATTCTTGCAGTTAAAATACACACAGATCTCCTTTTGCGTTTATGATAGTTCTTTAACATGCCACAGTAGACATCAACAATTACGCGACAAAGGAGAAAAGGTCTTTATGTTTTAATTGTAAGTGTTGATGAGTAACATAAAAAATTGGTCGCTTTAAATAATCGTAGTACGTGTACTTTCAACTCTACCTTAAAATATCCTTGAGGTCGTTTAAAAACTAATTTAAGGAGGTACGAGGGGACTTTTAAAAGTAAGTTACACATGTCCCACACTAAGGCCATTGGGCAACAAAACTGCTGCATTGCTAGAAGAGAGTTCATGTCCAGGCTTTCCTGCATGTACAGTTCTGCTGCGGTACAGATAACAAGGGCATCACATTGTGTGAAGGTGTGGAAGTGAAATGGAACGACAAGTGGAAACGTTCTCCAAAGCTGATGTTCGCGGGACAGTATGACTTGTGAGCAAAAGGTCTAAATTGAACATAGATTCCTCTCGAAATTGTGGTGGGATATGGACCGAATGCAATGTCGCGTCCAGTCGTAGTGAAATGTTACCAACAATTTGAGCAAGACCGCTCAGACGTATGTGATGCTGATCGGGAAGTCCAGATATTGCTACAAGCGATTTCCATCTTTTCGGTTAGTTTCAGAACAGCTATAGCAATAACAAAAAAACTGAAGCAAGAATTGAAAGAGGCAGCTGAAGACGAACCTGCAGGAGTTTAAATGTATTGCACTGTGGCGAACATTTTGTGACTTAAGGAAGATTTTATTCAACCATGTAGCAGGTTTTTATTAAGTGTAGAACAAAATTTTGTAGTGGAATAGCCATATTAACAGTGGCTTAGCCCTGTCCTCGTGGTTTTCTTGTTAAACGCTCTAAATATAATACGTCCTGCTCTTCCTTAGTCCTCTACAACTCCACAGTAGTCGGTATGAAAGGAAATTTAAGCCCATTCACAAAAATGCTGATGAGAGTAGTTCACAAAAACAAAATTTGTGTGGGCTGTATAATTGCAACGCGTCCACACAAACAGTACAACTTTTAAAGTTTCTCCTTGGAAAGTTACTCTCGTTTTTTGATCATCTCAAATGATCAATGGTAATTCGAGATCTCTGAACTACACTTGATTTTAACGCCCTTTATTAAGGATCACATCAATAAGACACCAGAAAGACGTAATACTTTGTTAATCTGATACAGATTTGTCAAAAACAGCAACCACTTATATCTAGTACCAATTAAAAGTGTGCACTCTATTTGCGAGAGGAACAGGAAAGGAAATGGTTAGTAGTAGTGCAAGCTACCATCCGCCATGCATTCAGTGGCTTGTGGACTATCTCTGTAGATGTAGAACTATGAAGTCCCGATGTACGAGGGTTGGAACTTTAATAGTGGCAACTATTTATTTACAGCTCTTACAAAATAGATACGTGTTTCAAAGTTTTACTGACCACTCGTGGTCGTAGGTTGTGTTACAAAAATGAAAAGCATAGAGACAGAAGTGATGACACATTCTGCAGGATCTGACCATTATTTTGCAGGACATTGCTCAAGCCCGTACTGTTACTGATTTGTTTGACTGCTGGGGCTGCTACGTGCTATACCACCTACTGCACTCCCCTGACTTAAGCCCTCGCGAGTTCAACTGGATTTCTGAACTGGAGGAAACACTTCACGCCATTCGCTTCAGAACTGCTACAAATTCGTCGGGCAACAGACCGCGTCGCTCGACCTGTCAACACAACTGGCACTGCTAAGAGTATTCTGCGACTTCCATATCGCTGGCAACGGGCTATACACAATGCTGGTGACTACTTTGAAGGTCAGTAAAACTTTTGAAACACGAATCTATTTTGTACGAGCTGTAAATAAATAGTTGTCACTATTAAAGTTCCAACCCTCGTATAAGGGAAATTTATCGTTGGTTTCGATATGTCGACAGTATAATACCTATGTAAAAATTTTGATACTGTGTAAGTACCAGAAGTACTGTCGAAATCATAACGTAAGGTTGTTTGCGAAGAATAGAAGCTTATCTGGGCTGGGGCGCTATCTCTAATAACCACATCATGTCTGACGCAAGTTGTGCAAAGATCAGCACAATATTTTTGCAGTGTGTTCTTTCACTTTCTTGAAAGAGACTCCGGTTTTTGGCAGTAACTGAAAATATTTACTCAAAGTGGCAGTGTTTCTACTGAATATCATTTGAAATATTCACCACACTACGAGAGAGGACATGCATTACGTAATCGAAGATTAACTCGTGCTAGTGAGCCTGAAATCCTCATCGCAAGTCAAGCGTCCTCTAAACATGTTCGTTCCTACAGCACATCGTCGTCTAATAACCTAGATACGATCGTACGGAGTATCTACACAGATATGAGATTGACTCCATCAATTTTTGACTAACCGTATACAGTACGTCACATTCTACGGCGAGTGCTAAACAGAATAGAAAATGAGATCGAGTGTGCGCCAAAGTAGCTTAACAGGACTTCTAATGTTTTCAGTTACAGAGAGGTTTTACCAGACAGAGTCAGCGGCAGCGGTAGATTTTTCATTAAGGATGCTGTCGTCTGCGGGCAAGTATCGGTCGCTAGACGTCCGTAAGGAAATCCCCACTTCGTACAATGAACGACAGCTCTCTTTAAATGCGGATTAATGCAAGACACTCTCCATAAACAAAGAGAATGGGATGGTATGCGGATTGAGATAAGTGCCGAACATCTACATCTGTGTCTACTTACGTATGCAGCAAGCCACCGTATGGTGGATGGCGGAGGGTACCTTCTACCACTGCTGGTCACTGTCTCTCGTATGTCACTCGCGTATAGAGCGAGCGAAAAACGACTGTCTATATGCTTCCTTACGAGCTCGGATGTCTCTTAACTGTCTTCGCGCTCCTTGCATGAGAGGTACGTCGGTAGTAGTAGAATTGTCCTACAGTCTGTCGCAAATTCGGGTTCTCTAAGTTTTCTCAGTATTGTTTCACGATAAAAAGCCTTCTACCCTCCAAGGATTCCCACTTGGTTTTACGTAGCATTTCCGCAATATTCGCGTGCTTATCGGTAACCGGTAACAAAAAAAGAAGCAAGTCTCGGAACTGCTTCGACGTCTTCCTTTAATTCGACTAGGTGGTGGTTCTGATCACTCGAGCAGTACTCAAAAATGGGTCACATAAGAGTTTCTGTAAGCAGTTTCTTTTATAGATGAGCTACACTTTCCTAGTATTTTCACAATAAGTAGAGGCCAACCATTCGCCTACCCTACAAGTGACCATACGTACTCCGTCCATTTCATGTCAATTTGCAACACCACGCATAGATATTTAATAGAAGTGACTGTATCGAGCAGCACATCACCAACGAGGGGCGTTCAGTAAGTAATGCAACACATTTTTTTCTTAAAGTACGTTGGTTGTATTCAGGATTCCAATACACTATATTATTCCCACTGATTTGGCTACCTATTTTTGAACATAATTTCCGTTCAATTCGACGGCCTTCCGCCACCTTATTGGGGCCACCTGCATGCTCGCATGGTACCACTCCACTGGTCGACGGCAAAACCAACTTCTTGCTGCATCAATAATCTCTTTCGTAACACGTAAGCAATTCCGCACAGATGGTCTTTCGTTGCTCTTTATGGTCTTTAGTTAAGCAGCGAGGAATCCAGCGGTCACACACCTTTGAGTATCCCAACTGGTGGACGAGTGTGTAAGCACTACCAACACGGACGTCCAGTTGAGCAGCGAGGTGTTTGATTGTCATCCATCGATCCCCTCGAGTGAGGGTGACCGCACGTTCCAACACTGCCCAAGTCACAGCCGCGTGCTGCCGGCCGCCACACGGGAGGTCGGAGAGGCTTGCGCGACCTTGCAATGATGATGGATTCCTCACCGTGCTTTTGTTTACTCTGCCAGGTCTCCGTAGAGATTCTGCGATCACCTAAAAATATCTGCTATGCTCTGGTTTTCCGCCAAAAGAAACTCAATGACATCGGCTAACTTCATACCTCATTCGAGCTTTTACTGCGTCGCTAATGATCTTGTCGTCGAAGGGACTTTAAGCCGTAAGTTTCCTTTGTTTATTTGTTCAAGAAACTAAAATGAGAATACTTGTACGAAATGCGACATTGTTCCTGGAAAATCATGTTGCACAAATGTAGAGAATTGACTTTCGAGGGAAGGTGAAATATAATTCTGCTGACACCGTCACGCCACGTGTAGGAATCACGAGAGATATGAGAGATTATATGGTGCATATAGAGCCTACTGGCAGTCATTTCCGTCTCGCTCATAACAGAAATGGAGTAGAGCAGAAATTTGCTAATATTGATACAACGCATTCTCCACCCCGTACTGTGCAGTAACTTGAAGCGTACAGGGGTGGTCAGAAATGTGGAAACACCAAAAACTTAATACATTACCATGGCTAATACGGCATAGGAAAACCGTAGACATTAAAAACACCTTGCTGTCGTCTTGGAATGGATAAATACAGGTCTCGCATGGTTTTCAATGGAGCCTTATACTATCACTAGTAAACGCAGCAATGCTTCGCAGTTGCTAAATATGTGTGGGAATTGTATGTTCGTCGTAATCTCCTTCTCCCCCCTCACTCTGTCCATCCCCTCCTCCGCTCTCTTTGTCCATCTACTCCTCTTCCCCTCCCTTTATCCATCTTCTCCTCCACCCCCCTCACTGTCCATGCCCTCGTCCCCTCAGTCTCTCTCCATTTCCTCATTTCCTCTTCACTCCTCTTTCTATCCATCTCCTCCTTCCCCCTCTCTCTGTCCATTTTCTCCTCCACCACCTCTCTGTCCATCTCCTCTTCCTTCTATCTCTCTGACCTTGAGCCTTGTTTATTGTGGTTACAAATGAAACCTCTATTGGAAAGTAAACTCACTTAAAATGAATGGGAAATCGGTTGGCATCATTGATATAAGGGGTACAGGAGAGACCTCGCCGGCTGCTGGATCTGTGAGGACAGTAGCTTCGATGAAAGTATTTCTCACAGTTTTAGTCTGTGAACAAGTAGGATTGCAAAGTTTCGGATCATTCACAAAACAGCACGCTGTTGTGCAAACAGTTTTTGTTTAAAATTACATATGATGGGAAAGAATATAAGTGGTAGAAACAATTTATCTCATGGTTTAATTGCCCTGATATCTAAGATAAAACTGACTGGGAGAAAGAAAACGAAACCACACATTTTCATAGCACAGCACTGTCTTTCTTGCTGTCGCTTTTAACAGAAAATTTGTACAATGTTGTTCAAAAAGATATATAGCCAATGTCCACCTGAATGTACCTGGAGTATTATGTAACAATGTGAAGTAAAATGATCAAGAACTTTTCGAGATTTTTGCTAACCTACGTTTCCTCTTTATGTATCACAGATATATTTAAAAAAATATACAGCCTATGTATGCTCCAATTTTTAGTAGAGCATCGCGTAAAAATTTCAGATAAACAAGTCGAGAGCTTTTCGAGATTTTGCTGACAACGTTTTCCTTTATGTGTTAGAGATATACATATCAATGTATTAAAAAAATATGTAGTCTATGTCCATCTGAACGTTGATTGGATAATTGTGTAAAAATTTGAAATAAATCCGACAAGAACGTTTCGAGACTTTGCTACCAACACTTCCCCTTAATGTACTAGGTACATATTTATATACCATATATATTTAAACTATGAAGGCTATGACCATCTCAACGTTTATTTAGACTATCATGAGAAAATGCGAAGCAAATCGGTCAAGAAATTTTCGAAATTTTTGGAAGCAACTTTAAACGATGACTTATTTTTATATAGTGTGTAGATGTAGATTTTTATATACTATGTATATTTTAAAAATATATAGTCTTGGTCTGTCCTGACATTTATTAGAACAACGTGTATATACAGGGTGATGGACCTTAGGTACAGAAGGGACTGGAACAGCACATTACGTCCAAATGCTAACACTTTTTATTGGTCTTTTTCACTGACGCACATGTACATTACCATGAGGGGTGAGGTACACGTACACACGTGGTGTGCGTCAGTGATAAAGACCAATAAAAAGGTGTTAGCATGTGGACGTAATGTGCTGTTCCATTCTCTTTTGTACTTAAGGTCCATCACCGTTCCCTTTGGATCCCTACGTAATTTGGTGCTCTCCGATACACACGATCGAACAGCGGAGGAGTGGCACTCAAGCGTCAACTTTAGGTTACAATATCTCCGGATGTAATTAACATTTTACGATGCAACAAACGGCACTGATTACGTATTTGTTTATATGTTCAGATGTGCTAACAAAACTAACGGGGTTCCATTTAAAAAAACGTAGGTTTGTGTTAAAAAACATACTTCCGTGCATTTTTCATGGTTTGTATTAACCAATTACACTAGCCCCTCTCCTCACGTTCGGTCTGTGGAATCGATTCGTCAGTATTTGATGTGGTTTACGAAATATATCCAGCGGTAACGTTAGGTGACTCACCCTGTGTATGAAGTAAATCGGCCAAGAACATTTCGAGATTCTTGCTACCAACATTTCCCCTTTATGTATTAGGACCTGTTTATATACCATATATACTTAAAACTATGAAGACTATGACCGTCTGAACGTGTATTTAGACCTGCGTGAGAAAATGTGAAGGAAATAGGTCAAGAAATTTTCGAGATTTTTGGAAGCAATGTTAAACGACGACTTATTTTTATATAGCATATAGATGTAGGTTTTTATATACCATATATTTTTAAAAATATATGGTCTTTGACCGTCGAAACATTTATTAGAACAACGTGTAAATATTTGAAGTAAATCGGTAAAGAACTTTTCGAGTTATTATTGTAACAACGTCTCCCCTTTATATAGTACAAATATATTTGTATACGATATATATTTTCCTGTAAAAATGTGTAGCCTATGCCTATCCGAAAGTTTATTAGAGTTTCGTGTAAAAAGTTGAAGCAAATGCTCAAGAGCTTGTTGCTAACAAAGTTTCCTTTTTATATATTACGTATATACATTTTTTAAAAAGTGGCATATGTCCATCTGTACGTTTTGGAATGTGTCGTGTAAAAATCTGAAATAATTTCGTCAAGAACTTTTCGAGATTCCTGTTAATAACATTTATATAGTGCATGTATAGTTATATACCATATATATTTCAAAATGTGTAGCCCTTTATCCGCCCCAACGTTTATTAGAGTCTGAGGTAAAAATCTGAAGTAAATCAGTCAAGAATTTTTAGTGATCTCTGGTAACAGCCTTAAACTACGACTTGTCTTCATATATAAGTATAGATTTTATATATACGTTTTTATACCGTATGTATTAGAAATGTTCCCTATGTCTAGTGGAACATTTATTAGAGTGTCGTGTGAAAATTTGAAGTGAGTCGGTCAAGAACTTCCGCCCAAACGTTTATGAGAATATTGTACAAAAATTTGAAGTAAATCCATCAACAACTTTTCTAGATTTTTGGTAACAACGTTAAAGTATAGCTTGTCTTTGTGTAGTAATATAGATTCCTTCGAAGTTCAGGTAACAATGACGGAGCAGGGATTACGGTTACTGCATAAACAACTGGTTTTCGGTTAAATCGGTTTTTTCCACGGCATTTTAACCTATCTGTTAAAACCACTCAAAATAACTGGTTTCTGAAATAACCGATTTTCGGTTTTTTAGTCCTTTTATTTCCTGTAATAAACATACAAATCGAACAAAAACTGCAAAATTCTTTCTCTCAATTTTAAGATACATAGAATCAAAATATAAAATTAAATAGACAAATAAAAGAAAACTAAGTCTGTCCACCATTCGCTGCTTGTCTCGAAAAGTGATAACTGGCTGGATACTACAAAAAAAATCACCTATCTCCTCTTGATTTCCGGCCGCTGTGGCCGAGGGGTTCTAGGCTCTTCAGTCCGACACCGCGCGACTGCTACGGTCGCAGGTTCGAATCCTACCTCGGTCATGGATGTCTGTGATGTCCTTAGGTTAGTTAGGTTTAAGTAGTTCTAAGTTCTAGGGGACTGATGACCTCAGATGTCAAGTCCCATAGTGCTCAGAGCCATTTGGTTGGAGCCATTCTCTTGATTCTGATTTTTTGGAACAATGCTCAAAAATTATGTAATCAGGGTTCATACCACTATTTCGGCATTACGAATAGTCAGTGCTAAAGAGTGAAAACTGAGTTTGAAGAACTCTGTTTCTCGTGTTAACTTGCCCATTTTCAAGGGTTACAAGCAGATCAAGGCATATTAAGTACACACATGTAGCAGATTAGCCACTTTTCATTTTTATTGCATAGTATGAATGAATTGTGGTATGATCCCTGATTACATAATTTTTGAGCATTGTTCCAAAAAATCAGAATCAAGAGAATGGCTCCAACCAAATGGCTCTGAGCACTATGGGACTTGACATCTGAGGTCATCAGTCCCCTAGAACTGATTTCACCCGAGGGGACATCTTCAGAACCCAAGATGGACAACGTGCTTTCCATTTCAGAACCATCTCAGTCTCGTAGGAAATTTTGAAAAACTACACAAGATTTCACTAAATCCGTAGCATAGTCAGGATCCAAGTTAATTTCACGATTTAAGATCTTCCGTTTGTTGCTAGGTATTCCAAAAGTACTTTCCAGGTACGTGCGAGCTCTCCACACGCGATCATTGTAGATACTTTTCTCCACTGTCAAACTATGTCCACTGTACGGTTTGAGGGGACGTTTATGTAAGCCAAGAGCACCATCTCCTTTGAGGCAGAAAGACATTTTGGGGTTGTGTACCTGGAAGGCACTCGTCCTCAGGAAGATCTATGGTACCATTAATGAGAGATCTCTACAGGCGACAGTTTTGGAAAACGTTAGAATATCAGTTCTCATACTTTCCAGCATTAGCATAAACAAATCGGTATCTGCATCAGCTATAGCCATCAGAACTATAGACGAGCATCCTTTACAGTTGATACGCAATGAGAGGGTGGTCGATCCTTACGTGTTTCCAATCAACGGCTCCTACGCAATTCGAGAAATTAGCTTTAGCTTCAAATTTCTCGGCCACTGATCCGCATTTGTTCTTATCTGGAGTAGGAATATATTCCGTTCGTATTACCGTCCAGATTACAAAACATATCTCTCTGATGATCTTACTTATAGTCGAAATCCCGAGGAGGTAAAGTAATGCAAATATGCGAAAGTACAGCCACCTACCAATTATCGAAAACAGAAAAGCAAACCACTACATTAAAATATAGTAAAGCAAGTTGTCACAAAAACAACAAATGAGGGGTTGATAGTTCTTGTGATTAATGAAATAAATATGTAAGTAGGCTGTTTAGATTTTTATATGGGTAATGCCACGTAGCGCTCTATATGAAAATCACTGGCTGTGCAGTATGTGGCTAGTTTGCATTGTTGTCTGCCATTGTTGTCATGAACTGCTATAGCTGGATGCGAACAGCGCGTAGCGCTGGGCACTTGGAGGTGAGCCGCCAGCAGTGGTGGATGTGGGGAGAGAGATGGCGGAGTTTTGTAATACTGGATGTCAATTATGAATATTAAGGTAAATACATTGTTTGTTCTCTATTAATATCTTTCATTTGCTAACTATCCCTATCAGTAGTTAGTGCCTTCTGTAGTTTGAATCTTTTATTTAGCTGGCAGTAGTGGCGCTCGCTGTATTGCAGTAGTTCCAGTAATGAAGATTTTTGTGAGGTAAGTTATTTGTGAAAGGTATAGTGTAATGTTACTCAGGGCCATTCTTTTGCAGGGATTTTTGATAGTCAGATTGCGTTGCGCTAAAATTATTGTGTGTCAGGTTAAGCACAGTCGTGTATAAATTGTTCTAAGGGGACGTTTCATATGTCGACCCTTAGCCTAGGATACCTCACTGGAATCTTCTGATTTTTTCTTGTAGTTTGTGTATTTAGTGTAGCTTTAGCGCGTAATTGTAGAGAGAATCTCCTTGGTAGTTGCAGTCTTTCATTGTTGTACAGTAAAACAGTTGTGGCATGCATATAGATTTGCACCAAGTATTTCGCAGCTACGCTTGCAATTAACTAGATATTATTTTCAGTGCTATGTTAATGTGTTCTCTTATTTTTGCTATTCAAATTGTGCTTTTCTGTGTTATCGTGTGAAATATTGTGACAATAATGGCGTGTGAAAAACGTAACACTAGGCTCCAAGCTAAATTGAGAAATAATAGTGACGACGAGCGTAGCTTATCAGCGCCGCCGAGTAATGAATTTACTAATGTTCAAAGTAGTAATTTGGTAACTGTGCATAGGGAAATGGAGCGGGCGTCAAACAATGGCGTAGGCAGTGAAACAGGTAGTGAACAGGGAAGCATTATCGATCGATCGGTCGGCAACAGCTCGCCTCAGGAATCCGAAATGATAGGACACAATTTTGCAAATACTGTAGATTCAGGTTTTGCGTCCTCACCGTTTTCTCAAGTAAGTCAAGACACATTTTCAGCTTGTCAAAATGTGAATGTTGCCGGTGCAAATTCACTGCCGAAAAGCACTGAGGAAAATGTTTCAGACACCAATGCATTGTTATTTCAATTAATGCAACAAATGGGAGAAAAGCTTCAGAAGTTAGACACAATGGAACAACACCAGAGACAAACACAGCAACAGTTAGACGCAGTGGAACAAAATCTTAAAAAGTTAGACACGATGGAACAAAATCTTCAAAAGTTAGACTCATTGGAACAAACTCTCGAACAAACACGTGAAGATTTAACTGCTGAGTTACATAACATTGAATCGAAATGTCAAAAGGTCTGTAATGACGTAAAAACACAAATTTGTGAGCATTTTCAGCCTATTTTTTCGCGGCATGAAAATGCATTACAGAATCACGAAGCAGCCATAAAAGAGCTGCAAACCATTGTTCATGAAAATCATGAGACCTTGTGGGCTAAAATTGACTCAGTTGCATCTACCGATTCGGTTACGCAACTGGCAAAAACTCAGGAAAACTTAAAGAACACAGTAGATTCGATTTCAACACAAATGGACACTCTGAAACTTGGTTCAGAAAAACACACTGAGGAAATGTGTTCACTATCGGAGAAAGTAGCTGAACTTTCGGATCAGGTCACTAACTTATCTACAAAGGTAGATGATGATCTGAATGACACAAGACCCGTAGCCTTCACTGACACAGAAGAGTATGAACAAATTAGAAAATTCAGACAAAATCAAAATCAAATCAATACACAGTACAAAAGAGAAATCCGGGAAGTACAAGATCAGTTGACACAGGTGATACAAGAATTACATATTTCAGAGGACACTCGCGCTCCAACACGGGAAGAGGAACTTAGAAATACGGAAAAGCCACAAAATAATAACACAGGGCATTTCGGTAATTATGAAAGAAATTGGCAAGGTACACCGAATTTTGAGATGGAACCGCCGGCACGACGTAACAATGACCGATATGCTACTCGCCGACACGATGACTTTGACTATAAGCTGTTCATTACTACACGTAAATTCAAAACATTCAAGAATTCTGCCAATGACATTCATCCACAAGCGTGGCTCCATCAATTCTCTCATTGTTTTCCTCCCAACTGGTCATTAGAACACAGATTAGAATTTATGTGTGGCTACTTAGAGAATGAGCCAGCTGTAAGAATGCGATCGGTCATTCACAATTGCCACAGTGAAGGAGAATTTTACCATGCCTTCCTCTCAGCATATTGGTCTCAAGCCACACAAGACCGCGTAAAACATAGCATCATGATGATGAAACACTTTGAACAATCTGAATTTTCCAGTCTTGTCAAATATTTTGAAGACATGTTGCACAAGAATCAGTACCTGTCAAACCCATACAGCCCCTCAGAACTCATCCGCATTTGCTTAATCAAACTGCCTGAACATTTGAGACATATTATTTTAGCAGGACGTTGCAAAGACGACATTGAAGTTTTTCAGGGACTGTTACAAGAACTGGAAATTGATACAGACAGTCGCGGGATGCGAAAACGGGAAAACAATCACTACAGGGCACATCCGTCACAATTCCGTGACGACAGAAATAATATCTGGACACGACAAGTCTATTCTTACAACGTAAATCGTGACCAAAAGAGACACCACCCGTATGACAACCACTGGCAGAGTAATAGTTACAGAGAGAGATCGCATTTCCGTAGTAATGACTATCACAGAGACAATCAGAGAAACAGACAATATAGGAACCAAAACAATTATTATCAAGGGAGACAGAATAACTTCAGACGCAACAGTTCAGCACGCAGTTACGATTCCGGGAGAAATTCTCCACCACATGACCGACAAACAAGAAACTATGTAAACTACCGACATGACGACAGACGATATGATCGTAACGACAGACCTGAACTGCATCAGAACTGGCGAGTTTTAAACAGAGCTGGGCCCTCTCGGCAAGGCGAATTTGTGGAAGTTAGGCCTCCTAATCCCAGTAACGGCGCGCGCCAACAAAGAAACAGACAATGACTCGCACCGCAGGCAGCTGCGTGCGCCGGCTGGCTCCGAGAAAAATAACATTGACGCTAACCTTGAGCAAAATTCCCGTATTCTTTACGGACGAATACCGCATGATAATTGCATTCAAGTTGAAACTCTGCGTACTGAGAAGAGTAAAGGTTTACACCATATTTCTCATGTAAAACCATTTATTGACAGATAATCTGCTTTTTAACTTAGTCTTTGCAATTTTCACTTCACGCTACTTGTACAATTTGTCACACTGAGAAACTGTTAACATGCAACTATGTTTTAAATCTAACTAACTATCCAGTCAAGAACATAGGTAACTTAGACAAGTAATTGCGAATGCATTGTTATTGCGAACAGACGACACAGTGTTGTTATTTATACATTCCTCCTTGTTAGTTGCACGATTACATAACAAATATACGGCTTACATACTTAGAACATATACCAGCACTGCTAATGAAATTTTCATGCAACATTTTGGTTTGCTTGAGAGTGGATTCTGGATTTGAGGTGCTTTCTGTGAAATGCCAGATGACACAGTGGTTAGTTTATGTGACAGCTACACGATTTTATCACGACGCTGCTAATGCATGACAATTCACAATGTTGCTTTTGCGGTGTATCTGTTTTATATCTGCACAGTTTTTTCTGAATTCTTCTATAAAGTGAGACATGTTTTAGTGGTGACTTTTGTGCTATTGCTACAAGGAGACAGCCTTTTCCGTAGGACAACAATACGTTAGAGCACAGTACTTTCCTCATCACGGCAATAAGCGTAATAACTAAGTTATCTATACGCAAAGCATTTCACTTTTGTGTATCATGAGGTAAGTACATTGACTTCTGCAGAACTTAGCTTTCGGAGGACAATAACTACCACACTTCCCAGAGATTATCTAACAGCAAGACGCATATTTAGCGCTACAGGACACGTATTTGAGTGATTAATTTTGTACTTAAAACATTTATTTTTAAAGAGTTTTGAATTACACAGAAAGTTTTTTGTGATACATTTCATTCCATTGCTGTAATCTGTAACACCTGAGGGTATAATTACAATAATCCTCAGCGGGGTACACGTTTACTTTGTGTACCATGTGTCTGGCAAGCACAAGGAGCCCTAGCTAATATGGTATTTGCTTATACAATTTAACACATCGGTACCATATTTCTCTAACACATAAATTACACAGCTATCTGATCATTTAACAGAGAAACAAACATCTTTTTTACTACGTCAGTGACACATGTTTACGCAATTACAGAGTTGGATTACTTCACACTTAAGAAATTGTATTTTGTCTGTACTTTTGCACTGTTCATATTTTTTTGGTACCATTGTGATACTATGAGAGCTTTGAATGATGTATTTGGTAAGGGAGCATGACTTTAAAGTACGTTTGAGGCAGATGACACTTTTGACATGAGCAGAGAATTTTGTTAGGTTTTGAAATTATTGGAGGAAGCTACGACGATTTTGAGATTTGACTGAGGTGTTATGATGTTATTATTACGATGACGATGAGTATTATGCTGCTGAGGTATGTTTATGATTAATAGGCTGATGCTATATGAGTTATTTGATTATGCTACTTATCTGTTATGATGCAATATTGAAGAAGTGTCGACGAATAAGGTAAGGAGTAATGAATAGTGGTTAGGGACGCGAACTTGTGAAAAAGGATGTTGGAAACCAAGAATCGTACTTTTAAGAGTTATGAAAGGTGTGTAAATGCGTGAATGTATCACAATGCCGGCGAAAATTTTTTGAACACGGTTATATTCATAGGATTTTGTTTCTACAGATTTGTAACGCAAATTCTTGACCTGTGAAGACTGTCACTGTAGCGGAAACTGCTGTCGTAAATATTTCCGTAAGAAAGTTAAGTGACCACCTGCACGTGCGTCGTCGGAACACAGCTGTGTCAAACACCTGGAGAACAAGCCATTAGGGTGTGCCTTTCATCGCTAATGCGACACCCTCGTTACTTGAAAACATATGATTTTTGTAATGCGTTGTGGGCACACAGCTGTGTCAAACACCTGGAGAACAAGGCATTAACGTGTGCCTTTCATCGCTAATGCGACACCCTCGTTACTTAAACACATATGATTACTCGCACTTTGTGCTAATTATTGAAATGCTTATGAATTGATGGGAAATATTCGTACATCTGCACACCTGATTATGACAAGTGTCTTTCTCCAAGAGTTGAGTGCTACTGACTTACGAAATGCCACATGACTATTGAATGATATTTTTATGCTTTGCTTTTCATAGTTGCTTATTTCATTTAATATCTGGTTTCCAGCTGAGTTGCAGCATTAGTTTTATAAAATAAACTTAGATGCATTTGCTAATGTGAACTCTTTCTGTCAACAGATCTATTAAATAATTATTTTATGATCCACATTCTTTAAAAAAGGAGCACTTGGAAAGGAAAGAACAATAAGAAGGAACTAGTAACAGTAACACATAATTTTCTTTTCAAGTACATGGTAATATTTTTTTTACAATAAGTTGTTGTGGTGCACCACTTTAATTACATAGACATTAAGATGACCACTTTAATTACATAGATATTAAGATGTGAATAGACATTTCCCTTTTCTGCATTGTTGTCTTTACTGTAATATTTTTTCTGCTTGCGCTATGTCATGTTTAGGTATAAGTTGCTGCTGTTTGCCAGGTATAGTGTTATTGAATTTGACTTTTGCTAATTTCTTAACGCTGCTTGCTTCGCAAATCTGCGTTTTTTTCATTGCTGTTTATATTAACTGTGTTATGTGATGCTGCATTGCCTCGTCCCTTGGTATATATATCTGAGCTCAGTAGATTTAAGTTAGCTTAAGAGGGGGTAGACTATATAAGAAACTAACTATGATGAATTGGACGAAATGCATAATGCATGAAGAAGCTATAAGAAAATGGTTTGGCCAAAAAAAAAAAAAAAAAAAAAAAAAAAAAAAAGGATACTGTACAGCGGAGAAAAACTATTTTTGACAGAGGAGGTGAACAGAATACAGAAAGCAGGCTTAGATAGGACTTTTGGGAATAATGATGAACGAAGGGAGATCTCCATGCAAAATACTGCAGTAAAACAAACCCTGTCCTTTCCTTTTGTGTTATCCCACTATGTGTTTGTGTACCCTTGTGTATTTGTTTTCTTCCTGTCTCTGTGTAGTTTCATAGAATTTTTTCTTCTGTTAATATTAAGCTACATTCACTATGATGAGGAATACTGTTATCCTCAAATATATTTTGCATTAATAATATGGTATTTTCTTTGTAAAGATGTTTAGACATTATGTATTCTGTTTTGTTTTAATGCTCATGTGTGAAGTTGACGTTTTAAAAGTGATTCTGATCTTTTATTTTTGTACTCATGTCATCATTCCTGTAACACTGATGTATATGTTTATTTCTATTCTGTTGTAAAGCCTGTACTACAAATGTTATCTGTATTGTTATGTTTTTAATTATGTATTTTGTACCTTTGTCATTGTATTCTTATGTTATAAAATTGTAATTGACAGCAGTTCATCAAATTAAGTAACTTGTAAGTTCCATCTCACTGCACACATTTCTGTTGGTCATAGTATATGGACAATATGTGAGAAGTAGGGACTGTTAGTGTTTGTACGTGTGTTAATAATTCAGCAAGGGACTGGATAACAGCATTGCTGGTTCTGAGGACAATTCCAAAAACTTTGTGAGTGCACAAGTGGTGGTTCATGGACTTGCTATATTGTCCGCAAGACTCTTCGATGGTGATTGTGCACCTGCACAGTCACAACAGATGGCTGCTGGCCATCTCTACAAGGACTACAGTGGGCCTGTCCACAATTTCTACAAGGACAACAGTGGGTCTGCACCTCTGGTGGTCCACCAATACCACAATCTCTACCAGGACTACAGTGGGTCTACTCTGTGATGACCTACCTACCAATATTCTTCGAAACGTCGACTGACTCTGCTGTGGGTTTGCTCTGTTGTGGCCCATTACCTGTCAGCATGTCAAGAGTCAGCACTGTCTTACTGTTGGAAGGACAATACTACTTCTTCAAGACTCCATGGAAATCCACTACTTCCGTGTGCATTGTATTCTACTGCTCAGACTTTGAGCAAACAAACTGCAGGTTTACTCTTATGATGAATGATCGGGACTGTCTTTACTGACTGTGAAAAAATTTTAGCTGTTGACCAACATTGTATCAATAAGTGTGTGCATTTGATATCTTTGTTATTGTAATTATGAAAAATTTTATCAAATCTTTATTGGCCACTGCCCAAAAATATTTTGTAAAATTTTTTGTGGGGAGCATGGGGGCTATGTAAGTAGGCTGTTTAGATTTTTATATGGGTAATGCCACGTAGCGCTCTATATGAAAATCACTGGCTGTGCAGTATGTGGCTAGTTTGCATTGTTGTCTGCCATTGTTGTCATGAACTGCTATAGCTGGATGCGAACAGCGCGTAGCGCTGGGCACTTGGAGGTGAGCCGCCAGCAGTGGTGGATGTGGGGAGAGAGATGGCGGAGTTTTGTAATACTGGATGTCAATTATGAATATTAAGGTAAATACATTGTTTGTTCTCTATTAATATCTTTCATTTGCTAACTATCCCTATCAGTAGTTAGTGCCTTCTGTAGTTTGAATCTTTTATTTAGCTGGCAGTAGTGGCGCTCGCTGTATTGCAGTAGTTCCAGTAATGAAGATTTTTGTGAGGTAAGTTATTTGTGAAAGGTATAGTGTAATGTTACTCAGGGCCATTCTTTTGCAGGGATTTTTGATAGTCAGATTGCGTTGCGCTAAAATTATTGTGTGTCAGGTTAAGCACAGTCGTGTATAAATTGTTCTAAGGGGACGTTTCAAATATTTTATTTCAGGTAAATACATTCTGAAAAAGTGGATGGAAGTGAGAAACTCGTACTGAAAATCAACTGCCAAAACTACGGCCAAATCGGGTGCAGGGGCGTCAGAAGCAAAAGCCTGCATTTATGCACCTCAGTTGCAGTTCCCGCACAAACATGTGAAGGAAGAGAAACAGAGGGCATTCTCTCACAAGATACTGATGATAATGATGGTGGTGCTACGGATGTAACTGCTGGAAGTGATGAGATTCCTATACAGCCAGTTCCAAGCGTACCACGTAATGCTGCAACAACTGAAAAACCTTCATAAAAACCGGAAAATGGAGTCTGTTGAATTAGAAACGATTGCAGCTCTGAAGGAAACACCAAATCGGCAGTTTTCATTTTTCAAAATATTGGTGTCTTATCTTGAATATTTCGGTGAATTTGATACACTTGAGTTTGAAATGGAGGAGCTGAAAGTTGAAAAGAAAATCAGACAGCGGAAACATCCTCTTCCTTCTGCATGCGATACACTATGTGCCTTTCCATCTAGTAGTCAACCGGTTACCCAATAGATACAGCGCCAGCCAAATCCGCAGCACATTGCTTCAGCCTATCAGAAGCCAGTTAAGTCACAAGTATCAGCCGTTCCGTTCCACGAGCACGCATTCGATCCTGGCCTGAACTATCTCCACAGTTCTTCTTCCGATGAAAGCTCAGAATATATGTTTCACAATTTGTAATACATCATTTAACTTCACTTCTACTTGCATTTATTCTGTCATATTATTTGCACATCTGCGTTATTTCGATTTTTTATACTAAAATCTAACTAAAAAAGAGACTCCTTAAAAATATTCTGGTGGTTATATATCTTACCTCAAAGTTATGGCCAACATCTGAATCGGTTGAATTCACTCCCTCATAAACGTGTCTTGGCTTTGAAGACGGTCTTTTAGCTTCACGTGTAATTCATAAATGACTTCGTTGGCATCCTGAAGTAGTTAAAAAAATTGTCTTCGTGCTCGCGTAGCCTCGGGAAAATGTGTAGAATGCTCCAAATTCCTACCGTAAAGTGATGAGGCGGTGCTCCCGATGCATTCTGGTATTCCTTCGTCGTTTTTTCCCCCTTATGTAGAGAAACAATATGGAAACTGTGGTGTCACCACCAGACACCACACTTGCTAGGTGGTGGCCTTTAAATCGGCCGCGGTCCGTTAGTATACGTCGGACCCGCGTGTCGCCACTGTCAGTGATTGCAGACCGAGCGCCGCCACACGGCAGGTCTAAAGAGACGTCCTAGCACTCGCCCCAGTTGTACAGCCGACTTTGCTAGCGATGCTTCACTGACAAATACGCTCTCATTTGCCGAGACGATAGTTAGCATAGCCTTCAAAATGGTTCAAATGGCTCTGAGCACTATGGGACTTAACATCTATGGTCATCAGTCCCCTAGAACTTAGAACTACTTAAACCTAACTAACCTAAGGACAGCACACAACACCCAGCCATCACGAGGCAGAGAAAATCCCTGACCCCGCCGGGAATCGAACCCGGGAACCCGGGCGTGGGAAGCGAGAACGCTACCGCACGACCACGAGATGCGGGCTCATAGCCTTCAGCTACGTCATTTGCTACGACCTAGCAAGGCGCCTTTACCAGTTTCTATTGAGATTGTAATTATGTATCATCAAGAGCGATGTTCTCCAATTATGGATTAAAGTTAAGTATTCCAGAAGCTATCTACTATTTTTGGCTACTATAATTCCTTGTCATTTTCCAGACCTCACGCCAGCTTGCGTGAGCTTAAACGCGTGCCTTTCGGCTTCCTCCAAACTCCGTGAATTGGCTCCTGCCAATTCACAACAGCAACAACTTGACTTCTCTCCATAATCATTACCTGAGCCCGTGTACGAAAGAAAACAATAAGCCTAGTGTAAACCGTGTGAGAACCGTGTATGTATCAAAGGATTTCATTCATTTTCGGTTACGGACGAAAACGAGCCGAACCGAATGGAATCGCTTAAGTGCGATACAAGTCTAGGCCTGTTCCACACGTACGCGGTTCCATTCTGTTCAGTTAGTTTTCGGCTGCTTTTCGGTCGCTACCGACAAGTGTGAAACGGTGCTTCGGTTTCTGTTCGGTACCTAAAAGAAACAGTATACCACCGAATACTCCCTGGACCTCAATAGGTTTTATCAGGTTTCTATAAGGTAAGAACTCATGTCCAAGGAACAGAAAGCAATCGAGGCGTTCACACACCCACGGTTCAGTTTGTGTTTTAACCTGATAGCGAGTGGAAGTCTTTAAAAATTATCTCTTATAATGACTTTTTATAGTTGTTGTTTCAGTTTTTCTGATAAAATGAGTGATTTACCAGATGATGATATGGATCGGCTGGTTTCTCCAGTGCAGTCTAAACCAGTGCTGTGGGACAAAACTTGTGAGAAATATAAGAATAAATTTAAGACGCAAAAAACATGGAAAGGTGTTTATGTTGAAATTTTTAACGACTTTGATGAATCTGGCGTCACTAAAAAACTGGAATTGGCTAAGTAATGAAGAATTCATTTTTTGTCGAATAAGAGATTAGGGCAGTTGGTGAACTCACGGAGAGTTTGAGGACATTTAAAAAGAAATGATTTGAAAATTAAGAAAATAACGAATACCATTTATTTAAAATACGTAGCAAATTATAATACAATACATAATTTTTGTCATAAGTAATAAGGTAAGTCAGATTTTAGAATATTGCCAACTCACTGAACCCACTTCAGTCATGAAGTAATTTATCAACACCTCTCTTACATTTTTTGCTGACATAGTTGCCTGATTTCTCCTCATTTCACCCTAGGGGACATCCTCAAAACACGAGATGGACAACGAGTTTTCCATTTCAAAAACCTCTCGGTCTCGTATGAAATTCTGCAGAACTACAACAGCTTTTACTATATCCGTAGCATAGTCATGATTCAAGTTAATTGAGCGATGGAATATCCTCTATTTGTCGCTAAGTGTTCCAAAAAAGCATTCCACGTACCTGCGAGCTCTGCACACACGACAGTTGTAGATCCTTTTCGCTACCGTCAAATTGTTTCCACTGTAAGCTGTGAGGAGATGCTTATGTAACCCAAAAGCATCATCTCCAGTGAGGTAGTGAGGCATTTTGAGGTTCTGCGTGCCTGGAAGACACTTGTCCTCAGGTAGGTGCCGTTAATGATAGATCGCCACAGCTGACAGGTTAGAAAAATGTTAGCGTCACAGGCCTTCCCATACGCTCGAACATCAGCGTAAACAAATCGGTTCAAATGGATCAAATGGCTCTGAGCACTATGGGACGTAACATCTCAGGTCATCAGTCCCCTAGAACTTAGAACTACTTAAACCTAACTAACCTAAGGACATCACACACATCCATGCCCGAAGCAGGATTCGAACCTGCGACCGTAGCGGCCGCGTTGTTTCAGACTGAAGCGCCTAGAACCGCTCGGCCACCAGCGGCCGGCAAACAAATCGGTATTCTGCGTCAGCTCTAGCCATCAGAACTATAGATGAATATCCTTTATAGTTTATATGCATTAAGTTGAGAGGGTGGACGATCCTTATATGTTTCCCACCAACGGTGACCAAGCAGTTCAGGAAATTAGCGATAGTTTCAATTTTTCTGAGCAATTGATTCTCATTTTTTATCTGGAGCAGGAATGCACTCCAATTGTAATACCGTCCAGATTGCATAACAAATCTCTCCGACGATCTTGCTTATATATTAAAAAACTAGAAACCCGCCTCGACTGCGAGAAAAGGACCTAGTGTTTACCTAGGTTTCGGCGTAGATAACTACACCTTCTTCAGAACAATAAAACCCACAAGTGCCTAAAAAGACCTTTGTCAATTATTAAAAGAACACTATGGCTATAGTCTCGGTCGGGCACACAGTTTTAATCTGCCAGGAAGTTTACTATGGCTATACATTTATAAACGAAAAAAGGGGAACACAAACAGTACATATGTGCAAAGTCTAAAACCGCTACTTAACTTATTGTTCTCAAGAAGGTGTAGTTATCTACGCCGAAACCTAGGTAAACACTAGGTCCTTTTTTCGCAGTCGAGGCGGGTTTCTAGTTTTTTAATATATTAACCAACGACTGCTGACGCGCTGCAATGTTGAAGGATCTTGCTTATAATCGAAATCCCGAGGAGATAAGTGTAATGCAAATCTGAGAAAATGCGACCACCTGCCAAATACCTAAAACAGAAAGCAAAACCACTAGATTAAATTAATTAAAATATTGTAACGCAAGTTGTTACAAAAAAACACGATGAGAGATTGACAATTCTTGGGATTAATAAAATGATATTTTTTCAGGTAAACACTTTCTGAAAAAGTGGACGCAAGTGAGAGAGACTCGTACCAAAAATCAGTTTACAAGACTAGGAAGAAATCGGGAGAAGGAGCGTCAAAAGCAAAAGCTACATTTATGCACCTCAGTTGCAGTCCCCACACAAAACATTTGAAGAAAGAGAAACAGAGGACACTCTCTCACAAAATATTGATGATAATGATGGTGGTGTTGCTGTAACTGTTGAAAATGATGAGGATCCTATACAGTCAGTTCCAAGCGTAGCACGTTGTGCTACAGCAGCTGAAAATCTGAATCGTTTTCCAAGCAACCTGCATAAAAAAAAACGGGAAATGGACTCTGTTGAATTAGAAATGATTGCAGCACCGAAGGAAACACCAAACCGGCACCTTTCGTTTTTTAAAGGATCACTCCCTGATCTTGATGATTTCCACGTATTTAACACATTTGATTTTCAGATGGAGATGCTGAAAGTAGTACAGAAAATTAGGCAGCGGAAACATCCTCTTGCTTCTACATCCGATACACTATATGCCTCTCCAACTAGTACTCCGCCAATGGTCTCTTCATGTGCTACCCCACCGATAGTCCCTGATCAGTAGGTACAGAGCCAGACTAATACACAGCACATTGCATCAGCCTACCTAAAGCCAATTCATTCTCAAGTGTCAGCTGTTCAGTTATACGAGGACTCACACAACCTTGGCCTGAACTGTCGCCACAGTACTTCTTCCGCTGACAACTCAGAATATACGTTTCACAATTTGTAAAACATCACTTAACTTCGCTTTTCCTTGTATTTACTCTGACCTATTATTTGTAAACTTCTGTTACTTCACTTTTACATTAAAAGAGACGCTTTCAAAAAATTGCGTCAATTGTACTGCCTTATCTCAAAGTTACGGCCAGCATCTGAATCGGTTGAATACATTCCTTCAGTTTCACGTGTAATTCATCAAATGATTTCATTGACATCCTGAAGTATTTTAAAAAATTGTCTTCGTGATCTCGCAGCTTGGGGAAAATGGTGTAAAATGCTCCAAACTCCTGCCGTAAAGTGATGAGAGGGTGCTCCCAATGAATTCTAGCATTCCTCCTTTGCTTTTTATTCTTCTATAGAGAAACAACGTGGCAATAACTTGACTTCTCTCCATGATCACTAGTGAGCCTATGTACGTAAGAAAACAAAAAATCTAAAGTGAACCGTGTGAGGATAGCGTATGTGTGAAAGGGTTACATTCGTTTTCGGTTGCAACTGAAAACGGACCGAGCCGAACCGAATGGAACCGCATATGTGTGAAACAGGCCTTACTGTTTCTATTAGGTACCGAACAGACTTCGAAGCACCGTATAACATTTGTCGGCAGTGACCGATAAAGAACCGAAAACGAACCTAACCAAATGGAGCTGCGTACGTTGAAACAGGTCTTAAGCCACGACACATGGCGACTGGGACGTTATTGTCGCACCAATGCTGTACCAATTCTTATGCTATGTGTTTGTTGATCGATTCTGTCAGTACTGTTATTAAAATCGCACTGATCGCTTTTTCCCATTTTCTATAATAACGCATTATTTCAAAGCGATGCAAATTTTAAAATTTTAAAATCGCACTGATCGCTTTTCCCATTTTCTATAATAACGCATTATTTCAAAGCGATGTAAATTTTACGAATAAAAATTACTCCTTTTTTTTAAAAAAAGAAAGGTTAACATAAAAACGAAAAAATTTCACTGCTGCTATGGCAAACTCATAATTTCATTTTTTAATCGGTTATTAGTAAAAAATAAAAAAAAATCTTATAACGGAGACCAGGCAAATACCGAAAAATACCGGTTATTCACAACTAAAATATTGGTATCGGTTTTAACCGGTTGGTTTGTCACATCCCTATGATGGAGGTGGACAGTGACTACGCCCCTCTTCTCCCAAGTGGATCACAAAGGCTCAATAATATTGAGATCTGCTGATTGTCGTGGCCACGTGAGACGTGAAAATATATTCTCGCGCTCGGAAAACCAGTCCTAGACGGTGCGAGCTGTGTGAACAGGGGCGCTGTCGTCTTGGAACACAGCATCACCATTCGGGGAAAAAACATAGTAGCATGGAATAGATCTGATTAGCAAACATGGTCCCATAATCCTTTGCAGTAATGTGAAATTACAGAGCAGCCATGGAAGCCGTGAAATACCGTGGTACGGCGTCACCGCACTCCTGCCATGTTTCACTCTTGAGATGTAAACTGGTCAGAAGTTGGCAACACTGTGCAACATGACACCTACGACCAAATGCCTTTCTCCCACTACTCCAAAGTCTGCATCTACATCTGCATCTGATCTGTACTCCACAAGCCACCTTTCGGTGCGTGGCGGAGAATACATTGCTTACCTTTGTCACTTCCCCTCTTCCTGTTCCAGTCTCGATTAGTTCGCGGGAAGAACAATTGTCGGTAAGCGTCAGTCTGGGCTCGAATCACTCTAATTTAGTCCTCAAAGTCTTTTCGCGAGGTATACTTAGGAGGAAACAATATATTTGTTGAGTCTTCTAGCAACTTACACTCTCGGAACTTGAACAGTGTACCATACCATTATGCAGGACGCCTCTCTTGCAGCGTCTGCTATTGGATTTAGTTGGTTATCTCTGCAATACTTTCGTGCTTACTAAATGAATCTGTAACGAAACGCTGTGATCTTCTTTGGATCTTCTCGATTGCCTCTATCAATCCTACATGGAACAGACACCAAATTGAAGAGCAGTATTCAGTTATTGGTCGAAGAAGCGTTTTGTAAGCTACCTCCTCTACTGATGGAATGCATTTCATAGAGAACCTCATGCTGGCATCTGCTACTCCTGCGATTAGTTTCACGTGGTCGTTCCACTTTAAATCGCTCCGTACGCATACTCCCAGATATGTTATGGAAGTAACTGCTTCCATTTATTGTTCTGCAATTGTCTAACAGTGTAATAATGGAAAAAAATTGGAAATTTGTGATAAGGACTATGGGACCGAACTGCTGAGGTCATAGGTCCCTAGGCTCACACACTACTGAATCTAACCCAAACCAACTTACGCTAAGGACAACACACACACCTATGCCCGAGGGAGGACTCGAACATCCGACGGCGGAACCCACGCGAACCGTGACAAGGCGCCCGAGACGGCACGGCTACCACGCGCGGCTGTAATAATGGCTTTTTCTGTATGTGTATACGAAATGCGTCACATTTATTTAAGTTGAGGGTTAAATGCCGCTCTCTGCTCCAAGCGTCGATCCTTGCAGGTCTCCCTGCATTTCGCCACAATTTCTGACGTTGCGACTTCTCTGTGTACAACAGCATCATCCACAAAAAGCCTCATTAGCTTCCGATGTTGTCTACTGTGTCATTTATATACACTGTGAATCATAATCAACATCTAGCACTTCCTTGGGGTATTCTCGAAGTCATTTTTACCACCGAAGCCTTCTTTCCGTTGAGAATGACATTCTGTGTTCTGTTTGCTAGAAACTCTACAATCCAATCACATAGTTGGCCTGATATTCTGTATGCTCGTATTATTGTTCATTAGGCGGCAGTGCGGAACAGTATCTGATGCTTTATGAAAGTCAAGGAACATGGCATCTATCTATGTATCATTTTTTTAAAATCATGATTTTCACAACAGCTATATTTCACTTTATTGCACACATCCAGTTTCAGTTGCACAGCAGACTCTCTTCAGATTTGAAAGACACGAAATTATCATGATGCGCGGGACCTCTAAGCTACTTGGACTGAGTATAACTTGAGTTTATTGTACACTGACGGAATGTTGCGCATCGTGGAGACCCTTAGGTTGTTAACCAATCGTTTGTCACACAACAGTCCTCAGCGAATGGCAGTAACGAACTTTGCAAGACAAATGTTCCGCATCGTGGAGACCCTTACAAAGTTCTAAAAGCCCACATTTCGAAATGTGTAAATGTACCGAGAGACGTTAATTCCTCAAAATTCCGGTAATAACCACGAGGCTCAAATTAGATACATTCAGTCATATAGAGGGTTCCTGACGATCTTTCTTCCTGCGTACCATCAGCGAATCGAACAGAATTGTGCAACCTCAACCACAAATTTGTGAGTACATATTTTTTATTTATTTGGTTTCCTGGTGACGTTAGCGCCACCAGCCCACCTCTAATATCAAGTCAGGTATTCTAATTATTTTTCATTATGTTCATGACGACACACATCTTACAAGGAGCCTTACATTTATTGTAAGATACAATACATAGAAATAAGTAGAACTGGACGTGAAGAGGAAGAGAAAATGGGAAGTAATAGAGCACTAATAGAGCACGAAAGAAAAGTGCTGTAACTAACTTAGAAGCGAAAAAGCTAAGCGTAGCCGAGGAAAGGTGGAAGCATTTGCTTTACTGTTCGACTGAGAGAGACTGGCCACATGTGTTACCTTTACAGGTAAAAGTTATGAGGCTGACTAAAGGAAGTGCCTAAGACTTTACTTGAACGAAACATGGCACTGAATTACACTGAGGGGACAAAAGTCATGGGGTACCTCCTAATATCGCGTCAGACCTCCTTTTGCTCGGTGTACTGCAGCGACTCGACGTCGCATGGACTCAACAAGTCGTTTGATGTCAACTGCAGAAATATTGGATTCGTTAACACGATTTTCTTAAATTTATTCAGCCGAACCACAGCCAATAGATCAAAACTGAAATAAGCAAAAATGTTTCTCTGCACGCAATCTGTTTCTCCTCTTTGTCGCGTTAATATCTGCAACTACATATATGCACTGCAAGCCACCTTACGGTAAGTGGCGGAGGGCACTCTATACTGCTACTTGTCATTTCCTTTCCTATCTCACTCGCAAATAGAGCTAGGGAAAAACAACTATTTACTCGTAGATAGCCCAGTATGAACCCTAATTTCTCGTATCGTATCTTCGTGGTCCTTACCCGAAATGTATGTTGGTGGCAGTAGAGTCGTTCTGCAGTCAACTTCAAAAGCCGGTTCTCTAAATTATCAGAATGTCGTTTCTCGAAAAGAACACCGCCTTCCCTCAAGGGATTCCCATTTGAGTTTCCGAAGCATCTCCATAATACACTCCTGGAAATTGAAATAAGAACACCGCGAATTCATTGTCCCAGGAAGGGGAAACTTTATTGACACATTCCTGGGGTCAGATACATCACATGATCACACTGACAGAACCACAGGCACATAGACACAGGCAACAGAGCATGCACAATGTCGGCACTAGTACAGTGTATATCCACCTTTCGCAGCAATGCAGGCTGCTATTCTCCCATGGAGACGATCGTAGAGATGCTGGATGTAGTCCTGTGGAACGGCTTGCCATGCCATTTCCACCTGACGCCTCAGTTGGACCAGCGTTCGTGCTGGACGTGCAGACCGCGTGAGACGACGCTTCATCCAGTCCCAAACATGCTCAATGGGGGACAGATCCGGAGATCTTGCTGGCCAGGGTAGTTGACTTACATCTTCTAGAGCACGTTGGGTGGCACGGGATACATGCGGACGTGCATTGTCCTGTTGGAACAGCAAGTTCCCTTGCCGGTCTAGGAATGGTAGAACGATGGGTTCGATGACGGTTTGGATGTACCGTGCACTATTCAGTGTCCCCTCGACGATCACCAGTGGTGTACGGCCAGTGTAGGAGATCGCTCCCCACACCATGATGCCGGGTGTTGGCCCCTGTGTGCCTCGGTCGTATGCAGTCCTGATTGTGGCGCTCACCTGCACGGCACCAAACACGCATACGACCATCATTGGCACCAAGGCAGAAGCGACTCTCATCGCTGAAGACGACACGTCTCCATTCGTCCCTCCATTCACGCCTGTCGCAACACCACTGGAGGCGGGCTGCACGATGTTGGGGCGTGAGCGGAAGACGGCCTAACGGTGTGCGGGACCGTAGCCCAGCTTCATGGAGACGGTTGCGAATGGTCCTCGCTGATACCCCAGGAGCAACAGTGTCCCTAATTTGCTGGGAAGTGGCGGTGCGGTCCCCTACGGCACTGCGTAGGATCCTACGGTCTTGGCGTGCATCCGTGCGTCGCTGCGGTCCGGTCCCAGGTCGACGGGCACGTGCACCTTCCGCCGACCACTGGCGACAACATCGATGTACTGTGGAGACCTCACGCCCCACGTGTTGAGCAATTCGGCGGTACGTCCACCCGGCCTCCCGCATGCCCACTATACGCCCTCGCTCAAAGTCCGTCAACTGCACATACGGTTCACGTCCACGCTGTCGCGGCATGCTACCAGTGTTAAAGACTGCGATGGAGCTCCGTATGCCACGGCAAACTGGCTGACACTGACGGCGGCGGTGCACAAATGCTGCGCAGCTAGCGCCATTCGACGGCCAACACCGCGGTTCCTGGTGTGTCTGCTGTGCCGTGCGTGTGATCATTGCTTGTACAACCCCGTCGCAGTGTCCGGAGCAAGTATGGTGGGTCTGACACACCGGTGTCAATGTGTTCTTTTTTCCATTTCCAGGAGTGTAGTTACGTGCTGTTCGAACCTATCGGAACCGCGCGACCGCTACGGTCGCAGGTTCGAATCCTGCCTCGGGCATGGATGTGTGTGATGTACTTAGGTTAGTTAGGTTTAAGTAGTTCTAAGTTCTAGAGGACTGATGACCTCAGATGTTAAGTCCCATAGCGCTCAGAGCCATTTGAACCATTTTTTTGAACCTATCGGTAACAAATCTAGCAACCTGCCTCTGAATTGCTTCGATATCTGCCTTTAAGAAGAAATCAGCTCAATTTCGATTACGCGATAAGTCACACAAATCTGAGGGCTGTAAATTCAATTAAATACTTAGGGATTACAATTACAAATAACCTAAATTGGAACGATCGCATAGATAATATTGTGGGTAGAGCAAACCAAAGAGTGCGATTCATTGGCAGAACACTTATAAGGTGCAACAGGTCTACCAAAGAGACTGATTACACTACGCTTGTCCGCCCTATTCTGGAGTACTGCTGTGCGGTGTGGGATCCGCATAAGGTGGGACTGACGGATGACATTGAAAAAGTACAAAGAAGGGCAGCTCGTTTTGTATTATCGCGAAATAAGGGAGATAGTGTCACAGATATGATACGTGAATTGGAGTGGCAATCATCAAAACAAAGGCGTTTTTCGTTGCGACGGGATCTTCTCATGAAATTTCAATCACCAGTTTTCTCCTCCGATTGCAAAAACATTCTGTTGGCACCCACCTACATAGGGAGAAATGATCATCACGATAAAATAAGAGAAATCAGGGCTCGCACGGAAAAATTTAAGTGCTCGTTTTTCCTGCGTGCCGTTCGAGTGTGGAACGGTAGAGAGACAGCATGTAGGTGGTTCATTGAACTCTCTGCCAGGCACTTTATTGTGAATAGCAGAGTAATCATGTAGATGTAGATGTAGGTGTAATCCGACCTGGTGCGGATCCCAAACACTCGAGTAGTACTCGAGAATGAGTCGCAGCCGGCCGATGTGGCCTTGCGGTTCGAGGCGCTTCGGTCTGGAACCGCGTGACCGCTACGGTCGCAGGTTCGAATCCTGCCTCGGACATGGATGTGTGTGATGTCCTTAGATTTGTTAGGTTTAAGTAGTTCTAAGTTCTAGGGGACTGATGACCGCCGATGTTAAGTCCCATAGTGCTCAGAGCCATTTGAACCAATGAGTCGCACTAGCGTGCTAAATTCTGATCATTTATATATAGAAAAAATAATAGCGGTCCTATCGCACTTCCGTGGGGCGCTCCTGACGGTACCCTTGTCTCTGTTGGACACTCGTGTTGCTCGTACACTCGTTAACAGTCTGCAATTGAATACCGTTCAAACGCTTTTCGTAAATCTAGAAATATGGAATCTGTCTGTTACTCTTCATCCACAGTTCGCAGTATCATTTAAGAAAAGGACAAGCTGAGTTCCACGTGAGCGATGCTTTCTAAAGGTGCGCTGATTCGTGGACATAAGCTTTCGGATTCAAGGAAATGTATGACATTCGAACTCAGAATAAGTTCAAAAATTCTGCAGCACTTAAATGTTAAGGATACTGGCCAGTAATTTTGCGGATCCGTTCCTTTACCATTCTTGTACACAGGAGTCATCTCCGTTTTTTTTCAGACGCTTTGGTCTTCGCTCTGGGTGAGTGACTCGTGATAAATGCAGGCTATGTAAGTCGCCAATGTCATAGAGTACTCATTGTAAAACCGAACGGAAGTGCCATGTGGATCCGGCGACGTAGGCCGGGCCAGACAGAAAGCGGTATGGCGGCGCGGTTCACGCTGCAGCAGTTGACAGCGCCTTTCAGAGCCGAAGGACGCCACACATGGAATTCGCACAGAGCGGTTTATAGCGGTACACGAGAAAAATCAACTTTCCGAATTTCTTGCTGTAAAAAATACTGTATGTAAATGAAGCAAGACTACGTCAACCCCTGTAGTCAGTTTTTCGGTAGATAGTCTATTCTTCTTGTTGAGAACCACTTCCTTCGGTTTTATGTGTTTTCTTCACCAAAAAATACTTCTCATTGGAGTTTGAAGAAACTAATGGGCACAAAAAGTTGATATTTATGTATCTTATAGTTTCACATTATAGCTTGATGATGGAGTATCTATTTTGTCGATGTTGCTCATAGTTACTGTGATACCTACTTTCCAAGTACTCTGTAGCATAAATTTTGAAGGGCTTGCAGTGAAAAATGTAGACGCTGGTTACTTTACGTATCGTTCGCTTTATGTGATACGTTGCTGCGAACTAAATGTAGCTAATATATCGATATTGCTTTTAACGCTGGAACGAAAGCCATATTTCGGTACAGTATGGAGAAAATAGAAGTAATTTACTTGTGCGCTCTGCTTGAGTGCACCGCGGCCATCTACCGTGGCATGCATCTCAGTTGTGGGAATACACATTTTTCAAATTAGTGATCGCGATTTTTTATTGTTCTGGCTACTGCAAGAAAATGATGGGGAAGAAGACATTCTACTGCAACAGACTAAACAGTTGAAATAAAACTTTTAAGACAAGGCTTGACAAAACTTTCGTTTACGACACTTATCAGTCGTTATTTATTAAACGGAGACACAGTTCTGTGAGTTCTTCAGGTTAAATATTTGCAGTTTAACTATTTTATAGATCTGGTCAAACAAGCTTTATGGAAGAATTCATCAAATAGATATTTGTATCCAACAACATCCGATGCGAAGTTAACCGTAAAGCTAAAGCAAGAAAAGTCAAAATACTTTGAAAAGTACAGTAGTTTGTTTATCATTTATTCTGAGAAAAGTCAAAATACTTTGAAAAGTACAGTAGTTTGTTTATCATTTATTCTGTTGTAAATGGAGTTTTTCCATCTACATGGCAAATACGAACAAAAGCAGAACACTCGCGTTTTCACTTCAGATAGCACATTCTACCGTTTTCAAGAGAGTAAAGCAAGTCTGCAGAAAAATACAGCGCGTTTTGCACAACTATATCACACTATCTTAGCTGTGTCTACACTTGGCAAACTGAGCCTGTCGTAGCCACAAAACTCCTCTCTAATATCTCATAACGCAGTTAACTGCAGAGCTAGCAATCTTGCATTTTCAGTAATGAGAGTTTCGTAGACTACTACAATAATACACTTGAATAAATGAATGCCTTTAAAGGAAAGGGAACCAAGTAACACCTCTCCGAAAGTGTATACAAGATTTGATTTCTTTTTTTGTTCATCCAGACATAATTCTACATCTACGTATATACTCTGCGAACCGCTGTGAAGTGCGTGGCAGTGGACATATCCAGTTCTACCAGTTGTAAGGGCTCCTTTCCCTTCCATTTACGTGTGGAGCGCGGCAAAAATGACTGTTTAAATGCCTCTGTGCGTGCTGTAACTAATCTAACCTTGTCCACACGCTCCACATGGGAGCAATACGACGGGGTTGTAATACGTACCTAGAGTCATCATTTAATGCCGGTTCTTGAGACTTTGTAAGTAGGTTATCTCGGGCTAGTTTACGTGCGTCTTCAAGTATCTGCCAGCTCAGTTGTTTCAACATCTCAGTGACACTCTCCCGAAGGTCATAAAAATCTGTGACCATTCGTGGTGCCCGTCTCTGTTTACGTACAATATTCCCTGTTAGTCTGATATGTGTCCCACACATCTTAGAAATTTTCTATGATGGATCAGATGAGTGATTTGTAAGAAATCACCTTTGTAGACTGATTGCATTTCCCCAATATTCTACCAATAAACCGAAGTCTTATATCTGCCCTGCCTACCAATCACTGGGCTTATGTGATCGTTCCATTTTATATCCGTAAGCAGGTATACAAATACTTGGCTGACTTCAACTGTGACTCGATGATGTTGCACTCATAGGAGGCTTCGTTTTTTTTCTTTTTTTCAAGGGCACAGTTTTACATTTCTGAACATTTAAAGCAAGTTACCAATGTATGCACCACACTGAAGTTGTGGCAATGTCTCAGTGAAGATTTACGCAGCAGCTTTCAGACAGTACTTCACGACAGATAATTATATGATCTACAAAAATCTGAGACTACTATTAACATTGTTCGTAGGTCACAAATACAAAACACGAATAGCAAGGGTCTCAACACACTTCCTGCGGTACACCTGTATTTACCTCAACATCTCTTAATGACTCTGTATCCAAGATAGCTCGCTGCTTCAAAAACTCCTCAATCCAGCCACAAATTTCACTTGGTACCCCAGACCATCGTACTTTTGATAATAAGCATACTTGTGGTACTAAGTCAAATGCTTTTCGGAAATCGAGAAATACTGCATCTGCCTGACGACCTTTATTTATGGCTTTTAGTATGTCATGTGAGAAAAGTGCGGGTTAGGTTTCACATGATCGATGTTTTCTAAATCCGTGCTGGTTGGAATGGAGGTCATTGTCTCCGAGATACCCGTTTATGTTTGAGCTCTGAATGTGTTCCAAGATACAACAAATTTACGTGAAGTATATTGCACGGTAGTTTTGTGGATCAATTCTGCTACCCTTGTGTGGACGCCGGGCTGCGGCATCGGCAGGGAAAACTTGTAAGCCCGGGGGCCCGCTGGGGACAGCACGGGAATGTCGCCGCTGCTGGCAGATTTGAGTGAAGGGATTTACAACCGGCAGTCGCCAGTCGCGCCACCACCCGCGGTGAAGGACGCTTCCAGGTCGACGCTACCTGAAACGGCTTCTTACCCGTGGGAAACAGAATGGCTGGCCGAAAGGCCTAAACCTACGGGACATCGCTTCGCCGCTAATGCTTGTCATATACATACTGTTCGAGAAGGTGCGGCGTGGCGCCCTGCACTTTAAATTGCCTTTGGACTTGCCGCAATACATACTCTAACTACTAAAGAACATTATAGATGAAAGACCTATGAGAGTATACGTCAATGATAAGGCACTAGACATCTCTCATTCAGAAGCAGGCGTGCCACAAAGTGCGTTATTAACACAACTTCCGTATTCGCTCTATACAAATGAAATAAAATGATCGTATGGCATTGCTGGCCGGGAGGTTCCATGCGGGGGAGTTCGGCCGGCGTATTGCAAGTCCTTTTTACCGTCGATATATAGTGCCAGCCCTTCGTTCCATATAGTCTGCTGCGGGATGTCGCTCTATACAGTAGACATTCCACAGCAGACTGTATGGAACGAAGGGCTGGCGCTTATATCGACGGTACGGCATGTAGATGCCAAGCCCAAACGCCTAATGGTTTGCTGGGGGTGAATTTCCAGTTCCTCCAGTTGTGGTAAATCCAACCAAACGCCATAAAAACCCAGCTAATAGTCTTCCAACAGAGGAATAGAGCACAGAACAACATCGAAAAAGCCTATGAAGTCATCGAAAGAAGCTGCGAAATATCTCGTCGTAACGCTCGATAAAACCCTATCATGGAGGCATCCCAAAAATGTAACAGCGAAATAAGTGAGATGTAGAATGGGACTGATTAAACTCATAATGGGCAGGACCAATGGCATGAACCTAGCAGCAATGCTGCACACACTTACAAGCCTCCAACATGCCGGTGCTACAGTATGTGGACCCTGTCTGAATGGCTCACAACACCCAAACTTAAAGACTGTTCACAATCGAGAATTGCGCATGAAAACAGCACTCCACCCGAACACTGAGACAGTATACCAACAAGCATACACAAACGCAGTAGGCCCAAGGATGCAGTAAAACTAACATTAAGGACAGGAATGAACAGACTGAACAGCCCAACATTCACCAAAGAAGAAATCGCCAAGCGCTTTCATATCAGCATCTTTCTGGAATACAGACACCTGTAGTAATAAAAATAAGAACGGAAGTCATCAACGCATACTACCAGAATACGAAGGCATCACAAAAATGCACAAATCCTACAGCATTTTTTCAATAAGGAGACAGAAAATCTGAAAATAAAGACTACTGTTAAATCAGTCAAGCAATGCAGAACCAGCCAACCCATGCTGTGGTTTAAGTGAGGATTCCCCCAGCAGGAAGGCGAATGTGGGGGTTCGGTGGTCTCTTCCAGTATAAAGAAAAGTTCAAAACTACCCAATAAAACTGAGGTTAGGTAATGGACTACAACGCCACTTCAATGAAAAATAGAAAGAGTCCCAACAGAAAAATATAAGCATAAACTAAGGCATCATAATGACGTTAAGTTATCTGTGCATTCACAGTATATTAAATAATCTTCATTTCAACCAAATAAACAAAGGGTAATGCAAAGTAGGAAAATTACGTCAGATGATGCTGAGGGAAGCAGATTAGGTAATGCGACACCAACAGTAATACACAAGTTTAGTTACTTGTGAAGCACAATAACTAACGACTGCCGAACTAGAGTACATATAAAATACGGAGTGGTAATAGCAACAAGAAAATTTCTGAAAAGTAGAAATTCGTTTACATCTAATATAAATTTAAGCATCAACAAGTCCTTCTGAATATACCGGATGTCCGTCCAAAGGAAGTTCAGCCGCATCTCTGGTGTTTTGACACATATTTGTAATTTCGTTTTTGCGTTGTGTTGCTGGAGTCGGCCCAAACAGTTACTGCTCGTCACATCTTTCATGTGACGTCCAGTCTCAACAGGAAGCGTCGGTTTATTTCCCATTAGGAACAAAATTATGTTTAAAAGGAAATTCATGTGCCCATTCGATAGAGCGCTCCCAAATTAGTCTAGCCCCATATTCGTTTTATCGTTATATAGTAACAGGAACAGTAAAATATAAAGAATAAACATCAGTTCGCGAGCCAGGATAGTGCTGGAGTATTGGTTATTCTTCGAGTTTTACTGTCCCTTTTGATACATATGGAAAAACAAGTATAGCACCAGTCTGATCTGAGACCACTCTATCGAATGGGCAAGAAAAATTCCGCTTTGGAAATCATTTTGTTTCTTACAGGAAATAAGCCGACGTTTTCTGTCGACACTGGACGTCGCAAAAAAGACGTGATGAGCAGTATTTGACGTCAACTACACACTGCAAAAACGAAATTGTAAATATCTGCTGAAACAGCAGAGAAAATGCGCCTGACGACTCTTAGGAGAGACACCCTATATATACGTAATATGGATGATAAGCAGTTCATACAGGAAGAGAATAGAAGCTTTGTAGAATGTAGTGCTACCGAAGAATCCGGAGAATTAGCCGGGTAGATGTTATAAGTAATGAGAAGATACTGAACTGAACGCGGGTGAAAAGAAATTTATGGCACAACTTGGGTAAAAGAAGTGCTCGGTTAATAGGACACTACTAAGGCATCAAGGAATAGTCAGTTTGGTAATGAGGCGGGACGTACGGTCAGGGGGGGGGGGGGGGGGGAAAGAGGTGGATGTACAGGGACATCAACGCTTGTTTACGGTAAATAGGTTAAAATGGATGGGTGTTGTGGTACCTATTAAGCTTGTACAGGATAGATTAGCGTGTGTCTTCGGACTGAAGACCACAACAACGTTCATCATATCCACAGAAATTTACTGTGGTTATCCAGAAAGTGCGATTCCCCAGCGTCACAAACAGACGGATAATGTAGTTACATAGAAGCATTTATTGGAGCATATACAGCACCTGTTGACCTACGTTGTAACATTATCATCACCAAAACTGAGATACTTATTCCGCGTAATTAAAAACGTAACATAAAATTGACCTTGACTCTCTTGTACTAGCGCACAAAGCAGGTGCCCCGGGTTGCGTCACTCGTTCACTTGCTGTAACACAAGGAAAATGCACTCCGGTCATTCACTCAATCGTCTTCCCTTGAAGGTTTGTCTAAGTACAGTTTACACCAATGAAGAGAAAGTAGAAATTCTACACATCTGTGGAGAATATAAGTTAGCAGAGTCGTGCATTTTCGGGAGCATCAAGGTCAATTATGTGTTACATTTTAATAACGTCCAGTTTACGTGAATGGCACACTGTGATACGATATTGAATAAGTCTTGAGGAGAGGTAGTCAATTACCGGTTAAAAAAATATAGGGTGCTATTTACAAAAGTATTACTGCTGTTCATATATTCGCAACAAACAATGTTACAAGAGAGGAAATAATGCTGGTTAACGTCCCCCTAGAAGCTAAAGAACATTTGCTTGATATACTTTTTGTTTTGATTTTGAAAAAAAGTTATTCATCATCATCATCATCATCATTTAAGACTGATTATGCCTTTCAGCGTTCAGTCTGGAGCATAGCCCCCCTTATACAGTTCCTCCATGATCCCCTATTCAGTGCTAATATTGGTGCCTCTTCTGATGTTAAACCTATTACTTCAAAATCATTCTTAACCGAATCCAGGTACCTTCTCCTCGGTCTGCCCCGACTCCGCCTACCCTCTACTGCTGAATCCATGAGTCTCTTGGGTAACCTTGCTTCTCCCATGCGTGTAACATGACCCCACCATCTAAGCCTGTTTGCCCTGACTGCTACATCTATAGAGTTCATTCCCAGTTTTTCTTTGATTTCCTCATTGTGGACACCCTCCTGCCATTGTTCCCATCTACTAGTACCTGCAATCATCCTAGCTACTTTCATATCCGTAACCTCAACCTTGTTGATAAGGTAACCTGAATCTACCCAGCTTTCGCTCCCATACAACAAAGTTGGTCGAAAGATTGAACGGTGCACAGATAACTTAGTTTTGGTACTGACTTCCTTCTTGCAGAAGAGAGTAGATCGTAGCTGAGCGCTCGGTGCATTAGCTTTGCTACACCTCGCTTCCAGTTCTTTCACTATGTTGCCATCCTGTGAGAATATGCATCCTAAGTACTTGAAACCGTCCACCTGTTCTAACTTTGTTCCTCCTATTTGGCACTCAGTCCGTTTATATTTCTTTCCCACTGACATTACTTTCGTTTTGGAGATGCTAATCTTCATACCATAGTCCTTACATTTCTGATCTAGCTATGAAATATTACTTTGCAAACTTTCAATCGAATCTGCCATCACAACTAAGTCATCCGCATATGCGAGACTGCTTATTTTGTGTTCACATATCTTAATCTCACCCAGCCAGCCTATTGTTTTCAGCATACGATCCATAAATAATATGAACAACAGTGGAGACAGGTTGCAGCCTTGTCTTACCCCTGAAACTACTCTGAACCACGAACTCAATTTACCGTCAACTCTAACTGCTGCCTGAGTATCCATGTAAAGACCTTTAATTGCTTGCAAAAGTTTGCCTCCTATTCCATAATCTTGTAGAACAGACAATAACTTCCTCCTAGGAACCCGGTCATTTGCCTTTTCTAGATCTATAAAGCATAGATACAATTCCCTGTTCCACTCATAACACTTCTCCATTATTTGCCGTAAGCTAAAGATCTGGTCCTGACAACCTCTAAGAGGCCTAAACCCACACTGATTTTCATCCAATTGGTCCTCAACTAATACTCGCACTTTCCTTTCAACAATACCTGAGAAGATTTTACCCACAACGCTGATTAAAGAGATACCTCTGTAGTTGTTACAATCTTTTCTGTTTCCATGTTTAAAGATTGGTGTGATTACTGCTTTTGTCCAGTCTGATGGAACCTGTCCCAACTCCCAGGCCATTTCAATTATCCTATGTAGCCATTTAAGACCTGACATTCCACTGTATTTGATGAGTTCCGACTTAATTTCATCCACCCCAGCCGCTTTATTGCACTGCAATCTATTGACCATTTTTTCCACTTCCTCAAATGTGATCCTATTTCCATCATCATTCCTATCCCATTCTACCTCGAAATCTGAAACATTACTGATCGCATTTTCACCTGCATTGAGCAACTCTTCAAAATATTCCCTCCATCTGCCCAAGCCATCCACAGGGTTCACCAGCAGTTTTCCTGACCTGTCCAAAATACTTGTCATTTCCTTCTTACCTCCCTTTCGAAGACTGCTAATTACACTCCAGAATGGTTTTCCAGCAGCTTGACCCATAGTCTCCGACCTGTTTCCAAAGTCTTCCCACGATTTCTTCTTGGATGCTGCAATTATCTGTTTGGCTTTGTTTCTTTCTTCAACATAACTTTCTCTGTCTACCTGGGTTCTGGTATGTAGCCATTTTCGATACGCCTTCTTTTTCCTTTTACAGGCTGCCTTGACTGTATCATTCCACCAAGCTGTTTGCTTCATCCTACTTTTACACACTACTGTTCCAAGACATTCTTTAGCCACTTCTAGTACTGTGTCCCTGTACCTTGTCCATTCCTTTTCCAATGACTGTAATTGACTACATTCAACTAACTGGTACCTTTCTGAGATCGCTGTTATGTACTTGTGCCTGATTTCCTTATCCTGAAGTTTCTCCACTCTTATCCTCCTACATATGGACCTGACCTCCTGCACTTTCGGCCTCACAATCCCAATTTCACTGCAGATTAAATAATGATCAGTGTCATCAAAGAATCCCCTGAATACACGTGTGTCCCTCACAGCCTTCCTGAATTCCTGATGTGTTATTATATAGTCAATGACAGATCTGGTTCCCCTGCCTTCCCAGGTATACCGGTGAATGTTCTTATGTTTAAAAAAGGAGTTTTTGATTACTAAGCCCATACTGGCACAGAAATCCAAGAGTTGTTTCCCGTTCCTGTTGGCCTCCATATCCTCTCCAAATTTACCCATAACCTTTTCATACCCTTCTGTTCGATTTCCAATCCTGGCGTTAAAATCACCCATGAGGAGAACACTGTCCTTGTCCTTTACTCTAACAACTACATCACTGAGTGCCTCATAAAAACTATCCATCTTATCTTGATCTGTCCCTTCATAATGCGAATATACTGACACGATCCTAATTTTCTTGCTAGACACTGCCAAATCTATCCACATCAGTCATTCGTTTACATACCTTATTGCAACTACGCTGGGTTCCATTTCTTTCCTGATGTAAAGCCCTACACCCCATTGTGCTATTCCTGCTTTGACTCCTGACAGGTAGATCTTGTATTCTCCCACTTCCTCTTCTTTCTCACCCCTTACCCGAATGTCACTAACAGCTAAAACGTCCAGCCCCATCTTACTTGCAGCCTCTGCCAGCTCTACCTTCTTCCCAGAGTAGCCCCCATTGATATTAATAGCTCCCCATCTCATTACCATTTGTTTGCCAAGTCGTATCTTAGGAGTCCCTGGATTGTCAGTTAGAGGTGGGACTCCGTCACCTCCAAAGGTCCGAGGCATTTTGCTCTGATTGTTGCCAGCATCATATTTAAAGTACCAGGGAAGCAGGTTGCTAGCCTTACTTGCCCCGAGTCCCATTGGGTTTTACCCCTAACGGCTGAAGGACTAATCGGTGGATTTGGTAGTCTTTGCCGTATGAGCACAAAGGTGACCACGACTCAGAATGTGTCCGAGATGCCCAGACTTATTCCAAAGTAACTGGTATCCCGACTGTCGGGACCACTTACTTGGCCACTCATACGTTGCCCATGGTTCATGAACTAGGACATGACTACAGGAACCCACACCATGAACCACAAAAAAGTTATTGGATGATCAAAACTGAAGAAACGCAATATCATCCTGACTGAATAGGACTCAGGCCACGCTTTTGCCGACCGCTTAGGCCGAGCGGTTGTAGGCGCTTCAGTCCGGCACCGCGCTGCTGCTACGGTCGCAGGTTCGAATCCTGCCTCGGGCATGACTGTGTGTGATGTCCTTAGGTTAGTCAGGTTTAAGTAGTTCTAAGTCTAGGGGACTGATGACCTCAGATGTTAAGTCCCACAGTGCTCAGAGCAATTTGAGCCACGCTTTCACTGATAACGAATAAGTTACTTTGTTTGTGTCATACGTACTTCGTGCTATTCCCATTAGAGGTGTTAGGGGTTGTCTTCTATGTCATCAACGTCGCGACGTTCGATGACGAGTACTTTGCTGACGAGAGTAGTGTCAATTGGGTGAGGAGAAATCAAGGACTAAAAAGGTACTTGTTATTGGCAGTTTAATTGCAGTAACCTTCGAATATATATACTGTGCGTGCCTTCGCATAGTTTCGAAATTGGTTGAAGAAGCAGCATCAGCCTGTTAGCCCACTAATAATATCTACATTTACATCTAAATCTATGCTCTGTGACGTACGTGGCAGTAGATACAATATATTCTACCATATATCAAAGTTTCATCCCTTCCTAGTAAAAGATGGAGCGTCGGAAGAACGACTGATGTTACGTCCTGTGCGAGCTGTTGTTTGCCTGTATTTGTCTGCATCATAATTATGTAGGGGGCTGAACAATATTCATAGTTTCTGCCCTGGAAGATGGCCCTTGACGTTATCCACAGGTCTTGTCGCCAGATGAAGACCATATTTGTCGTGTGTCTCGCAGTTAGCATTTTTCAAAATTTTTTGTTTCTCTCTCTCTCTCTCTCCTCGGTCAAACAAGCGTATGGCATTTCGCACTGCCCCTCTTCGGGTACAATCGAAATCTCCCGTTAGCCCGATCTGATAGAGGTCCCATACTCTGGAGCTGTACTGTAATACGAAACGCAGAAATACGCTAAATGGCAATTATTTCCAATTAGGTATCTTACGAGTGGATCGTGGCCTAGCCTTTGTTTCATCTATAACTGAGTATATTTCGAAACATCATATATCCATAATCTGTCACTCCCAAATGATGACTGGAGCGAGCTGTAACTCGTTAATCTTGTAGTCAAAGAATATCACACTTCGTCTTTTCATTAAGTATGTTTCGACAAATTACCACTAATTATTCAAATATAAATGGAAAGACTTTTAGAAGCTAAACTCAGGGAAGATCGATTTGGATTCAGACCCAACCTTCTGTAATGTTTTGAAGTTAGAAACAAATCCCTTCGTTTATGGACGCCAATTTATGAACACCGTGTAGCATTAGAATTCAGGAATTGGCAATAATAGTAGAGGCTATTGACGGCCAAAGCAAAATTTATAATGGGTGTTCTTGGTGGTGGTAGCATGGTAATTTTCCAAACATCAGAAAAGTGAAAGAATAGGAAAAACGTCTGTGAAACATTTCAAAACATCAACGTTTATTGGATAGGGCAAATATATATGCAAAAATACGTCAGACAATATTTAAAAATCAATACATAGAGCCTTTTTATTTTACTCTCTGCGTTTTGTGGTGTTTCTCAGTATCAAATCACACATAAAACTATATTTTTCTCTTGCAATAGAATTGACTTTTCCAACGTTAGAAACAGTTTTTAATGAAAATAGTATCATCTATTAGTATTATTATTTACGCACAGTACAGTTTTCTTTCGTTAAGTATCGCAAAACATAAATAATTTTCCGCTACCTGATGTTTGGCCTTTTACGGCAGAACACTCTCAAGAAAAATATCTTCGTCCTCGTGGAGTATTCGCATTTGGCACGAAAACAAATCAAACATAAAAATAAAGACTGGCAAGACACAGTAACACAAAATCCATTAGCGGTCCTATGGAATGTTCCTTACTACCCCCGCCGCCACCCTCCGCCGGCCGTTGTGGTCGAGTGGTTCTAGGAGCTTCAGTTCGGAACCGCGCTGCTGTTACGGTCGCAGGTTCGAAGCCAGTCTCGGGCATGGATGTGTTATGTCCTTAGGTTAGTTAGGCTTAAGTAGATCTAAGTCTAGGGGACTGATGACCTCAGGTGTTAAGTCCCATAGTGCTTAGAGCCATTTGAACCCACCCTCCCCCGTCAACAATGTTAACGTCAAAATTTTCTTTCATGCTTTCTTACCAGGGTTCAATGATGTTGAGAACCCGTTAATGGTCTGTAGAACGCTTTTCATCCCGTTCCTTTCCGTGACGTCCAGTGAAAATCGACAAGGCATTGAATAGTGAATGCAAGTGTATGGTATATTCTTTGGAGGAGTTGAGAGCTATATATTTGGGAATCGATATGCAATTCCTGTCAGTCCCATTTTTAGATCACTATATTCTCTTGCACCTGCTGCAGTTTTGTATTCCCTACTTTCGTCAGTTAACTTCTGTTTCCCCTGTGTTAGTCAAACATTTCTATTAAGATTCTATATTCCGACATAACCGGTAATGTCGTAAAAGTGTGTGACTATAATATAAGTTAAATGTTTACTTGACACTACAATAGTGAAACCGTAATCAGAGTACATAAATTTTTCCTTCAAAAAAGGGGTTACAATACCGGTTTCAACGAACTACGTTGTCATTTTCAAATGTAAAACATCAGTTAGAGAATATATAATGGAAATTGTGACCATACATCTGACAACAATTGCGAAAAATAATGAGACCAGATAACCGAGGCAATAGTGGCACAACCGACTCACTAACAAGTTATCCTCATGCTTTCCCATCCGTTCATTCCATGTCCTGATGTAGAACACATCAAAACTACACCAGGGTAAAAAATTGTCAAGGATTCTTGCAATGTGTCCTGTTGTGACACAACGATCGTATAGCTGATATAAATTCACAAGTTGTAAGTGTGTAAAGCACAGCAAGCTTCCATATGGAATGCAACACATAATTTTACTATGTTCCGAAAAAAATCTCAAAACACTCTTTACTCTCATGTAGGACTGACACACTACTAACTTGCCAACATAACATTGCTCCATTTGCCTGGTAACCCATTTGGGATGGGTTACATGAGGGACAGCGTGTTTTGAGATTCTTTTTTTCGGAACATAGTAAAATTATGTGCTGCATTCCATATGGAAACTTACTGTGCTTTATGCATTTACGACTTGTGAATTTATATCAGCCATAAGATCGTTGTGTCACAGCAGGACACATTGCAAGAATCCTTGACAATTCTCACCCTGGCGTAGCTTTTATCTATTCTACATTAGAACATGGAATGAACGGTTGGGAAAGAATGGGCATAACTTGTAGTGGCTTAGTTGTGCCACCATTGCCTCAGTTGCCTGGTCTCATTATTTTTCGTAATTGTTGTTAGATGTATGCTCACAGTTCCCGTTATATATTCTCCAGCTGATGTTTTACATTTAAAAATGATGAAGTAGTTTGTTGAAACCGGTAATGTTACCTATTTTTTTAAGGAAAAATTTTATGTACGTACTGTGACTATGGCTTCACTGTTGTAGTGTCAAATAAACATTTAAATTTCTACTAAGTCTTGTTTTCTTATGTATTTGATCCTATGCTACTGTAAGAAAACTAAAGAGACCTTGGGAGTTTAGCGGCAACCCAGTACAGAGCAAAGAAGGGAAAGCTAAAATATCGAAGGGATATACAGGCTAGATATACCAGGGAAATGGACTTGAAAACAACTTCGTAGAAGGGAAATAGGAAGTAGATGAAGATGACATGGAAGATATGATATTGCGAGGAGAATTTGACAGAGCACTGAAAGACACAAGTAGAAACAAGACCACTGGAATAGACGACGTTCCCTCAGAATGACCAAGGCCCTTGGGAGACCCAGCGATGACAATACTATTCAACCTGTTACATGACATACGGTGCAGACGAAGCCTCCGTAGCCGAGGTAACTAACGAAGTCAAACCTCTCCGCAGGGTCTCACGAAGTCTCTCCGTCGGATGAGGAATTTAAGGGTATTCGAGAGGAACAGGCCATGGCCGCCCTAGGTTTCGCCCTCTCTCTTCCCTTCATTCACAACACAAACTCAAGCTACACTGTGCAAGCACTCATCACCATCATCCACACAGCACAATAACACACTTGATACTTCATAAGAGATCGCACGCAGGTAATGACAATTCATTCCCGCTAGTATCCTGCCTGGAATGGGGGACACAGGAGGATTCCTGCATCTGCTCTCCTACGCTCATTTCCAAAGTATGGGCCTCCTTTGACTTTAAGTATCCCCAGACTTCGAGATGAATTTCGTGAAAGAAAGAAGCTTGTCATGGCTGTGGACCCTGCTGCAACTAAAATTACTCAAGACGAATGTAATTATTGAAATTTCAAAGAAGGCGGTGCTGACGGGTGTGACTATCACCGAACTATCAGTTTAATAAGTTGTGCTTGCAAAATAGTAACACAAATTAGAAAGGAACAATGGAAAAATTCATAGAAACCGACCGCAAGAAACGTCTGTTTAGGTTGCGCAAAAATGTGGCAAACACACGAGGCAATATTGACCTATGGACTTACGTTGACTGAAGAAAAGCAAATCTATGTTTTCTCGTATTTATAAATTTAGAGGAAGTTTTTTGACAATGTAGACAGGAATATGTTCTTTGAGAGCAGATACGTATAAGAGTATAGAGAGAGCGAGACGTTATTAAAACTTGTGTATAAATGAAAGTGTAGCTGTTTATAAGAGTCGAAGGACACGAAAGGGAGCTGAGAAGGGAGTGGGAGAGGGTTGTAGCCTATCCTCGATGTTATTCAGTCTGTGCATTGAGGAAGTAGTAAAGGAAACCAATGAGAAATGTGGAGAGGGAAATGAAGTTCACAGAGAAGAAATATAAGGTTTACTGATAATACTGTAACTCTGTCCGAGCCAATAAAGGATTTGGAAGAGCAGTTGAATTGAATGAACATTGTTTTGAAAGGGTTTATGAGATGAATATCAACAAAATAAAACCAACGCTAATTGAAAGCATTCGAATTAAATCAGGCGACACCAAAAGACTAAGACCAGGAAAGGGGATAGTGAAGATACTAGAGGATTTGGACACCAGAATAAACGACGATGATCGAAGTAAAGAAGATATAAAATTCAGAATGGTCATAGAGCAAAAAGCATTCCTGAAAGAGAGCAATTTGTTAACATTTAATAAACACTGAGTTTGGGTGTCTTTTCAGGAGGTTTTTGTCCATCGTGCAGCATCGTACTGATCTGAAACATTCAAAATAAGCAAATCGGACAAGAAGAGAAGCTTTTGACATGTGGAGCTGCAGAAGAATTCTGAAGATTTGACGGGTAGATCATGTAACTAATGATGAGGTACTGAATCCCATTGGGGAAAAAAGTAAATTTATTCCACATATTGCCGAAAAAAAGGGATTGCTTGAGAGGACTCATCCTGAGACATCAAAAAATAGCGAAAGCGAAGTGTGTGTGTGTGTGTGTGTGTGTGTGTGTGTGTGTGTGCGGTGGTGGGGGTGGGGGGTGGGATTGGGGGTGGATGGAGGGATACTAACGTTCCAATACAGTACGGTAAGCAGGTACAGATGGATGTAGGTTGTGTAATTATTCGAGGCTGAAGAGGTTTGCACAGGATAGGATAGCGTCGAGAGCCGCATCTAACCAGTCGTCGGACTGAAGACCTTACCAACAATAATGGGCAATTTTGGCCATTGCTTACAGGCCCTGACGGGATTCCGGTTCATTTTTACATCGAATGCGCCTCGGAATTAGTTTCTTTCCTACGTCAAATTTAGCGCAATTTTCATGGCTGTCGAATAGTCCTGCCTGATTGGAAAATAGTGCAAGTCAATGTTGTTTGGAAATAGCTTAAAAGATCGGATGCACAGAATTACAGGTTATTATCGCCGACGTTCGACTGTTGCAGGATCCTAGAGTTTATTCTAAGCTCAAACATTATGGTGTGCATAGAGGAAATGAATTTTCTCAACGAGGATCAGGGAAAATTGCTCTTATGAAACTCTTCGCTTTATTCATACGCGACCATTTGCAATAAATAAATGCAGTTGAACAGGCGGATTCCGTCTTCTAGATCTCCTAACCAACCTTCAATCACACGGAATATCTTCACAAATATGTGATTGGTGCAAGGAATATTTCATGAAAAGAATCCAGTACGTCACCTTCACTGCGCGATAGCGATGGAAATGTTAACGGTGACTATGCCACTAAAGCAGAGTTACTAAACACGGATTTCCGAAATTCCTTCACCAAAGAAGACGACGTAAGTATTCAGGAATTGAAATCAAGAACAGTTGCCAACGTAAGTAATTTCGAAGTAGATACCTCGGTGTAGCGAAGCAGCTTAAATCAGTTATTAATGGCAAACCCTCTGGTCCAGACCGTAAATCAATTAGGTTCCTTCGGAGTCAGCTGATACAATAGCTCCGCATTTAGCAATCAAATACAACCGCTCGCTCGACGAAAGATCTGTACCTAAAGACTGGAAAGTGGCACTGGTACAGCAACACTCCAGACAGGAAATATGAGTAATTCGTTGAATTACAGACCCATATCACTGTCCTCGATTTTCAGTGGGATTTTAGACCATCTATTCTGTTCGAACACTATGAATTACCTCGAAGAAAACGATCTATTGACAAATAGACACCACGGATTTAGAAAATATCGTTCTTGTGAAACACGCCTAGCTCTTTATTCACACGAAGTGATGAGTCCTATCGACAGAGGACCTCAAATTGATTCCATATTTTTTTGTATTTTCGGATGGATTTTGACACCATTTCTCACGAGAGACTACTGATCACGTCGCGTACCTATGGAGTGTAATCTGGATTCGTGATTTCCTATCAGAAAACTCACATTGACGGAAAGCCATCGAGTTAAACAGAAGTGATATCTGGTCATCCCCAAGGAAGTGTAATAGGTCCTCTGCTGTTCCTAATCTATATAAACGATTTATGAGATATTCTGAGAAGCCGTCTTAGGTTATTCTCAGATGATGTTGTCATTTACCGTTTAGTAAAGTCATCAGAAGGTGGAAACCAACTGCAAAATGTTTTAGACGAGATACCTCTATGACGCAAAAAGTGGCAGCTGACTCTAAATAGTGAAAACTGTGAAGTCGTCCACGTGAGTACGAAAAGGAATCCGTCAAATTTCGGTTACGCCATAAATCACACAAATAAAAGACTGTCAGTTCAACTCTAGGCCTACACCCAGGTGTTAAAATTTCGAACGACTTGAACTGGAACGATCACTAAAAAATGTTTTGGGTCAGGCGAATCAAACTCTGCGTTTTATTGGCAGAAACCTTAGAAGATGGCACAGGTCCACTAAAGAGACTGCCTACACTACGCTTGTCGGTCATCTTCTCTCTGCGCGATATGGGATCCATATCACATAGGACTCACGGAGGAAATCGAAAAAGTTGTCCGTCTTCTTCTGTGTTATTGCTGCGCGATATGCGATCTTTATCAGATATGACTGACGGGAGAAATCGAAAAAGTTAAAAGAAGTGGAGTTCGTTTTATATGATCGCCAATAGGGGAGAGAGTGTCACGAATATGATATGCGAGCTGGGATGGCAGTCACTGAAGCAAAGAGGTTTCTAGTTGCTGCGATATCTTTTCACGAAATTTCGATTAATTAACTTTCTCCTCCGAACCAGAAAATCTAAGAAATTAGAGCCGATATACATAGAAAGAAATCATCATCGTAATAAAATAAGAGACGTCAGATCCCGCACGGAAAGATTTTAAGTGTTCCTTCCTCCTGCGCACTGTTCGAGAGTGAAACAGTAGGTAAATAGTGGTTCAAAGAATCCTCTGACAGGCACTTATTGCGAATTACAGGGTGAGCATGTCGATCTAGAGACATAGGTGACCTCGAGTGTGCCTCTCTGAAGGGTAGCAAGAATTCTATTGTTGTCATATACTTACACGATTTATCGAACAGGATCCGCAGCATAATACTGGCCGCTGGCAATGCTGTTCTTTACCAGAAAGTATCATCGTTGGATGATCCTACGGAACTGCATAAAGGCTCGATGTAGTGAATAGCAGCTTTGCTTTAATATCGATAAGTGTAAGATAATGCTTATTATAAAAGACGATAGTGCAACCAATTCTAGGGTTTTGTTCCAGCGTTGGGAGTCTTTACCCAAGAAAACATATCAACAAACACGAACGAATACAGAGACGCGGTGCTACGCTAGTGACATGCCAGTGTAGCCCATACGGAAGTGTTACAGAAATGTTCGGGGTATTAATGTGAGAATCCTTGAAATATAGACGACGTAGTTCTCGAACACTCTGTTGGATAAATTTAAAGAATCTCTATTCGAAGAAGACGGTATGACCATTGTGCTGCCGTCATTTTGTATCTCGTACACTGATCGTGAAAATAAAATAAGAGAAATTAGGCCAACAAGAGAGGCATACTAATAGTAATTTTTATTTGTTCGACACACGAAAGAAATTTGATAATGTTGGTTGTATGTAAATTTGTACCTTGCATCACGCATTGCACAGTGGCTAGCAGAATACGTACAGCTATGTAGATATTGTTTTTGCTGCGGTCTTTAGTCCGAAGACAAGTTTGATGCAACTCTCCATGCTGTGCAAGCTTCTTCATCTCCGAATAACTACTGCAGCCTATATCTTTCTGTATCTGCTTACTGTATCGATCTCTTGGTCTCCCTCTATGACTTTTACCACCCACATTTCTCTCAAATACTAAACTGGTGATCCCCCGATGACTGTAATGTGTCCTATCGACCGATCCCTTCTTTTAGTCAAGTTGTGCCACAAATTTCTTGTCTCCCCAGTTGTATTCAGTATTTCCTCATTAGTTACGTGACCTACCCAGCCAGATGTAGATCTACCCTTGTACAGGGTTATTACAAATGATTGAAGCGATTTCACAGCTCTACAATAACTTTATTATTTGAGATATTTTCACAATGCTTTGCACACACATACAAAAACTCAAAAAGTTTTTTAGGCATTCACAAATGTTCGATATGTGCCCCTTTAGTGATGCGGCAGACATCAAGCCGATAATCAAGTTCCTCCCACACTCGGCGCAGCATGTCCCCATCAATGAGTTCGAAAGCATCGTTGATGCGAGCTCGCAGTTCTGGCACGTTTCTTGGGAGAAGGAGGTTTAAACACTGAATCTTTCACATAACCCCACAGAAAGAAATCGCATGGGGTTAAGTCGGGAGAGCGTGGAGGCCATGACATGAATTTCTGATCATGATCTCCACCACGACCGATCCATCGGTTTTCCAATCTCCTGTTTAAGAAATGCCGAACATCATAATGGAAATGCAGTGGAGCACCATCCTGTTGAAAGATGAAGTCGGCGCTGTTGGTCTCCAGTTGTGGCATGAGCCAATTTTCCAGCATGTCCAGATACACGTGTCCTGTAACGTTTTTTTCGCAGAAGAAAAAGGGGCCGTAAACTTTAAACCGTGAGATTGCACAAAACACGTTAACTTTCGGTGAATTGCGAATTTGCTGCACGAATGCGTGAGGATTCTCTACCGCCCAGAATCGCACATTGTGTCTGTTCACTTCACCATTAAGAAAAAATGTTGCTTCATCACTGAAAACAAGTTTCGCACTGAACGCATCCTCTTCCATGAGCTGTTGCAACCGCGCCGAAAATTCAAAGCGTTTGACTTTGTCATCGGGTGTCAGGGCTTGTAGCAATTGTAAACGGTAAGGCTTCTGCTTTAGCCTTTTCCGTAAGATTTTCCAAACCGTCGGCTGTGGTACGTTTAGCTCCCTGCTTGCTTTATTCGTCGACTTCCGCGGGCTACGCGTGAAACTTGCCCGCACGCGTTCAACCATTTCTTCGCTCACTGCAGGCCGACCCGTTGATTTCCCCTTACAGAGGCATCCAGAAGCTTTAAACTGCGCATACCATCGCCGAATGGAGTTAGCAGTTGGTGGATCTTTGTTGAACTTCGTCCTGAAGTGTCGTTGCACTGTTATGACTGACTGATGTGAGTGCATTTCAAGCACGACATACGCTTCCTCGGCTCCTATTGCCATTTTGTCTCACTGCGCTCTCGAGCGCTCTGGCGGCAGAAACCTGAAGTGCGGCTTCAGCCGAACAAAACTTTATGAGTTTTTCTACGTATCTGTAGTGTGTCGTGACCATATGTCAATGAATGGAGCTACAGTGAATTTATGAAATCGCTTCAATCATTTGTAATAGCCCTGTATATGTAGATCCAAAATACTCAAATCAATTGTATTGCCATTATGAACACCACGTACATATATATGAAGAATTTAAAATTTCGTACATCAGAATCCTCTGCCAGCGCAACTTGTAGCTAGTGCTCCGCACACAGTTTTTCCAACGGTCCCTCGGCGCTATCGTGCAGAGCTTTCTCATGGCGGCGTTCCAGGAAGTGCCCCAAGTCCGGCGCCAGTGTCCCCTTGGGGCAGGCCGCTGTGTCGGCACTACAGAGTCGCTTTGAATAGAGAAGCCTCACTGCCCACGCCTGCTTTACCGCCGCTTCCGGCTTAGCAGCCGAACTCTGTGAAGCATACAGGGTGTTTCAAAGTCTTTGCCACAAAAGTGTATGATACATAACGCCATGGGAACAATTTTTGTTAGAGACAAAGTGTGACGTTTTCCCGCGAATTCGCTGGTCCTGGGACGACGTAATTCACCGATCTAGCAGGGTCCATTGAACTGGTATGCTGCATCTGCACACTGCCTAGACCAGTAAAATAATACAGCGATTTTCAAGGAGAAAACCTTTTTGAATGAGTGTCTCTAAGCGGAGGAAGGTATTTTAGAAGTGCGGCCTACTACCTTTCAAGCGGAGCAGACGATAGGCGTATAAGAACACACAGTGCTTACGAATCCCCCAGAATACCTACGCCCTGCCGCCTCTGAAGGGCATAATCAGTTAGTAAAGACGCCTAACGTCGTCGGGAAGCGTTTGCGAACGTTTTGTCTCTAACAAAAGTTGTTCCCTGGAAGTCTGTCGCAAGGAGTTTGAAACACTCTGTACACACACACACACACACACACACACACTGACTTTTCCACTATTACTACGTTTGCATGGGGTCCCAAATGCAGTTTTCGTAAATATATTTCCCGTTACCGCGTCTTGTTGGTCATGTCAACACTCCAGTGTCTACAGCTACATCTGTACTTCACAGGCCACATTTTGATGAGTAGCAGGGGATACTTTTTGAAGCATTGTCACTTATCCACATTCCTGTTCCATTCACGAATAGTCCACGGGAAGAACTATTATTGGTAAGCCGCAATGTGAGCTCGAATATCGCTCAATTTACCTGAATGGTCTTCTCGCAAAATAGACATAACTGCAAGCAATATATTAGTTGGCACATCTACGAACGTACTCTCTCGGAACTGTAATGCACACTACGATGCATAACGCCTCTCTTGCAGTGTCTGCCACTTCAGTTGGATGGCCGTCACCGTGACGATTGCGCGTTTGTTAAAAAAAAAAAAAAAAAAAAAAACCTGTGACGTAATGCGCTGGTGTTAGTGTACTCTATTTTCTGTATCAGTCCTATCTGGTACGGGACCCAGACCGAGGAGCAATATTCAAGTATCGTTCGAACGATGGTTTTATACGAGGCGTTTTTTTTAAGTAAGTACCGTTTTGAAATTAAAAAAAGACGTGCTAAGATATTCTCAATAATTTTATTTTTACATGAAAGCCTGTACCTTAACCTTCGCACTGACGCCATTACAGTCTGATTCTTCCTTGTTTACGTTGTGTACTGAGTGTTTAAGATGCCTCCGATAACCCGCTGACTGTGAAGTACGGGCTGTTATAAGATTTCTTAGTGCTAAAGGCCTAAAAGCGATCGATATTCATCGTGAGATCTGTGCAGTTTACGGAGAAAACATTATGAGAGATGGAATGGTAAGAAAGTGTTTGAGAGCATTTAAAGATGGTCGCACAAATGTGTATGATGAACAACGGAGTGCGCGTCCTTCGGTCGTTAATGAAAGTTTGGTGCTGGAAGTGGACAATAAGGTGAGAGAAAACAAAAGCTTTACCAGTTCCTCCTTGGGGGATGACTTTCCTAATGTTCCTTGTAGTGTTTGGTATGGCATTGCGACCGAGCACTTGAATTACCGAAAATTGTGCACACGTTGGGTACCAAAAAAGTTGACGGATGTGCACAAAACCAAACGTTTAGACAGTGCATTGACTTTCCTTGAGCGGTACCACAACGACGGTGATGATTTCTTAAGCCAAACTGTTACGGGCAATGAAACATGGGTGGCGTAGGTCACACCAGAATCAAAGCAAGAATCCATGGAAGTTGAGCAAGGACACCGTATTGCTGCAAGACAATGCCCGTCCGCATGTCGCGAATCAGACCAAAGATCTCATCACATCTTTTCGATGGGAAACTCTAGATCATCCTCCGTACAGCTCTGATCTTGCGCCCAGTGACTACCATCTGTTCCTGCACTTGAAGAAACACCTGGGCGGTCAGCGTCTTCAAGACGATGACGACGTCAAAACAGTGGTGATGCAGTGGTTAACAAGTGAAACGGCAGACTTCTATGAGGAGGGTATTCAAAAACTGGTACAACGTTATGACAAGTGCCTCAGTATTGACGGAAATTATGTAGAAAAGTAGATTAAGGTACAGGCTTTAATGTAAAAATAAAATTATTGAGATATCTTAGCACGTCTTTTTTTAATTTCAAATCGGTACTTAAAAAACACGCCTCGTAAGTTGCTTCCTTCGTGGGGTTACCATATTCCCTCCCTCGAACATCTGCTGAGGTTTTATTACTTCAGTTAATTTTGAATCCTGTTCTTGGCAATAGTCATCCAGGAAATTTATCACATTTTTAGCAGTTGTTTTATAAATGTATTTTAATATGATTTGTTTGCTCTGCAGCAGATCTTTGCTGAACTCTGCTGGAAGTTTACAACAATGCATCTCTTTAAACTTCGTTTTATTTTTATTTTTGTGAAGACGTGATAAACAAGAGGATCTTCACAGTAACATTTTCAGAGGACCTACATATTCTGAAGCTTTTTGCAGAAACGAATTCTACACATTGAACGTGAGAACAAAACTATGAAATCTACTCTGTTTTACAGAACACTGCCTCTAGTTTGCATGTAACGCCAGAAAACCACGTTTAAAAATGAAAGAAATGAGTACTAACCGCGATGACGGAAATTTAATTAAAGTCTTTGAAAGTGAAATGTCCGCTTTTTACTCTGTTAGTTACGATTACATCAATATGTCGATGATACAATACGTGGTATGTCTGTATTTCAGTGGTTAACTCTGTTAAAAGACGTCTGCCGCTCGTGGTCGTGCGGTAGCGTTCTCGTTTCCCGCGCCCGTGTTCCCGGGTTCGATTCCCGGCGGGGTCAGGGATTTTCTCTGCCTCGTGATGACTGGGTGTTGTGTGCTGTCCTTAGGTTAGTTAGGTTTAAGTAGTTCTAAGTTCTAGGGGACTGATGACCATAGATGTTAAGTCCCATAGTGCTCAGAGCCATGTTTTTGTTAAAAGACGCAGAGTGGCAAGCCGTGGCAAAAACTGTATTATTTTTAAAATGTGTTAATATTGTTATTGATCGTTCTGTCCTTTTCGATTAACATAGTACATGAAGGACTCTGCAATTTTGGTAGGGGAAAGTGTTGCTGACGAATGGAACCAATACATGAGTGGTAGTGTTGATTGCAAGGAACTGTTGGATGTTGCACAGTACTCAGTTTGCCACACTTGTACATAATGCAGTTGCAAAGAGAAAATGTTTTCTCCCCTAAATGTTCGCTGGACGTATGAGCTGAATAGGCTCCCGATAGAAGATGTAAAGCTGTTGTTGACTGTCCTGCAAACATGTAAAAACGGAATATGTTTTAAGTATTATAACAGTAGTATCTGTAAAAAATATTTCCTAAAAAAGGTTCAAGGAAATGAAAAATATGTGAAATAAATCACGTTATATGAATTAACTCAGTCTTTGAACCTTGAAATACGGTAGCCCTATTCCCTCGGAAGTGGATACACTTCCTTCCAATGAGCCTCACTCAGTCTGTCTTCTGTCGTTGCTACAATTAGTTTTGTGTAGTCATTCTGCTTCCAGTGTTTCTTCTGCAATCGTGTAATCTAACAATAACGCGACTTTCCGCCTATTAATGCGCAGTATGCTACATTTGTTTATGTTGAGGATCAATTGTCAACCCCACACAGAGCATCGGTCCTATATACATATAATTATTATTATTGACGTTTAGGCTCAAACTGGACATGGGTTCCAGAGCTTTGTTTTAGCTTTAGTTACCTCCATTCTCTCATACTGCGCTCTTCAACGCTCGTCAGATCAAGTTGTTCCGGTCTTATTGGTTTTGTTGCCAACACGTCAAGCTGTGTTATTCCTGCTACCTTCAGATCTTTTTTTTTACTGCATAGATACATTTTGTTGCTTCAATTTTAGCTTTACTGCGAGATTCGTGTAATTCGTCAACGCATCTAATTAATCTAGATGGTTTTATTCTTTTAGTAAACACACAGAATTTTAGTCAGCGCTTTTTCATATACGAATAAATGACGGTATATTTTCTAATTGTTTGTTTTCTCTTAATCCATATGCTTCCTGTTCATTATAATTTCGGTCTGATTTTGTAAGCTACCTCCTCTGTAGAATGACTACATTTTCGGAGTATTCTTCCAATGAATCTCAGTTTGGCGTCTGCGTGACCTGCGATTACTTTTATGTGGTCGATCAACTTTAAATCGCTCCATACGTATACTCCCACATATTTTATGAATGTGATGGCTTCCAGTGACTGTTTTGCAATCGTGTAATCTTACAATAATTGGTTATTTCTCCTTATTTATGCACATTTATATTTGTTTATGCTGAGGGGCAATTGCTGATCCCTACACCAAACATCAATCCCCTGCAGGGCTTACGGAATGGAATTTCGCTACAATTTTCTAGAGTTGCGACTTCTCTGTATACAAAAGCATCATATGTAAAAAGCCTTCGGAACCTCTACCATTGTCAGATAGGTCATTTACGTATATTGTCCTATAATACTCCCCTGGAATATGCCGTAAGTAACTTTCAGGTCGAAAGGTTTCTCTCCGTTGAGAACGACAATGTGTTCTTTTTGCTAGAAGCTCTTTAGTCCAGTCACACAGCTGGAATCGTATTCTGTATTCTCTTATTTTTTCCCTTAGACAGTAGTGTGGAAATTTACTGAATACTTTCCGAAAGTCAGTGAACAAGGCATCAACCTGAGCGTCGGTGTCTACTGCTTGTTGGGTGTAAGCCGGCCGAAGGCGTGCGGTTCTAGGCGCTGCAGTCTGGAACCGCGAGACCGCTACGGTCGCAGGTTCGAATCTTGCCTCGGGCATGGATGTGTGTGATGTCCTTAGGTTAGTTAGGTTTAACTAGTTCCAAGTTCTAGGGCACTAATGACCTCAGAAGTTAAGTCCCGTAGTGCTCAGAGCCATTTGAATCATTTTTTTGTTGGGTGTAGCGGACGAACAGAGCTAGCTAGGAGCCACACAACAGTTGTTAGTGGATTACATGTTGGTTACTACAGAGGAGATTTTCGATCTCTAATAGGTCATAATACGAGAACATGTATCGTGCTTTCCTGTTGTACAACGGACTGAGGTCAGCGGCACAGGCCTATAGTTTTGTGCGTCTGTTCGACGGCCCTACTAATAATGGTAATAATCTGTGCATTTATCCAACCACTAGGAAGAACTCTTTACTCCTACAGTAAAACACGGTGCTCTGATGCTAGAAGAGGAGCATCTTATTTCGCATACTTTATGTAGAATAGTATAGCTATCACATCAGGTCGAGTCGCGTTCCTCTGTCAAACGATTCCAGTTGATTTCCTACCCCGCAGCTCGTGATATTGAGGCGTTGATTTCCGGCCAAATAAGAAATTTTATCTACTCGAGGATTGGATGCCGAAGTGGCGTCAAATAGAAAAATTTGCAGTAAACAGGCGAACTACCCTAGACGGCCTCCTGTCCCGCGGTTACTTACTTCGATATTCGTCATTTTTCTGTTCGTACGACGATTTCAAGGTGAAACTGCTGTACGATATTCGTCAGTGAAACAGTTTTGAGAAAAGGAATTTCGTATTCGGTGTTTTGTCTGTCATCCACCGTTTCGCTGCTATTGTGGCGGATTCTGGAAATGCGTGTTTGGCATTTGAATCTTAACTACCACAGCTGACATTCGCTGCGATGTAAACGCACTATTGTGGTTGAAACGTGTGTTAAGTTCCTACTAGCTTTCAAAAATGTTAATTAATCTGGACGAAGCTATTTATGTGCAGTGAAGGAGTCTTAGACTGAGCAGTAAGGTATTTATTTCCTTAATTTAACTCAAGAGAAGCACATTTTACTTTTATTAGATGGGAAGAAATACACAAATTATGATAATAAGATGAACTCGATCTCCACCGCGAAAATTTCAGGGGTTGTTCTCAGATATTTTCTGAGTATTTTGATGTAAGGGACCCTTGGACTCCGGTGACTCGTTACAAACTAATTATATTACGTTTGATCTCTTACCCTCATACATCTTTGTACCTGTATTGCTCTGAAAATGACTGCACGACAGTGCAAATGTTGCCGGTATGCCCTGTGTGCCTGGTTTGGAAACAAACATGTTCCATTTAGTAACGATAACTGCCGTTGAGAATAATAATGTCTGCTTCACTCTTCGCCTTCGTCTTGCATTCGGTACTTACGGCTCTGTCAGGTTTGTTTTTCCGCCGCTATTACTTGTGTGATGACAGCAATACACAACAGTATGGACGGTATTACTGCTTAAGAGTTTGCCGATGAGCACATCGTGTTCACTGAATGGAGTATAAAGAGAGACAAAACAAGGCTATGCTGAGTTTTTCCCTTCTACCAAAATACCTAGGAAATATCCCTAAATAACCTCGAAATTTTGTTGGTGGTGTCTCGGTTCACTCCGCATTTACTGCATTAAAGGATCTAAACTGGTGGTAACAAACCTACATTTTGTACAGCTGGATAATTTTTAACCGCTATACCCACTCTCTCTTTTAGTGGCAATATCTCTAGTACTCAACAAATTATTAGTAACAAAACGTTCGCGAATTCTTGTCGCAGGAATGGGAACTTGCCTTTATTCATTTGTTTGCCTTCTAGCCAACCCAAGTCTCCACTACGCTGTAGCACGATAACGTTCCAACCGCGATCGCCTTGCAGTTTTTCCCACAATGCATGCTATCTAGGTGAGTGTAATAAAGCAGTTTCGAAAGTATTAATTTGTGTGTATAAAGTTGTAAAACATCGTTTCGATTCAAATTTTAGAGGCTTTCGTGAGGACTTGTTGATGTAATGTATGTTGGCTCTCGTCTCCGGGATCTTCTATCGTTCTTTAACGATTTTTCTGACATTTTGCCCATACGAGTGGCTGGTGACGGACTAGAGTCGTCAGGAGACTATATACTGAGGTGACGAAAATCGTGGCCGGCCGGGGTGGCGGTTCTAGGCGCTACAGTCTGGAACCGGGCGACCGCTACGGTCGCAGGTTCGAATCCTGCCTCGGGCATGGATGTGTGTGATGTCCTTAGGTTAGTTAGGTTTAAATAGTTCTAAGTTCTAGGGGACTGATGACCTTAGAAGTTAAGTCCCATAGTGCTCAGAGCCATTTGACAATAACTGTGGGACATCGATATGCACATATGCAGATGGAAGTAATATCGCGTACACAAGGTATAAAAGAGCAGTGCATTGGCGGAGCTGTCATTTGTACTCAGGTGATTCACTTGAAAAGGTTTCCGACGTAATTGTGGCTGCATGACAGGAATTACAGATTCTGAACGCGGGATGGTGGTAGGAACTAGACGTATGCAACATTCCATTTCGGAAATCTTAGGGAATTCGATATCCCGAGCTCCACAGTGACTAGAATGTGCGTAGAGTTATCAGTGCTAACAGACTGCGTGAAATAACCGCATAAATCAATGTAGGACGTACGACGAACGTATCCGTTAGGACAGTGTGGCGAAATTTGGCGTTAATGGGCTATGGTAGCAGACGACCGACGCGAGTGCCTTTACTAACAGCACGGCATCGCCTGCAGTGCCTCTTCTGGGCTCGTGACTATATCAGTTGGATACGAGACGACTGGAAAACCGTGGCCTCGTCAGATGAGTCCCGACTGCAGTTGGTAAGAGCTACTGGTAGGGTTCGAGTGTTTTGCAGACCCCACGAAGCCATGGACTCAAGTTGTCGACAAGGCACTGTGCAAGCTGTTGGTGGCTCCATAATGGTGTGGGTTGTGTTTACACGGAATGGGCTGGGTCGTCTGATCCAACTGAACCGATCATTGACTACTGGGAGAGTATTTGCACCCATTCATGGACTTCATGTTGCCATACAGAGTTGGAACTTTTATATATGACAATGCGCTATGTTTGAAGAACATTCTGGACAATTCGAGCTAATGATTTGGCCACCCGGATCACCCGACATGGCCGGCCGCGGTGGTCTAGCGGTTCTGGCGCTGCAGTCCGGAACCGCGGGGACTGCTACGGTCGCAGGTTCGAATCCTGCCTCGGGCATGGGTGTGTGTGATGTCCTTAGGTTAGTTAGGTTTAAGTAGTTCTAAGTTCTAGAGGACTTATGACCTAAGATGTTGAGTCCCATAGTGCTCAGAGCCATTTGAACCATTTGAACCCTCACCCGACATGAATCCCACCAAACATTTATGGGACATAATCAAGAGGTCAGTTCGTGCACAAAATCCTGCACTAGCAACACTTCCGCTACTATGGACGGCTATAGAGGCAGCAGGGCTCAATATTTGTAGGGGACTTCCAGCGTCTTGTTGAATCAGTGCCACGTCGAGTTAATGAACTGCGCCGGGCAAAAGGAGGTGCGACACGATGTTATGAGGAATCCTATGACTTTTATCACATCAGTGTAGTCATTGTTTTGTTCCATTCGCACCAGCGTCAGAAGGGTCAGTCCTGGTCATTACCGCTGTAGCTCTTTGTTCGTTACCTGTACTGACAGTTCGCTGCAACAAGGCAATCCAGGATCCGTTTACCCTGAGGCTTTCTTCTTTCTTGTACAGTGTGTTTATTCTCTTCCATACTAGTTCACTGACATCCATAATGAAATATCGCACCTACTTTATTACAAAAGTACAGGTAAAATCACTTCATCGCGCTGAATAAATTGTAACAGATGATTAACAGACACCATTAGCGTAAAGCAACTGACGCTCGGAAAAATCTGAACGTCCAAGTAAAATCTTTTCTGGCTGATAGGGCAGCGGCGAAAAACAGTTACTGAAATTTGGTTTTCATCTTCCAGTAGTTGTGTGGCATATAAATAGAGTAAATATAACTGACAAATGATGTCTTCCCAGTATTCGTATTTTATAACGACGCGCGTGTCATACTATCTGTGTTTATACTCTGTAAATCTGTAGAAGTACAAACCAGACGGTACGTTCTGTACCCTTTACCAGAAAAGGAAACTGAGGGTCTGTTATATGACGGTCAATTTTGCTTTAGCAACGGTAAAGACACCAGAGAGGCAGGACTGGCGTAATACCTGAAAACCGAAGCACGACCTAATAATAAACACTTTCATGAGATTTGCTAACCTATAAAAAACCGTTCGACGACGTAAAAAAGGCGCAAAAAGTTTGAACTCCACAGATAAAAACAATGTCTTGGTCTCGATTCTAAAGCGAAGAATTTTTTCTTTACATCTACAATCCGTTCCATTTCTACATGTCCCACTTACCTGCATTTCATTTTAACTACAGTCATAACCACGTCTTCCACTCCAGTTGCTCCCCCTACCCATTTGCTTATTTACTTGCCTTACCTAGTAATTCCCTCGATGACCAGCCATCAGCTTATGATTTTGTTTTTATATTAACGGAGTCCATATCCTACTGCAATAAATAAAACCGCACACTGATTGTAAACTTTCTCTACGTTTTGAAAAATACACTGACGGAAAAAAATTTCAACACCAAGAAGAAGCTGTGTGACATAAATCAAAGTTGTTAAGCGTGTTTATACATCCGAAAATGGTCCAAGTGGCTCTAAGCACTATGCGACTTAAGATCTGAGGTCATCAGTCCCCTAGACTTAGAACTACTTAAACCTAAGGACATCACACACATCCATGCCCGAGGCAGGATTCGAACCTGCGACCGTAGCAGCAGCGCGGTTCCGGACTGAAGCGCCTAGAACCGCTCGGCCACAGCGGCCGGCATACATCCGAAAGGTGATGTCTATTCTAATTTCGCGTCAGTCGCATAAGAGTGGCGCTAGTAGCGCCACTAATAGGAAGAAAATCAGGTTTGCTTCAAATACGCGCTGTAACGGTAGTGATCGTTAGTTAACTTTGAGATTGGACGTGGTGTTGACCAAGAATACCTCTAAGGCGACGAAGACGTTATTATCGACACCTCACTGGTTGTGAACGAGGTCGTGTAATAGGGCTACGGGAAGCTGAATGCTCCTTCTGCGATATTGCAGGAAGACTTGGCAGGAATATAGCTAAGACAACTCAGAGCCAGATGCCCTGTAGCACGCATTCCGCTGACCCTAAACTACCGTCATTTGCGACTTCAGTGGTGTCAAACGAGAGGTCACTGCAGCGCACGGTGGAAGTCGGTTGTGTTTTCTGATTTTTAAAAAAATGGTTCTGCATCTGTGATAACTTAGTGTTGGTTAGGAGGAGGCTAGTTGAGGGCCTGCAACCAACGTGTCTGCGTGCTAGACACACTGAAACTACACCTGAAGTTATGGTCTAGGGTGCGATTTCGTATGACAGAGGAACATTCACGTAGTTATCCCATACTCCCTGACCGTAAATTTGTGTGTCAGTCTGGTGATTCGACCTGTTGAGCTGCCATTCATGGCTCTGAGCACTAAGGGACTTAACTTCTAAGGTCATCAGTCCCCTACAGCTTAGAACTACTTAAACCTAACAAACCTAAGGACATCACACACACCCATGCCCGAGGCAGGATTCGAACCTGCTACCGTAGCGGTCGCGCGGTTCCAGACTGTAGCGCCTAGAGCGCTCGGCCACCCTGGCCGGCTGCCATTCATGAACAGCATTCTAGCGGGTGTTTTCCAACAGGATAACACTCGACCTCATACCGCTGTTGGAACCCAACATGTCCTACAAAATGTCGACATGTTGTCTTCACCTGCTCGATCACCAAATCTGTCTCCAATCGAGCACATATTAGCCATCATCGGACGACAACACCAACGGCATCCACAAACAGGATTAACTGTCCCTGTACTGACCGACCAAGTGCAACAGGCATGGAATTCCGTTCCACAAACTAACATCCAACACCTGTACAACAATGCACGTTTGCTTTCTTGCATTCAACATTTAGGTGGTTACACCGATTATTAATGTACTACCATTTCATATTTACAATGGCGTGTCTCACGCATACATTAACCTGTTATCTTCCGATGTTAATCATTTAAATATGTTTCCTAGACAAATGTATTCCCTAAATATCATTACTTTAAATTAATTACTTTTTCGTGTTGCAATTTTTTCCGTCAGTGTATATTTATTTTACCAAAAAACACCCCACAATATTCCCACTGTTACGTTTGTTTCCATTTACTGCGAACCCAGCAATATAATTCAGTATCTGACATCACTAAGGAATTTGGTTAGTATCTATTCTCATTTTTTGGAAAATCAGTAAGTAAATGGATTCCGCTTGCAGAGATCCTGAACAGCTCAGCTCGCTCTGTTCCTCCATGAGATCCACAGGGCCGTAGAAAAAGGCGCTTAGGTTGATGCCGCGTTCCTTGACTTCAGGTAGGCATTTGAGACTCCCCAACTGGCGTTTTGTGGGGAAAAAATGCGATCTTATAGAGTATCGGAGCAGATTTTCTCGAGTGGACTCAAAACTTCCTTGCAGATGGAACTCAACACGTCGCTCTTAAAGGAACAAAATCGACAGATGTAAAAGTCAGGCTGGTCGGAGTGGCCTAGCCGTTCTAGGCGCTTCACTCTGGAACCGCGCGACCGCTACGGTCGCAGGTTCGAATCCTGCCTCGGGCATGGATGTGTGTGATATCCTTAGGTTAGTTAGGTTCACCTAGTTCTAAGTTCTAGGGGACTGATGACCTCAGAATTTAAGTCCCATAGTGCTCAGAGCTATTTGAACCATTTTGTAAAGGTCATTTCCGGAGTACTCGAAGGAAGTGTGACAGGACAGTTACTGTATACAGTATACATAAATGATCTAATAGAAAGCGTCGGATGTTCTTTAAGGCTGTTCGCAGATGATGTGGTTGTCTATAAGGAAGTAGCACTGCCAGAAGATAGTAACGATTTACAGAATGACCTCCAAAGAATTGATGAATGTTGCAAGCTCTGACACTTGAACCCGAACGTAAATAAATGTAACATATTGCACATACTGTACACAGGAAAAGAAATCCACTACTACACAGCCACTACCGTAAAAATGTAGGAGTAACTATCCAGAGCGACCTTAAGTGGAATGACCACATAAAACAAATAGTGGGAAACGCAGACGCCAGATTCAGATTCATAGGAATAATCTTAAGGAAATGTAACTCATCTACGAAGGAAGTGGCTTATAAGGCGCTTGTTCGACCGATTCTTGAGTACTGTTCATCTATCTGGGATCCCTACCAGGTAGGACTGATAGAACAAATAGAGAAGATCCAACGTTTTTCGTCATGGGATCCTTTAGCTAGCGCGAGAGCGTTACGGAGATGCTCAGCGAACTCCTTTGGCAGACGTTACAAGAGAGGCGTTGTGCATCACGGAGGGATTTAGTAATGACATATTGAGAGAGCACTTTTCGCGAAGTGTCCGACAACATATTACTTCAAACCCTCCCGCATACGTAATGACCATGAGGGAAAAAATCGAGAAATTAGAGTCAGTACACAGGCTTACCGATAATCATTCTTCCCACACGCTATTCACAAGCGAACAGAGTGCTCACTTAGTGGTACAAAAATAACCTTCCGCCACACACCACTATACGACTTGCGGAGTATGGTGTAGATGTAAATGATAGAATCTTGAGGCTGCTTTCAGTGAATGAAAGAATATTTTCTATTAGTGAAAGTCGAGCCAAAGAAAAGTTTCATAGATTACACGAAAACAACACACTGAATACAAATTTTTTTCTTTATTGTGATTTTATTCACCTGCCCTATATGGGCAGGGGAGGGCTGAAAGAGGCATTATCCACCGCTCTTCAGCCGAGTGACATGACAACTAGTACAAGAATAAAATGTTACATAGAAGGCGATAAAAAAAAGGGGTACGTAAAACAGAGTAAGGGGAGATAACGAAGGAAAAAAACTGACATGGATACGTTAAGGGGGGAACAATTAAAAAAGTCGACGTAAAGTTAAAAAAAAAACACGGTTTGCGATCTGAATACAAACATTACTAACACAGAAATGGCAACAACCCATGAGCGAAAGGTTGGCCACGAATTTCCGTTCTTACCTGGAAAAGCCTAGATATTAATGGTTCAATTCGCTAGAGCTTACATCTCTGAAAGTGCTTTTCGATTATAGTACCAATTGTAGCGTCGCAAGTTGTTCCGAGCGAACCTATGTTTTAGGATAGTTTGCTGTATGTAACTTCGGGGGCTGACATCTAGCGGCCTACCCGGGAGACACATAGCTGTCACTGCCTGTCGTGAGAAAGCTATTCAATGTCTCTTACTGAACTCGTACATTGACCACCTATAAGAATCTAAATAAAGGATAATAGTTTTTGTGTAATCGCTTTCAAAATTTGTATGCTGCACTTCGTTATTAATAGGAAGGCGGTGTGAAAATCTCAGCTTTCTAGCGGGCATATTTTCGGAGATAAAAAAAATTTACTTTAAAGTTAGAAAGAGATTTATCCATTTTGCTGATGACGTGTGATTGCTATTGTAACAGAGCAGCCAGAAAGTCAGCTGGAGTAAAATCTGCATGTAAAGAATATTTCCAGAATTATTGTCTTTTCGTTTTCGTTTATTAAACATTACTATAATATTTGTATGTCAGATTGTATAGGAAAAGATGGCTGCCATACAATATACACAAGAACCAATGGGAAACAATAAGGAAGGAAGAGCAAGAGACAAATTCTCGGGTTAAAAAGGGTGTAAAGCAAGGCACGAAGACAGTCTCTCTTCTCTAATGTTGAAAGCGTATGTCGAAGAAATAATGAAGACAATCAAAAAAAGTTTGAGAAGTGGAATATTCAGGATGAAAAGATATCAGTGATAAGATTCTCTGAAGGTATTACTTTCCTCTGTGAAATCGAGTAAGAATTACAGCACCTGTTGAATGGAATGAACAGTCAAGCGATCACAGAATATCTATTGAGATCATGAAAGAAAAATGAAAATACTGAGAACCAAGGGAAATAAGATTATCGATCAACTTTAGGCAATGAAGGATTTCTGCTACTGGAAAACAATTCGTAGTGGACGAAGAAAGGAGGACACAAGAAGCGGTATAGCAAAAGCAAAGAGAGCATTCCTCTCATAGGAAGTGATCTAGTAGAGTAGTTCTTGTATGGCACTTCTTTAAAGAAAATGATATTTCTTGAGCTGCCGTCTCTCCCGGTTTGCTTCCATTCTGTGTAACTGTGTGGAAATTTGGGCTGAGTAAAGTAACAGGAATGGGCGCCTCTGGCCTTTCAAAATATGAAAAGCCAGAAATTACAAAAATGTACTTCGCAAAAATGGTTCAAATGGCTCTGAGCACTATGGGACTTAACTTCTAAGGTCATCAGTCCCCTAGAACTTAGAACTACTTAAACCTAACTAACCTAAGGACATCACACACATCCATGCCCGAGGCAGGATTCGAACCTGCGACTGTAGCGCCTTTAACCGCTTGGCCACCACGGCCGGCTGTACTTCGCAAAAAGTATTGCTTCTCTATCACTCATTCATGTATTACCTACTGTAGACAACCTATTTCTCTAACTGAATGCGTTCTTATTTCATATATAACTTTGGTCAGGTTATCACTATGGCAGATAGAGAAAGGGCAGAGGGAACCGAGCTCTTCCCTTTTACGACGCAAACTGCCGTGCTTCAGTCCAGGGAAGGCATCAGTCAAAGCAAATACAGTGTCTTATTCTTCAGTTCAGCCACTGGAGATAATATATTTGCTCGCGAATTACTCGTATGAATTATATGGAAGTCAATTGTCATCTGTTAAACAACTATCAATGGTTCCCTTTCACAATTTGTGGGAGTGCAAATTAATTGTGCATCAAAGCGCAGCAAGTGACAGTTTATTGGATAAAAGCACGAAATTCAACCTAGAAGGAGAGAAACTGAACACCAAAATTAGAAGCTTGTACCAGCAGTTCAGGCAATTACAAGAGTAAGCTGTAAAACGGTCGCAGAATCATAAGCAATAAGAAACAGATTTCTTTTTTTTTTGTTTTGTTTTCAAAAAGGTCTGGACATAACTCGTATTAATGGTTTGAAGTTCATTAATATCCGAGAAAATGTCAAGTTCATGATCAGTCAATGATTAGTGGAGAACCAAATTTTATTCATGAATTGATCAGTATTTATCTGAGAAAGAGGTTGCCATGAGGATCTGAGAGTGCAGCGAATATCTAAATCTGCATCTACATGGCTACTCTGCAAATCACACCTAAGTGCCCCGCAGAGGGTTCATTGTATAATTCTCTGTTATTCCACTCTCGAATAGCGCACGGAAAAAACGAACTCGTATATCTTTACGTGCGAGCTCTGATTTCCGTTATTTTACTATGACGATCGTTTCTCCTTGCGTACGTCGGCATCAACAAAATATTTTCGCATTCTGAGGAGTAAGTCTGTGGCTGAACCCTATTTCTTGATGATATAATACGTGCTGCCCTTCCTCGAACATTCTCGATGTACTCCGTTAATTCTATCTGGTAAGGATCCCACACTGCGCAGTAGTACTCCAGAAGAGGACGTACAAGCGTAGTGTAGGCAGTCTCTTTAGTAGATCTGTTGCATCTTGTAAGTGTTCCGCCAATAAAACACAGTCTCTGGTTCGTCTTCCCACAACATCTTGTATGTGTTCTTTCCAACTTACCTTGTTTGTAATTGTAATTCCTAGATATTTAGTTGAATTTACGGCCTTTAGATTTGATTGTTTTATCGTGCAACCGAAGTTCAAAGGGTTCCTTTTAGTACTCATGTGGATGATCTCACACTTTTCATTATTTAGGGACAACTTTCAATTTTCGCACCATACAGATATCTTATTAAATCGTTTTGCAATTGGTTTTTATCTTCTGATGAATTTACTAGACGATAAACGACAGCTTCATCTGTAAACAACCTAAGACGGTTGTTCAGTTTGTCTCCTAAATCGTTTATACATATAAGGAACAACAGAGGGCCTAGAACACTAGTTTGAGGAACAACAAAAATCACTTATGTTGTACCCGACGACTTTCCTTCCGTTACTACGAACTGTGACCCCTCTGACAGGAAATCACGAATCCAGTCACATAACCGAGACAGTATTCCATAAGCACGTTATTAGATTACAAGCCGCTTGTGAGGTATGGTGTCAAAAGCCTTCTGGAAATCTGAAAAAACGGAATCAGTTTGAAATCCGTTGTCGCCGGTCGGTGTGGCCGAGCGGTTCTAGGCGCTTCAGTCTGAAACCGAGCGACCGCTACGGTCGCAGGTTCGAATCCTGCCTCGGGCATGGATGTGTCTGATGTCTTTAGGTTAGTTAAGTTTAAGTAGTTCTAAGTTCTAGGGGACTGATGACCTCAGATGTTAAGTCCCATAGTGCTCAGAGCCATTTTTTTTAAATCCGTTGTCGATAATACACAACATTTTGTGTGAGCGAAGAGCTGGTTGTGTTTCACAAGAACGATGTATTCTAAATTCATGTTGACTATGTGTCAATATACTGCTCTCTTCGAGGTAATTCATAATGTTCGAACACAATGTATGTTGCAAAATCCTGATGCATATCGACATTAATGATATGGGTCTGTAATTTAGTGCATTTCTATTATTGCTTTTCTTGAATATTGATATGACCTGTCCCTCAACGATGGAAAGCTGTCCGTTGGTCACAGACTCATTCGAGAACCGCTGGTTGAACATCCTTGTAAGTGGGAAAGTCCCTTTTCCCCTCCGATGTTTTTTCAGCTTTTCACAAAGATGGAAATCGCATGGTGCAAGACAAAGATTTCCCGATCATCGCATCATCCACGTGTGTGCGGCCTGGGTTAAGTTGTTCAAAACGTTTCAGTACGGTTGGACGCGACTTTGCATTTGGACGACATGCCGCCAGAATTTCAGGGTGAATCTGCGCGTTTTAGACGGTTTACACATAAGAAAAGTACTGACCCGCGTAAAATTAGTTCACATCATAGTTAATTTTAACTATTAGGAAGATTTTTCTTAATTTTTTTTAAGAGTGTAACTATTAATGGAAATGAAACGTGGACGGGAGACAGTATGGGTAGGAAGAGAATAGAAGATTTTCAAAGAAGAGGGATCGAGCAATAGTTAATTTGATAATGTAGGGAAGTATGGAGTAGAAATTGTAGAGGAAGACCTAGACTTGAATGCATTAAGATGGTTCTACCGGATGTAAATTGTAGCTGTTTTGCGGAGGGCATTCACGGGATAGAGCAGCGTGGAAAGCTGTGTGTTGCTAAATACCGCGACAACAATAAGCCGCAACAAAAGACATTAATGGGAAATTTCGTTATTCATCTAATGCTGTTGCATAAAATGTAAATTACTCGACCAATTTCAGAATGCGCCTGACAACGTGAGCCCTTGTACCACGAAAATAAAAGTATACCGATAATACAGGGTGTGAAGCAGGCAAGAGTGGTCAGCAGTAGCAGAGTTCGATGCAAAAGCTGCTCACCTGTCAGGGAGCACTGGGACCACAGCTAGCAACACGCAAATGACTAAGAAAATGGAGAGCCTTCATTCAAGAAATGACTCTGTTCCAAGTTGTTCTGATTGTAGCATAAGCGACGGGAAACATTCTGTTGGATGGAGAATTCGCCTTTGCCACTTTTCCCGTACATTTTTACAATTTTCCTCGCCACTAACCGTACAAGTGTCTACTTAGCAAAAATTTTGTTGTGGCGCCGGTCACGCTTTCGTCTGAGGCCGACGACCAGAGCTCAGGTATACCTGCACATTTCCTTCCCAGAAGGAAGTGCCCCTGGGACCTGCCCCTGGGGCGGTGCGGTGGCAGAGGACAAGCGCCCATCATAAACCTATCAACTGTTGGTAGGCCATAGCACAGAGTAACATATCTTTGTCTGTGGCTATAGGCACAGTATGAACGAAAGAAATTAATTCAGCTCGCATTCAAAGGACTATGTTTTATACAGTAGCTCTGGAATATTGCTCTTGAACATCAACATGCTATGGACACTTACGAGCATTCGTTGACCATAATCAAATTTTTTCAAATTTTCTTTTCCGTGCTGACCAACTAGAATCACGTGACAACTTCAATCCTTCTTTTTTGCTGTTTCCTCGGTTTATCCGTACATCTTTCATCTTCTCCCCATGTTTTCATCTCCTTTTTTTGGCTCTGTTGTTCCTAATTTATTATTTATTCTGGTTTGCAAACATTCTCAGCCTTGTATTTTATTCTAAAAAAAATTATTTATAAGGAAGGATAGAAAAACAGCAATCAGTCGCAATCCCATTGGTTTTTTACTATTCTAGCATGTCCAAATTTCAGCTATAAATAGCTAACTCCAGTGCATTTGATGGAGTTATACAATCCAATAAACTCGCAGAAGTACAGATCACGATATTACTTTACTGGCGTACAGGCAGAAGGAAACTGAGGTTCTTGAAAAGTATATTAAAAAACTAAAAACCCGCCACGATTGCGAAAAAAGCACCTAGTGTTAAGTGTTAACCCAGGTTTCGGCGTAGATAACTACACCTTCTTCAGAACAACAATAAAACCCACAAGTGCCTAAGAAGACCTTTGTCAATGATTAAAAGAACACCATAGCTATACATTTATAAACGGAAAAGAAAAGGAAAACGCAAACAGTACATATGCACAAAGTCAAAAACACAACTTAATAGTGTACGCTCCACCTCACACCGGCCTATGTTCGATGGGCCATGACCCGCCATCAAGCTTTTCAAACAAGAGGGATCGAGCAATAGTTAATTTGATAATGTAGGGAAGTATGGAGAAGAGATTTAGAACAAGTGTCTCAAATCTCTTATTTAGACTGTGCAATAAATTTTGATTTTGATTCCTATATTTCAAATAAAATACACAAATTCCAAGCTGTCTGTGGTACTATTAGCGGAACATTGGGCCATAAAGTAGAAAAAGAAACCATCATAAAATTCAATAACGTAATGGCGGTTCCTGTGTTATCTTATGGACGCGAAAGCTGGGTTAAACAGCACATGAGGTTCCTAAGAAAGATGAAGGACTGCACAAGAAGAGGTACGATTAGGAACGAAGATATTAGAACAGAATTAAGTATTTTCAGTATGAATGAAAAAATTCAAAAATATCGTGAAGATTGGAAACAACACCTCATAAGAATGCCAATTCACGGAAGTCCTCAGAAGATCCTGAACTACAAGCCGAATGAAAAAAGAGATATTGGAAGACCACGAAAAAGATGGAAATGATTTGTTTGTGAGTTCGAACAGGCAACAGCCTAATCCTTGAAAAGAAAATGATGATGATGAATCCGCACATACAAGAACAATAAAAATCCAATGGGATTGCGACTGATTGCTCTATTCCTGTCCTTCCTTATGATAGTCTACGGACGCTTTGCACAACGATTTCTTGTAGAATCAAAGTTGGCTAAATTTTCGTTTCTTTGATGTTGTTTCTCTCTAGTTCTTTTCTTATGTTTGTAAACCGTATCAACCGATCCCTTCTTCTGGTCAAGTTGTGCCACAAACTCCTCTTCTCCCCAATCCTATTCAATACTTCCTCATTCGTTATGTGATCTGCCCATCTAATCTTCAGCATTCTTCTGTAGCACCACATTTCGAAAGCTTCTATTCTCTTCTTGTCCAAACTATTTACCGTCCATGTTTCACTTCCATACATGGCTACACTCCATACAAATACTTTCAGAAATGACTTCCTGACACTTAAATCTGTACTCGAAGTAAACAAATTTCTCTTCTTCAGAAACGCTTTCCTTGCCATTGCCAGTCTACATTTTATATCCTCACTACTTCGACCATCATCAGTTATTTTGCTCCCCAAATAGCAAAACTCCATTACCACTTTAAGTGTCTCATTTCCTAATCTCATTTCCTCAACATCACCCGACTTAATTCGATTACATTCCATTATCCTCGTTTTGCTTTTGTTGATGTTCATCTTATATCCTCCCTTCAAGACACCATCCATTCCATTCAACTGCTCTTCCAAGTCCTTTGCTGTCTCTGACAGAATTACAATGTCATCGGCGAACCTCCAAGTTTTTATTTCTTCTCCATGGATTTTAATACCTACTCCGAATTTTTCTTTTGTTTCCTTTACTGCTTGCTCAATATACAGATTGAATAACATCGGGGAGAGGCTACAACCCTGTCTTAGTCCCTTCCCAACCACTGCTTCACTTTCATGTCCCTCGACTCTTATAACTGCCACCTGGTTTCTGTACAAATTGTAAATAGCCTTTCGCTCCCTGTATTTTACCCCTGCCACCTTTAGAATTTGAAAGAGAGTATTCCAGTCAACATTGTCAAAAGCTTTCTCTAAGTCTACAAATGCTACAAACGTAGGTTTGCCTTTCCTTAATCTTTCTTCTAAGATAAGTCGTAAGGTCAGTATTGCCTCACGTGTTCCAGTATTTCTACGGAATCCAAACTGATCTTCCCCGAGGTCGGCTTCTACTAGTTTTTCCATTCGTCTGTAAAGAATTCGTGTTAGTATTTTGCAGCTGTGGCTTATTAAACTGATTGTTCGGTAATTTTCACATCTGTCTACACCTGCTTTCTTTGGGATTGGAATTATTATATTCTTCTTGAAGTCTGAGGGTATTTCGCCTGTTTCATACATCTTGCTCAGCAGATGGTAGAGTTTTGTCAGGACTGGCTCTCCCAAGGCCGTCAGTAGTTCCAATGGAATGTTGTCTACTCCGGGGGCCTTGTTTCGACTCAGGTCTTTCAGTGCTCTGTCAAATTCTTCACGCAGTATCGTATCTCCCATTTCCTCTTCATCTACATCCTCTTCCATTTCCATAATATTGTCCTCAAGTACATCGCCCTTGTATAGACCCTCTATATACTCCTTCCACCTTTCTGCTTTCCCTTCTTTGCTTAGAACTGGGTTTTCATCTGAGCTCTTGATGTTCATACAAGTGTTTCTCTTATCTCCAAAGGTCTCTTTAATTTTCCTGTAGGCAGTATCTATCTTACCCCTAGTGAGATAAGCCTCTACATCCTTAAATTTGTTCTCTAGCCATCCCTGCTTAGCCATTTTGCACTTTCTGTCCATCTCATTTTTGAGACGTTTGTATTCCTTTTTGCCTGCTTCATTTACTGCATTTTTATATTTTCTACTTTCATCAATTAAATTCAATATGTCTTCTGTTACCCAAGGATTTCTACTAGCCCTCGTCTTTTTACCTACTTGATCCTCTGCTGCCTTCACTACTTCATCCCTGAAAGCTACCCATTCTTCTTCTACTGTATTTCTTTCCCCCATTCCTGTCAATTGTTCCCTTATGCTCTCCCTGAAACTCTGTACAACCTCTGGTTCTTTCAGTTTATCCAGGTCCCATCTCCTTAAATTCCCACCTTTTTGCAGTTTCTTCAGGTTTAATCTACAGCTCATAACCAATAGATTGTGGTCAGAGTCCACATCTGCCCCTGGAAATGTGTTACAATTTAAAACCTGGTTCCTAAATCTCTGTCTTACCATTATATAATCTATCTGATACCTTTTAGTATCTCCAGGGTTCTTCCATGTATACAACCTTCTATCATGATTCTTAAACCAAGTGTTAGCTATGATTAAGTTGTGCTCTGTGCAAAATTCTACGAGGCGGCTTCCTCTTCCATTTCTTAGCCCCAATCCATATTCACCTACTACGTTTCCTTCTCTCCCTTTTCCTACAGTCGAATTCCAGTCACCCATGACTATTAAATTTTCATCTCCCTTCACTATCTGAATAATTTCTTTTATTTCATCATACATTTCTTCAATTTCTTCGTCATCTGCAGAGCTAGTTGGCATATAAACTTGTACTACTGTAGCAGGTGTGGGCTTCGTATCTATCTTGCCCACAATAATGCGTTCACTATGCTGTTTGTAGTAGCTTACCCGCATTCCTATCTTCCTATTCATTATTAAACCTACTCCTGCATTACCCCTATTTGACTTTGTATTTATAACCCTGTATTCGCCTGACCAGAAGTCTTGTTCCTCCTGCCACCGAACTTCACTAATTCCCACTATATCTAACTTTAACCTATCCATTTCCCTTTTTAAATTTTCTAACGTACCTGCCCGATTAAGGGATCTGACATTCCACGCTCCGATCCGTAGTTTTCTTTCTCCTGATAACGACATCCTCTTGAGTAGTCCCCACCCGGAGATCCGAATGGGGGACTATTTTACCTCCGGAATATTTTACCCAAAAGGACGCCATCATCATTTAATCATACAGTAAAGCTGCATGCCCTCGGGAAAAATTACGGCCGTAGTTTCCCCTTGCTTTCAGCCGTTCGCAGAACCAGCACAGCAGGGCCGTTTTGGTTAGTGTTACAAGGCCAGATCAGTCAATCATCCAGACTGTTGCCCTTGCAACTACTGAAAAGGCTGCTGCCCCTGTTCAGGAACCACACGTTTGTCTGGCCTCTCAACAGATACCCCTCCGTTGTGGCTGTACCTACGGTACGGCTATCTGTATCGCTGAGGCACGCAAGCCTCCCCACCAACGGCAAGGTCCATGGTTCATTTTTATTAGTTATTCTATTTAATCTTCAGCATTTCTGAACAACATCACATTTCAAAAGCTTTCTTGACTGAAGGGTTATCATCCACGTTTCACTTCCATCATGGTTACACTACCTACAACGACCTTTAAAAATGATTTTATAACACTTAAATTGGTAACGATTAGATGTTAACAAATTCATATTTTTCAGATATGATTTTCTTGCTATTGCCAATCTGCATCTTATATCTTCCCTACTTCTGCCATCATCAGTTATTTTTCTGCCCAAATAGTAAAACTCATCTACTGCTTTAAGTGTCTCATTTTCTTATCTTATTTCCTCAGGATTTCCTCATTTAATTCGACTACATTCCATTACCCTTGGCTTACTTTTGTTGATGTTCATCTATCCAGTCCGCACTATCCAGTCAACCGCACTTCCAAGCCCTTAATCGTCTTTGGCAGAATTACAGAATTATCGCAAAACCTTAAAGTTTTTATTGTTTTCTCCCTGAACTTTAAATTTCGTTCCAAATTTCTCCTTGGTTTCCTTTACTTCTTGGTCAATGCACAGACTGGATAACGTCGGCAATGGGTCATAACGCTGCCTCACTTCCTTCTCATTCTCTGTTTCCCTATCTTGTCCTTCGACTCTTGTATACAACCGCGCTCTGATTTCCATACGCGTTGCAAACAACTTATCACTTACTTTATTTTGAACTTACCTTTACAGCTTATCGTTCTGATTACATACAGTTTTCAAGTATGAAAAGAACATACCAAAGACGTGCGAAGAAACCTGGAGAAAAGACAAAGGAAGGCGCAGGGCCACGGAAAATTCCTGAAGGCTGAATTAGTCTGCAGAAAAGGAAGAGTCGTTTTACTTCCATAGTTAACGCTTATTTTTAAAGTTGTGCTGCTAATAATACGTAAGGGAAAACACTATATAGAGAAGCAAGTAATAACTTACTGATTTAACAGAATTTGTAGATGTTATTTACATTTCGTACACATTCGTGGCTTATGGTAATTCGAGGTAAACGTGATTATAGTCTTGATTCCCTAATGATAATCCTTCATTAAACTGCATTATGACTGAAACCCGACTCAACAGCTGTTGTTTTCGAGCAGCGAGTCAGAGGGTGTCGATCATAACGGTGGTTACTCATTCCCCGCAAGAACAACTAAATAGTATTGTGCAGTTTGCTTCGTGAAACTTTTTTACAAAATATACAGCGAAACTAATTGTCAGGTGCCTAAGAAGAAACAAAAGTTCAAAACTAAGTTCTATAGTGAATGGTGTAAAGTTTGCTCGAGGCTTCGAAAACGTAAAGATTATTATAATGCTCACTGTATCGAGTGCCTCTCATATTTCATTGTTTCTCATGCAGCCGAAATTAAGTTAAAAAACACGCAAACACTGCAACACACAGAACCTCCATTCTGTAGTCGACCCGAAAACGCAGATGAAAGTAAATTCCTTTTTTTCTTTTTTTTTTTTTTTACGTCTCATAGAAGGGTACAGCAGGAAATACTAATAGCTGCTGAAGTATCCTCTGTGTTTCACTCGGTTAAACACAGAGCACTACTACGGCAATTTCTTCCCGCAGTTGTTTCCAGGTTCAAAAATATCTGAGAAATATTCGTATGGAGGCACAAAAGAACGAAAATAATTTCGTCAGTACTGGATCCGTATTCAATACAGCGAATAATTTGGGCAGGTGGACAACTCTGTCTGTTATTCTGTTTCTAGGGATGCATTCAACAAAGGACACATTAATACCTTTCCAATGGTAATACGTTACCTTCCCCGTGAGCAAGACGTATGTACAAAACTTGTCTCACTTTTTAAAAGCGATAGTTAAACGTCTGACTCAATCGCGGCAGGAATCAAAAGTGAGCTTACCAAAGCATTTTTACCACTGAAGAATATCAGCAGTTTTTCTGCTGACATCGCCTCTGTTGATTTTGGAAAGAACAAAAGCGTATATTCAAACTTTATTGCTGTGGCTAGTAACTGTCATATATTGTGAATAAAAAAACACACACAGCACTGATGTAATATTCTACAATAATAGAATATATATATCGCAGTATATTACGCCAGCGTAGTGTGTGATTTCATTCGTCATGTATAAAATAACCTACCAAGAACTTACGGAACAGTCAACCAACGTAACTGTCATCTCTTGAACAATGCCGCAAAGCAAGCAGCAAATGCACATCGGATTGATGTAGAAGCCATTGTTTTTAAGATATATAATGAATTCCATCGGTCTACTAAAAGAGTCAGTAAACTACAGAAATTTTCTGCTTGGATGGACATTGAATGGTAGAAGATTTTAAAGCACATAGTAACCACGCTATCTCTCACTCCAGCCGTGGAGCAAATAGTGAAAAACTGTGAATCAATCAAATCGTACTCCGTCTCGCAGGAGTACACACCAATGATACTCACACTTTTTCGAAGACTGAATTATTTTTGGCATATCCGGGATTTATAACGTATATTGGTCATTATTTTGGATGAAATTTTTTCGTCGTCATGAAAGCTATGAAAATCTGTTCAAAGTTGTTTGTTTCGTGTTTATATACCCCTTCCAGAGCTGTTCCAGAAACAATTTTCATCCTCATGAGCACATGGAAAGCTGAGAGAAACCGCTTGTCAACGGTTACATTAGAAGCTGAATGAATGGTGAAATACACGTTTAAGTGCCTGACGTATCCTCGTTTTCTCGACGGAGAACAAGGAAAGTTTCTACTAAGGAGGTTGAAAAGCGAGCATAAATATTAATAAGGTAAAATGCAGTGCTTTTGTTATATAGAATTTTGAATTTTATGCTATTGTGTGTTTTGTTCGTGGTTTTGTAAAAAATTTCCCCGTTTGTTCAGAAAAAACCTGGCAACCTTCGCTCTGAGTACCATCGTTCACTCGATTCTCGCACTAGGGCTTGTACTTACAATCACTGCATAGTACTGAAAACATATCAGAATTACGGCAACAATAATGAATCTAAGAAATGGGAATGAATTAAGAATTTAGTAAAACGTGACACATTGAAACTCTTAGCGGTATCCCAGGATCCAAATATTATTGTCTTCACCCCAAAATAAAATTCTAATTACGATGCGCGTTTTCATTGCTGAACGACCATCCTCAGATGTAAAGAAGTCAGAAAATGAAAGGCGTGTCGTCATAAATACACAAAATGCACAGAATATAAAATGATTAAGAGCGAAACACCACTAAAAAACTTAGTTCTTTTATATTGTGTGTATGTTGTGTGTTTATGACGGATTACATACAGGACTTATTGGTCTATTTTATGCTTGAAGATGACAGCAATTGAAACCGGTAGTCAGAATAGTATTTTACGATCAAAATAAATACAATAGTCGGTATACTGAACAATGAGATCGCGTCAGGTAGATTCTACGATTAGTTTGTCTGGCCTTTTTTCTTGTTGCAAGTGCTCCAATTGAAATGTTGGTATTGCATGATCTCTAGATATTTTGACAGTTATATTGGTCTTTAGCATCTTTAAGCCTAAACTCGATGTTTATATAATGCATTAGAAAACAATCAATTCGTTATGGGAATGGATTACAGTTGTACTTGCAAATTGTATATTTTCCCTCGATTTCTTCGCCCTGACGTGTTCCAACACATCTGTACAGTTTGAAATATTTTTCAGTTTACAATTGTGATTTTCTTACATTAACTATTAGTTAATATGGTTTGTAATATGGGAGATTGTTGTACCTGGAGGATAGTGTTTCAGTTTACTGATCGATTTTAGAATCACATGAAGGACAGCACAGTACAGACCGCCGTAAGCAGTTCCCGGCATTTTTTACGTTTTTTGTTATTGTGAAACTTAAGGTTACGTTTTGTAAATGTTACAAGTTTTTCATATTTAAGTTCTGTATCATACATTCAAGCCATTTTGAGGATATTGTTAATTCTTCAGTTATTTTTAATTAGAGAATTAGGTCGATTGTAGACCACTTAGAACCTAATACAAAGGTAAAAGCTTTTGCTTTTGATCTTCAAAGAACTTCTTCATCTGTCGGCCTCTTCATTTGACATCACCCTCCTAGGTTGTGAAATTCGTTGTTGGACAGGAAATTTTGCAGCATTTGTCAGTAGCCCGAAACTTTCCCTATTCTTTTTAGCTGCAATTTCGTGAAGCGTTGTAGTGGCCTGTGAGCGGATCAGGATGGGAGCTGACGGTGTCTCCAGTTGTGAGGTGGCTCGTCCAACTTGTAGAATTGGTGTCTGAGAATACAAGCTGGAATATTTTCAGATAAGGAAACTCGGTGGGAAAAAGGACGAGGAACTCTGTGTAATAAGTGAGACTGGACAACGAAGTAGGATTTGAAACTACTGTCGAATCCTACGGGGCACTAGCACATTGACTATGTTGTGCAATCCTGCATGTACTCTGTGCAGCTAAGTGCCAGGAGAAACTAAGGCCCGTCCCGTAGGTAGAGTAGAGCAAATTCAGCGTCTGAGGCAGATCGGAATCGGAATCTGAATGGGAATCCCCAGCAGCGCCGGTGGCGCCGCTTATACCGGTACAGGCTCACATGGCGCGCCTCCCACGCGATCACGCGCTGTCCTCCTGACCTCGACTCTTTCCAGAAGCTTCTATGCTGCTGGTCACGTAGCCCACACTACCCTTATCAGAAACTCACTGTTCCTTCCGCTTCCTAGCGTCCCTGCTGACCTTACGTTACTTCTTTAGTGGCACACCTTGTGCAATATTATACCCTTAGCTACATACACTCGCAACACTTCACGCAACTCATTCGCGACACTTATGTGACAGCGTTTCTGTCACTATCCTCTGTGACGTTGTCTTCTCAACTCCTTTCTTGTTTCTTCCAGCAATCCCGTGGTGTTTTTTAATTTGGAAATGAAATTAAAAATTTTCTTTGTTATCCTATTGTCATTCATTCTGTAAGTATGACCATTGTTATTGTGTATGTGATTGTTTCTATGTTTCTCTATAGATCTTCATTTATCCTCTTCGTCCAGTTCTAATCTTTGAACTTTTGTGGCCCTAAATTTTTCAGATTATTTTCTTTCTTTCTTTTCCAGTTCTTCTCCTTCACGTCTTTTATTCAGTGTTGGGCATTCAGATCTGTAAAGAGTTTCTGGTTTAATTACTGTTGCATACTGTGTAATTTTTGCCTCGAATGATACTGATCTCTTACTATGTGTCCTCGGAGCCTTTCGCGGCGGCATGTCTGAAAAAATCTTCTCGGTTTTCAAGCCGCGGCTTCATCTTTTATTGTATTGGTTTTGGCTGAGTTTGTATGCTAATTCCATTTTCCTCAATATTTCTTTACTTGTGGCGTTGTCTAACCCATTTTATTGTATCCATTCTCCCAAATACTTAAACTTATCAACCCTTTTGATGTGTCCGTGTTGTATTTGTGTATATTCTTCCCTGTTGTGTTTATGTTCGATGTATCCCGTTTCCACATATGATATTAGTAATCCGGTTTTAGCTGCAATTCCGTGAAGTGTTTCTATCATTATCTTTGCATCTGTTTTATCCTTAGAGATTACTGTAATATTGTCAGTAAAAGCGAGACATTTCACTCAAATCTTCCTCTTCCTTGCTCTAGATGGATTTTTCTTTTGTATTTCTTTATACCATTCTCTCATGACCTTGTTGTATATGACCAGACTGAAGAGAATCGGTGAGAGCCCATCGCCCTGTCTAACACCTTTGTTAATTCTGAAGGGTTCGGAAATTTCTCGTAGACTTTTAACTTTGTATCTGTGAGTGTCTGTTCGACTGATTGTCTGGTGGTTTTATCGATACCTGCCTCTTCCATTATTATGAATACTGTTTGTCTGTCTTCAAAATAGTAAGCATTTTAGAAATCAATTAATTTTTACCTCGAATGATACTGATCGCTTATTATGTGTCCTCGGAACTTTTCGCGGCGGCATGTCTGGATAAAATCTTCTCGATTTTTAAGCCGCGGCTTAACACAACTGTGTTAAGGTTCCGCATTGTTCTGATCCTGAGGATAGTTTCCAAGCTAAAATTTGCTCTGGGCACGATCTACTTTTTCTGAACCCCACGTGGTACTCGGCATTTGTGTTTTCTGCTTGATCTGTCTTATTCATCAGAGCTTTCGATATAATTTTGTAGGTGACAGGCAGCAGAGGTATGCCTCGGTAATTGTTGGTGTCTGTCATGTCACCCATCTTATGTAGCGGTTGGATTATGGCTTGTTTCCAGTCGTCCGGTATTTTTTCTTTCTCCCAGCAATCTTTAATAACATTATAAATGGTTTCAGTCACCCGCATCCCTCCCAGATTCCACATCTCAGCTAATATCCAGTCTTTACCTAGCGGGCTATTGTTTTTCATCTGGCCAATGTATTGTTCAGTCTGGTGCAGTGACGGCGATTCTGAAGGTGGGTTTTCCTTTTGAGGCTGTCTGAAAATTAGACCTTGTGTTAGTTCGTCGCAGCTTAGAAGATTTTTGAAGTATTTTGCTAGTAACTCGTAGCTGTCTGTGTTGTTCGTAATCAGTTTGCCTGTTGAATCTTTGAAGTGTAGGCTCATTGGCTTGTAACCTGTTATTTCTTCTTTGAAAAATGTGTAGAAGTTCCTAATGTTGTTCTGTCTGAAATTTGTATCTATTTCCTTTAATCGAATTTTATCATATTTCCGTTTCATTGTTCGAATAATTTTTGATGCTTGTTTTCTGATCTCAGTGAATATTTCCAGTCTCTTTCCTTTTTGCAGGAGTTCAATTTTTTCCAAGCTGTTGGTCTCTGCTCTATCGTTTCGTCACATATCTTATTCCATGACCTACGTTTCTTTCTTCTTTGTCTTTTCCTAGTTCTTTCATCGTTTCTATCATTGCTTCTCTGATTTCATCCCTATTACTGTTCTTATTTGTGTGAAGCTTTTTTACGAACTCGTTTCTGTTGTCTGAAAGAAATTTTTTGTCTAGTCTATGAACTTCTTTAACTTTTTTTAGGTTGACATTTGGCTTTAATTTCTTTTAAAAAGTGGTCCGAATCTATGCCTAATCCTCTTCTGACACGTACGGTCATGATTTCTCTATGGCTTTATTTGGTTATTACCACGTGATCTAGTTGATATGAGCCTAAGTGTGTATTAGCAGAAGACCAGGTTTATTTCTCCTTGATAATTTTCTGAAAAAGTTTGCATTAGTTTTAAGTCAAATTGTGTGCAGAAGTTGATGAGCCTTTCTCCATTCATACTGGTGCGTTTGTGTGCGAGAACGTTTCCTAATATTGCCTTGTATTTCTCTTCTCTGCTGATCTGTGCACTGAAGTCTCCCGCGAGTAGTTTAATGTGGTGCTTTGGTACAGAATATTATGATAAGTAAAATTCGGCATATTTTTAAAACTAATTACTCAGCATGTGGGCGGTTATGCCATGATTTGTCAGTTGTGCACCGTCTTGTACCTTTAAATAGAAGTTTTTCTTTTTTTCTGTTTTTTTTTTTACTCCGGAACACTTTTTTCCCTGTCTCGAAAACTGAGGTTTTTGTTAGTCCCCAGTAGCTCTTATTTTTGTCTTGAAATTGGTTTTTCATAATATTTCTTAATTTGCTTTCACTTACAGGTTATTGGAGCGTAGTAGAGTAATAAGCTAACATATAGACTATTAAATACAATCTTGGCAAGATTTTCTCGCTTGCAACACTTTTAAATTTCGATAGCACATTTATTTAGTATTTTATTCATTTCAGCAACTGTATTTCTATTTGTTGAAATAATCAACAGTCAGTCGCACAAAAGAAATTTTATTCCTTTACCGGTGTCAGGCACATAGTGCCTTTCGTCAGAAGGTTATAATTATCGCATTATTTGTGAGTGTCGAAAGTAAGACGAAGATAGCACATTTCTGTGGCCAGGTGGTTCACAGTGCTTATACAAAAATGGTGTAAGGAAACCAAAGAACAATTGCAGACATCATGCTACAATTGGAGCTAACCACTGCCGCCGCCCCCGATGCCCCTGACACACCCAAAGGCGACACATCTGGCGTCGGTAGAGGGAGGGAGTGGGGACAACTGCTGGAAGCCAACACATGATAAAGTATAACTGTGCTATGTGTGTTTACAGCAGAATAACATCCACACTCTCCCCCCACAGAAATTCATGTACATGGATGTGTGTGTTTGAGCAATGGTTTTAGCAGTTAGGGTTGACTTTTTGAGGAATACGTAGGTACCCTGGCTGGGTTGGATGGTATAGAAAAATAGAAAATCACAGCTGGTTATGTAAGCAATAAGAGCATATATATACTTGTACATTTGTATATGAAAAAATGAGGAAAATATCAAAAACTCATTAAAATGTGGGTAACGAGAAGATGCAAGAGAGGCAGTGACAACACACTTGCTTTTAATATTGGAACCATGGTGCATTCTAGAGAGACATGCTGACAAGATAGACATAGTCATATTCTTACCAGTACTGTGTGTGTGTGCGCGCGCGCGCGCGCGCGCGCGCGCGCGCGCGCGTGTGTGTGTGTGTGTGTGTGTGTGTGTGTGTGTGTGTGTGTGTGTGAGTGAGTGAGAGAGAGAGAGAGAGAGAGAGAGAGAGAGGAACTGGCAGTGTTATTTTATTCTGAATGCTGTGGTATACTCCAGCCGCAAAACATGTGAGTTGCAAGTCATATGTATCTGAAAGTGTAAAAATATTTGCATGCAGTGTAAAGTTGTATGATTCGTGAATCGAAATAAACGAAACACATTGATTGCATATTGACGTTTCTGTGGATGAAAACATGAAAAGTTTTTGACAGTGGACAAAAAGGAGATCAGTGGGCAACGTAGATAGCGGAATGCTTATTTACGAGACTTAGATTAGCTTCTAATACTATTATTTGACATCTATCTAATTTTTAAACCCATTTATCTTTCATTTAACCTTTTTTTCGGTTGTTCCCTCTGGCGGTGTCAGTTGTGGGAAATTTATAGCTTTTGGCACATATAACAATGACTATTTTGGAGGAGAGTGAACGCATGTTGGTGATGGATAGTCGAATTTAGAGTCAGCACAGTTACTGCTTCACGTCTCATCACAAGGCCCGTTGCTGTGGGTTAACCTGAGCTGAATCGCCAACGTCGCCTGATGGTTCTATTGTCATTCTGTGACCTCTTTTCTCTGCATCCTCTAGTGACTCTGAGCACCGTGGGACTTATTTATAAACCGACAAAGAAGCTCAAAGCGTGTCTCAGAACGGCAAAGGAAAAACGGGACCCACTTGCAATGTCCGGAATATACAGGATGCCATGCACATGCGGGGAAGTCTATGTTGGAATGACTGAACTAAAAATTAACACCAAAATCATCAAAGATAAGCATTATTGCATGGTGGGACAGGTGGAGAAATCGGCCGTGGCAGAGCACGCACTCTGTGAGGCAGACCACATAGTAAAATTCGCCGACACTTAAGTTCTGGCTGTAGAGATGAGCTATCGTACCCGCTTGTTCTGAAAAGCTACAGAAATACACAAATAAGAGAATAGCTTCAACAAGAAAGGAGAAAGACTCAAGGTTGACGGATCCTGGATTCCCGTGCTGCAGCGAACGACCGTTGAAGATAGCAAGAGAACCGCACCGGAAATGACCTCGGAAAAGCCCTCGGACGTTGGTCCGCCATGTACATATAGACCGCGGCAGTCTACCGCCAGAAATGAAGGCTGAAGCTGTGACAATGCCAGCCACTCGTGCTGGAGAAAAGCCAGAAAAATCACGAAACGAACATAGGCAAAAGAACCCGAACAGAAGCCAGCAGGCAGGTTGTGAATGCAACTCCTTTAAACAAAAACCAGTTAAAGACAAAGATTTTAACTTTTCTGTAATTGAGCTTCTTTGTGTTCTAACAACAATACCGCGACCTCACTAGGGAAAGATCACATGGCGGTCAGGCCTTTGATTTTCAACAATAACCTTCTTCTTTCCTTGTGGCAAATGTAGTAAGTTATCATTTGTGTATCAGAATCGTTTCCGCGCAGATTAAAATGGATAACTGGCTGGAAAGTGGAAGTCTGAAAGGGAAACAGGGTTTAACAAAACCGCAAGTCGGTGATACGTCAACAGGTCATTCAGCTTCTAGTATTGTGTTTCAACATGACAAAAGGTCAACCGTGTGTAAAGAAAAGAAAGTACAATGATAATTGCATTAGACTTGGGTTTTCATATGTAGGTGGCAAGGACTGTCCAAGAGCACAGTGTGTTGTCTGTGGCGAGATTTTTGCTAACAGTAGTCTGAAAAGTTGTCTACTTAAACACCATTTAGAAACTAAACACCCCACCCATGTAAACAAATCTGTTGATTTTTTTACACAAAAAGCTAGCGAGTGGGAAAATGATTTCATTACTTTTGTATCCGCTGCAAACAGTGGCTATGAGAATGCTCTTGAAGCGTCGTATTACGTTAGCTACAGAATTTCTAAAACTACAAAATCTCATTCAATAGCTGAAGATTTAGGGCGGCCACGCATAAACGATGTAGTACAGTGCATGCTTGTACAATCTTTTACAAAAGAAAGGTCAATATGTTACCATTGTCCGACGATCGACCAACCATGGGAGTAAAGGTATGTCAAATTATGTCGAAAGTGAAAGTACGGAATGAGTTCATACCGGTCCTTGTTTTGCGATTCAAGCTTGCGAATCAACTGATGTTGCCAATTTATCCATTTTATTAATTTTCGTCCATTATATTAATGGGGATTCTGTAGAAGAGAAGCTAATATTCTGTAGACCCTTAAGAGAGAGAGCTACTGGTGGAAACAATTTAAGTTAAGTGATGCATACTTTCTCGAAAATTCAATAGATTGAACTCTCTGTGTAGGCATCTGTTCAGATGGTGGGAAATCTGTATTAGAGTGTCGTGTTGGGTTTGTTGCCAAGGTGAAATCGGTAGTGTCGAACGCTTCTTGGACAAACTATTGGAGCCATAGATAGGCTTTTGTTTCTAAACGCATTCTCGTTGAATTGAATTCTGTGCTGGACGATGCAGTGAAAAAAAATTAATTTTATTAAGGCTCCCCCTGTAAATTCCTGCATCTTTGCAGTGTTTTGTGAGGAAATGGGAAGCTTTTATTGTTGTTTATTTTCTCACACTGAAGTTAGGTTACTATCTCGAGCTAGAACTATTTCCAGGCTGTATGAACTTAAAGACGAAGTTCGTTTTTTCTTGCCAGCCATGCCTTTCACAAAGCGAAGTGTATACAAGATGAAATCTAGCTTCAGGCTTTACCCCATTTGGCAGATATTTTCTCAAAAATTATCAGTTTAAACTTATCTCTCCGGGGCTCAGATATAAATGTTTCTGTTGTGAAAGACCAAAGCGAATCATTCATTAAAAAGTTTAATTTTTGGGAAATGTGTTTCAATAGGAATAAAAGCGCGTGCTTTTATACCCTTCACAACTTCCTGCTAAAAAATCATCTTTCTTTGGACGAAAATGTCAATAACATGGCCAAAGAACATTTGAAGGGACTTGAAAAAACCTTCAGTGAATATTTCCCTGCTTTGTCCAATAGTAACAATTGGATTCGCAATCCTTTGGAGAGTCAAGAATTTTAGAATCCACATTAAGCAGAGATGAAAAGAAGCAGCTTCTAGAAATTTCCAATGATTTTCAATTACAGAAAAGTTATAAATCTTTCTCATTAACTGGTTTTTGTTTTAAGGAGTTCCCAATGCCAGCGAATAAAGCCATAACCCCTTTATTACCCTTTTCATCCACATATTTGTGTTAAAAGCG